>NC_052149.1:49938230-50673767 GCF_902713615.1 Scyliorhinus canicula | reverse complement strand
GGCGAAAATTCTCCCAACGGGAGACAAAGTGCCGACGCCAGAATGAAAACCGGAGTGTTTCACTCCGGCATCAGAGGCCGCTCCTTGCCCCCTATTCTCCCACCCCCAGGGGGCTAGGAGCGGCGCCACGTCAATTACGCGCGCTGAGCTTTGGTGCCGCGTCAAAGCGGCTCTTAAATGACGTCACCCGCGCATGCGCAGATTGGCCGGCGCCAACCCGCGCATGCGTGGTTGCCGTCCTCCTCGCGGGCGCCCCGCAAGACATGGAGGATTGATCTTGCGGGGTGGCGGAGGAAAAGAGTGCGTCCTTTAGAGACGCTGGCCCGCCGATCGGTGGGCACCAATCGCGGGCCAGACCCCTACTGAGCACCCCCCTGGTGCTCGATCCTCCCTCCCCCCCCCCACAGGCCGCACATGCAGCGTTCGCGCGCTGTTCACGCCGGCAGCGACTAGGTGTGGTTGGCGCCGGCGTGAACCCGTTGGATTGGACAGGCCGCTTGGCCCATCTGGGCCGGAGAATCGGCGCTCGCCTGTTAGAAAAGGCGAGCGGCGATTCTCCGAGCGGCCTGTCGTGAAACGCGGCACGCCATTTTGGGGGTGGGAGAATCGCGTCCGGGTGCCAGGGCGGCGTGGCGGGAATCGCCCGGCACTCCCGCGATTCTCCCACCTGGCGTGGGTGTCGGAGAATCGCGCCCATGATCCTTCAAGCTTCGCGTTGAGGATCACAAGGAGGGAGTGTAGCCATCTGGGATGGCCACTTTCAGTATACAAAATGGACACTCGCAGAGCCTATAGGGAAATATGGACAATACTAAGCAACAAGCAGGCACAGAGCCTGAATGTATTATTGGAAGGCAGTTTGCAGACGGAATCGAAACTCTGGGTCGATTTACATATTGATGGCCCATCTCCGGGAAACAAAGGACGAGTGCTCAGGTAGCCGATACTGTTCCAGACAGTCCGGCGCCACTACCCCAACCAAAAGACACAAACAAAGCAAGGCCAACGGCCACCTAGGACACGCCCAGCCATCAAGGCACCCACCCCTTTATTGGTTTAGATCGATGACAATGATCAAGAAACTGTCCAATTAATTGGGACCAAGTTTAAGGCCGGCCTAACAGCACGCGAAGCTCCTCCAAGTATAAGAAGGAACCCCTGACAAAGATTCAGCCTCTTGGATTCGGCTCTCAAGCGGTGGGACCCTTCAACCAGCATCACCAGAAGCAAGTAAATTCAAGGTCAACGCTCGCTACCAGACGGACGACCTTAGCTGTTCTCCTGTTACCTCTTCGAACCCAACAGCCTCGGATCTGAACAACGGCCATTGTTCCTCTGACCTAAGTGGGTGCCCGAAGTTAAGTATAGGTGTTAGTGATAGAGATAGTTTAGCCTGTCGAGTTATTGTGCATGAGTAGATCTTACTGTGTGTAAATAAAGTAGTATTGACTTTGAACTAACTGACTGGTGTATTGGCTCTTTGATTGGTATTCGGGTTGAACCTTGTGGCGGTATCGAGAGATACTTGGCGACTCTGAAAGTATATTCATAATTAAGATTAAGAAAGGCGACCTTATTAACCACCATATTTATAGCAAGTAATCAGAGCAACACTTTAAACCAGTAAGCGGATTCTATGATATATAAATGAACAGCATATGGTTTAACATTGCAAAAAATATATTGTCACTACATGTGTAGGTGTATGAAAAAAGTAGAAATGCAATGTTTCTCATTCTAAACACCGCTCGGCAATTTAAAAAAAATTATTTCACTGTATGTGGCCAGCATTTTTATTGACCATCCCTAATTGCCCTTGAGCAAGTGGTGATGAGCCAGCTTCTTAAACCACTGCAGTTCAGGTGGAGTACTTACACCCACAGTGCTGTTAGGGAGGGAGTTCCAAGATATTGACCCAGTGACAGTGAAAGAGCGACGATACATTTCCAAGTCACAATGGTTTGTCTTGGAGTGGAGCCTGCAGGTTGTTATGTTTCCATGTATCTGCGGTCCTTGTCCTTCTAGGTAGAAGAGGTCACAGCTTTGGAAAATATTATTGAAGGAGCCTTGGTGAGTTGCTCCAGTGCATCTTGTAAGTGGTGGATCAAATGGGCTACTTTGGCCTGGATGGTGTTGAGCTTCTTGAGTGTTTTTGGAGCTGCACTTATCCAGGCTTGTGTCTTGTAGATCGTGGATAGACTTTGGGAAGTCAGGAGGTGAGACATTCACTGCAGAATTCCCACCCTCTGACCTGTTGTGGTAGCCACAGTATTTATCTATCTATCTATCTATCTATCTATCTGTCTGCCTGGCTGTCTGTCTGTCTGCCTGTTTATTTTTTAAAATTTATTTAGCCACAGTATTTATGTGGCTGTTCTAGTTCAGTATCTGGTCAATGGGAACTCCCAGTATGTTGAACGTGGGGGATTCAGTGGGCATGTTCCAATGGCCACGCTGTGCCTGAGAAGCAGCTCGCCGGGTGCAGCATGGCCAATAAAAGCCGCGAGATGCCGTCTCGCCATCCTGGGGTCCCCCCACGCCGACCCCTACCTCCTTCGGCCACAGCGGCACGTACACCGGTGGGACTTTGGCCCATCCAGGCCACAGTATCATTGGGGGCCTGGAGAATCGCACATCGGGCCACCTGAGTGATTCTCTGGGCCACGTGGCGCTTGCCGCGTTCACGCGGTTTTAGCTGGTTCAGAGGTTCCCGTCCCAGCATTGAACCCACATCGCGGGCCGTCTCGGCGTGAACGCCAATTCTCCGAGCCGGCGCAGGCTCAGAAAATCCCGGCCCATATCTTCACTGTGGACTGCACCACTGGGCTCCCTGAATACCTACTGGGAGCCATTGGCCACGCTGCCGTCACCAGAGCCCTCAAACTAAACCCCTTACAAGATTCCGCCTCCATCCTAAGCCACTCTACTCCTTCTCCTTCCCACTACCGCCGCCTTGTACACATTCGCCACCCAATAATAATGAAGCAAGTTCAGCAACGTCAATCTCCCCTGTAGCCTCGAGTTTTCCTCACCCTCGGTGCCTTCCCCGCCCATACAAAGTTCGAGATGATCGTTTCACTTTCCGAGAAAAGGCCTTTAGTATATAGATCGGGAGAGCCTGAAAGATAAACAAGAACCTCAGCAGAATATTCATTTTCACCACTTGGACCCTCCCCGCCAACGTTAAGTGCAGTGTATCTCACCTCTTAAGATCTTCCCTGGCATACTCCATCAGCTTCGTTAAGTTCCACTTATGGAGCCTCAACCATTCCCTTGCTACCTGAATCCCCAAATAACTAAACCTATCCCTCACTACCGTAAATGGCACCCCCCCTAAATTAGCCCGCTGTGCCAGCTCATTCACCGGGAATACCTTGTTTTTCCCTACATTCAGCTTGTACCCTGAGAACCCTCCAAACCTCCCCAGCAGGCCCATAATCCTTCCCATACTCTCCAGCAGATCTGAAACATACAGCAGGAGGTCATCAGCATAGAGCAACGCCCGATGCTCCCTCTGTCCCCTCATAATCCCCCCACTCCGCCCAACCCCTGAGAGCCATTGTCAACGGCTCTATGGCCAGCGTAAACAGCAACGGGACAGTGGGTGACCCCTGCCTCATACCCCTGTGTAAGTCAAAGCTTCGTGAGTTCATATCATTCGTCCTCACCTCGCCTCAGTTAAAATCTCCTCCCATGATCAATTGGTGCACGGCTAAATTCGGGATTGCTGCCAGCAACCTTACCGAAGGCTTATGCCTCCAATCCCCTCGACCGTTCATGATCTTCCCTACTTAACTCCCGTCCTCTTAATTCCACCCCATCCTAGATGGCCCCTTTCTCCACCCTGAGCATGTCATCTCTCACCTTCTGCCACATCGTAGCAACCTCCCACCCATTTCCCCCTTGCCCTCCTTCCCCTCCACGTCCCCCCCCACCCTCCCCGTCCACCCCTCTCGACCTTCTCCCCCACCACTTCACTTCCGTTCACCAGCTAACGCGGCTACCCCTGCCCAAAGGCACCTCCCAATGACCTCCCCCTCCCCCCCCCACTCCTCAACTCAAGGAGGAAGGCTCCCTGCTCACCTTACCCTCCCCATCCAAACAAGGACTTCTCCTGAACTCCAGACAGCTTCTCCAAACAAACAAATGTTAAACACAAATAGTCCCATAAAACAGGAGGGGGGCTGGGACCATCCATCCCCACATAAACTCTTCACCCCTACAACTCCTTACAATCTCAACATTAAACAGCAACCGCCCCCAAAAAAAGACGTAAATCCCCCAATCCCTACACCCACTTCAAACAAGCTCCCGGCCATTACATAGTGCCAGGACCCCGGTTCCCAAGCATTGTCTACTCAGTTTTCCCCCAGTTTATGCTCCTTAATGAAGTCTTTGGCCGCTTCTGAGGTCTCAAAATAATACTCCCGGCCTCCGAACGTCACCCATAATTTCACCGGGTAGAGCACCCCAAACCTGATCTGCCGCCGGTACAGCCCCGCCTTGGCCTTGTTGAAGCTTGCCCACCGCTTTGCCAACTCGGCTCCGATGTCCCAATAAATTCAGACGTTATTCCCCTCCCAGTCGCAAGTACGCTTCTCCCTGGCCCATTGCAGAATCTTCTCTTTCTCCACAAACATGTGGAGTCTGCCGATCACCGCTCGCGGCAGCTCCCCAGCTCCAGGCTTCTGCCTCAGGGACCTATGCGCTTGGTCCACTTCAGGTGCATTATCTAGCATCCCTTCTGCCACTAGCCTCGCCAGCATCTTCGAGATGTACCTCGTGGCACTCACACCTTCCACTCCTTCAGGCAGGCCCACTATTCGCAGGTTCTGCCTTCTCGAGGCATTCTCCTGCTCCTCCACATTTGTCCTCAACGTTTTACACAGGTCCCCTAGGAGCCCCACCTCCGTCTCCAGAGCCACCACACGATCGCTGTGGTCCGAGATCACTCCTTCAACCTCCCAAATTTGTGACACCTGCACCTTCAAACATCTGTCCAACCATTCCAGAGAACTCTTCAGGGGTGCAACAGCTTCTTCGATGGCCTTTGCGCGATCCTCACGCATTTCTTTCCTCTTTTGATGGAATTCCTCCTTGATAAAAGCCATCAATCAGCTCCTGTATCTGGGGCCTTCCAGGTTGCATCAGCCCTTCCCCCGCCTGCATGTTTAAAGAGGCTTTTGCTGCAGCACAAGACTGTCCCAGCTTTTCAGCCAAATCTCTCACCGTTTTCTGCTGGGTCTGCTAATCAGCAGACAAATCAATCCCAGGGGAAACTACTCTAACATTCACCTACGCCTTTTCATCAAAATTCCACCCAGTTTTGGGTAAAAAGAGCTCTTTTCTGTGACTTAAAGCAAGAGCTGCCCTGTAAGTGACCACTCACTCCATGGCCACAACCGAGAGTGGCCTGACCCATTTTACTAATGTTTTTCTCTGCTGTATAGATGTGACTTAATTCTCACTGTTCTGTAGAGTTCCAGAAACATCTAAGAACAAAGCGATGCAATCAATAAATGTTTTGGGGATTGTATCTGATTTTCTTTCGCAAATTGTCACCATAACTGATGTTTAAATATTCAATTAAAATTGAAAATCTTTTCTGACTTATTACAGGTCTGGATAATCATTGCAGCTGTAATTGTGACAGAGGCAGGGGGTGGTAATCTGTCCAATGTGAATCCAGCTGATTGCCTTTGATTACAGTGCAGCACTTCGATAATTAGCTTCTTGTGCTGAACTTGATTTTTGGGTGGAAAGCGAGATTTTCTTTTCCATTCTCACCAAGGGGCACCAGCCAGCAATACAATAAAAAATGTGTGACATCTGCAGACACTTCCGCATCTTGACAACAGGACAACTCTCATAGTGAGAACAAACATTTTTGTTTAAAGTGCACCAGCGTGTTGAGAAGTTAGCTCTGATCGACTATGGAGAATGTCAGTGTTAGGCAATTAAATACTGGTTAATTTTGTTTTGCACGCACTGTCCGATTGAAGCAGTTAAAGGCCACATAAAAACTAATTCTCCAAAAATCATCCTTTTCTGTATTTTTTTCCACAGTACATCTCCATCCTGGGGCTGGTTTAGCTCACTCGGCTAAATCGCTGGCTTTTAAAGCAGACCAAGGCAGGCCAGCAGCACGGTTCGATTCCCGTACCAGCCTCCCCGAACAGGCGCTGGAATGTGGCGACTAGGGGCTTTTCACAGTAACTTCATTGAAGCCTGCTCGTGACAATAAGCGATTTTCATTTCATTTTTCATTTCATCCAGGTGAATTTAAATAACTCCACTAAAGACCATTAACGGATACTCATTGACATCGCTTGAAAATCGAGTGAAGACTTTCACTCAGTTGGCGGCATTCTTGTCTGAGTCAAGTCATTGTACAGTAAGGAGATCAGGCTATTTGGAGAGGTAATCTGGCTTTGTGCTGACACCGTGGAGCTTTACTCAATGGAAATATCTATCTGTGCATGAATTTTTGGACCATTAATTTAGATATTTTGAAACTCAGGCAGAGCATGTGCTTAAACTGGCAAGGGTTCGGAATACCCTGTTACAAACCAATCACAGGATTAAATCCAGGCCCATGGCTGACAAATCCATCTGAGTCAATGAGATAGCTTTTCTCTTGGAATATTCCACTAGTTTTAATTGGCCTCTCTCCTGAAAGTAGTGACTCGTGACAGAATGAACACTTTAGAAGATGCACGAGCAGTATTACAGCTAATTGTACTAATCACTACCTATTAAATTGCTAATTACTCAGCTAGTTCGTGTTTTAGTAAAATTCTGGGGCGAGATTCTCCGAGCTGGCGCACGGCTGAAGAAAAGGCGTTCACGCCAGAACAGCCCACGCCGATGTTCCAATGCAGTTTTGCGATTCTCCGCTGCCCCGAAAACCGCACGATCGCGGCGTGCGCTGCACGGCCTGGATGGGCCGAAGTCCCGATGGCGTGGTCAGAGGTCACACCGCGTGGTTCTAACCACATATAAAAATCGTCAGCCAGACGTGTTGGCTGATGAGCCGTCCGGAGGAGTTAGGTGTTGGCGAGGCTGCTGCGGGGAGAGGCCTTCCAGGGTTGGGGGGTGTTGGGGAAGAGGGGGAGACAGTCGCGGCGGCCGGGAAACAACCGCCATGACAGGGTGCCAGCGGCATGGATGCCATTATGGCAGCCATGCTGATGGGCACCCATCCTGGGTGCTGACTGAGGGCAGGTCTCCCAGCCGTTTCGATGGGTGCCTGACCCCTCACGGGGCGCCCCACCCAGCTGCTGGCACCCACCAGCGGGTAGATCCAGGGCCGCACCCACGACAGCCCCCAGTAAGGGCAGTGCCATTAAACGGTGGCCCTGGCAGGAGGGACGGGTGACGGGACACCGAGGGGCGGGGGTGGGGGGCATGCGTGGCTGGAGCGCGAGCCTGCCCCGGGACGACCATGTTGCCCATGGCACCTGGTTGTGGATGGATGTATGCGCCATGACGAAACTTTGTCTGCCATTACCCCCTGCACATCCTAATGTTTGGGCATCTTCCAGCGATGTTGGCCACAGGCCAAGGATGATGATGAGGAGGAGGGGGGGTGGCAGGAGAAGGCGGTGCCACGGAGATGCCTGATGAGGCCTCGTGAGTACCGGCCTCGCTTGTCTTTTGATGACCCCCCGGACAGGGCGTTCAGGAGGAGACTCTGGGTGAGCAGGGAGACCATCGCCCATATCTGCCGCATGATGGCACATCTGACACCGCGTGGGACCTGGGGGGGGGACACCCTCTCCCGGTGACGGTTGCCCTAATCTGCTACGCCACGGGCTTGTTCCAGTCGCCGAGTGGGGATCTGTCCGGTGATGCGACCATCAATTCATTCAGAGACACGTGTTGAAATAAACTGTGGCTTTAATCGTCTTACAACTGAGCCTGCCTGCGACTATGCTGAACTGAAGGCGGACTTGCAGGACCGCAGCACTTATACTTCCAGAAGGGGGTGGAGCCGAGGGCAGAGCCCTGTACATGCTCCTCATTTCCCCCTGTGGGCAGAGCCGCGCAACGGCTCACAGATGGAGCCCACAGGGCCACAGTAATGTACAATGTGAATTATAGTGGTTACACATTCACCACATCCGGCATCTCCCAGGCATCAGTGCACAGGTGCATCTGTGCAGTGGCTGATGCCCTGTATGCCCTTGCGTGCCGCTATATTCAGTTCCCTGTGGACCGTGCCCACCAGGATGCCCAGGCAGCGGGCTTCACTGCTGTTGCCAGGATACCTCTGGTACAGGGCGTTATCGATGGGGTGCACGTCGCCATGTGGCCCTGGCGGATAACAGGCCGATGTTCATGAACAGAAAGGGATGCCATTCCATGAACGTTCAGGTGGTCTGTGACTACCAGATGAAGACACTGCATGCCTGCGTCCAGTACCCGGGCAGTGTACATGACTCGTTTATCCTGGCACAATCATTCATACCCGACATGTTCAAGGGACGTTACACCCCCCCCCCCCCCCCCCCCCCCCCCCCCCCCCCCCCCCCGGCTACCGCTGCTGGCTGGGCGACAGGGGTTACCCGTTGCGGTCATGGCTGATGATGCCTATACGGAGGCCACACAGCGAAGCCGACACCTGCTACAATGATGCCCACTGTGTGGCCAGGGGTGCTTTGGGGTCCTGAAGATGTGCTACATGTGCCTGGACCACTCTGGAGGGGCTCTCCAGTACCAGGCAAGGAAGGTCGGCCGCATCGTTGTGGTCTGCTGCATCCTCCACAATATAGTCCAGCAGAGGGGCGATGTGCTGGAAGAGGAGGATGAGGGGGAGGGGGAGGGAATGGATCATGATGAAGGACACGCCTCTCCAGATAAGGAGGAGGAGGAGGGGGTCAATGTACGGGACATGGGGGCTGGACATGGACGGGAGGCTGCACTACACCACCGTCAGGGCCAGCGAGCACTGGACGAGTTGATAGCCCCACGTTTCACCAACTAGGAGGAGGGATTTGCTGAGCAGGGGCATGGATATCACAGTATGGCACTACCTCGCAGCCACCACCCTCACCTCCCACAACACCAATGTGACTCACCTTCCTCACCACCGACCAACCTTAGCTCCCACACCACCACATCACCCGCATGCACACCACCCCTCCATTACACATGAAATGAAAATGAAATGAAAATCGCTTATTGTCACGAGTAGGCTTCAATGAAGTTACTGTGAAAAGCCCCTAGTCGCCACATTCCAGCGCCTGTTCGGGGAGGCTAGTACGGGAATCGAACCGTGCTGCTGGCCTGCTTGGTCTGCTTTAAAAGCCAGCGATTTAGCCAAGTGAGCTAAACCAGCCCCTGCGGCCACACATCCACCTGCGGCACAATGGGCTGGGCTCACACGGTTGCTAGTGACTGCGGGGTCTGGTCCATGCCATGGGGGATGATGACAGCCCGCTCTGCAATGAACTCTGAGCTCCACATCGTTAGACAATGTCTGATTCACGGCCACAGTAACACCCTCCAGCTGGGGCGTCCCTGTATGCAGGTTGGACACTCCATCACATGGCCCTGTCGTTTCGCTGGGGGTGTGGTGATGGGGACGTGGGGGAGGGTGGGGGTGGGGGATGTGTGGTCATACTCACCGGGGCTCATGTTCCACCATCGCTCACCCACAGTGGCACTCAGTTCACGCCCCACCCCGCACACAGAATTCTTCGGTGGTGCAGTGTGTTTATTAAAAATGGTATACACATGTGCCCTAGCCCCTATATCTAAGCTGCCCTAGCCCCTATATCTAAGCTGCCCTAGCCCCTATATCTAATCTGCCCTAGCCCCTATATCTAAGCTGCCCTAGCCCCTATATCTAAGCTGCCCTAGCCCCCATATCTAAGCTGCCCTAGCCCCTATATCTAAGCTGCCCTAGCCCCTATATCTAAGCTGCCCTAGCCCCTATATCTAAGCTGCCCTAGCCCCTATATCTAAGCTGCCCTAGCCCCTATATCTAAGCTGCCCTAGCCCCTATATCTAAGCTGCCCTAGCCCCTATATCTAAGCTGCCCTAGCCCCTATATCTAAGCTGCCCTAGCCCCTATATCTAAGCTGCCCTAGCCCCTATATCTAAGCTGCCCTAGCCCCTATATCTAAGCTGCCCTAGCCCCTATATCTGAGCTGCCCTAGCCCCTATATCTAAGCTGCCCTAGCCCCTATATCTAAGCTGCCCTAGCCCCTATATCTAAGCTGCCCTAGCCCCTATATCTAAGCTGCCCTAGCCCCTATATCTAAGCTGCCCTAGCCCCTATATCTAAGCTGCCCTAGCCCCTATATCTAAGCTGCCCTAGCCCCTATATCTAAGCTGCCCTAGCCCCTATATCTAAGCTGCCCTAGCCCCTATATTTAAGCTGCCCTAGCCTCTATATCTAAGCTGCCCTAGCCCCTATATCTAAGCTGCCCTAGCCCCTATATCTAAGCTGCCCTAGCCCCTATATCTAAGCTGCCCTAGCCCCTATATCTAAGCTGCCCTAGCCCCTATATCTAAGCTGCCCTAGCCCCTATATCTAAGCTGCCCTAGCCCCTATATCTAAGCTGCCCTAGCCCCTATATCTAAGCTGCCCTAGCCCCTATATCTAAGCTGCCCTAGCCCCTATATCTAAGCTGCCCTAGCCCCTATATCTAAGCTGCCCTACCTAGCCCCTATATCTAAGCTGCCCTAGCCCCTATATCTAAGCTGCCCTAGCCCCTATATCTAAGCTGCCCTAGCCCCTATATCTAAGCTGCCCTACCTAGCCCCTATATCTAAGCTGCCCTAGCCCCTATATCTAAGCTGCCCTAGCCCCTATATCTAAGCTGCCCTAGCCCCTATATCTAAGCTGCCCTAGCCCCTATATCTAAGCTGCCCTAGCCCCTATATCTAAGCTGCCCTAGCCCCTATATCTAAGCTGCCCTAGCCCCTATATCTAAGCTGCCCTAGCCCCTATATCTAAGCTGCCCTAGCCCCTATATCTAAGCTGCCCTAGCCCCTATATCTAAGCTGCCCTAGCCCCTATATCTAAGCTGCCCTAGCCCCTATATCTAAGCTGCCCTAGCCCCTATATCTAAGCTGCCCTAGCCCCTATATCTAAGCTGCCCTAGCCCCTATATCTAAGCTGCCCTAGCCCCTATATCTAAGCTGTGCCCTGCACCCAGGCCAACGTACTAGGTGTCTAATTTTGTGGCCTTACGGGCCCTATCACTATGTCTCTGTCCCCCCAGACGGTACAGCAGAAGTGGAGGCGGGCTGCTGAGACTCCTGCCCTGCGACTAGGATCCCCTTTGGTGCTCGTTTCCTGCGGCGGCCCGGGTGGATGGGCCAGGCTGCACCCACCTCGGTTGCCGTGGTGCTGCCCTGTCTTGCTCGCTGCCCACCAGATGCACCAGGGACGGTAGGGGGGGGGGGGCGGGGGTAGGGGGGGGGGGGGGAGTTCGAGGTGCTGTGGTGTTCCAGGACATCCCTTGCAGGAGTCACCGGCACGGCCCCCAGCACCTCCTCCTCCCTCGGGCTTCTCTATGGACCTGCCAGTCCTGGAGGCCGGCTCAGGTATCGACCAGGGTCTGCACGTTAGCGGCCATGGAGCTCAAGGAGTTGGCCATCCCTGTCTGGGTCTGTGCGACGCCGGCCAGCACCTGTGCAATGGCACCGATGCTCTCAGCGATGGCCTGCTGAGACTGGGCCACAATGAGGAGTGCCTCTGCAATCTACAGCTGGCTCTGGCTCATGGCTGCTGGTGAGTAGACAGCCTGTCCTGGGCCACGGAAGCCCCAGGCCTTGCATGGCCTGACCCAAGCCCGACACCATCGCCCCCCATTGCCTCCACTGCGAACACCACCCCTGCGGTTTCGGCCTGGGTGGCATGCATGACCGGCACCATTCCCTGCTCCTGCATGCGGATGCACTCCTCCACCTGCGTCTGCAGGTGCTCGAAACCGGCCGTCATCCCCTTCTCTCGTCCCTGGGTCCCTGACTGCATCGGGTCTATAGGTGGGTGTGAAAATCCATGGAACCCTGGACCAGTCTGGGCGACAGCTGGTTGCTGGGGCCGGTCTGCCCTCCGACCGTCAGGCCCTTCGGCTGCTCCTACCTCTACCTGCTGTACCGAAGCGGCTGTGTGGTGCTCACCAGTGAGTGTCCCAGGACCCTCTCCACTAAATTGCCCAACTGAGGTGATAGTCTCTGCGATGGTGGAGGCTGAAGGAGATAGCTGTGACGGTAAGTCTAAGTCTAAGTCTGTGTCGTCATCAGAGGCAAAGTCCGGGGTCTCCATCGTCGTCACGTTTGGCGTTCCTATACAAACGCCGAATGGTGTGGCCTGATTCTGGACTTGGCCCCGGGGTACAGAGCCCCTGGCCTCTGCTCCACAGCGTTCAGGAGGGTGTTGAGATCGCCATCACGGAACCTGGTCGCTGCGCAGCGGGAGGCCATCTTCCCTCCGACGGCTGTGTGTAGGGGGATACGTTCTTTTAAGGGCGTCGATCACAGGACACTCCCCCATGCTTCTCATGGTGCCCGTGCTGGCTCCTTGTTGGCCGCTGAATCGGTGGACTATGGGGCCTGTTGACGCCGTCGTAAAACTCCCCGACTTTTACGACGGCGTTAAAACGTAGCCCTATTATTGGAGAATCCCGCCCAGGGTTTTCCAAAATGAATAAATTGAAACTTTAAGGGTGAATTGTACCTCAAGGTAAGAATCTGGAGTCCAAAGAGGCTGGCTGACTACTGGAATTTTAGATACAGAGGGTCAATTAACCCTTTATCACTTTTCTGAAATAATTAAAAATGATTATCCTTTATGGTGGCAGTGGATATATTTTGTTCATTATATGTGAACCAGTGAAGTTTAACGCATACTAATGTTTGAACAGTAATATTAAAGCACAGCTGTATTACATTACACTCTGGGCAGAGGCCCGTTCTCCTCAGAATCACACCTTGTTTGAGCCAATCAACACAGAATGTATATGTGTGCCCCTGCCCCCTATGCCACCCAAACCGCCCCCCACCCCCGTGCCCCACCACACCCCCAGCTCCATCCTCCTGTAAAGTACCTCTCTCTGCGGAATGGTCTCGAGCCTCTTCTGGTCAGATACCCTCCTCTCCTTGTGAGCAGCCGACCACCAACCCAACAGCTTCTCAAGCACAGCCCTCACCCCCCAGCTTGGAGTCTCTTATATTCTCCATTTGCAGCAAAGCCTGTGGTGACAGCATTGACGGTGCCGTCCCCGGACATGTGCTCCGGAGTTGTGGCTGGGGATGAGGGACCTGGACAGTCCCACCTCTTCGGAGGCTGATCCTGCAAGATAAAAGACAAAACACATGGTGAGATCGCGGGGAAGTGGGGTGTGGGAGGGAGGGGTGACTCACATGCCCTAGGGACATCGCAATTCATTGGGGGCTGACTTGGTTATCCCATGCTGACCTCCGCCTTGTCCACTGCCTGTTCTCCCACCCCACTGACCAGGTCCATCGCCTTCTGCTCCATGGCGGTGAGGACTGGTGGGCCACCTCCAGTCCTCTCCTGCTCCCAGCGGTTGTGGGCTGCCATCTGCTGGCGGGACAGGTAATGCACAGTGTGAGCCACTCAGACGTGGGCAGCACATGGGTCCACGGCTAGTGTCTTGTGTGTGCTAGGCACCCAGCCATGGTGGGCGGTATGGGTGTCGGCATGTGGTGCAGGGTGGGGTGTGGCAGGCTGCTGGTGGGTGGAGTTCGATTGCCCCTGAGGATGGGGGGGGGAGGGGTGCGTGTGGGGTGTAGGATGGGGGCTTGGTGCCAGTGGCACGGAGGTGGTGCCTCACCCTGGTGGCTTGGGGGTTGCCCATCCTCATTCAGCACTGCCTACCCATCCACCTGGTGGGGGGCATGTGGGAGCTGGAGGTGAGGGGTCGGGTATGTGGGATGAGGGTGATGCCAGAGGCATAGAACATAGAACAGTACAGCACAGAACAGGCCCTTCGGCCCTCGATGTTGTGCCGAGCAATGATCACCCTACTTAAATCCACGTATCCACCCTATACCCGCAACCCAACAACCCCCCCTTAACCTTACTTTTATTAGGACACTACGGGCAATTTAGCATGGCCAATCCACCTAACCCGCACATCTTTGGACTGTGGGAGGAAACCGGAGCACCCGGAGGAAACCCACGCACACACGGGGAGGACGTGCAGACTCCGCACAGACAGTGACCCAGCCGGGAATCGAACCTGGGACCCTGGAGCTGTGAAGCATTTATGCTAACCACCATGCTACCGTGCTGCCGTGTGGAGGTGGGTGACTCACCCAGGTCACCCTGAGAAGGTTGTGCAGCTTCTTCCGGCACTGCTGGCTGATGCTCATGGTGGGAATGAGAGTGTGTGGGGAGTGCAGTCTGAGCGTCAGCACTTAGTCTCGTAAATGGAGAATCCCGCCCATTTTCTTTTCTATGGTTAATTTTCCCTCCAATAATTTTCGATTATGCCCAAAACTACAAGTTGCCACTCCTTCAATCTAAACTCAAGTCATCAGAGTTGGAGGGCAGCATGGTGGCCTAGTGGTTAGCACAGCTGCCTCACGACGGTGAGGTCCCAGGTTCGATCCCGGCTCTGGGTCACTGCCTGTGTGGAGTTTGCACATTCTCCCCGTGTCTGTGTGGGTTTCGTCCTCACAACCCAAAAATGTGCAGAGTAGGTGGATTGGCCACACTAAATTGCCCCTTAATTGGAAAAAATAATTGGGTAATCTAAATTTATATTTTAAAAAAGTCAGCAGAGTTGGCAATCTTTCAGATATGAGACTACAAACTATTATTTTGTTTTACCATAAGTCATTCTTAATATTAGTAACTGAAGAGCCTCCAAGGTGCCTTCTGGCCAGCCGACCTGAAAAGGTCTCACAGGTCAGAGGCTTTCTACCAGCAGCACTGTTCTCAGCTCTACGTTTTTCACAAAGCATGCTGGTTAAATGGTCAGACTAAAACATGATTTCCTTTTATTTACTTTAACTCTCTTTGCTGGGCAGAAATAAGTTGGAAACCCCCTGAAAATTGGTGAGGGAATTAGCATCTGTTCTCACTCCGACAGATATTTTCTGGGAATCAAATCAGATCAGGCACTCTCCTAAAGTAGGTGAGACCATCGTTTTGGTATTTAGATCAAAGCTTGTGTCATCAGTAGGACCCAAGTGCCAGTAGTTTCCGACATTCTAAACGCCATGGATATGGATACCTTGGTACTTTTGCAAAGATCATCAAGCTTCCATGGATGAAGGAAAGCGTTATATGCCTTTAGATGTCAAAGGAAACAAGTAGACTTCAATTGACCAAAGTACCTGTCACTGGACAGCTTTTTTCCTGCTCTTAGAATCAGTAAGATTTGCGCATGAGCTGTTGGGAGAAAGCACATCCTGAGGGAGACACAGAGTGAGTACATTTGGGAATTTGGAGCAAAGAGGGAATTCAGTGTAGAAGGGAAGAGGTGCTGTTTTGCTCTTTTGCTTTCGAACATGTTCATCTTCAGGAAGTGGTTCTGCTGTAGGAGTAGAGGCTATAAGGGTGGAGAGTGGGTACGATATTTTCTCCACATTAAAGCTATATTGAGAAAGGTAAGAGTTCCAGCTTTTAAAAAGTAACTTTAAAAATGTTCCACTGGCCATAAATTTACAGTAAGAGTCTTTTAACTGTAAGTATGACTGGGGAGCTCAGATGCCATGTTTTGCATGACCTGCAGCATGTGGGAATTCCAAGGCGCACGTGCAGTCTGAATAAGCACCTGTGCAGAAAGTGCCACCTATTTGATCTGCTCAGGCTCTGGGTTTCGGAGCTTGAAGAGTTGGCTGAAGGCACAGCGATGCATCCGCGATGTGAAAGGTTCGTGGACAGCTCGCTTTTAGATGTAGCCACCCCGCAGCTTAAGGAAGAGTGGTCAGAGAGGGAGTAAGTGACCACCATTCAGAAGAAGGGGACCAGGCAGTTAGTCAGGGAAACCCCAGAGTGCATCTCACTCAAGCACCATTTTTCTGCGTTGGAAAAAATTGTGAGTGGAAGTTCCTCTGGGGAGCGTGGCCAGGGCCACGTTCACCGCATTGTGGGGAGCTCAGCTGTGCAAGAGGTAGTAGTAAGAGTGGAAGAGGCAATAGTGGCAGGAGACTCGATAGTGAGGGGTGCAGACATGCATTTCTGCGGCTCCAGACATGACTTCAGGATTGGTGTGTTGCCTCCCTGGTGCCAGGATCAAGGATATCACTGAACGGCTACAGGCCATTCTGAGGGGGGAGGGTGAACAGTTAGAGTTCCTGCTTCACATTGATAGCAACGGCAAAAGCAGAAAGAGGGATGAGGGCCTGCAACAAGAATTTAGGGAGCTCGGCAGCAGATTGAAAAGCAGAGCCTCAAACATTGTAATCTCTGGATTAATCCCGGTGCCACATGCTTTGTGAGTATCAGAATAGGAGGATAAAGCAGATGAATGTTTGGCTGAAGAGATGCTGCAGGAGGGAGGACTTTCGTTTTCTGGATCATTGGGTCTGTTTCTGGGGAAGGTGGGACCTGTACAAGTCACACGGGTTTCACATAAACTGGAGCAGGACCAACATCCTTGTGGAGAGTTTTGATAGTCCTGTTGGGGGAGGGCATTTAAATTAATTTGGCAGGGGGGGTGGGACACAGAGTGGAGGCACAATAGAAGGTGGTGCATAGCCAAATATAGAGAAAAGATAGACATGTTAAGGCACATGAGAATATAGCAACACTGCATGGCATTTAACTTAATGCCAGAAGACTTCTGGGGAGGGCAGATGAATTAAGGGCGTTGATTAACACAAGGGAGGATGATATTATTGCTATCGCAAAAACATGGTTAAGGAAGTGTCAGGAAGCACAAGGTGAAGCAGAAGGTTATTTTTGTCACTGGAAGCCTGTATCCAGTGGAGTACCGCAGGGATCAGTACTGGGCCCTTAGCTGTTTGTAGAGTACATTAATGATTTCAACATGAATGTAGGAGGTATGATCGGTAAGTTTGCAGATGACACAAAATTATCGTAAATAACGATGAGGAAAGCCTCAGATTACAGGTCGATATAGATGGGCAGGACAGTGGCAAATGAAATTTAACCCTGAAAAGTGAGAGGAAATGTGTTTTGGGAGGACTAACAAGGCAAGGGAATACACAATGAATGGTAGGACGCTAGGAAGTACAAAGAACCAGAGGGACTTTAGGGTGTGTTATGGGCCAGGGTTTAGAGAACCCCAAAGTGTATCATGGAGTTCACCTGACCCACAACTTTTAATAGATTGTGGTATGGGGAGCACACGGCCCACTCTACAAGTATGGTACAGCAGAAAGTTGGGGGCGTGCACATGTATTTCTGTGGGTAGTGCATATCTGGTAAAGAATTTAAGTAACTCCTCCACAATCTTTTTAGCTGTAATATTATGTACTGGAATGGCCTCTGGAAACCGAGTAGACACATCCATTATAGTCAAAAGATATTGAGTCCCACTTTTCATTTTAGGAAGCGGTCCTACCCAATCAATTAAGACCCTTGTAAAACGTTCCTCAAATGCTGGAGTGGGTATTGAGGGCGCTGTTTTTATCACTGCTTGAGGTTTCCCTATCACTTGACATGTGTGACATGATTGACAAACATTTAACTACATCTCTATGTAGTCCAGGCCAATAAAAATGTTTTTGTGTTTTAGCTTGAGTTTTCCTTACTCCCAAATGACCTCCCACTGGTACCTCATGTGCTACTCGCAACACCTCCTTTCTATACCCTACCTGTTAGTGGAAGAAATTGCTATATGTGTCAGGATTGGTATAATAAAGATGTCTCAAAGTATTGTGATAGCAGAGGTCAAGGACAAACCAGCAGGCAATGGGTTAAACATATACCAAGGGAAAACCAGCAAGCAAGGGGTTAAAGTCACCCACACTGGAAATGATTTAATCATCTCACAGAGCATTTGAATATGAAAACAGAAGCCCAAGTAAGTCTAAGGGATCCATTGTACAACACATTCGCACCTCTTCTAGAAGTCAAATATGTTAAGCACAAACCCATGAGATTGTAAGGAAACATTGTATTCTTTAATCGTTTTCCCATTACGGGGACCAGAAAATATACATGCTGATCACTTTGCATTGTTCCGAATGATTCAGTGACATCAATACCTGCTTGTGACTCCGATGAACTTCAAATATATATGCATGTAATTCCAAAGCCAGGCAGAGCTGACTTTTGCAAGCTACAGGATAGTTGCAGAATCTATCTCTCCTGTATGCACAGTTTTTCCGAATTAAACAAAGTTTGATCAACACCATGCAGTCGAGAACAGATTTTGAGGTTTTTCTTCCCTCCAAAACTACCGGCAATACTACTTGATGAACTTCTGCCCACTTTTCATCCGCCTGCATATGTAAAGGTCTCCATTTTCTCATCAAGACATCACTTTCATGGTAATAACACTCTGGTATACACTTAGACTCCTCTTCCGTATATGCTTTCTGATACATCCGTTTTATTTCTACATCTTTCTGTTGTAACTCCGCCAATTTTCCTGAACTAAAAATATCCGCCTCATCCTCCACCTGTTCTTGTTCTTTTCCAACCATCTGATCAAAAATCATTTCTGATAATTGCACTACAACTTCATCTTCACTCTTTGATTTCTCCTCTTGTCTTAACCTGTGACTTTGTGACCTTGTTACTACATAATCCGGAAAAATCCCAGGATATTCGTCCTTCAACACTTCAGTTGTCTGATTTTCCACTAGCTTATCAACCACAGTAGGCATCATTCCCACCAACTATATCATTGCCCAAGATAAACTGTATTCCTGGACAAGATAGTTTCTCTACTACTTTACTACCACTTCACCGTTCTTCACTGGACTTTCCAACCTTACCTTATATAATGGAAAACTACTCTCACCCTGAATTTTACATCTTACCACCTTTTCTGGCAATATTCTTCACAAACTACATAACTCCTCATCTCTTACCAGTAAAGATTGACTAGCTCCCATATCTTTTAAAATTGTGACTTCTTTACCTGCTCCTCCTGATACACATGAGTAAACTTTACCCACACAAGTAAATTCTTTAAAGAGATCTGGCACCTTCTTATCAATCACCTCTTGATCAAGCTGTACAATCTTTTGCGCCTCCTTCTCTCCACTTGGGCTTTCCTTTACCACTTTAACAAACCCCACTGTCTAATCCTGTTTTACCACATGAACCTTCCCAGTGCTTTTCTTCAACCACCAACACTGTGACTTTACATGACCTAGTTTATTACAGTGAAAACATTTGAAACTTTTCATTTCTTTTCCACCCTCCTGGATTTATTTTTTAATCTGAGGTACACTCTCCTTATTATCTCCCATCAGATCACCTTTGCCTCTACCACTTGAGTATTTCTCATGTCCCCAGTTTCTATCCCTCACAGGCTGAAATGGATGTCGGAAACCAAACTTTGATTTATGAACTAATTCATAATCATCTGCCATTTCTGCTGCAAACCTCACAGTTTTTGCTCTTCTAAATCAGTTCTCACTACATCAGGAATTGAATTTTTAAACTCCTCCAAAAGTATAATTTCCCTGAGAGCTTCATACGTTTGGTCTAATTTCAAATCCCTTAGCCACCTATCCTTTGATTGATCCTCGATGTACATCTTTCTGTTGTAACTCCGCCAATTTTCCTGAACTAAAAATATCCGCCTCATCCTCCACCTGTTCTTGTTCTTTTCCAACCATCTGATCAAAAATCGTTTCTGATAATTGCACTACAACTTCATCTTCACTCTTTGATTTCTCCTCTTGCCTTAACCTGTGACTTTGTGACCTTGTTTGTGTCCTGTTTGATCCTTTCAAACTCCATGTATGTTTGACCAAATTCTTTCCTTAAATTTCTAAATCTTTGTCTATAGGCTTCAGGCACTAGTTCATATGTACCTAAGGTGGATTTTTTCACCTCCTCATATGTCCCAGATACCTCCTCCGGTAGTGATGCAAACACTTCACTAGCCCTACCTACCACCTTTGTTTGAATCAGTAATATCCACATGTCCCGTGGCAATTTCATTTGTTTAGCCACCTTCTCAAATGAAATGAAAAAGGCTTCTACCTCCTTCTCGTCAAACCTTGGCAATGCTTGGACATATTTAAATAGATTCCCACCAAGCCTTTGAATTTGGCGCTCTTTCTCCTTATCCTCAGCACTATCCTCAAACTGTACATTTCCCTTTAAATCCGCCAATTTTAACTGACGGTTATGTTTCATGGCCATTTTCCAAAGTTCAAACTCTCCATCTCTTTCTTTTTCCTCTCTCTCTCTTTTGTATTCCTCTCTCTCTTTTTCTTTTTCCTCTCTTTCTCTTTCATATTCAAGCTGCTTTAATTCTTTCTCATGTTAGATATAGATATAGAGAAATACAGCACAGAACAGGCCCTTCGGCCCACGATGTTGCGCCGAACTTTTGTCCTAGGTTAATCATAGAATTATGGACAATTTGTCATGGCCAATCCACCCAACATCTTTGGACTGTGGGAGGAAACCGGAGTACCCGGAGGAAACCCATGCAGTCACGGGGAGGATGTGCAGACTCCACACAGACAGTGACCCAAGTCGAAATCGAACTTGGGACCCTGGAGCTGTGAAGCAATTGTGCTATCCACAATGCTACCGTGCTGCCCTTAAGAAGTTAACCTACACTCCCTTATTCTACCCTAATCCAAGTACCTATCCAATAGCCGCTTGAAGGTCCATAAATTTTCCGACTCAACTACTACCACAGGCAGTGCATTCCATGCCCCCACTACTCTCTGGGTAAAGAACCTACCTCTGACATCCCCTCTATATCTTCCACCATTTATCTTAAATTTATGTCCCCTTGTAATGGTGTGTTCCACCCGGGGAAAAAGTCTCTGACTGTCTACTCTATCTATTCCCCTGATCATCTTATAAACCTCTATCAAGTCGCCCCTCATCCTTCTCCGTTCTAATGAGAAAAGGCCTAGCACCCTCAATCTTTCCTCGTATGACCTACTCTCCATTCCAGGCAACATCCTGGTAAATCTCCTTTGCACCTTTTCAAAAGCTTCCACATCCTTCCTAAAATGAGGTGACCAGAACTGCACACAGTACTCCAAATGTGGCCTGACCAAGGTTTTGTACAGCTGCATCATCACCTCACGGCTCTTAAATTCAATCCCTCTGCTAATGAACGCTAGCACACCATAGGCCTTCTTCACAGCTCTATCCACTTGAGTGGCAACTTTCAAAGAACTATGAACATAGACCCCAAGATCTCTCTGCTCCTCCACATTGCCAAGAACCCTACCATTAACCCTGTATTCCGCATTCAGATTTGTCCTTCCAAAATGGACAACCTCACACTTGTCAGGGTTAAACTCCATCTGCCACTTCTCAGCCCAGCTCTGCATTCTATCTATGTCTCTTTGAAGCCGACAACAGCCCTCCTCACTATCCACAACTCCACCAATCTTCGTATCATCTGCAAATTTACTTACCCACCCTTCAACTCCCTCATCCAAGTCGTTAATGAAAATCACAAACAGCAGAGGACCCAGAACTGATCCCTGCGGTACGCCACTGATAACTGGGCTCCAGGCTGAATATTTGCCATCCACCACAACTCTCTGTCTTCTATCGGTTAGCCAGTTTGTTATCCAACTGGCCAAATTTCCCACTATCCCATGCCTCCTTACTTTCTGCATAAGCCTACCATGGGGAACCTTATCAAATGCCTTACTAAAATCCATGTACACTACATCCACTGCTTTACCTTCATCCACATGCTTGGTCACCTCCTCAAAGAATTCAATAAGACTTGTAAGGCAAGACCTACCCCTCACAAATCCGTGCTGACTATCCCTAATCAAGCAATGCCTTTCCAGATGCTCAGAAATCCTATCCCTCAGTACCCTTTCCATTACTTTGCCTACCACCGAAGTAAGACTAACTGGCCTGTAATTCCCAGGGTTATCCCTATTCCCTTTTTTGAACAGGGGCACGACATTCGCCACGCTTCAATCCTCTGGTACCACCCCTGTTGACAGCGAGGACGAAAAGATCATTGCCAACGGCTCTGCAATTTCATTTCTTGCTTCCCATAGAATCCTTGGATATATCCCGTCAGGCCCGGGGGACTTGTCTATCCTCAAGTTTTTCAAAACGCGCAACACATCTTCCTTCCTGACAAGTATCTCCTCAAGCTTATCAGTCTGCTTCACGCTGTCCTCTCCAACAATATGGCCCCTCTCATTTGTAAATACTGAAGAAAAATACTTGTTCAAGACCTCTCCTATCTCTTCAGACTCAATACACAATCTCCCGCTACTGTCCTTAATCGGACCTACTCTCACTCTAGTCATTCTCATATTTCTCACGTATGTGTAAAAGGCCTTGGGGTTTTCCTTGATCCTACCCGCCAAAGATTTTTCATGCCCTCTCTTAGCTCTCCTAATCCCTTTCTTCAGTTCCCTCCTGGCTATCTTGTATCCCTCCAGCGCACTGTCTGAACCTTGTTTCTTCAGCCTTACATAAGTCTCCTTCTTCCTCTTAACAAGACATTCAACCTCTCTTGTCAACCATGGTTCCCTCACTCGACCATCTCTTCCCTGCCTGACAGGGACATACATATCAAAGACACGCAGTACCTGATCCTTGAACAAGTTCCACATTTCACTTGTGTCCTTCCCTGACAGCCTATGTTCCCAACTTCTGCACTTCAATTCTTGTCTGACAGCATTGTATTTACCCTTCCCCCAATTATAAACCTTGCCCTGTTGCTCGCACCTATCCCTCTCCATTACTAAAGTGAAAGTCACAGAATTGTGGTCACTACCTCCAAAATGCTCCCCCACTAACAAATCTATCACCTGCCCTGGTTCATTACCAAGTACTAAATCCAATATGGCCTCCCCTCTGGTCGGACAATCTACATACTGTGTTAGAAAAGCTTCCTGGACACACTGCACAAACACTACCCCATCCAAACTATTTGATCTAAAGAGTTTCCACTCAATGTTTGGGAAGTTGAAGTCGCCCATGACTACTACCCTGTGACTTCTGCACCTTTCCAGAATCTGTTTCCCAATCTGTTCCTCCACATCTCTGCTGCTATTGGGGGGCCTATAGAACACTCCCAACAAGGTGACTGCTCCTTTCCTATTTCTAACTTCAACCCATATTACCTCAGTAGGCAGATCCCCCTCGAACTGCCTTTCTGCAGCTGTTATACTATCTCTAATTAACAATGCCACCCCCCCACCTCTTTTACCACCCTCCCTAATCTTGTTGACACATCTATAACCAGGGACCTCCAACAACCATTTCTGGCCCTCTTCTATCCAAGTTTCCGTGATGGCCACCACATCGTAGTCCCAAGTACCGATCCATGCCTTAAGTTCACCCACCTTATTCCTGATGCTTCTTGCATTAAAGTATACACACTTCAACCCATCTCCTTGCCTGCAAGTACTCTCCTTTGTCATTGTTACCTTCCCCACTGCATCACTACGTGCTTTGGCGTCCTGACTATCGTCTACCTTAGTTGCTGGACTACAGATCCGGTTCCCATTCCCCTGCCAAATTAGTTTAAACCCTCCCGAAGAGTACTAGAAAACCTCCCCCCCAGGATATTGGTGCCCCTCTGGTTCAGATGCAACCCGTCCTGCTTGTACAGGTCCCACCTTCCCCAGAATGCGCTCCAATTATCCAAATACCTGAAGCCCTCCCTCCTGAGGGGCCTCACGGTAGCATGGTGGTTAGCATCAATGCTTCACAGCTCCAGGGTCCCAGGTTCGATTCCCGGCTGGGTCACTGTCTGTGTGGAGTCTGCACGTCCTCCCAGTGTGTGCGTGGGTTTCCTCCGGGTGCTCCGGTTTCCTCCCACAGTCCAAAGATGTGCGGGTTAGGTGGATTGGCCATGCTAAATTGCCCATAGTGTAAGGTTAATGGGGGGATTGTTGGGTTACGGGTATACGGGTTACGTGGGTTTAAGTGGGGTGATCATTGCTCGGCACAACATCGAGGGCCGAAGGGCCTGTTCTGTGCTGTACTGTTCTATGTTCTATGTTCTACACCATTCCTGCAGCCACGTGTTCAACTGCACTCTCTCCCTATTCCTAGCCTCGCTATCACGTGGCACCGGCAACAAACCAGAGATGACAACTCTGTCTGTCCTGGCCCTTAACTTCCAGCCTAACTCCCTAAACTTGTTTATTACCTCCACACCCTTTTTCCTACCTACATCGTTGGTACCAATGTGCACCACGACTTCTGGCTGCTCACCCTCCCCCTTCAGGATCCTGAAGACACGATCAGAGACATCCCTGGCCCTGGCACCCGGGAGGCAACATACCTTTCGGGAGTCTCGCTCGCGACCACAGAATCTCCTATCTATTCCCCTAACCATTGAATCTCCTATTACTATTGCTTTTCTATGCTCCCCCCTTCCCTTCTGAGCCCCAGAGCCAGACTCAGTGCCAGAGACCTGGCCGCTGGGGCCTTCCCCCAGTTGGTCATCCCCCCTAACAGCATCCAAAACGGTATACGTGTTTTGAAGGGGAACGGCCACGAGGGATCCCTGCACTGTCTGCCTGTTAGTTTTCTTTCCCCTGACTGTAACCCAGCTACTCTTGTCCAGTACCTTTGGTGTGGCTACCTCCCTGTAACTCTTCTCTATGACCCCCTCTGCCTCCCGGATGATCCGAAGTTCATCCAGCTCCAGTACCTTAACACGGTCTCTGAGGAGCTGGAGTTGGGTGCACTTCCCGCAGGTATAGTCAGCGGGGACACCAGTGGTATCCCTCACCACCCACATCCTACAGGAGGAGCATGCAACTGCCCTAGCCTCCATCCCCTCTTACTTTACAGAATTAGCTGCCCTGTGGACCAACTGGACCTCCGCCCTCCGGCTCTGCTCCCAGTCAGCTGTACTCTAAACTCCTGGCTCCCTTCACGCTCTTTGATAAATATAGGAAATGAAATGTAAGGAGCACCTTACTCCCTCCTCACCTAACTCCCTCAGTCACCAAACTCTCACTGTAGCACTCAAATGCCACAAGCTCAGCACTCAGTGCAAACCACTTCACTTGTGTCCTTGTTTGTCATTTGTTTAATTTGTAACTGAATTTTTGCCATTTCCAATGAGTCAAACTGTATCTCAGGCAACTTTAAATGCTTAGCCACCGCCATAATTATCTCATCTTTACGCATTATGTCAGGTAATGTTAACTGCAATGTTTTTGCCAAATCTAACAGTCTGCTTTTAGTCTTTGTCCAGAACAGAGACTAATTGCATCACTACCGGAGGAGGTATCTGGGACATATAAGGAGGTGAAAAAATCCACCGTAGGTGCGTATGAACCTGTGCCTGTTCTGTCCACCCCCAAAAACCTCAGAGCCTCTGAAAGAGCCATTGTCCACAACATACTCCCTACTTAAACTGAAATACCACACCTGAAAAGCAACCACAAAATGCTCACCCCTGACTGTCTTTAAGTTCACTAAGCCAATCCAATAGATAGACTTTTATCCTGGAAGAGCCCCCAATTTGTTATGGGCCAGGGTTCAGAGAACCCCAAAGTGTATCATGGAGTTCACATGACCCACAACTTTTAATAGATTGTGGTATGGGGAGCACACGGCCCACTCTACAGGTGTGGTAGAGCAGAAATGGAAAAGTATTTTTTAAAGAAAAACGATGTTTATTCTATGAACTCAAGTTAACCTTTTTAGAAACATACAGTGAACATCTTAGCAACCATCAATTCAAATACAACCCCCAAAGAATACAACACTAAGTAACCCTTAAACTTTCCTTTTAACATCCATAAGACATGAACAAACCTTTTAACAGAAGCACATCAGGTTTAAATTCACAACTGAGAACAGGTATCACTCTGAATTCACCAAATGATCATGAGATAGTCTTTACATGGCAGAGGGAAAAACATAACACCTTCTGCGGCTGACTGCAGCCCCAACACTGAAACAAAACCAAAAAACCACAGACACACTCAAGCTTTTCTCAAAGTGAAACTAAAAAGCTG
The DNA here is from genome assembly GCF_902713615.1 of Scyliorhinus canicula. NCBI lineage: Eukaryota > Metazoa > Chordata > Chondrichthyes > Carcharhiniformes > Scyliorhinidae > Scyliorhinus > Scyliorhinus canicula. The sequence continues at coordinate 50,647,691 of NC_052149.1, read as the reverse complement.
ACAGACAGCCCAGCTCCACCCACACTTTGACTTCACTGCAGTAATAAACACCCATTTCGTAAAGGTACGTCCACTACAGTTATTCTATAAAAACACCCATTTCTTAAAGGTACTCTCACATGACAGGTGTGTGTCCAAAGATCCCTGAAGGCAGCTGGACAGGTAGATAGGTAGTTGAGAAGGCATATGGGATATTTGTCTTTATTAGTTATGACACAGAATATAAGACCAGGGAGGTAATGATGGAGCTGTATAAATTGCTCATTAGGCCACAGCTAGAGTACTGCGTGCAGTTCTTGTCCCCGCACTGTAGGAAGGATCTGATTGCACCAGAAAGGATGCAGAGGATGTTGCTCGGGCTTTGAAAAGAGGCTGGTTAGGCTTAGGTTGCTTTCCTTAGAGCAGAGAGGCTGAGGGGAGACCTGATTGAGGTGTACAAATTTATGGGAGACATAGACAGGGTAGGTAGGAAAAAACTATTCCCCTTAGTAAAGGGGTCAATAACCAGGGGCATAGATTTAAGGTAAGGGGCAGAGGGTGATGGGATTCTGGAACTAACTGCCTGAAAGGGTGGTAGAGACTGGAGCCCTCACAATATGGGCGGCATGGTAGCACAGTGGTTAGCACGGTTGCTTCACAGCACCAGGACCCGGGTTCGATTCCCGCCTTGGGACATTTTCTGTGCGGAGTCAGCACATTCTCCCCGTGTCTGCGTGGGTTTCCTCCGGCTGCACCAGTCTCCTCCCACAAGTCCCGAAAGACATGCTTGTTAGGTGAATTGGACATTCTGAATTCTCCCTCATTGTAGCTGAACAGATGCTGGAGTGTGGTGAGTAGGGGATTTTCACAGTAACTTCTTTACAGTGTTAATGTAAGCCTACTTGCGACACTAATAAAGATTATTATTTAAGAGGCATTTAGATGAGCACTAGAAACAACATAGCATACAAGGCTGTAGACCAAGTGCAGGAAAATGGGATTAGAACAGATGGGTGCTTGATGGCTGGCACAGACACGATTGGCCGAAGGGCGAATTTCTACGCTGTAAAACCCTATGACTCTATTACCAAATCTTTTTAAAGAGTTTCCTGTGTTGGAAACTTAAGGTTGGATTTTTCATTCTGCCTTGGTCTCCATCTCCCTGGTGAAAACATCCAGTGGGTTGCCCCCCCAACTCCCCTCTGTCACATGCGAACCCACTGTAAAATCCAGCCCCTTGATTTGTGTGTGACAAAGTAACATTGACAATTAGTGTCCCATAGATAGCATATCATTCGCAGCCTTGCAAGGATTTGCCGAGATGTCTTTTGTTAAGGCAAAAAACATTTTTGGCATTTAATGGAGTATGCTAGGTCCTGACACTGCATTCAGAAATTCAGTGACAACCTCCCACGCTTGCATCTGTGCTGTGCCATTTAACAAGCTTCCCTAAAATGTTTATTTTGTCCTGCATTATGGAGGCAGTGAGTGCCTGCAGCTTCCAAACTGTACTACATGTTACTTTGCTGCCCAGATTTTCAGAGAGTGAATGAAATTGCGAATGCTTGGATGTTTTACAACTGTTGCCAGACAAAATGTCTTTCAGTAATATAATGGAGAAGCTATGGAAAAACACCTTCTATAATATAAGCCATTCCTAATATGCTTGTTTTGGCTACCGCAGACTGTATTATAGATGAGGGCTGCGGTAATTTCATGCAGGACATTGAGATGATTTTCAATGCAATAAGGTAGCAGGGGCTGCCCACTTTTCTTTTTGAAATGATGCCAAAAATAAAGCAGGGATACAGAGATAACCATGGAGATTTCAAAAGAAAATGCTTTAATGATCTTGGACTGGAAAATCTAATTTTACAGCTGTGGACATGAGCGTTAGAATCCTCAATGTTAATGGAGCTGGCATCAATGCTGATTTCATGCACCATTCATGTTATTATAAACAGTTGAGTTTGAGCATTAATGAGGGAGACACTCATGCAAACAGGAAATCGGATGAAGGGCCTTGAGAATATCCTTTCCGAAAAAATGTCGACTGAAATCTTAAAAAATTTTACAATTTCTGTTTCAATTTTTAAATCAAAACCTCAACCATGGATAATCAAGAGGGTCACTTATGGGACACAGGTAACACACTGAATACAAATGTGCGGCAAATGATCCTCCGTGACTACTTCTGGCACTTTCCAGTCACCTCGCTAGGGCCTTCACCAGGACTTTAGAGTCAGTGTTTAGGAGTGAGACGTGTTTATATGATCCACACTCCCTCGGGTTTTGTCCTTCTTAGGGATCAGTGATATCGAGGCCTGAGCCAGCATGGGTGGCAGGGTCCCCTCGATTGCGAGTTGTTGAACATCTCTTGCAGGTGCGGGGCCAGTGCATTCACAAATATTTTAAAGAAGTCCTTCAGGAATCCATCCAGACCCGGAGTACTCCCCGATTGCACTGAGTTGATACTCTCCATCACCTCCCCCAATGCTAGTGGTGCTTCTAGTCCCTGTTTTCCATCCTCCCCCACGACTGGTATGTCCAGTCTGTCGAGGAACTGTTTAATCTACGAGTCCCCCTCTGAGGGTTCGGAGGTATACAGCCACCTGTATTAGGTTCTGAATGCCTCATTGATCTTGTCTGGGGCCGTGGCTAGTCCACTTTTCTTACCATTTACCTGCGCTATATCCCTTCTGGCTGCCTGCTTCCTCAGCCGGTGTGCCATCAGATGGCTGGCCTTGCCTCCATGTTCATAGAAGGTCCCCTCTATCTGGCGGTGCTGATTCATTTTGTTCCTAGTGGAGAGCAGGTCAAACTCCATTTTTTTATTTTTTTATTTTTTATTTTTTTCTAAATTTAGATTACCCAATTATTTTTTCCAATTAAGGGGCAATTTAGCGTGGCCAATCCACCTACTCTGCACATTTTTGGGTTGTGGGGGCGAAACCCACGCAGACACGGGGAGAATGTGCAAACTCCACACGGACAGTGACCCAGAGCCGGGATCGAACCTGGGACCTCAGCACCGTGAGGCGGTTGTGCTAACCACTAGGCCACCGTGCTGCCCCCAAACTCCATTTATAACTTTTTCCTTTCCACCAGCAGTTCCATGGTCAGGGCCAGCAGCGGCCCTAGGGTTGCTGGCGCCCCGGGCAAGCTGAACTTCGGCGTCCTTACAAGTGCCAATTTTAAAGGCCTCCAGCACTGCACTCCATCACCTTTCCCCGCTGCGGGTAGCCTTTTCCTGCTCCCCTCGGCGGCCCTTCTCCTGCCGAGGACCCTCCGTGCAGCCACTGCCTCACACAGACACTGAGCAGCTGCCAGCGGCTGAACCAGACCGGCAGGCGGCCGAGGCCAATCAACATGGCGGCCGCACAGGGGGCGGGGCCGGGGCTGAAGGAGCACCCCACGTGACTCAGGGCTGCGCATGGGCAGCTACTGAGCATGCGTAGCTGCCATCAAGCGGAGGCAACATGTTGCAAATACGCAGATCGTCCTTAGAATCTTACAACCTCAGTACTGATGGCGTCCCCTAGCACATGGCGCCCCGGGCGACTGCCCGACTTGAGCCGGCCCTGGTCAGGGCCATGGAGTATCACCAGTCCACCTCCAATATGGAGTCGCCTGTTGCCTTGCCACCCTCTCCTTTCTGTCCCGAAGTGCCCTATATGCAATTATTTCCCCCATTATCACTGCCTTCGGTGCCTCCCAGAATGTGGAGGGTGAGACCTCCCCGTTCTGTTGCCGGTTACGTATCCCTCAATGGCCTATGACATTTTCTCGCAGAAGGTGTTGTTGGCGATGAGGGCTGTGTCCATCTACATGCGGGGTGCTGGGCCACATAGTGTGGAGCGTGGTTGGAGATTACTATGGTCAATATTCTGCTCCTACTATCCCTGGAAGCACCAAACTCCCTACTATAAAGACGTTGATGCAGGAATATACCTTGTGGACTTGGGAGAAGAAGGAGAGCTCCTCCCTCAGATGCGTGAACCTCCATGGGTCCACCCCCACCCACCCATCTGATCCATAAGTTCTCTCACTCTGTTCTCTCACTATGTCCGACTGTTTCGGTGATTTGGGGTTGAATTTGACCATCCATGGGTCCTGTACATAGTTTTTGTTTAAAATTTAGATTACCCAATTATTTTTTCCAATTAAGGGGCAATTTAGCGTGGTCAATCCACCTACTCTGCACATTTTTGGGTTGTGGGGGCGAAACCCATGCAGACACGGGGAGAATGTGCAAACTCCACACAGACAGTGACCCAGAGCCGGGATCGAACCTGGGACCTCAGCCGGGATCGAACCTGGGACCTCAGCGCTGTGAGGCGGTTGTGCTAACCACTAGGCCACCGTGCTGCCCTGGTCCTGTACATAGTTGAAGTCTCCCCCGCACCCCACTCCTCCCCACCACAATGAATCAGTGGGAATCCAGGTCAGGGATTTCTGCCATGGTCTTTGTTATATAATCTGCATCGTCCCAGTTGGGGGCATTTACCAGTACTCGGAGGGGCCTACATTTCGGAGCTGCCTCCGCGGTCCGAGTCCGCCATGGCGCTTGGCGCGGCAGCTGCAGGCCGCCGCCGTACGCATGCGTCGTCTCCCGACTGGAAGTGCACTCCGGGACCTGGAAGCCCCCTGCAGGTAGGAGAATCGCTCAGGACTTTGTTAAGGAAAGTCAAGAGTGAAACGCCAGTGTTTTTACGCTGGCTTGGGGACATTGCCCCATTTTTGGAGAATCCAGCCCACGGTTGTTGAATGTTACCCAGAGTTTTGCCGGGTAAAACATCCCGAACCGTATTTTGTTTTTGAATAGGGCTGCCTTGGCTCTGTTAAATTCGGCCGGGTGCTTGGCCAGGTCAGCCGCAATGTCTTGGTATAGATGGATCACTTGGCCTTCCCATTTACAGGACCTTGTGCTCCTCATCCTGTTTAGAATCCGTTCCTTGTCCTGGTATCTGTGGAGCTTTGGGATGATTGCTCTTGGTGGTTCCTCTGATTTAGGCCTTTGCCTGAGTGCTCTGGGGGCTTTGTCCACCTCTAGGGGTTTGAGGAAGTTTTCCCTAGGATTCGCGCTTCATAGCCTGTTGGATTCTTGCCCTCTTTGCCTTTGGGTAGTCCTACGATCCTCAGATTCTGACGGCAGGATCTGTTCTGGTCCTCGAGCTTCCCCTTGAGCACTCTCTGGGGCACCATTAACCTTGCCACCTCTGTTTCCAGGACGACGATCCGCTTGCTCTGGTCGGTTGCAGCACTTTGTCGTTCTCGCACCGAGTCTTCCTAGGTTTCCAACCGTCATACCATCTTTTCCAGGGCCTCTTTGAAAGGGGTCAAAACGATTGCTATGGCCACCTTCATAGTCTCCATGAGGTTCTCCTTGATGGAATCCTTCAGTTTTAGGTGCTCCTGTGGCTGGGTCGGTGCCGGTGGTCCTGTCGACGATCGTTCCCGGCCCACCATGCTCTGTTCAGCTTTACTGCTCGTGCCCGTCATTTACGTGCTTCTCTAATGCCTCTTGCTGTCTTTTCTGTTTCTTAGCGGATTTGGGGGGATTTTCTTGGTTGTGTTGTTCGGTTTGTTGTGGATGTGGTTAGGATTTTTCTGTCAGTTTGGTGGTCGTGTTTTAGGATAAAGGGGCCAAAATTAAAGTTTACAGAGGAGAGCTACCTATCTTGCAAATGTTTAGCACATCGCCAACACTGGAAGTCATGTTTATGAACTTTTAATGCACATTCATGCCAACATTAACAATCCCAAAGGGCACCTTACATCTCCCAAACGGTACTTTACCTCTCTCTAACGTGGCCCAAGATAATATCCAAAGTGGTACCCTATATCAACCCAAAGGACTCCCCAAAGTATAGACCTGCTCCGACAAGTCTAATCTACACATGCTGGGTTTCCCACTTATCGCTCACAAAAATCAGACATGACTAGAGGCAGCTGTTGTGTTACACAGGCAGCTGCCTCCGCAAAACAAAACTGTGCAGATCCCGACCTGGGATCATTTCCTCCTCCGCATATGGCAGCTGCCATGTTCTGGGGCAGGACTTCTGTATTTTGGCCTCTTATCCCAGTTGTGAAAATCAGGCCTTCCTGATTGTCATGCTCATTTCTATTGTTCCAATGTATAAATGCCTTGTAACAGAGATCAACTCTGTTTCAAGCACTGAATACTATGAGGAAGAGAGTTGGTAGCATAGTGGTATTGTCGCTGAACTAGTAATACAGCAACCCAGGGTAAGGATCTGGGGACTCACCAAGGCAGGCGGTGGAATTTAAACTCAATAAAATATCTGGAATCAAAAGTCTAATGGTGAGGTGACCATGAAACCATTGGCAAAAACTCCATCTGATTCACTAATGTCCTATAGGTAAGGAAATCCGCCATCCTTACCTGGTCTGGCCTCCATGTGACTCCAGACCCACAACAATGTGCTTGAATCTTAAATGGCCCGGCAAGGACTGTCGGGATGATGAGCTAGCAGACCACTGCACCATGGGACAGGAGGCCATTGGTGTAGGAGGCCATTTAAGTGGGGGAGCAGGAACAAAAAGACAAGTGGTAGTGTAGGAGATTCTATAATTAGGGGGACTGATAGCATCCTTTGCAAGCAGGATCAAGAGTCCTGCATGGTAAGTTTCCTGCTGGGTGAGGAACATCTCTAACCGGCTTGGAAGGATTTCATAGAATTTACAGTGCAAAAGGAGGCCATTCAGCCCATCGAGTCTGCACCAGCCCTTGGGAAAGAGCACCCTACTTAAGCCCCACGCCTCCACCCTATCCCCGTAACCCAATAACCCCACCTAACCATTTAGGACACAAAGGGCAATTTAGAATGGCCAATCCACCTAACCTGCACATCTTTGGACTGTGGGAGGAAACCGGAGCACCCGGAGGAAATCCAGGCACACACGGGGAGAATGTGAAGACTCCACACAGACAGTGACCCAAGCCGGGAATCAAACCTGGGACCCTGGAGCTGTGAAGCAACTGTGCTAACCCTATGCTACCGTGCTTCCCCATATTGGAGTGGAAGGGAGAGGATCCAGTTGTTTTGGTCCACATTGGGACAAACAAAAAAGCAAGACCAGGAAAGAGGATTATCAGGAACTAGGAACAAAATTTAAAAAGAGGTCCTCAATCACTGGATTATTACCTGAGCCATGTGCATATTGGCAGAGGAATAAGAAAATTCGGAAAGTAAACAGGTGGCTAAAGGAATGGCGTGGGAAAGAGGGGTTTCATTCATGGAGCACGGGAATCAGTATTGGGACAGGGGAGATCTGTACCGTTGGCACGGTCTGCACCTGAACCGATCTGGGACAAGTGTTCTAGCGGAAAGGATAAACTAGCAAATGGAGGGAAAGGAAATGTAAAGCTACAAGAAGTATAATGGTTAATAGGAACCATGTAAGAAGTCTTACAACACCAGGTTAAAGTCCAACAGGTTTGTTTCAAATCGTTAGCTTTCGGAGCACAGCTCCTTCCTCAGGTGAAAGGAGCAGTGCTCCGAAAGCTAGTGTTTGAAACAAACCTGTTGGACTTTAACCTGGTGTTGTAAGACTTCTTACTGTGCTCACCCCAGTCCAACGCCGGCATCTCCAAATCAATAGGAACCATAGCAGCAGGTCAGCATGTGAGGAGAAGGTGGAAGTTATTAAAATGAACAGTCTAATGACTATGGACGGGAATGGAAATGTAAAATATCAAAGTGTAAGGTGGGAGTGAAAGTTGGGGGTGAGCCGAGTTATATCGGAGATTAATGAAGGCGGTCAGAATGTGTGAATAGCGTAGTGCACAAGAAAATCCTGCAAAGGAAAGACAAATCAGTAGGACATATTTAAAATTGCCCGCAGTATTCGGAATAAGGTCAATAAACTGACAGCACAAATAGAGACAAATGGATATGATTTACTTGGGATTATTGAAACATGGTTGCTGAAGGACTGCGACTTGAGTGTCCAAGGATACTTAATATTCCGAAAGGGTAGACAGGATGGAACAGGAGGTGGAGTTGCTTTATTGGTTAAAGATAACATCAAGGCTGTATTAAGAAATGATATTGGCACTAAGGACCAATATGTTGAATCGATCTGGATGGATATAAAAAATAAGGGAAAAAACTCCTTGGTAGGAATAATTTGCAGGCCCCCGAGCAATACTTCCAAAGTATGGCATAGTATAAACCAAGAAATAATGAGGGCTTGTGAGAAGGTACAACAGTGATTATGGGTGATTTTAATATGCATATTGACTGGATTAATCAAATTGGCAAGTGTAACCTCGAGGGAGATTTCATAGAGCATGAGGGATTGTTTCTTAGAGCAATATGTTATGGAGCAGGCTATTTTAAATTTAGTATAATGTAACAAAGAAGGTTTGATGAATGGTATTGTCGTTAAGGATCCTCTTGGAAGGAGTGATCACAGCATGCTAGAATTTCAAATTGAGATTGAACGAGAGAAACCAGAGTGCCATACTCGAGTTTTAGTGTTGGGTAGAGGTAATTTTACAGGCCTGAGGAAAGAATTTTGCCCAAGTAGGCTCTGCACAGATAATTGAGGGTAGGAGAGTTGAAGAACAAAGGTGGATGTTCAGGTACATATTAAATACCACCCAAAGTCCATTTTTGAGAGGAAGAGGAATTATAAAAGGGAGAAAAACATTCCATGGCTAAACAAGAAAGTCAAGGAGGGCATAAAGGCAAAAAGTAGGGTATACCATACTGCAAAAGCTAGTGGTAAACTGGAGGATTGGGAGTACTTTAAGCTTCAGCAAAAGGCTCCCAAAAATAAAATCAAAAGGAAACTAGGAGAAAATATAAATACTAATAACAAAAGCTTCTATGAGTATATGAAGAGTAAGAGAATAGTTAAAGTAAATGTTGGCCCTTTAGAGAATGATACTGGTGAGGTAATAATGGGGAACACAGAGGCACTGAACCAATATTTTACGTCTGTCTTCAAGGTAGAAGATACTTCCACGAAATACGGTTAATTCAGAGGAACTTGGTGCAATGACCATCACTAAGGAGATGGTATTGAATAATCTGATGGGATTGAAGACCGACAAATCTCCGGGACCTGATAGCCTGCACCTTGGGTATTAAGGGAGGTGGCATTGCGGGGAGGAGATCGCGGATGCATTGGTTATGATAGTTCAGAATTCTCTGGATTCTGGAAGAGTACCGGTGGATTGGAAACATGCTAATGTGATGCCACTATTCAAAAAGGGAGAGAGGCAAAAAGTAGGAAACTATAGACCGGTTAGCTTGACCTCTGTGGTGGGGACGTTGCTGGAATCAATCATTAAGAAGGAGATGACTGAACATTTAGAAAGCCAAAGCTCAATCCACCATTGTCAGCAGGGTTTTATGAGGGTACGTCAAGCTTGATAAACTTGCTAGAGTTCTTTGAGGACATAACCAGCAAGGTGGATAATGGAGAACTTGTGGATGTGGTATATGTAGACTTCCAGAAGGTGTTTGATAAAGTGCCGTATATAATATTGATCCAGAAAGTGAGATCGCAGGGGGTTGGGTGTAGAGTACTAAATTGGATTGAGGATTGGCTGACTGACAGAAAGCAGAGGGTTGGGATAAATGGTCCTTCTCTGGCTGACGAACTCTGGGCAGAGGGATCTGGGTGTCTTTGTTCATGAATTGCAGAAAGTCAATTTGTAGGTGCAGCATGTAATTAGTGTTTATTGCAAAAGGACTGGAGAACATAGAACATACAGTGCAGAAGGAGGCCATTTGGCCCATCGGGTCGGCTCCGACCCACTTAAGCCCTCACTTCCACCCTATCCCTGTAACCCAATAACCCCTCCTAACCTTTTTGGTCACTAAGGGCAATTTATCATGGCCAATCCACTTAACCTGCACGTCTTTGTACTGTGGGAGGAAACCGGAGCACCCAGAGAAAACCCATGCAGATACAAGGAGAACGTACAGACACCGCACAGACAGTGACCCAGTGGGGAATCGAACCTAGGACCTTGGCGCTGTGAAGCCACAGTGCTAGCCACTTGTGCTACCTTGCTGCCAAGTATAATAATGTTGTTGCAATTGTACAGGGTGTTGGTATCCAAATCCAAATCTGGGGTACTGAGTCCAGTTTTGGTCTCCTTATTTAAGGAAGGATGTGGTGGCATTGGAGGCAGTTCAGAGGAGGTTCACCAGATTGATTCTGGGGATGAAAGGGTTGACATATGAGGAAAGATTAAACAGTTTGGGCGTCTACTCACTGGAGTTTAGAAAGATCAGAGGGGATCTGATAGAGATGTACAAAATACTAAATGGGATTGATAAAGTAAACAAAGACAAACCGTTCCCCCGTATGGGGCAATCTAGAACAAGAGGTCACAAATATAGGTTGAGAGGCAGTAGATTTAGAAATTAGATGAGGAGGAACTACTTCTTGCAGAGGGTGGTGAGTCTGTGGCACTCACTGCCCCATAGTGTGGTGGTATTTGAGTCATTAAATGGTTTCAAGAAGGAGATAGATATATTTCTGATTTTTAAAAATGGGTTAAAGGGATATGGGCAACAGGTGGGGAGATGGATTTGAGACCAGGAAGGGATCAGTCATCATCTGATTGAATGGCCTTGCAAGCTCGAAGGGCTGAATTGCCTCCTTCTGCTCCTAATTCCTTTGTTCCTATGTTCTTAAGTCACTCAATTGCATTCAACCATTACAAAAAGACAAAAAAGGAATGAAACCAGACAGACAACCTGGCATCGACCCAAGCACCAGGAACATCTGGAGAGCTGTCTCACAGATTAGCTAGCAACAGCTTGTCATAGTCATACTCACAGGATCTTACCTTACAGACAATATCTCAGACACTACTATCACCATTCCTTGGTATGTCCTGTGTCTCCGGCAAAACAGACCCACAGAGGTAGTCGCACAGTGGTGTACAGTCAGGAGGGAGTTGCCCTGGGAGTCCTCAACATCGACTCTGGAACCCATGAAGTTTTATGGATTTGGGTTAAACATGGGCAAGGAAATCCACCATCAACTGATGAATCAGTATTCTATGTTGAACACCACCTGGAGGAACCACTGAGAGTGGCAGGAGCACAGAATATACTCTGGGTGAGGGCCTTCAATGTCCATCGCGGAGAGTTGCTCAGTAGTGCTGCCACAGACCAAGCTGGCCAACTCCTAAAGGACATAACTGCTGGACTGGGATTGCAACAGGTGGTGAGGCAACCAACAAGAGGGAAATCATACTTGACCTCATCCTCACCAATCTGCCTGCTGCAGATGCATCTATCCATGACAGTATCGGTAGAAGTGACCACTGCAAGGTCCTTGTGGAAACAAAATCCCGTCTTCACATTGAAGAAACCCTCCATTGTGTTGTGTGGCACTATCATTGTGCTAAATGGACTTCAAACAGATCTAGCAACTCAAGGCTGGGTCTCCATGAGGAACTGTGGGCCATCAGCAGCAGAATTATACTCAACCATAATCTGCAACCTCATGGCCCGGCACATCCCCCACTCTACCATTACCACCATGCCAGGGGACCAACCCTGGTTCAATGAAGAGTGTGTGACAGCATGCCAGGAGTAACATTAAGCATACACATAAAAATGAGGTGTCAACCTGGCGAAACTACAACACAGGACTACTTGTGTGCCAAATGGCGTAAGCAGCAAGTAATAGACAGAGCTAAGCGATTCCACAACAAACATCAGATCTAAGCTCTGCAGACCTGCCACAGACAGCCGTGAATGGTGGTGGACAGTTTGTGGAGGGGGCTCCACAAATATCACCATCCTCAATCAAAGAGGAGTCCAGCATACCTTTGCAAAAGACAAGACTGAAGCATTCGCAGCAATCTTCAGGCAGAAGTATCAAACAAATGATCCATCTCGGTCTCCTTCAGAGGTCCCCAGCATCACAGATGTCAGTCTTCAGCCAATATGATTTACTCCATGTGATGGCAAGAAACAGCTGAAGGCACAGGATACTACAAAGGCTATGGGCCCTGACAATATTCAGGGAATAGTGCTGAAGACTTGTGCTCCAGAACTTGCCGCATCCGTAGCCAAGCTGTTCCAGTACAGCTACAACATTAGCATCTACCCGGCAATGTGGAAAATTGCCCAGGTGTGTCCTGCACACAAGAAACAGGACAAATCCAACCCAGCCAATTACCACCCTATCAGTCTACTCTCCATCATCAGCAAAGTGATGGAAGGAGTCATCAACAGTGCTATCAAACGGCACTTACTCAGCATTAATCTGCTCACGGATGCTCAGTTTGGGTTCTCCTCAAATTCTTCTAAACTCCAGAGAGTATAGGCCTCAACTGTTCAATCTTGCCTTGGGGAGCTTTGACAAAGGGTCATCTAGATTCGAAACGTTAGATCTTTTCTCTCCCTACAGATGTTGCCAGACCTGCTGAGATTTTCCAGCATTTTTCTTTTGGTTCCATTTGTAAGGTTATTTCCTCATTGCAACTTACTGTCCCACCTATTTTTTGTGTCATCTGTGAATTTGGCTATAGAACCTTCTATCCCTGTATCCAAGTCATTAATATAGATTACAAATAGCTGGATCCCAAGTACCTAACCAGTACCTAGGGGCTGGTTTAGCTCACCGGGCTAAATCGTTAGCTTTTAAAGCAGACCAAACAGGCCAGCAGCATGGTTCGATTCCCGTACCAGCCTCTCCAGACAGGCGCCGGAATGTGGCGACTAGGGGCTTTTCACAGTAACTTCATTGAAGCCTACTCGTGCTTCCCCCTTCCACAAACATTCAATCCCTCCACCAGCGACAAACAGTGGCAGCCGTGTGTACCATCTACGAGATGTACTGCAGGAACTCACCGAGGTTCCTTTGGCAGCACCTTTCAAAAGCACGACCACTACCATCTAGAAGGACAAGAGCAGCAGATAGCTGGGAACCCCACCACTTGGAGGTTCCCCTCCAGGTCACTCACCATGCTGACTTAGAAATATATTGCCATTCCTTCACTGTCGCTGGGGCAACATCCTGGAACTCCCTCCCTAACAGCACTGTAGGTGTACCTACACCTCAGGGACTGCAGCGGTTCGAGAAGGCAACTCACCATCACCTTCTGAAGGGCAACTAGTGATGGGCAATAAATGCTGGCTTAACCAGCGGAATCCACATTCCGTAAATTAATTTGGAAAAAATGATCTTGCACTTATTGCGCTGTGCATCCTCCTGTTTAGTAGAATGAAAATTAGAAGACACTCCAGTGAGAATGAGACATGGTTTTGTGTGGATAAGCTCATTTAATTCACATAAAATACATGGGATAAACAGAATAACATTCCCAGTGAGATACTTGTATTTCCATTCACTTCTTGTGCAATTAAGATAACAAATTATGCTACTTTGCCACTGAGACTTTTGTTTTCAAGCTAATTCTCCCTAAATTAATTGGTACTGCAGTTAAGTTATATGCAAAAGGGTCTCATTGTCCAAATATTTACTGAACTCATCTACAATGACTAGAGAGAGCGAGAGAGAGGAAAAAAAGGACACATTTTGGATCAGAACCAATCCCTCAATTCTACATGCTAAGGACTGGCTTTATTTAGTTGCTATCAAAGTTACCACATTGAATGAAATGTTGTTCTCTTGAAGTGCAGTGTGCAAGAAACACCTGTGTGTCAGGTCACCATATTGTGAACATACAGAATAGATGTTTCTGAATTATTTTTACTGTTCAGCATTCAAGCTTCCTTTAATAGCCTTTCCCTCTTATAATATTGCAATTATGTTCCATTACAATTTATTTAAAAAAAAGATTTTGTCACATTTTCCTTCAGAATTTACGCCCCACCAACAAGCAGTAAACGGTAACAGATACAACGTTAATACCCTTAACATCAACAGCGATCCCACCCTCCCACCACCCCAACCAATGGCACACCTGTCAATATATGGATCAAATAAAACAAACCCTCCCACGGTGGAAAAAAAACAAAGGTGAAAAAGAGTAATCGCCCATGGTCATCATTAACCTAGAGTCCCCCCGACGACACTCAATGCCAACCAACCTCCGAAAGAGTACCGTAAATGACACCCAAGAGTTGTAACACCCCCCCAACTCCTCCCCTCCACTTCCTCTTGTAAAACTCCTCCCCCTCAACCTCGGTTCCTTCCCTCCAACTTTCCACCCCGGCTAGACCCCTCGGATCCTGTTCTGCCAGGCTCCAGTGGCCGCAGCCCGTCCTCCCACCTCACCCCTGTTCACTGGCTGGCTTAAACCGGCCAGTGTGGAGGCCCCTGCCCGGGTCTCTTTCCCCCTTGCCTGGCCCCAGGAAAAACCCAGAAGTCCCCTTTAGCACACAAACCCCGCATACACACCCACACCCCAAAGAACCCTCATTACGACTGAAAGTCCCATTTCTTCCCTTGTCCAAATATATACAATGTTGGCTCTTATAGCCCATACACCAGCACGCAGTGAAACAAAAAAAAAAGAAAAAATACAGTCATGAGGCTACATCGGTACAAGACCATTTCTCAATTCTGCCACAGTCCTTCTGCCTTCGCAAACTCCTCCGCTGCTTCCGCCGTCCCAAAATAAAAGTCCTTGAACTTGTAGCTCACCCTCAGCTTCGCTGGATATACAATGCCACACTGCACCTTGCTAATGAACAGTGCCCTCTTCACCCGGTTAAAGGCAGCTCGCCTCCTCGCCAGCTCCACCGTAAAGTCCTGGTATACGCGTATACCAGCTCCAGCGCACTGCACCACCTGCTTCTGCTTAGTCCAGCACAGGGCCTTCTCCTTTACACTGCACCTACGGAAGCACAGAGTCAATACTCTTGGCGGCTCACTCGCCTTTGGTACAGGCCTCCACGACCGATGAGCCCGATCCAGCTCATATTGGGAGGGATCCTCCCATTCCATTACAATTTATAATGTTTCATTATATTGATCTTTTATGTCTTTTTAGCACCTGAAATAATTCCTTTAATCTGATAAATTCCTATACTTGATCCAGAATTCCATCCTCCTTTTCCCTTGTACTGTTTATTTTCTCTCTCTTGCTTCACCTTAATTGGGCTTTTCATCTGTTAGCCTGAAGATGAAAAATAATCAGATGGCTTTCTTACCAAAAGGAGTCCTGCAGAAGGTGAGGATAAATGACTATCTTCTACTAACACTGACAGAATTATTAGCTCTCGGAAACAGCTTTGAAGAGGTTACTTTTCAGCATAGTTAAAATGCAGAAATTTCTATTAATCCTTTTTCACCTGTGCCATATTTATTTTCAAAGTCTGAACTATCAAAACCACCTTTGCACTGCTGAATGTAATGTTCTGTTTTCAAATTGTGAGCTTATTTTGTTTAATGGGTTACAGTATTTTACTCTCATTGCAACATACAGCCCTAGTGTCATGGATCATGTTTAAAGATTGAAGAGACTTATTGTGTAACCTTTCTTAAAAATAAACAAATATATTACAAATATAACTAATCTAAAGGGAATTTGGCAACCCTTCAGCTACTTGAAGGACACTGCTGAGAATTCATTCACTGATACATATATATATTGTAACATGTTAAAATAACAATTCAAGAAGGCAAAGCAGACAGATCATACCTGTATCTATTGCTAGAGAAAGGAATAGACTCAATGGTCCAAATGGTTTCCTTCTCTACTGTATTGAGTTTCATGACTCTATAATGTTTTACAACACCAGGTTAAAGCCGAACAGGTTTGTTTCAAATCACTAGCTTTCAGAGCACTGCTTCATCCTCAGGTGAATGAACAGGTAGGTTCCAGAGACATATATATATAGACAAAGTCAAAGATGCAAGACAATACTTTGAATGCGAGCATTTGCAGGTAATTAAGTCTTTACAGATCCAGTGAGAGGGATAATCACAGGTTAAAGAAGTGTGAATTGTCTCAAGCTAGGACAGTTGGTAGGATTTCGCAAACCCAGGCCAGATGGTGGGGGGGGGGGGGGGGGGGGGGGTGCTGCTGAATGTAATGTGACATGAATCCAAGGGCCCGGTTGAGGCCGTACTCATGTGTGCGGAACTTGGCTAGAAGTTTCTGCTCGGCGATTCTGCGTTGTCGCGCGTCCTGAAGGCAGCCTTGGAGAACACTTATCCGAAGATCAGAGGCTGAATGCCCTTGACTGCTAAAGTGTTCCCCGACTGGAAGGGAACATTCCTGCCTGGTGATTGTCGCGTGATGTCCGTTCATCTGTTGCTGCAGCGTCTGCATAGTCTCGTCAAAGTACCACGCTTCGGGGACATCCACAGCTTGGGATAAAGGAACAATGAAATGAAATTAAAATGAAAATCGCTTATTGTCATGAGTAGGCTTCAAATTAAGTTACTGTGAAAAGCCCCTAGTCGCCACATTCCGGCGCCTGTTCGGGGAGGCTGTTACGGGAATCAAACCATGCTGCTGGCTTGCCTTGGTCTGCTTTCAAAGCCAATGATTTAGCCCAGTGAGCTAAACAACCCCTGTTTAACAACAACCTTCAGAATTCTATACAGCAAATGATGGTATGATAAATGATACAAGCACTAATTAGACCATACCCAGATACTGTCAACAGTTTTGGTCCTGTTATCTAAGGAAAGATATACTGAAATAGGAGGCAGTCCAGAGAAAGTTCATCCAGGGTATGGAGGGATTTTCGCATGAAGAGAGATGAAATAGCTTGGGCCTGTGCTCATTGGAGTTTAGAAGAATGAGAGGCGATCTTATTGAAACACATATGATTCTCAAGGGGCTTGACAGGGTAGATGCTGAGAGTTTGTTTGCCGTTTGTGGGAGAGTCCAGGAGCAGAGAGCATAATCTCAGAGTAAGGGGTTACCTGTTTAAAACAGAGATGAGGAGGAATTTCTTCTTTGAAGGTAGCGAATCTATGGAATTCTTTACCGCAGAGAGCTGCAGAGGCTGGATTGGTAAATGTGTTTAAGGCTGAGATGGACAGATTTTAAATCAGTAATGGAATCAAGGATTATTGGGCTAAGGCAGGAAAGTGGGGTTGTGGATGTTCATGTCAGATCAGTGATAATCTCTTTGAATGGCAGAGAAGACTGGATGGGCCAAATGGCCTACTTCTACTCCTATGTCTTATGGCCTTATTAATATACTGGATCAATTTCCTGAATCTTCACTGTACTCTTCTTCCTTTCGCTCAGCTGCAGAGTTAGCAAGTTGCAAATAAGTCATTACAGTACAGCAAATAGAGAAAGATGGACTAGTTCATACCACCCAGTATCGCAGCAAGGAAATAATCTGCTGTTTGGTGCTAAACTGCCATTTTGTTTTCTTTGTTATGGACATTTTTCAAAACAGAAAAGCGACTGAATTTTATGCCATTAAAAAATGGCATTAAAAAAATCATATATCTCAAGGTTACACTTGGGATCACAAAAATATTGCAGTTTTCAGATATTAAATGTCACGAGAACCTTGAATACTTTGGTACAAGTTGTAAGGGTAGCTGAGACTGAGGTTTATGCATAAAAATACTAAATCTTTTAGATTTGTCATATCTGCAGGAATTAGTCTTTGAATGGGTGCTGCTGACTCCACAATGTTCACGGCATTAGAAATTACTACGGCAGCTGGTTTATCATGATAAATTCTGCCCAAAGTCATGGAGTAAATTATAGGCACCATAACAACAACTTGCAATTATATTGTGCCTTTAATGTAGAAAAGAATTATTCACAGAAGCAAATAAGGCTAATATTGACACCTAGGCAAAGAAGCACTGGGCTTGGACCAATGTCCTCACAGGAAGTTAACTAATGCTGTGGGTGAGGATTTAAACTAATTTAGCAATAGGAGGGTATCAGGATATAGCAGCAGAGAGAAAAGACAAGGTGAATAAAATAGTAGGGGGGGAACAAATGATAATAAAACATGGGATGATGTAGAAATAGCAGGAATTATACAGAGAAGGAAGGCAACGCTGGCTATGATGTTACAGGGTATGCATGTTAATATGAGGAGTGTCGCAAATAAGGTTCACGAGTTACAGGCTTAAGTTGCCACATGGGATTCTGATTATAATGTAGTGGATATCATGGAGACTTGGCGGAAATATGAGCTGCACATCCCTGGCTACAATTTATTCAGGACAGATAGGGAATAGGGAACAAAAGGGGGCCTGGTAGTATTGATAAAGCAGAATATTACTATTCTACAGCAGGACATTATATTAGAGGGTACAAAGATTGAATTTATTTGATTAGAGTTAAGGGGAAGAAAATGAGTTGTTACATTGTGGGTTAGTTACTATAGACTCCCAAGTAAAGATATAGAGGAGCAAATCTGTAAGAGAATTTCAGAGAAATGTAAAGAATCATGAGCAGTCCTGTCGGTGATTTCAATTATCCTAATCAAGACTGGAGCAAAAAAAGAGGGCAAAGGACAAGGAAGCTAAAGATTTTCTAAAGTGTCTGTGCAAGAACTTGCTTCATCAGTGTCATGCTCTGTAGACTGGCCGAAGTAAGTGATGAACTAGTTCCCGTAGTTTAAAGTAATTTATTGTAGAACAACTGTGTGGTATAACTAGGATAAATAAAATAATAAACAACTAACACTAAACAACTATTGTGGAACTATTGCAAATACTTTCTCCCAGCATGACGAAATCCCAACTCCCAGACCACAGGGTCACATGAATGGGTTTACAATGCCACCTAGTGGTCGGAGGTCATGCATAACATTATGTACAAACTTGCCTTATGCATATCATCACAATCAGTATGTTACTAACCCAACCAAGAAAGATGCAGTGCTGGATATAGTTCCGGGCTGAGGCATGAGTTGAAGCGGAAAAACAACTCAGTAATAATCATTGTAATAATTAAGTGCGTATCTTGTAAAAAAGCCACTTCCACCTTCAGACTCCTCTGGTACGCGAACATTCATGATCATTTGACCGCCCTCCTGCCCTGCCGATCAGCCATATTCCTTTTTTGGGCAAGGCCCTGGCCCGTGTCACGTGAACCTCCCGGCCCACCCTCGGATGTCCACCGTCATCATTCCTTTCCCAGCTGCACCACAACAGCCACGCCCTTTTCAACACCCCCCTCCCAAACAAAACAACAGCCCCATCCCCCTCCCTTGCTCCTACATCCCGACACCCCCCACTGTGCTCCCATTAACTAAGCCGCCCAGCTAGCATGGCAGCCTCCGCCCAAGGCCCCCAAACCATCTACCCCCCCCACTTCCCCTCCCCCATCCACACTCCCCCAAGAACAAAGAAACAGAAAAAGGGGCATTCACCCATGATTCTCCCCAAACATTCTGCACCAAACTCAACAAAACATTTCAAATGGAAAACGTTTTCCAAGAACAACAAAAAACATCTCCTCACAACTGCTCAAAAGTTCAATGTCATCCTTCCCCTGCTAGTCCATTGCCTCCTCTGGCGTACCAAAATAATATTCTAGATTTTGGAAAGTCACTGAGTGGCAGATCGGATACAGCACTCCAAACTTCACCCCCTTCTTGAAGAGGGCAGCCTTGCCCCATTTAAACCCGGCCCTCCACTTTGCCAGATCTGCGTCCAGGTCTTGATACGCCCGCAGATCGTTCCCTTCCCAGGTGCACTCATCTGCCTCGCCAACCGAAGAATCTTCTCTTTATCCAGGAAGTGGTGCAACTGCACCACCATCGCCCTTGGTGGATCACCCACCTGCAGCCTTCTCATCAGCGCCCTGTGCCATCGGTTGACCTCCAGAGGCTGGTCGAAGGCCCCGTCCCCCATCAGCTTCTCCAATATCTTGGCCCCATACGTGCAGGCCTCTGCTCCTTCGATGCCTTTGGGCATCCCCACAATCCTCAAACTTTGCCTTCTGGAGAGGTTTTCCAGGTCCTCCACCTTCTTCTTCAACCTCTTTTGAATCTCCCGCATCACCCTCATCTCGGCCACCAACGAGGTGAGCTGCTCCCCCCACCGTCTCCTCCACTTTCTGGATTGCCTAGCCCGGAGACTCCAGCCTCTACTCCACTCTCTCAATACTAGCACTGAGTGGCTCCACCACAATGGCCAGGTCCTCCAGAGCCTCCATCCTCTGCTGACTGAACTTATCATTTAAAAGGTCCACTAGCTGTTCCGTTGACCACTAGGCAGGCAGAACAGACCCTTTGCCCTCCGCCACCTTAACCCGTGGTGTAGCTCGAAGACTCTCCTGCTCTAACAGCTCCCTTCTTCTCAACCCACTCCTAGGATCCAACCACCAGTCACACCAGAGGAGTTATATCTTCTCGTGGCAGTCCGACACCTCTTTCCATCCAGAACTTTCACCCCTTAGACGTGGAAAGGACTAAAAAAAATTCACCTTGAGCGGGAGCTACCAAATGTGTGACAGCTCAATCCATTGCCACCACCGGAAGTCCGCCGTCAGTGACACTCCAGCAGGTCCATAGACGATTGGCTACGGGTGCTGGAGATATTGGCGGCAATGTATGGCACCGAGGCCTACAATGCTAGGGTGGCGACCACAGTGGAGAGTCTGGCGCACGATGTCAGTACTATTAGTGGAAGTGTTCAAGGCATCGTGCAGTTGGTGATGACCACTGCTGAAGGTCTCGGCAGAATGTCCGACTTGCTGGGGGATGTTACCCAGTACCAGGCTGATCTTGATGAGGCATTGCAGGACATGTCCCATTCTCAAATGGGAATAGCCGAGGCATTGCGGAGCTTGCCCCAGTCGCAGGTGGGTATTGCTGAGGTGCTAGAAAGCATGTCCCAGTCACTGAGGAGTATCACCCAGGTCATCATCACGATAGTGCAGGCATTGAGGAGCAGCCAGGGTTGGCAGAGCCAGATGATGCAGGGGAACTGGGGCTTGTACCAGCTGTCCCTCTGTCTTGAGGTGAACCACATGGCCCTATGGGCACTGAGCAGGAAGAGGAAGTGCTGTGTGGCAAACCTGACTTGTCCCGTGGAGTAGCAATAGTGGCCACCAGCTACCATGCCGTTGGCGTGTCATCGGCTGGCCCACCCGTGATGCAGCGCCCCCGATGGACCGAGTTCCCAATGGCGGAAACATGTGTCATCCCAGCTGTCGGGAACCTGACGTGCTGATTGCGGTCAGTGTCCAGCGTCACCACACTTGTCCGGGATCTGTGCCGCTGGCTGGGCAGGACTACTGCTAGGGCTAGGGAGAGTGATGGTGGGTCGCCAGGAGGTGGACTGTGGAGTCGCAGTCAGTGGGTTAGGGTTCCAGCACGGCGGGCACCATGTTTTACGGTGCAACCGGTGCAGGTCATCAGCCCTGCGCATGCGCGGTCCGGGACCCGGCCATTCTCCGGCCATTTTCGGTACAATCCATAGGAGCTTCCCGCGACGTCGGTGCTGGCCCCTCACCGGTACCAGAATCAATGAGGGGTTCACGCTGATTTTTCTGTCATGAACCTCCCGCGGCTTCACCATTTGCGCTGGCGCTCAGAAACGGAGAATCCAGTCCTTTGTGTTTTTAAGGTGGCTTTTGACAAGTCAGATATTCAGGGTAAATATTCAGGAAATCTAGGGATTGATTTTAGATTATTCGCAGTGAATTTCATCTAAGCGGGGGTTGGTGCCATTTGAGAAAGGGAAAGTCTTACTCTCTGTATCCTTGCATTTTTTTCTCTTCAATTCCATTTTGCAAGCTGTTGTAAGGTGTTGGGTGTAGTTTGGCATGCCTTAAGGTATTTTGTAGTCTTGGGTAGTTCAACAGTAAATATGTATTAATTACTGTACCTATGTATGTAGCTTCCAGTAAAGGTCCAAGCAAGGCACTGTCTCCATGCTTGCTTCTACACACTGCTCTGTCCAACACTACACTAATTCATAGGTGCGGGTCACGTCTTCTCTTATATCACTGTATGGGTGATGCCGTACTCTGTCCCACTTTAGCCCTTTATGTGCCAGACCATTACACTACAAAAACCAGCACACTCCCAGGAAATGGATGCTTGACTCTGGTGCAAATGTAAATCATGGTTTCACCCTTATCACTTCTGAGACCTTCCGGGCAGTGGCATTACTACTGGAGGCTTTGGATTGAAGTAACAATCTCTCCAATCTGTCCGTTTGCATCTGTTGGTCAAGGTGCAAACATTGTCAGTCTGAAACTCTAACCCGTCCCCAAAACTGAGCGAGATCAAAACAGACACAGAAACTCCCCTCACCGGTGACATACAAACATCTCCTCTCCTCCCCGCCAACAGTAACAAGTGGTTCTCACACACGCCAATCACCCCGCGCATCAGCAGCTCCTCTGCCTGTGTTCAACAACATCCACTCCGAGCCTCGGGCACACACTCCCGAGTGCAGCTCTGCCAGTCTGCAAGGATGTTGCTGCCCCTTCGGACCACGCTGTAGAGATCTGGGGAGCGAGCTTCCAGCAGCTATTCCAGCTCCCTGCCTCTTCCTCACCTCCATGGAGTTATGAGCCTGTGCAACGGGACTGCGTTCAAGGACCGGCTCCCGTTTCTCTCTCGGATCGTACCCGTTGTGAGCAACACCGCGAACTTGGTGCAAAAAAGCGCGGAGACGGCGGCGTCGGTGGTGAGTGTGCTGGCTCCGGAAGAGGGGGAATACAACGGAGCTGACAATGTCACCAACTCCACCAGTGCCACGGAGCACCTCTTCCAGTATTCTGTCTCCGACAATGAGTTACTGTACAAGGATTATAAAGCCCCGGCTCAGGACGCCATCCCTTTGCCGAAGGCTGTGCTCTACCTGTTGATGGCAGCCTTAGTGGTAGTGGCTGTGGTTTACGCTATTGTTGGCCATCTCATTAAGGACCTTGCCCATGACTTTGTCGGTGAGTATCAATAATCGACACCTCTGCACAAACCAATCGCCTTATCCAGGCGTCCTTCAAATGTGTGTCCTCTTCCCCACGCTCAAACTTTTCCAGTTAACTTAAGTCAAACTCGTTCCTATTTCATTTCCAACCCCCATCCACATTTAGTAATTCTAGTAAAAAATCGACAAGTGTGATGATTTCCTCACTCACCCCCTCCCTAGATGTTATGAATGGTTTCTGAATGCTCTCAAAGTAAAAGGTCAGATAGCAAAGGTCAGGAACAACTTGATGGATGTTATCTATGAACAAACCCTTAAGCTACAATCCTTTTAACTCAGGTCAATTCATGTGAGGTTTACTTTCTACATTTTAACCCTTTGCAGTAAACAGCAGACAGTTATGGCACTGGGATACCTCGGGTTTGTTACACATTCCGTAATGTTGTTTCACCCACAAACATTTAGATTTTTTAAGAAAGGCCCAGCAGGAAAGGAAAGCGACAGCAAGTCAACCAAAGCGGCCTTTGGACAAGCCAGATATTCAGGGTAAATATTCAGGAGTTCTGGGGATTAATTTCAGATTATTGGCAGCGAATTTCTTCGCAACGAGATTGGTGCCATTTGGGGAAGGGAAGTGTCAATTTTGCCAAATTAATATCGGGTTCTTGACTGGGTCATGTCCATTGAAACAAATTATATAATCGGGTTGACAGACTGAGAAACTATCCAAACATTTCCACCTGTAACATTAGGAACGTTCACTCAGCAGTGCGATCTACAGTTCCACTATTGCTTTATTTCACAATCATTTATTTGGCCTCTATTAAACTTATTTTACAATAACCACGCCTTGAATTTTAAAGTTGTTTTTTTAAGGTGGAATGCTGCCAACTTTTTCAGAGTAAGAAGTCTTACAACACCAGGTTAAAGTCCAACATGTTTGTTTCAAACACTAGCTTTCGGAGCACTGCTCCTTCCTCAGGTGGAGAAGGAGCAGTGCTCCAAAAGCTAGTGTTTGAAACAAACCTGTTGGACTTTAACCTGGTGTTGTAAGACTTCTTACTGTGCTCACCCCAGTCCAACGCCGGCATCTCCACATCATAACTTTTTCAGAGTTTGCCTGTTTTGATCATGAAGTTCCCTAAAATACCTGTTCTTAGAAATCCAAGCACCTGACCCATTTTAAAAGTAAAAAGTGGAGCAATTCCATTAGTCATTCTATCCTTTTTCAGAGTTGCAAAGCCGATGGGCAGAGTGGCCAGGGCAGGCCCTTAATCCAGCTGGTTGCTTGCTCCAAAAAACAACTCAAATTCAAATTGAATCCAATTCATGGTCCCACAAGAGAGATGCTAAATCCAAACTGACAAGAGCAGGCATTACTCTGGGATTTGATCCTACACTTGATCTTTTTTTGTGGGTGGCATGGTGGCACAGTGGTTAGCCCTGCTGCCTCACAGCTATAGGGACTTGGGTTCAATTCCAGCCTCGGGTGGCTGGCTGTGCGGAGTCTGCACGTTCTCCCCTTGTCTTCGTGGGTTTCCTCCGGGTGCTCCAGTTTCCTCCCACAGTCCAAAGATGTGCAGGTTAGGTAGATTGGCCATGCTAAATTGCCCCTTAGTGTCCACAAGGTTAGGTGGGGTTACTGGGCTACAGGGATAGGGTGGAGGCATGGGGTTAGGTAGAGTTCTGGGGTTGGTTTAGCACAAAGGGCTAAATAGCTGACTTGTAACACAGAACTATGCCAGCAACACGGTTTCAATTCCCATACCGGCCTCCCAGAACAGGCGCCGGAATGTGGCGACTAGGGGCTTTTCACAGTAACTTCATTGAAGTCTACTTGTGACAATAAGCAATTATTTTTATTATTATTATTAAATCACACGAATGAAAAAGAAAATGAGAGACTTCAGTTATGTGGATAGACTAAAGAAGTTAAAGCAGGGACGGTCAAAATGTGATTTGCTCGTGACAATAAGCGATTATTATTATTATTAGTGCTCTTTCAAGGGCCGGTATAGTCTCAATGGGCCAAAAGGCCTCCTTCTGCACTGTAAATTCTACGTAAATCTTTGCAAAAAGACCAAGAAGCACAATCCATTTAACCCCCAAACTGTCCATCTTTTAATAATCAGCAGTTAAAGGAAGAGATTGTGAACTTCACATTTAGTCCAGTACTAACAATAGCATTAAATTCCTCTGAGTTTGGAATAGTGTGAGGGAGAGATGTTTCCCCCTTCTCCATTGTCTTCCTAGACTTTCTTTTAAAAAGCTGATTGGAACCAAGCATTAATCTATTGTGTTTAAAACCAATCAACCTTCCAGTGAATGTCTGTACAAATGTAGATCGCTGCTGATTTTGGTAATTTGGTTAACGTTATTTAATCTATAATACCATATCTAGAATGTTTGAGACCATTCTAGGAAGTGAGGTAGGATATTATGGAGTGGAAGAATTTGAAATGTGTGCACTTGGGAATGATTAAAAGCAGTTATCACATTTAGAAGTTTCAATGGTTTCTCTTCAAAATATGCTGGGACATTTCTGTTTCAATTCGTTTGCAGCGGTAGATATTACGGTGGACATTAGTGACCAGTGCAATACATGTAGTTAACAGGATATCAACTTTTATGGCATATTCACTAGAAAATCGATTAAGTGACAGCCTGCAGGTAATTACCATGAAAGAAAATGGTTTAATCCCTTTCTCAGTGCAGATTTTCTACAAGGAAGTGATTCATTGACCAGTTTCCCTTAGCTTCTCACTGGGTTTCAATAGCAGTCCAATATTGAGTGAAATATGGCAGCTAATTAGGACCGAAACAGTAATCAGGATGAATTGCTAGGTAATCTGTTTTTTTTAGATGTATCAATAGATTTTTAAAATGTTTCTTTATATCACCATGAATGTGCAGAAAGGCCTAGTTTTAATATATCATCTGAAATATGACAACTCCCTTTGGACTACACTGAAATGTCATAGAACATTATGTGCTTAAATCCATACAATGGACATTACTTAGGATAAGCAATGCTTTAAGTTAACCTGTACTAAGTGGAACGTATTGAATTTGCGAATAGGTCATGTTCTAAATCAGCTTGAGAATTAAACAATAATACTGTAATGATGATAATGATATTAGCAATCATAACTACTGCAGGTATTGGAGATGTGACATGAAAGTGTGAGGAGGTGGTTTACTGATAATGTCGCTGAGCTAGTAATCCAAGGCCCAGCGTATTGCTCTGGGGACATGGGTTCAAATCCCACCATGCAGCTGGTGGAATTTAAATTCAAAGCTAATCTCAGTAATGTTGACCATGAAATTATTATTGATTGTCGTAAGAACCTGGTTCACTAATGTCCTTTAGGGAAGGAAATCTGCCCCTTACCAAGTCTGGCCTACATGTGACTCCAGATGCACAGCAGTGTGATTGGCTCTCAACTGTCTTCTAAATGACCTAGCGAGCCATTCAGTTCATGGGCAGTAAGCGATGGGCAACAATTGTTAGCCTTGCCAGGCAAGAGTGCCACTAACCTGTGCCACAGCTAACAAACAAAAGAAGATAGACAAAAGAACGGAGAGAGAGGCAAACACGTTATGGAAAAAGGCAACAGATATTGAGATTGAGAATTGTGACAGGAGAGAGGAGTTTGAGGAAAGAAAACAATAGGAGAGAGAAAGGAGTGTCGTAGGAAACAGCACAAATGGGCACACCAGACCTGAAAGGAGGGTGAATGAACTAGAAAATTGTTTGCAAAGTGTTCAAGCTTGAGAAGTGAAACATAGCAAGCTGTGAAATTCAATTCAATACGTCTACAGACTGGCATTAAAATGACCGGGATTGTCGTAAAGACCCACTGGTTCACTGATAGAACTGAATGCCTGATCAGTAGATTTAACTCCCACATGATATGATTAACTTGTAATGTATTTTACATGCTCCCATATTTTTGATTCTCTATGTAATCAGATCCGGGTATCTATCGTTCGCAGTATATTCAGTTTTATTCATTATCTCCAACTAACCAGTCTAGCCTAGCTTGTATTCGTTGTGTATTCAGTCATATGTATCTGCCATTGTCTGTAATCAGTCCTATATATATTAGTGTGTTCAACGTAATCAGATCAGTATATCTGTCATATCCAATGTAATGAGTCCTATGTATCTGTTACTCTATATAATCAGGCCATCCCATTGGTTATCATACAGCTAATTAGTTCCATGCATCTATTATCCTCTGCAATCAGCTCTTCGGCTGCCCTATTCTCTGCAATTATTGCTGTATCTATCATTTTCCATGTAATTGCTGCCATTATGTGTCATTATTTTTTGTTAGCTAAACTACCCTGAATTGAAATTAATTTTTGAATTGTGAAATATAAAAATGTATAAAATATACTGGATAAGTGTACAAAGTTAACCTGACAGGGAAATGTGCCCTATTAGTTAAGTTTACACATTGTTATGTAAAAGGACGAACAATTTCTAAATGCTATTTTCTGATATGTTTGATTTCCTCTGCGCATGCCAGCAGCATCTGTGCACCAGTTCTTCGGTTGCAACATGTGATTTGGAAAACTGTCATTGATTAATTTTCTAATTTAGATGATAATTAAGTGGCAGGTGAATGAACTGATTGTGCCAGTTATTCAGTGATTCCCGTTCTGTAATTGCTGTCACGCCAGGTCCTACAGTTATTGTAAGTAGATGCCTTCTACTTAGTACAAAATGTTGCCATTCTGCTGGTGTAGAAGAACAATGGTAAGAAACATGTTTCTGTTAACAGCATGCTTAACCTGGGGCTGAAGTATTGCTGAAAGCGACACTGTCCTTTATTCTTCTTTCTGTTTTTCTTTTGATGCAATGCTCATTTTTATTTTTACAGATTGGCTATTTGGACCAACTGCAGATGACAGCAGCAATAAAAGCGACCTGAAATGCATTTCCAGTAGCTTGAATGACATAGATAGCCAGCACCAGGGAGGAGGTGAGAAACCAGACGAATTGGTGATTTTCATAGAAGATCATTTATATTTACCTCAGGACACATGAAAGTAATTGGACATCCGAAGTGGGAACACATATAGATATTCCTTTTGTATTAACTAAATGATAAATATGAACGGAATCCAGCTTTCTCTCTTTCTCTTCATCTCTCATTAAATTAGGATATGAGAAGAAGGAAAATATTAATTGTGGCACATCGGACATTAAGAGTGTTGAGTGTGAATGAT
The DNA here is from genome assembly GCF_902713615.1 of Scyliorhinus canicula. NCBI lineage: Eukaryota > Metazoa > Chordata > Chondrichthyes > Carcharhiniformes > Scyliorhinidae > Scyliorhinus > Scyliorhinus canicula. The sequence goes on along the minus strand of NC_052149.1, from coordinate 50,619,674 downwards.
GACACCTGTAGCTTTGGACTAACTCACTGAGGACATCTTTTGATATACAAGTATCTTTTGTTGTTGCTCCTTCACTCCATTCTATGTGATCTATCAAAGTATTGTCATTTAGTTTCACAATTAATAAGGGGACTACTTATGGGATTGACTAAAGTCCCTTTAAAATATTACCTGGAACGTGAACTTTACACAATTTACTGTTTGTTGTTTAAAGGTATTTGAATTAGAATATTACTGGTGCTTCACAGAGAGATGAAACCTGCTGTAATATTTTTGATTGTATCATCTCATTGGATTTTTTTATTGACAGGTTTCAGCTGAATTATTTTTGAAATAAAAATGCAGAGAAAGTAATGTTGATGTAATGTTTCCCTGACGGTTTATCAATGTCAAATACACTGTAACTGGTTATACTGTACATGTGATGACTGTAATGTTCTGCTGTCTCATTCCATGTTAAATAATCAATTGTTTCCCCTTCATTGTATTTCTTATTTTTTGTGTGTCCCTGGACATCAAGAGGCATTTTACAAAATCATGCATCCACCTTGCTGTGAACTGACAGCTTGTTACTGAAATATGAATATGATAACATCTATGCCTGAATTTCAGATGGATTGAATACTAAGATTCAAATATCAACTATCTACAACTTCTCTATACTTTGGTTGATCCTTCAGTCAAGTCACTGAATAGTTCAACAATGATTTAAAGCAAATTACTTACGCCTGATCAGAGTATTTTAATGTTTCCCATGAGGCTTGTCCCAATCCTCTATTGAAGAGGCCAGATAACACTGAGGATTAAGCTTCTTATTACTAAAATATATTTTGTTTATGAGCTGGTTCAAAGCTTTTGCACTTTAAGATCTCACTGGGTTAGGTTTGCGTAGTTAAAATAAATCTATTTATGGTATAATTACAAAGTAGAAAGCCATGGCAAGAAATTAAAAGATATTTTTCATTTTTAGTTCCTGCTGGAGAATTTTTTAAGACAGAATCCAGGTCTTGATATTAAATGATGCTCCCACAAACGCCTGTCATTTTCATTATTCACAAGAAACACGATTTCATGTTAAATAATAAATTTGTTTACTGTGCTGGCTGAGCTGTGACTGTTCAATAAATGAGAAGTCGCTGTGCTGTTCTTGCAAGTTAGTTACATAGTTTGTAGCCCAGGTGTATAGAACTAAAGAACCACTCGGTTATGTTTTAAAAAATTGTTTCGCGGGACTTGAGCATGGCTGAAACGGCCAGCGGTTATTTGTAATGGATTTGCCTAGTAACAACAGTAAAAATAATCGAACAAAACAGAATAGGCTGCAATCTACCCAGCCAGCAACAGGTAGAAATCTGTCTAGCGATAGCAGTAGCAAGTATTCAAAAGGCAGGATGAGATGCATCTTTCCCAGGAAGAAGATTAGCAGACAACGAGATAGAATCAGGTGTGAATCGCCTATTAGTAGAAACAGCTTACCTAGACGATTGAGAGATCAGGGAGGTATACACATGTTAATTTCTAGAGTCAAAGAGTGTGAGAGGGGCAGATAGCCAAATACACAGAATGCAGGATCAAAGGGAAACAATGGTATAGTTGCCAGCACCCTCAGAAGCAAGGAGGCCAGTTTGTATCTAGCAGCCTGGATGCCAGTTTTAGCCTCTAAGTCTTGGAGCCAAGGCAGTGTAGGGATCTTCATGAAGGGAGTTTAAATATCTTAGTTGGACCAGGAAAAGATGTTTTCCAGACTTGACATCTACACTATTGTGTGGTAATTATAAACTGGGCTTGACTGATAGATACATTTACTTTGGATGTTGTTTGGGGAAACGGAAAGTCTTAAGGAGCTCAGGGATCGTAAATATATTTGGGAACAAGGGGTATGCTCTACATAAATTATTTGTGTGTTTAATAATTCATATACTTAATTGTCTTAGCAAGTACAGTTCTGTTTGTATGTCTTTTCTTAATTTAATAAATAGTCTTTAATAATTGTTACACAATGATTGAGCTGCTTATCCTCACTGGGCTTCTATTTCACATCATTCCAAAAATAAAATTATACACCCCCATGCACCAGTGTTCCAAGTTGGGATACCCTTGCACATTACATCAGCGTGGTTCGTGACCGAAAATTGGGGACTCATGTCCGGCATCTTAAAATGCTTAATTTCTTGTGGTGTAGGGTTAGACTTCGTTTCAACAGCTAACAATGCCTCTTGAACCCCAAAGAGTAATTTGAAATATTAGAATTAAACCATATCAAATCCTTAAATATCCAATGTGGCGACTAGGGGCTTGGGGCAGCATGGTAGCCTTGTGGATAGCACAGTCGCTTCACAGCTCCAGGGTCCCAGGTTCGATTCCGGCTTGGGCCACTGTCTGTGCGGAGTCTGCACATCCTCCCCGTGTCTGCGTGGGTTTCCTCCGGGTGCTCCGGTTTCCTCCCACAGTCCAAAGATGTGCGGGTTAGGTGGATTGGCCATGATAAATTGCCCTTAGTATCCAAAATTGCCCTTTGTGTTGGGTGGGGTTACTGGGTAATGAGGATAGGGTGGCGGTGTTGACCTTGGATAGGGGGTAGGGTGCTCTTTCCGAGCCGGTACAGACTCGATGGGCCGAATGGCCTCCTTCTGCACTGTAAATTCTATGTAATTCTATGTAATATCAGAATAGTACATTTCTGGTCTGGTGCACCAGCATTTTCTGTCTTTGATACAAGAAACCTTTACCTTTCCTGGCCCCTTGAACAGGCAGAATGAAGGTATAGACCACCCTTAGTCACAATTAAGACAATTCAGGTATGATAGGGTACTAAGTCTTCAGCTAGTAATGCAAAACAAATCTTTGTTACACATTCTGTAAGCTATTATATCTTTAAGGTATTTATTTTTTCCCTTAAAAATTGTTTAGCCGATTCGAGCTTCCTGATTCAAAATATTCTACTTTATTTTTGATGTTGCCAGCTGATTTATAATGCTAATGTATCTGTCCTGTTTCACCACAGTAATGTGACAGGGGAACAGGGCTAATTCTTGGCTGATAAATCCTTTGTTAACAATAAAGGAGCTCCAGAGTGAGAGGAGGTGGGCCCAATGACATCTCACTGCCAACAGGGTGTACTGTCAGGCAACAGTTTATCACAAATTACTTTAAATAAAGATGGTGCATTCCATCTGCATCACATAATAAAGCCCATCATGGCCCCTTGCTCTGCTCTCTGAAAAAATAAAAATCAGCCAGTTTGGAATATGCTTAATTTCTCTCTGGGAAACGGAAGTTACAAACATTAATCAACATGTGGGAAGATTAACAGGAGACCTTGCTAGCAAAACACATGACCATACAAATAAAAGCAAAATATTGGAAATCTGAAATAAAAACAGAAAATGCTGGATAACCTCAGCAAGTCTGGCAGCATCTGTGGAGAGAGAAACAGAGTTAATGTTTTGAGTCCAAATGTTTTGATTCCATGTAACCCTTTTACTCTGAGTTGATCCTGCATTTTATGTTTTTATTACATGACTATACAAATTGGCAGAAATATGTATGTTGCTACCATCATGACCCTTCACTGAGTCCTAATACCATTGCTTCCTTATATCACCCTTTGTGCCTAAAACTCTTTTTGTCACATGATCCTGACTGCTTACTCCTATGGGGTTCTACCTTATTTCAGAAGGACGGCAGGTGGTGGCGGGGTCTGTGTCAATACAGTGAAGTAATATTAATTTCAGTGAAGCTGATTTCGACAAAATAGTCTAAGAGGGTGTAAGTTCCACCCTAGATACCGGCAACAATTTCAGAAGTTCCATGCCTTCCTTTCTAATCACAGATTTTCCAAAGCATTGATTGTGGTTTTAGCACATGTGTGCTATACTAAGCTATATTATTAAGTTAAGTTATTTTCCGAAGATAACTAATTCATCAGCATTGGGGCAGCTTTTATAACACTGGGCTAGAATTTCAGAGTCCTTAATGTTGACGCCAGAATCAAATTAACTTTGGGAAAGGTGAAATTAATTCCAGATCTTTGCGGGCAACTTTAAGAACATGAATACAGCTTCTACAGATTACGTGATGTGTTGTTATAATGATTTAATGGCACCAACTACTTGAAAGTGATGGGGAAACATGTTGTGGGTTCATTCACTTAGGCTAGGTACGTGAAAATAGGTTGAAGCTTAAAAACCACCTGCATCAGAGCTGTGTGTGCGTGCTCCGCTCAAAGAAAAAGTGGAACTCAGAGTGGATCACATGACACATTTCCCTTCTAGTGCTGTCATGCTGATATCCTTTAAAGGCATATGAAAACATTTAACTCAGGAATTTGCTCAGTAGGGAATTTGGTGCAAAGTGAAAGGAGTGTTGTCCTGATCTTTCACAAGATACTGAATGACCAAGAGGAAGCAAGAGACAGGGAGACCTGAGGTCTAAAGGCATTCATTAGCTGACCATGTAGGTAATTGCATGGTGATTTTCCATTTTTTGTTCTAAATTAGGGCAGTAGTTTAAACTAGAACAGGGGAGGTGTGTGTATTATGTTAAATTATAGCTTTAATAACCTAAACTACTTAGTATACCTACAAATAATCATCAAATGATATTTCAAAACTTTAAATCCTAATTGGTTAAATAAAATACAATATAAATTGCAGGACAGGGGCCTCACGGTAGCATGGTGGTTAGCATCAATGCTTCACAGCTCCAGGGTCCCAGGTTCGATTCCCGGCTGGGTCACTGTCTGTGTGGAGTCTGCACGTCCTCCCCGTGTGTGCGTGGGTTTCCTCCGGGTGCTCCGGTTTCCTCCCACAGTCCAAAGATGTGCGGGTTAGGTGGATTGGCCATGCTAAATTGCCCGTAGTGTAAGGTTAATGGGGGGATTGTTGGGTTATGGGTATACGGGTTACGTGGGTTTAAGTGGGGTGATCATTGTTCGGCACAACATCAAGGTCCGAAGGGCCTGTTTCTGTGCTGTACTGTTCTATGTTCTATGTGAACAGGTGAAGTATTGCAGCTGTAGTATGTGGGACCTAGTAGACATTATTTAATCAACAGCAACCATATCTGCATTAAATATCTGCAGCTTGAGGAATCTCCAGCTCAGAGATGATGAGCTTGGTTCTAGCTTTGGGCCAACTGAGATGTATCAGGGAGGAGAAAGTTGTCTGGACACTTTATTTCAGGAGGCAGTGACACTCTTAGGTAAATTACTTCAGATTTGGTCTGTGGCCAGGGACAGGAGGGTGTGTCTATGATTGAGACATGCATAGGGAGCCAGAACGTAACACTGAAGAAGCCTCAGACCTTGTGCTTGTCAAACAGCTATGATGTTAATGAAGCCCATGTGGGTGAGAACAGGGACTACCGAAAGGATGAGCAAACTGATCACAATACCATGGTACAGTAGGCCATTCAAATGAGGGGATTGAAAAGGAATGTAGTAGGAGTAAGGTACAGTATAATTGAAGGAATATATACGGTTATCTACAGCGGAGAGCAGGAGTTCATAAGGCTGCGTTGCTTGTGCTGTTCCAGGGTTAAAGAAATCTGCACTGGGTTGGCAAGGAACTTGGAGTGGAATCCAGGATCCAGTACTCAAGAAACAACAAAGAACAAGAAAAGTACAGCACAGGAACAGGCCCTTCGGCCCTCCAAGCCTGCGCTGATCATACTGCCCGTCTAAACTAAAATCTTCTGCACTTCCGGGGTCTGTATCCCTCTATTCCCATCCTATTCATGTATTTGTCAACATGCCCCTTAAACGTTACTATCGTCCCTGCTTCTACCAACTCCTCTGGCAGCAAGTTCCAGGCACCCACTACCCTCTGTGTAAAACACTTGCCTCATACATCTCTAAACCTTGCCCCTCGCACCTTAAACCTATGCCCCCAGGTAATTGACCCCTCTACCCTGGGAAAAAGTCTCTGACTATCCACCCTGTCTATGCTCCTCATAATTTTGTAGACCTCTATCAGGTCGCCACTCAACCTCCTTTGTTCCAATGAAAACAAACTAAGTTTATTCAACCTCTCCTCATAGCTAATGCCATCCATACCAGGCAACATCCTGGTAAATCTCTTCTGCGCCTTCTTTAAAGCCTCCACATCCTTCTGGTAGTGTGGCGACCAGAATTGAAGACTATACTCCAAGTGTGGCCTAACTAAGGTTCTATACAGCTGCAACATGACTTGCCAATTTTTATACTCAATGCCCCGGCCATGAAGGCAGCATGCCGTATGCCTTCTTGACTACCTTCTCCACCTGTGTTGCCTTCTCCACCTGTGTTGCCCCTTTCAGTGATCTGTGGACCTGTACACCTAGATCTCTCTGACTGTCAATACTCTTGAGGGCTCTACCATTCACTGTATATTCCCTACCTGTATTAGACCTTCCAAATGCATTACCTCACATTTTGTCAGATTAAACTCCGTCTGCCATCTCTCTGCCCAAGTCTCCATGGTAGCATGGTGGTTAGCATCAATGCTTCACAGCTCCAGGGTCCTAGGTTCGATTCCCGGCTGGGTCACTGTCTGTGTGGAGTCTGCACGTCCTCCCCGTGTGTGCGTGGGTTTTCTCCGGGTGCTCCGGTTTCCTCCCACCAGTCCAAAGATGTGCGGGGTTAGTGGATTGGCCATGCTAAATTGCCCATAGTGTAAGGTTAATGGGGGGATTGTTGGGTTATGGGTATACGGGTTACGTGGGTTTAAGTAGGGTGATCATTGCTCAGCACAACATCGAGGGCCGAAGGGCCTGTTCTGTGCTGTAATGTTCTATGTTCTATGTTCAATCTAAATCCTGCTGTATCCTCTGACAGTCCTCATCGCTATCCGCAATTCTACCAACCTTTGTGTCGTCCGCAAACTTACTAATCAGACCAGTTACATTTTCCTCCAAATCATTTATATATACTACGAACAGCAAAGGTCCCAGCACTGATCCCTGCAGTACACCACTAATCACAGCCCTCCAATCAGAAAAGTGCCCTTCCATTGCTACTCTCTGTCTTCTATGACCTAGCCAGTTCTGTATCCATCTTGCCAGCTCACCTCTGATCCCGTGTGACTTCACCTTTTGTACCAGTCTGCCATAGGCACCTTGTCAAAGGCTTACTAAAGTCCATATAGACAACATCCACTGCCCTACCTGCATCGATCATCTTTGTGACCTCCTTGAAAAACTCTATCAAGTTAGTGAGACACGACCTCCCCTTCACAAAACCGTGCGACCTCTCGCTAATAAGTCCACTTGCTTCCAAATGGGAGTAGATCCTGCCTCGAAGAATTCTCTCCAGTTATTTTCCCTACCACTGACATTTGGCTCACCGGCCTGTAGTTCCCTGGGTTATCCTTGCTACCCTTCTTAAACAAAGGAACAACATTGGCGATTCTACAGTCCTCTGGGACATCACCTGAAGACAGTGAGGATGCAAAGTTTTCTGTCAAGGCCTCAGCAATTTCCTCTCTTGCCTAGGGACTCATTTAAGTAGCTACAACAAATGTAGGACTAGGAAAAAGTTCTGTTAAGGGAGGTGATGTACCATCAATTCGACTCAAGACACAATTAGGATCCGAACTGTGGCTTTAATCAGCTAGCTGTTAGCTCGGTGGTCGACTAGAGAATGGCCGACCGCCGAGAACTCTGGGTACTTTTACCCCGCCTCGGAGGCGGGGCCTACTTGCCTCTCGACCAATTGGAGAACAGTCACATGACTAGTCCCAACCAATCGGACGAGAGGCACATGACCAGCCAAAGCCAATGGGAAGCCAGTGCTCTGCACCAATGGCAGTGCTCATATCCATACCACCACAGGGAGTATGTGCAACTCAGGGCTAAATTAAGAGGCAGAACTACAAAGATAACAATCTTTAGATTACTACCTGTGTCATGAGCAAATTAGCATTGGGTGTATAAGATCAGAGAGCTTAGCATGTGGCTCAAAGATTGATGTGGGAGAAATGGGTTTCCATTCATGAGGAACTGATACAAGCACCAGATGAAAGAGGGAGTTTCACTCAAGCAATTTTGGGACCAGTGTCCTTGTAAATTGAATAGCTAGGGCTGCAGAGCAGACTTTAAACTAAACAGTGGAGGAAGAGTTCAGATAAGCGGAAACTTATAAAGTTATGGGCAATGAAAAATGTGAGTGTGACAGGAAGGGACAGAGTTTACAAATATATGAATGCATCAGCAATTAAGATCAGAGTATGGAAAATGCTAAAAATAGAGAAATAAACGTTCTTTATCTGAATGCACGCAGCTTTCATAAGGAGAGATGAATTAATAGCACAAATAAAAGTAAATATGGTTACCATTGCAGAACCATTGTGGCAAGGTGACCAAGACTAGGAATTGAATATTCAGGGGCCTTTGGCATTTTGAAAGGCTAAGAAGAAAGGAAAAGGAGATGGAGTAGCTCTGTTAATGTTCATGTCGAGATGGGCTAGAATACAAGGCCAGGGATGTACTTCTGAGGCTGTATAAGGCTCTGGTCAGACCCCATTTGGAGTATTGTGGGCAGTTTTGGGCCCCGTATCGAAGGAAGGATGTGTTGGCCTTAGAAAGGGTCCAGAGGAGGTTCACAAGAATGATCCCTGGATATGAAGAGCTTATCATATGAGGACGGTTGAGGACTCTGGTTCTGTACTCATTGGAGTTTTAGAAGGATGAGGGGGGATCTTATTGAAACTTACAGGATACTGCAAGGCCTTGATAGAGTGGACATGGAGAGGATGTTTCCACTTGTAGGAAAAACTAAAGCAGAGGACACCATCTCAGACTAAAGGGACGATCCTTTTAAAACAGAGATGAGGAGGAATTTCTTCAGCCAGAGGGTGGTGAATCTTTGGAACTCTTTGCTGCAGAAGACTGTGGAGGGCAAATCGCTGAGTGTCTTTAAGACAGAGACAGATAGGTTCTTGATTAATAAGGTGATCAGGGGTTATGGGGAGAAGGCAGGAGAATGGGGATGAGAAAAATATCAGCCATAATTGAATGGCGGAGCAGACTCGATGGGTTGAGTGGCGTAATTCTGCTTCTATGTCTTATGGTCTTAATAAAGGCAGAGACCAGTACTGTAATGATAAATCATCTTGGTTCAGAAAATCAAGGTGTAGAATCAGTTTGCGTGGTGTTAAAAATACCATGGACTGAAGTCACTGGTGTGTGAGTAGTTTTTGGGCCCCATAACAGTAGCTACACAGTGGGATAGAGTAAAAATCAAGATATAATGGTCACTTATAAGGATAGGCGCTCCAATAATTGTGGCAATTTTAATCTTCATATAGATTGGATAAATCAAATTGGCAAAACAAGCTTGAAGACAAAGAATGTATACAGAACAGTTTCTTAGAAAAATACATTGTGGAACCAACCAGGGAACAGGCTGGTAATGTATAATGAGACTGGATTAATTAATGGCTTCACAGTAAAGGATCTTTTCGGGAAGAGTAATCATAACATAAAGGAATTTCATATTCAGTTTGAGGCCGAAAAACCTGGGTCCGAAACCAAAGTTTTAAATTTAAATAACTGCAATTTCATAGGTGTGAAGTTAGAGTTGGTTGGGCGGCACAGTGGCACAGTGGTTAGCACTGCTGCCTACGGCGCTGAGGACCTGGGTTCGATCCCGGCCCCTGTCACTGCACATTCTTCCCGTGTCTGCATGGGTTTCACTCCCACAACCCAAAGATGTGCAAGTTGGGTGGATTGGCCACGCTAAATTGCCCCTTAATTGGGAAAAAATAATTTGGTACTCGACATTTATTTTAAAAATGTAGTCAGAGTTGGTTAAAGTAGACTGAGAAACTAGATTAAAAGGTAAGATGTTGGATAAGCAATGGCAAACATTTAAGGGGATATTTCATAACTCTCAACAAAGATATTCTATAGAGAAAGAAAGCTGTTCACCAGGATGCACCATCCGTGGCTAACTAAGGAAGTTAAGGGTGATATCAACTGAAAGAAGAGGTGTAAAATGCTGTGAAGATTAGTGGTAGATCAGAATATTGGGAAAACTTTAGAATGCATGAATCCATTATTAAGGCAGTAGTAGCGGGGAATTTCGAAAATCATAATATACTCAAGCAGAATCAACATGGTTTTATAAAATGGAAGCCATGTTAGACAAATTGATTAGAGTTCTTTGAGGACATACCAACGGGTGGATAGGGAGAAACCAGGAGATTGTATTTGGATTTCCAAAGGCATTTGATAAGGTGCCACATATAAGGGGTGGGATTCTCTGACCCTGAGGGCTAAGTGTTGACCGCCGTCGTAAACGCCGTCGCGTTTTACAACGGAGTCAACAGCCCCCAGGAGCAGCTATTCAGAGCCCTACAGGAGGCCAGAATGGCACTGAGGCGACCCACGCCGCTCCAGCTGCTGATCCCGGCCTCAAATGGCCGCCGCGGGTCTGTGCATGCACGCTGCGACCGGTGCGATTGCGTGCATGCTTGGGGGCTAAGGGGCCGGAGTGGAGCAAAAGAGGCCCCCCAGCCCAAGAGTCCGGCCCGCCGATCGGTAGGCCCTGATCGCGGGCCAGGCCATAGCGGAGCCCCGTCCCAGGGTTGTACCCCCCCCAATCCGGCCGCCCCCGAAAGGATGCACGCCGAGGTCCCGCTGGGTAAGACCACATGTGGACGACACCGGCAGGACTCGGATTTTTTTTTGTGGCCACTTGGTCCATCCCAGGTGGAGAATCGGCGGGGGGGGGGGGGGGGGGGTGGGGGCACGTAGTAGGTGGCCACCGACTTGCGCCGCACACCGACCATGCCGGCGCCAATATTCGCCGATTCTTCTCCACTCACTGGAGAATCGGCGGACCGGCATTGGGGCGGCGTCGCGTGATTTGCACCCGGCCCGCCGATTCTCCGGCCCAGCGTGGGCTGAGAGAATCCCGCCCAAGGTTTCTACACAAGATAAGAAATCTTGGTTTTGGTGGTAATGTATTGACATCGGTAGAAGATTGACTAACTGACAGGAAACAGACAGTGTGGGATAAATTGATCATTTCGATGGAAAACTATAACTGGTAGAGTGCCACATGGCATCAGTGTTAGGGCCTCAAATATTTACAATTTATGTTAATAACTTGGATGAAGGGCTAGGTTAAAAGCAAATTACTGCGGAGAAAATGCTGGAAAATCTCAGCAGGTCTGGCAGCATCTGTAGGGAGAGAAAAGAGCTACCGTTTCAAGTCCAATAACTCTTTGTCAAAGCTTTGTTAGCTCTTTTCTCTCCCTACAGATGCTGCCAGACCAGCTGAGATTTTGCAGCATTTTCTCTTTCGAAGGGATAGGTTGTTTGGCAGCCAAATATGCGGATGATACAAAAGTCGGTAGGAAAGCATGCCACGAGGAGGACACATACAGCTTGTAAAGCAATATAAATACATTAAGTGAGTGGGCAATTATTTGACATGTGGAGTATAATGTAAAATGTGAGATTGTCCATTTTGGTAGTTAGAATGGAAAAGCATGATATTAATTAAATGGACCGAGACTGCAGAATACGGTGGTACACAGAGTTCTGTCTGTCCTCATAAATGATGCAGATTAAGTTAGCATGTAGATACAAAGTGTAATTAGGCAGGCAAATGGAATGTTGGCCTTTATTGCAAGGGGGATGTAGTTTAAAAGTAGGGAAGTCTTAAAATTGAGGATTGTCGGACTGCTGAAGGACGGAGGGACAATCTGCGATTGTCACGGATTATATTGCAAAGATGTTTGGGAAGCGAGTGGGGGAGGGTGAGTTAACAGATTTTTAATCTACAAAGGAGTCCAAGGGAGCCTATTGGGCTGCACCTATTCGGGTGCAGGCAGGAAAGTGTATTGGGGTCAGATCAGATCAGTCATGATCGTTTTTATTGGTGGAGCAGGCACAGAGAGGCAAATGGCCTACTCCTAATCATATTTTTTTATTTTTCTTCAAGATTGGTGGTGGGTGCAGTCGCTTTCCCATTGACTGCAAAATCCAGGCCTGTGTCTTCATTCTTCAGAAGTGAAATATAGTCTTGAATGATCAAGGGTGCCATCTTGTGGATGACATCAATCCTTTTCACAACAGCTCACTGGGGGTCAGTATTGTATTGGTAAAGTTAAAATGCATCTTGCAAGATGACATCTACAATTAACAACACTAAAGCCTCTATGGACACAATCAATAATTTTCTACACAGCATATCTTCATAATTGCAAAACCATGTTGAGAACTAAATTTCAGAGCTACCAGATCTTTTTTTTTCTCCAAATTACGTGTCTGGATTAACTATGAATTAACAAGCAACAATAATAATTTTCATTTTAAGGGAGTTATATTTAACTTTAAAAATAACAATGAAATGTATGAAAAGTATCTATAAATTAACAGCATTTAGCAGCACCACTGAAGAATACCACCAATGTGGTAATGAACAAAAGAGATGTTGATCAGGAGACAGAGGGAGAGACTAAGAACAGACAGTGTCATTCTTCTGATACTAGCAGTGTACAAATAGTCCGCTCAGTAGAACAGAACTGAGTATTGTAGAAAAAGACACATGTTGTCAAACCTTTTCATCTTGCACTCATCAAAACAATAGTTTTTCGTTGTTTTTTTAGTTTGCAGCAGGCAAGGTAGTGACCGTTCCCAATGAGCCTGTGCTTGTAAAACTCAAAAATAAGTGTCCAACTTTAGATGTGATTGTACAACAGTTTTGCTAAACAATCCCTAGTGTGATAAGAATTGCACTGTCAAACCAATTTAAGATTACCAGTCAGGTTTGTGGTGTGGTTCACTTATGCATGTTAGAAGCTACATATATTAATCCACAGTGCCCTACCCTTTGCAGACAGAAAGAATATGTGCATACATTGCCCCTTTTTCAGCTAATCAAAATACGCGACAGTTATGCTCTGGTTCATTTCTCAGGGAAATGCCTTGGTCTATTAGAGTCAACCTGCCTCATTTGGATTTAAACAAAGCCTGTAAGTTAACTGTCAATCATCAGATAACTGGTGCATTCTCCGTGGCATTCCCCTATCAGAATCCATTTGCCAACCAATCAGCACTCTAAAGCAGTATAAATTGTTGTATGAATTTGGTATTTTGCAATTTGTCCTGATGAGTGTGAGATGGAAAGCTTTGACAATGTATGTCGTTTTTCAGTGACTATGAAAGGTGATAGTGGTAATCTAGGTAGATGTCCTACCATTTTTGTGGAATGTTCTCTCTCTCTTTCTCAGGTTAAAGTTATCATTAATGTATCAAAGGCGACCAGAAAATGAAAAGTAAATTATTTCTTCCTTTGGCATTTTATCAAAGTAATTGTAAATCTTTTTACTTAGTAGGGTGAGGTGCCTTTTGACATTTTTCAGTAGCATTGTGGAGACCCAAAATATGAAATGGAAATGTTACCGGAAGTTGCTGACACCAGAAAGGGACCCTGTCAGTGAATATCCATTAAATTAATAATGGATTAGTGCTGGTATTGAAGGCTACTCAGTAGGGTATTGGAATTATGCAACTTAATCATTTTAACAGAAGAAATTAACAACAGCATTGAATTAAACTTTTTTTAACAGAAAATACGTGACTGTTAAAATGCAGCTACAGCCCATATTTCATGTAAACGAAGATCTAGATAAGGGGTTGATAACATAGGTGGGGTTTTTGAACAATAACTTCATAGTTTTTTTGTCAAAGCTATCATTCTCACCTCGGATTCATGTCACTTTGTGCATTAATCCTTGAACAGGTATTCAATAAGTACAGGTAAGGTGCCCATAATCCCAGATGACCATAGGCTGCTTTCCCCTTTGAGGGGGAGAACAAAGAACAAAGAAAAGTACAGCACAGGAACAGGCCCTTCAGCCCCCCAAGCCTGTGCTGACCATGCTGCCCATCTAAACTAAAATCTTCTACAGTTCCTGGGTCCGTATCCCTCTATTCCCATCCTATTCATGTATTTGTCAAGATGCCCCTTAAATGTCACTGTCTTCCCTGCTTCCACCACCTCCTCCGGCAGCGAGTTCCAGGCACCCACTACCCTCTGTGTAAAAAACTTGCTTTGTACATCTCCTCTAAACCTTGCCCCACGCATCTTAAACCTATGCCCCCTATTAATTGACCCCTCTACGCTGGGAAAATGTCTCTGACTATCCACTCTGTCTATGCCCCTCATAATTTTGTAGACCTCTATCAGGTCACCCCCTCAACCTCCATCGTTCCAGTGAGAACAAACCGAGTTTATTCAACCGCCCCTGAAAGCTAATGCCCTCCATACCAGGCAACATCCTGGTAAATCTCTTCTGCACCCTCTCTAAAGCCTCCACAGCTAAGGGGCTGGTTTAGCACAGAGCTAAAGAGCTGGCTTTTAAAGCAGACCAAGGCAGGCCAGCAGCACGGTTCAATTCTCGTACCAGTCTCCCCGAATGTGGCGACTTGGGGCTTTTCACAGTAACTTCATTTGAAGCGTACTTGTGACAATAAGCGATGTTCATTTTTTCATCCTTCTGGTAGTGTGGCGACCAGAATTGAACACTACACTCCAAGTGTGGCCTAATTAAGGTTCTATACAGCTGCAACATGACTTGCCAATTCTTATACTCAATGCCCCGGCCAATAAAGGCAAGCATGCCGTATGCCTTCTTGACTACCTTCTCCACCTGTGTTGCCCCTTTCAGTGACCTGTGGACCTGTACACCTCGATCGCTCTGACTGTCAATAGTCTTGAGGGTTCTACCATTCACTGTATATTCCCCACCTGCATTAGACCTACCAAAATGCAGTACTGAGAGCTGACTGTGGTGATTTAACCTGGGGGTCACCACATCTCAGGCAATGGACAAGGTTGCCTAGGCTAAGCCTCCCATCCTATATGCTGTACATCACTAAAATTGCTTTTAGCCACCTCTGTGATATCACTTATCTCTGTTCTTGCCTCAGCCCATCTGCTGTTGTAACTTGTCTCTGTGCTTTTGCTACCCTCAGACTTGACTATTCTAATGCTGTTCCAACTAGGTTTTCATCCTCCAAAACATTTGAGCAGATTCAAAACTCTGTCGTTCCAAATCAAACTCATGACCAGTCCTGTTCATCCATCATGTCAGTGGGCACTGCCTGCGCTGGCTCCTAGCCCACCAACACCTGGAATTTAAAATTGTCATTTTCTGTGTTCAAATCCTTACATCCTTTAAGCTCGATAATCCTCTTCCGTCTTATAAGCATTTGAAACTACACATTCTTCTAATGCTGGCACGTTAGACACTCCATCTCCACCAGGCATGAAGCCGACCGACTTCTCGCTGAGCATAAAGCATTCTGGGACTCATTAATAATGGCTGAGTGGGTCTTCCATCTCCTCATTGAGGTTAAGTCCTGCCCTTTGGAACTGCCAGCCAATCCGATTTAGCGGCAACTTCATCGGTCATAGCAGCACCATGATGATGTCAGTGGCAGCTGCTGCGAATGGAGCTGAAGAGAGGAGCCGAAGGCCGATGAACCCCGACGGAGGTAACTCCCGCATTTTAGGTCTGGAGTGTTAGGGTGTGCATTGAGGGACAGGGGGAGGGAGGGGAGAAGATGAGTTTAAGAGAGGGACAGGTAAGAGGGATGGGGGATTCAGTCTAAGTGGGTGCTGCCCTGCAAATGACAGTCCCTGAAGGGTGACCCCCCCTTCTGTCCTTAAACCTTTTCAGGTTAAAAACCTAACTTCCTGACCAAAGCAGTATGGTGTGGGCAGCGTATTATTCAGGTCAATAGGCTTGATAACAAACCTAATTGATCTTTAAATGGTCCTATTACTATGGCAGATGGGTTGTCAATTTTGATGCCCACCCATCCCTCAGTGTGGTGCTGAATTTGGGGGTTGGTGAGAAGGTAGTGGAATGGATACCCAAGCCATTTTATGTGACTCCACATCCCCTGTGGGAAACATTCTCTGAGGGTATGTAAAATTCAGCCCATCATTGCTGGCTATATTTTCAATTATTTAGGCCCTAAACTCTGAAATTAATTTCATAAATCTCACTAACTCTCCACCTCGCCCTTCCTTTAAGATGCGTCTTCAAAAATACATCTTTGACCAAGATTTTGGTCATCTGTCTTGACATTTCTGCCTTTGGCCCAATGTCCACTTTCAGGTCTAAATGTGCTCTTGTGAAATGAAAAGTAGCAATAATACGGCAGGCTGAGAATACTTCAGGTGTGAACTCACATCTCTTGGCTAGAATGTAATGCCCCTGCCAGAGGCTGGTTCAGAGGTGGGGGAGGTGCATGATTGATTGGAAAGTTGCGGGGTGGCGATTCCGGGCTTTCTGGGACGTTGGTCCCTTATTCAAACGCACTCTGTGCCCGATCAAGGACCGAACATCACGCAGCGAGTCTCGCAGAAAGACCACCACCCAGCCACCTAGTTGGCCACTTTCCCTCCTCAGCAAAACCCCCTCCCTGCAGGATCTAGGGGCTGGTTTAGCTCACTGGGTTAAATCGCTGATTTTTAAAGCAGACCAAGCAGGCCAGCAGCACGGTTCGATTCTCGTACCAGCCTCCCCGGACAGGCGCCGGAATGTGGCGACTAGGGGCTTTTCACAGTAACTTCATTGAAGCCTACTCGCGACAATAAGCGATTTTCATTTTTTTTCATTTCTTTTGGGTGGGCACAGTGCAATACCGGCAGCCGCCACTACTCCCGGTGGCACTGTTTGTACAGTAGTGCTGTTGGGGTCTGATTGGCCGGCAGCTTTCGGGGGTGGGATTTCCACCCCGCACTGGGTGTAATTCAGTGGGAGGCCGATTATCTCGGAATAGTATTGTTGCTGCCATTAAATTCCGACCCTTGTCTTTACCGGCGCATGTCTGAAATCGCTTTACACCAAAGGAGAATTGGCGCTAATTATTGACCCGTAAAATTGTCTGTGGCACTTGCAAGGAATTAGATCTTATATAAATCATATTAATTCACAGAAAATAAACGGACACATTCTTGTATGTCAAAAACAGAACCAAACGCTCATCGCTCCATGCATTTATTTTTAATTCATTTAATTATATGTGTGGGCATTGAAACTAACCCAGATTCTCTGAAGCACTATTGGCACTTGTTTAGCTTACCTAACACTTTTTAAACTTTTAACCCGTGGCGTACAAAAAATTAGTTAAGAGCCGCATACCTGGCTTTTAAGGGTTAAAACTGAGGCATAAAATATGGAGCCTTTCTCTATTCTAATCCTTAAATATTTCCACCCTTCCAATGGGACAACAGATTCTCGCGCTGTGGAAGGGAACGGATGCCTCTTAAATTCTTTGCTCCGCCGGGGACTCAGTTATATTTATGCCCTCTTGGTTTAGACCTCACGCACCAGTAGGTAGGAAGAGGGAGGGAGTGTTTGCCGGTGACATTGACACTTGGGTTTGGTTTGCCGATTGTGGGGGGGTGTGGGTAATGGGCGGAGACGGGTTTCTGTCTCCCTCCCTCCTCCCAGGGGTGATGGTACACACAGAGGGTGTGTGTGAGTGTTGCTAAGCCCCTCTCTCTGCCAGCTGGGAGGGGGTGGCAGTATGACCATTGTCCCCGGAGGGGGTGACGCTTTGTTTAGGTCCATTACGGTAAAGAGGGGCGGGCGGCAGTGCCGGAGCCGCTTTCGCCGCAGTGTCTTCATTCATTCATTGATTCCTGCAGGTGGAAAATCTGTGAGAAGCTGCAACCTCCCCCCCCCCCCCCCCCCCAAAGCTGGGAGAGAGGCAGAGAGAGAGAGAGAGCTCCCTCCCGGTGGGGCAATGTGCAGCCTGCCTGCTGGGTATCGCCGCTAGCCTCTCCATCCGCACTGAAACCCCCGTTCCCAATCTGCCATGGAGGAGAGTGCGGGCGAATTGCTGCCCGATCTGAAGGACTTGGAGAACAAGGTGGGACGGAAGACCCCCGAGGGTTTGCTGCGCTGGCTGCGGGAGGACACGGCTCGGGCAGCCGGGGAGCAGGTGGACAAGCCCGGGGCGAGTGAGGAGCAGGCAGCGCTCTTCTCCGGGCACAGCAAGAGGCTGCCACAGGGGCTGGCCGAGAAGATCCGAGTGCTCCGGCTGGAAATGGTGAGGAGGGGCTGGCGGGCGCGGGGGCTGAATCTGGAAAGGTGGCTCCCCCTCGGCGTCTGCAGGTATTTGGAAATGTGGGGAGCCCGCCTGGGAAGTGGGGCTGTGTTTACTGCCGCTGCAAAGTGAGTTCACAGGCCGGCGTTTCGAACAAATGGCTGTTAAATAGCCATTGTCAGGAGCGTCGTCTATAATCTGTGGAGGTAGGTGCTTCCTCTCCCTCTTGTCTTCCGCTGACTGGTTGCCGCTGGCGAACACTTTGAAGCGCCAGCGGATGTCACCTGGGCAACCTACACGTTAACCCCTTCATGAACTGCAGGCCTGTTTGTAAATGGCCTCGGATCGACTCTCCTTTGAAACAAATCTCACCGATTAAAACAATCCATCACATTTCCCCCTCTCCCCAGCTCCGGAGAAGAGCCATACATGGCCCACACGTTTATTCTCCCTCTCCTCAGATACTGCCAGACCCTGCTGAGCTTTTCCAGCATTTTCTGTTTTTGTTTCAGATTTCCAGCATCCGCACTATTATGCTCATTATTATGATGAAAGAAGCTAGCTGCTCTTTTCAGCACAGTGGGCTAAACAGCTGGCTTGTAATGCAGAACAAGGCAGCTGCGGCGGGTACAATTCCCGTACCAGCTTCCCCGAACAGGCGCTGGAAAGTAACTTCGTTGAAGCCTACTCGTGACAATAAGCGATTATTATTATTATTTTCCAGGCAAGCTCCTCACTTTAAAAAAAATCCAACCCACTTTGCCATCTTAATTTGCCTGAATTTGAGGCAACCTGTCCCAGACTGTCCACACTGCTTGGGTGGTGGTCTCTGTATTTGGTCATCCCTGATCCCTGCTGTGTGTGTAAGCGAGGGGGGAGGGGAGCGAAAGAGCTGAAAAAAATTGGTGTTTGGGCTTGTTTTGCTTCACTCTGCATTGAATCCAGGATGCAACACTAGAAAACAATTGCATTAATTGATTGAAAAATGAGCTGATTTTATTTTGCAAATATGTCATTAGTTAATTTTTTGTTGCAACAATGGCTCATTTTATAGCAACATTTGCATAAACACTTCCTTATTTCTAGACTCCTCCAGACTAAAATTCAACAAATTAATGGTGGTGGCTGATTTAAGGGCAAGGAAGAACAGTGGGTGCTTGTCTAAATGATCTTGATCATACAAATCAGCTTGAAAAATACATTCATTTCCATATTATGTTGGTGAGGGCAGGATCTCCTGTTTGTCAGTCTCTGCTCAGCCTGCAGACTTTGAAGCTTTGACTACACCCTAATCTATGAGCTCATTCGGCCCATAGACAGAGTACAAGGACGAGAGGGCGCAGATTTAAAGTGATTTGCAAAAGAGGCAAAGGTGATGTGAAAAAAAACTTTTTCACAATGAATGGGTCGGGTCTGGAATGCACTGCCTGGCAGATTCAATCGGGGTTTCAAGAGGGGGTTAGATTGTTACTTGAATACAAACAATGTTGCGGGGAACAGGGAAAAGGCAGGAGAGTGACACTAAGTCATAATGCTCATTTGGAGAGCCGGTGCAGACATGAAGGGCTGAATGGCATCATTCTGCACTGTAACAATACTCCGGTTTTATTCCAATGTCCATCTCGTCTTTAGAGTCAACTAATGCTCAAGATCAGCAATTTCAGGGGAATGCTGGAACTTGTTTATATTGGTGTCTAAATGTTACTTAAATTTTCTGTGTTTTGTACATTAAAATTACCGATGGCATGTGTTTCGTCGCAAGAGGGGCTGCTTTTTTATTTTATTTTAAGCTCCCACCCATCATTTCAGATTTGAAACTAACATTATGAATAAGAACATGGAGCCATTTGGCCATTTGGCCCCTTGCGTTTGCTCCACTATTCAGTAAGATCATGATTGATCTTATTGTGGTTTCAACTTATTTTTCCTGCCTGCCCACCAGTAATCCTGGACTCCCTTAAAGATCAAAATCTATCTGACTGAACCTTGGCAATATTCAACGACCCAGCATATGTTGCTCTGGGGGAAATACTTCTAAAGATTAACAACCCCTGAGAGATGGAATTCCTTTTCATCTCAATCTTAAATGGGGGACCCCTAATTCTGAAACTGTGTACCCTAGTTTTAGATGTTCCCCATGAGGGAAAACATCTAATGCAAGTATAACCCCCCCCCTTAACTAAGGGGAGCAAAACTGTCTGCATTATCTTAGGTGTGGTCTCACCAATGCCAGTTCTTAGAAATGAATGGGCAGCATGATAGCACAGTGTTTAGCACTGTTGTTTCATAGCGCAAGAGAACCGGGTTCGATTCCTGGCTTGGGTCATTGTCTGTGCGGAGTCTGCACGTTCTCCCCGTGTCTGCGTGCGCTTCCTCCGGATGCTCCGGTTTCCATCCACAAGTCCCGAAAGATGTTCTTGTTGGGTGAGTTGGACATTTTGAATTCTCCCTCTGTGTACCCGAACAGGTGTCGGAGTGTGGCAATTGAGGAATTTTCACAGTAACTTCATTGCAGTGTTAATGTAGGCCTACTCGTGACACTAATAAAGATTACTGTTAAATGAATGAATCAGTCTCAGATTAGACTGGTAGTGTTTGATATGTAAGATGACAGGCTACTTTTGAATGTAAATAACTTTACAATCTTTCATCATGACAGCTTTATATCTATTTTACTTTCCTTTTCCATCACTATATAAATTTGTGATTTATCTGCTTTGTAAGAGCGATTTGATTTATGACATAGCTAATTGCATCGGTGAGGGTTTTTGTAATAAAAAAGGCTATGTGGAATCAGAAATAATGAGTTTTGGAGATTGATCGGTGCAGAAATTACGGTGCAGAAATCATGGGGGTTGCTGAAATGGATTGGGGGAAGGGGCAAGAGTTAAACTGAAGCGTGTCGCTTACCCACTCCCTCCTTTTACACAAACTGCTTAAAGCTGGCTGGTCACTCTTTAAACAATGCAAGTTGGTCCTTGGCTTAATTTTAACCTTGAGCTGATGGGTGGGTAGATAGTATTAGAAGAAGCATGGCCAATTTGTTTTTATTTCCTAAGGTCCAGGACAAAATCACACAATGACACCTTGGGCCTTCCTCGTCCTGCAATTCCTCTGTGCTGGACTTGATGGTGGCTGTTCTCCCTTTCCTCCTCCTCCTCCTCCTCCTCCTCCTCTGCCCCCCCCCCCCCCCCCCCCCGCATGATTTAAAATCTGATTAATTGTTTCCTGTGAGCTTCATGGCCTCCTTGGTTGGAAAGCACCATGTTAAAGAGGTCAGACAATTTAATATTGTTCCGTCTTGCCTCTCTGCATGGACATATAGTTTGCATTGGTGTGTGTAAAAATTGGCCATTATCTGCATTTAAATATTTTAAGTACTTTAATAAAATACAGGATAACATTTTATATATTGGCCCCACATTTATACCAACTTAATGTATATTTCTAATTGCAATATCTATTTTGTAGCATGCATCATTCTGTTTGGATGTTTGCCGAGTTCGGATGTTAATCACGATACCGATTACTTCCATCAACTAGTGATACACTAACAACAGTGCAAAATTCATAAATTCATAAACTACATGTTCCTCAATGCAATCAATGGCATTTTCTTTGGAAGGAGAGTAACAGCTATGCATTTTGTTATTCATGTTACATTTGGTAATTTGGAGTTTCCTAACAAAATATGTGAACAGAATACAGGAATAAATGGTTCATTTACAATATATATTTGCATGTGGGGAAACAATAATTCATATATTCATTGGAACATTGTCTTCTCACATTTTCTGGAATCACTTGCAGGTATTCCAAACCAAAGTGAAATGATCTGAAATCAAATTATTCAAACAGAATCAAAATTCAGAAAACAAGTTCTCCCAATCACTGCCTGTTAGATAATAAAGAGATGTACAGGAGCCTCCCACAAAGGAGAATGATTAAAGGCACAAGTTTTGCAGGATTTATTTAAGGAGTACAGAGTGTATGACAGTTATGTATGGAAGATAACGTTCCTGTGACCATAAAATACTCTTTAGTTTCCAAGTCGTTTACACACTTAAAATGGTTTCACAGTATATCTGATGATGTAGAGATGCTGACTTTGGACTGGGGTGAGCACAGTAAGAAGTCTTCGCCAGGTTAAAGTCCAACAAGTTTTTTGAAGGAGCAGTGCTCCGAAAGCTAGTGATTTGAAACAAACCTGTTGGACTTTAACCTGGTGTTGTAAGACTTCTTACAGTGTATCTGATAATACATGTCTCAATTTTTCAAAGTAAATGCTGTGATGCAACACGTAATTATATAGACCTATATGCTAGCATTGGGTATTGGAGCTGGTGCCAGCCCTAGTCAGGACCCCTAATGGCCTGTGGGGAGGGGGTGTTGTAGATTTCATCATATGTATGGCCTTACTAATACGGCAGATAACACATAGGGTGATCTGGCTGTGAATGAGTGACTGGCTTGCAGGAAAGTGTCAGGCATCTGCTAGCAGCCTGTACATTACTGAAATTTGTTCTGATTGGTGGGTGTCCTATATGCTTAGACTGCATTTGTTGTGTTAGATTGTACCACGGGGGGAGGTCATTATTTTACTGTATAGTGGGAGAGCTTGAAAGGGGCTGGGGTTCATTTTCCAGATAATAGGCTGGATTCAGAGAGTTGGTTAGCATCCCCATCCATAGCTTAAGTAGCCAGCAACACATTTGTTCTTATGGAGTGTGATCAGCACATAAGCAGGAATATGGGTTTGTGGCCACATTTTTTTCCAACCCTGCTGTCAGGGTTGAATGAAATGTATTGCATTTGGGTAATGTGAGGTTCTGTTGTATCGATTAGCAGTTCCCAAGAGGGGAGAGCTTGCATTGGATTCCAGCATCCTAAGTGCATGACAGACATGATAGTGGTAGTCATGGTACTGGGTGATATAAAACTTACTGAGTCGTCCATGCTGAAAATTATTCCACAGCATTCTGATGAATGCCCTACCAGTATTAAATTGATCACAACGCTATGTAAAAAGGCCTCCATGCTTGTGTATCAATTTTGTATCCATCACCCCCCCCCCCCCCCCCCCCCCCCCCCGGCCACCTGCTCCCTGCTCGACTGAGATTATAGTTTACTGGCAGATTCCGAGGCAGGGTATAATATAGAAAGAATGTAACCCTCAATTACAGAAGGAATCACTGGTCAAACAAGCTGTTAAAATAGTCCATTTTTCTTGCACTCCAAAGCAACAAGGTGCTAAATCATGAATTTATGATCTAGCAACCTCTCAATGTTCTGAGAGTTGTTACCTTTATACATTTTAATGGTCAGAGCAGTAACAGCTTCTTAAATCATTATTATTTAATGCATATGCAGGCAGTTTTTGATGCCAAATGTTGCCAAATGCCCAAGTCAAGGCTTAATTTTTGACATTAAAATTTGGTTATTCCTCAGACCCAAGTTGTTGGAAAATTATTGTCAAGGATATTTTCTCTGCTCATGTATCTGTATATTCTTGGATGTAGGTAAATGCAATGTCAGTGATGTAAAATAAAATGTAAATGTTGCCACAGTCCCAGAGGACCATAGGCTGATATCCCCTTTGAGAGCTGACTGGTGGTGATTTAACTTGAGGCAAGGGGCAGGATTGAGAAGGCAGGGCCTTCATGAATAACCTAAGCTGACCGCGGTGTTGGTGTCACTCCGCATCACAAACCACCCGTCCGTGGAACTATAGTAATACTTGCAGTTGTGGTGCAAGGGAAGTAGATGGGAGGAAAGTGTGCACAACTCCACAGAAAACCAATTGTGCTTTCTTCTCCATCCCTTAGCTGGTGGTCATGATCTGCTGTGAAGCTGAGCCAATAATAAACCCATAGCCTAAGGTGCTGAGTTAAGTTGATCTCAGCCAGGCCAGTCGTGGCAAGTTAAAATTGGCCTCAACTTCACAAGGGTAAGAAGGACAAAACAAAACAATCCGTGATCTTATGGTCCAATAACCTACCATTGCTCATATGTAATTGACCATCTGAATTCACTGTTGGAGAGTGGCTGGCGTCAGTGAAACTAGCTTATTATGTTTTAGTCTTCTCCAAAAAGGACAGATAATTTTTATCAGCAGACTAGAGATTTCATATATTTCACTTCTGTGAATTTGTGGAGTGCGATCCAATGGTTTATTTCAAAGTGCCATTGTTCCTTTCACAAGTGTTGGAATAATTCATGTTTCAGCTTTAGTGACTGCTGAACCTATTTCAGAAGACGTTTGCCACTTGGTGGAGCTACCTCCTATACCATTTGTGACAGAATGCGTATTAAATGTGTACTCTGAATTGGTTGTTGTTTTGAATAGTGTGAAAAGGATGTGTGGGCCCAGTTCCATTCATACTGCAACACAAAGAAAAACCTGCATTTATGTACCAGGTTGAAATGTCCCAAGGTGCTTCACAGAAGTTTTATCAAACAAAATATAACAGAGTTACATGAGCAGAGATTAAGGCAGATGATCAAATGATTGGGTGAGAAGTAGGTTTTAAGGAGGAACGCAAAGTAGAGAGGAGAGTTTCGGGAGGGAATTCCAGAGTTCAGGGCCTTGGCAGCTGTAGGCGTGGCCACTATTGATGGAGCGATTTCAAAATTGGAATGTGCAGGAGAGCAGAACTGAAGGGGCACATCTATTTTGGAGGATCGTAGCACTGAAGAGGGTTATGAATATACAGAAGGGTGTGGCCATGGAGGAGAGTTAGAGGTATGGCTTAAAGTGGGGGAATCAATGTAGCGTCAGTAAGAACATGAGTGATGGCTAAATGGGACACTGGAATGTCCAGAAAGACGTAGTTGTATTAGCTGAAAAGACAAGGTTACTAACCAACAGTGAGGCTTTAATCATAAGTGCTCTGTTCCATTGGTTTGGATATGTTATTCGAATGGACAGCCAGTAGTTACAGAAATAGGCACTATGTGAAGAAGCTCTGCCAGTAAAACCCGACCACAATGTTACACATTGAAGATTGACAAAGTAGTGCAACATGGCCTTGGGGAGACCCTGACCACTACCAGACAGCAGAGGCTTGAAGAAATGTGTGCGATATTACTGTGGCAGCAAGATGCGAGAGTTAGGCGGATCAACAGAGATCCCATAGGAACATGCATATGTGCCACTTGTAGAAAATGTATGTTCCATATTGGCTTGAATAGTGATCAACACACCTGCTCACCATTATCTTCTCTACTCACTTCATTGTTGGCACCAGCATTTTTATGTACAAGAGGCCGAACACCATAATCATTGGAGAAGATATGGGTATATAAGCTTTATGGACATGGGTTTGTGATATTTTCCAGTAAGGGGTCTTTTTGACATTAATTGGTTTATCAGGTCTATTTTTCAGTTCTAGAGTCCAAGCGCTGGATTTTACCACAATGGCGGATGAAATCCTTGAGTGGCCATTAATTGATCACTTAAGGTCTTCAATAGGATTGAGGGCAGGAGGGCTGCTCAATCCGCTCTGCCGCTCGTACAATTTCAGATGGATTTGGGGGCAGGCGGCTTGGCAGCGGGAAGACCCCCAGTTGGATTTTACCTGGCCCTTCTGCCTTCAAAACTGCTGGTGAGGCAGTGAAAAGGCCAATCTGTGGTGAGGGTATTGCAGTTCAGTGTTTATATTATTGGATTAGTAATCCAGAGCCCGGAACTAATGGCCTAAAATGCGAATTCAAGCTCCAAAATGGCAGTTGGAGAATTAAGTTGTTTTCAAATCTGGAATTTTAAAAACACTGACCAGGGTCTTGCGTGTCTTTTTAAGAACAAGGGGAGATTGGAAAGAGACTATCTGAGGGACCAAAGCAAAGAACCAGTTTAAATGTTGATGAATTAAAGTCTTTCCACATTGCCCTCTTAAAAAGTGTTTTTGAGGATATTTCAGGTAGCAGAAACTAATTTCTGTACATCACCTGGTCTCCTGCGTTGGTAATGATCTCCCTAAAGTAATTATAACTGTCAGATCAGTGGCAAGCAGTCATTTTGAGCCTTAAATTAAAATGCGGATCAATTTCAAAACTGAACTAATGTCGTTAACTAGAGGGGTGTTCTCTTTAATAAATGTTGGCTATTTGAAGCTTTACATTTTCTTTCTAATCCTTGATCACCATCAGAAATGCAACTACAGTCAGTTGAATGAGCAAATTATTTTCTAAGCAAAATAACACACGAACAGTTGGTGCTCTCGTGCAGAGAACTTGCCTCAAGTTTCTGATCTCCACTGTACTGCCCGGGGAGAGAAGAAGTAGTGAGCAAAGGTTAGTTACATTCCTCACGGGATGGAAGGAAAATTGAGGATTAATAATTTCTAATGACCTGCTCTAAAATAGCATTATTTTTAAACCTGAGGTGATGTGGGAAGACAAATGGGGAGAAAATATTTAGAATACTTTTCCCCTTTGAATGGTCCTTGGGGTTGAATTATACCAGATGTCAATGTGTGTAAAGGGTCTTTGAGCAACCTTGAAGCTATTGGTTATAAAGAGTCCTGGAACACTGAGAGGAAAACATTTGCTATTCATGGTATTTATCCTTGCCGATAATCTGAAATTTAAAAAAATGTTATAAATTGAATTGGTCTGCAAGATATTGTTTTTTTTAAAAAAATGCTTCTGCAGGCAGTAAAATGTTGGAGCTGTTATGATTTCACCTATAATTGTTCATTTTTATCATTAGGCATATCTTCGGGCGATTGATATAAAGATAATGCACCAGTTGATGGCTGTTAATGAAGGGATTGAGGCAGTGAAGTGGATTCTTGAAGAAAAGGGCACTCTTGCGAGCAGATGTAGCAGTCTGACCAGCAGCATGTACAGCCTTGTGGAGAGTCAGGAGACCTCGAGGAGAGGGAGTTGGAACAGTCTGCAGGATCCAAATGATAAACTGGATGGCATTTCCATTGGAAGTTTTTTGGATACTCTGGCTGATGATATGGATGAATATTGTCAGACCACAATGGATCCTTTGTCTTCTACCCCCTCAAGCCAAGGAGGTCCCTTCACCACAATGGAGAAAGAGATATATCCCATTGAGACACACTGTCAACAAAACAAGATGGCTAATGGCTTTTTGGAAAAGCAAGGAAACAATGTTGCTGATTGCAATGTGGAAAGTAACTATTCCCATGATAAACTAGGCAAAGATGTTGCGAAACTGAAGATTCAGAAAAATGGGAAAGTAGATTATGATGATTGTAAACTTAATAAAATGCATATTGAGTATGATTCCCACTGGCACTGGGTGCAGTCACAAGATGATGTAACATTCCTGTGAGGACGTAGGGTTGAAACTTATTGATCAATGCAGTGGTACTCAACCTACCTGTGATCAGAACCATTACAGCACCTGAATTAATGTTATTAACTCTACAGAGAATATTCACTTATAATTTTTAGTAAATGTAGGTGATTTGGAGCTTTGAGTTTTCTTTTTAATCCTTGATCAAGAATCATTTTTTTAGCAGTCAACGAATGTGCAAGTTTCAAAAGACATTCGCTATTCAAATAGGTTATTCTGCTCTGTTTCATTTCAGTGATGTGTGGCAGTGGCAGAACACTTGCTTTGGCTGCATTTCTTTTTATTGCAGGCTCACGGCAACCAAATTCTAAAGTATGGGTGGTCAGTATGGCAAAATATAGAAAAACATTTTGGAGGTTCTCTTCTAATGAAAGCCAAATATTTCAAGTCTCTGAGCAGAGAACAGCCTGAGAAATTTGGCAGTTTTTTTTAGAAGTGTGAGAACATCAATTGGATTTCGCACACTTGAGACTACATTTAGATTGGAATCACAGTTGGTGCACATAGTTAGCTTGTAACTGTGTTCAATGGTTGTGGTGTAAATACAGCCATAATCAGGAGTTCCAGGAGAACCTGACATTGGAACAAAGCACGATTAGGTTAGGCCACAACTCTGGAAGTATATCTCACAATAGAAGTTATTTCACGCAGACTGTCTAAATTAATTCTAGATGATAAAGCAAGCTGTTTCTATTATAACATCTTATAATTCTAATATGTATTTTGGTGATTGTGACCATTAGTGAGGAATAAAAATCTGCATTGTGGCTCTGACCAGCCGACTCTGATTGAGCTACAGGTTGAGTACCACTTTCTGATGTATAGGATCAGCATGATCTCATGGTGGGTGATATTATTGAATGCCAGATCAATAATCGTATTGTTTTCTACCTATTCAAATAATTAGGAAGCATGATAAGCATAGTATAACTATAATATTGATTGGATGTACTTTCCTTTGCAATACTAGTATCTCTGAGGTCTTGGCCTAGCTGATGAATGATTACAATTTTGTACATGGAGGTAAGCACTTAATTAGTAATATTCATCAGTGATCCAGGAAGAGAAACATTCCCAAGGCTCAGTGGGTTTAAATATCTGTGTAAACTTAAAATATTTGAGCTATTCTTGTAAAGTTGTTCCCTTCTTGTCTGAATAGTTCAAGCTGCTGGTTTTTGTTGGGCTTGCGTGCTGCAAGAGCCCTGTTTTTTGTCACTACTTGGCTTTCTCACCTGGAGTATTTTTGTGTACATACTCACCTCTTCTGATTTGGTTGGAACGACAATTTTGGTTCATATTCAAATGACAAGTAAATAAGTTAACCTCTCTCTCCATGGCCAGGAAACATTTTCTCAAATGTAATTTGAATCGACAGATATACGTCTTCCCTTCATGAGGACTTAAGGTTAGAAAGATCATGAAGGTATTTTATTTTTAATCAATTGAAAGATACAACCCACCTTTTAAGTAGGTATTCCAAAACTTTCACCGTTTTGAGATCTGATGCAGATTTCTTTTAATAAAAACAGATGGTTGACTTCAGTAAGGTATAAAACTTTTCTCCCCCCCCAGTTGATGTTGAATGATACATTTTTGAAAATGACCGAGATGTGCTATTGTTTAAAAATAGCTGGTGTTCCATAATACTGGAGTTGCAGTTTGACCTGGTTTATTCAAATTCTTGAATACTGATTTTAATTAGAGTGCAAATAAATCACTGATATCCATTCACAAATGTGCCGAAGAACGACAATTACATAAATGTTTTGTTTGTGAAAAAAGCGTCGCTCAAAAACCGAGCAATTTGCATTACCGTTTGCATATAAACAAGAACACACAGCATTCAAACTGCATACAGACTGACACTCGATGTTGCGACTAAACTGGATGGCTGGTGCTGGATAGAGCAAAAGAAAATATTTTAATTGCTTTGCCTTGATTGCTGAACCCTTTTTGATATCCCCAAATTTAAACATAATAAGCGACCAATTCAGATAGCGAAGGTCATCTTGGGTCGCAGGCGGATGCAAGATGAAGAGCGTATGCATCAATTACATTAAATCAGTCAAATAGGTATTTTGGAATAAAATAAATCTTCCAGTTGACTTCATTTGGATTCAATGTGTAGGATTCTTTTTGAGTATCCACTGTGCTTATAGTGGAAGCTGGGAAATGAAGAATGAACGTTTGGCTTAATGATTTATGGATAAACCAGGTCTAACTCTCTATTGTTTTATGCTGTACTTCAAATGATTATTCTATTGTCAGAATTATTGATATATCTGCTGAAGTATAAAGGTTTAAAACAAAGCTCAAGGGTGATTGAAGTGCCTGCCAAACTTTAATGAAAGCAGGAAAAGAAACATTCTTCAGCAAAGCAACACAATGCACTAAAGTCTTAAAGAATGGTGGTTGCCAAACCATGAACATCTCTATTTGTGTGTAATATGTACATGTGTATAGTATGATGTGTCTGGGTATTGTATAAATTGCCAAATTGAACCTGTTCAGTGATAAATCCTGTGTATTTGGAACTTGCTGTCTCATTCTAACTGAACTAAGATTTGCAGTAAGCTGCTTTCATTGTATTTAATACATTCCATGGTTTTCCAGTTTACACTTTACTATAAAACTCAAAAGCTTAGTTTTATGAATAAAATATAATCCATGTGGTAATATATTTGTGAATGTTACAGATATCTGAAGAATTACAAATCAATGCAGTAACAGCAATATTAAACCCTTCTATTTACAAAGTGAGATCTTGTGTAAGTAATTTGAATACTGTCTGGTCAAACATTAGTAAAATCAAACTCATTATTTATGCTTTGCCTGTTTAATTTGACTAGTGTCTTTGCCATTAGCTACTTAACCTTTTCTGATGCCAGAGGCTTCTTTTTAAATGCATCTTTAAAATTCTAATGCAACTCAACCAGTAGATTTTTCATTTATTTAATGATCGATGTGACCTAGCACAATGGGGCCTTTCTGTTTTATATATTTGCCTTGTGGGGATACCTTTTGTGAACTACCATTGACCTTTCGCAGGTTCCAGTTTTCATCTTGTCTAATGTATAGAATTTGTAGATATTTTGAAACCCTTAAAAATTATCGATTTCCTGGCATTCGCATACCAATTTATTTGCTATTTCCTGACATTTTATTCCACAACGAGGATTTTGACTTGTGCTATGTACACAGGAAACTATTGTAAGCTTAAACTAATTAGCAATGTGTTCCTTTTTCACTTAAGGGAATTTGTGCTTGAATTTTTAAACACAAAGTGGCAGCGGCCCCTAAAAACTATGTTTTCCCCCATTGCTGTCCTTCTCTACTCTTCAATCAAAAATAGGAATTCAAAAGGCATTTGTTGTCAAGAGGCATCCCGTCCACGGGAAGATACAGGTTTAAATTTTGCCAAAGGATCAATAACTGCAGACTGCAATTTATAAATAAGACAGGAAATGAACTATCAATATTCTACAAGATGAATTCCACTGAATCTTATTCAAGGGTGGAACACTGCCGTTGCCTTTGAAGGCCACAATTGCCCTAATGTACCCACCATTCAGCCAATCCATGGTATCACTCACAACATCAGCTACTGTAGTCACAGATGTATAAAAGAACTGATGGATGCTATATGTTTGACAAAGTGATTTCAACTCTGTGCAGAGAAACTGCTGGCCAAAAGAACTAATTTTGTTAAATGGCTTAAAATTAAAATATTCAAATAGATAACACACTAACAAATGTCTACTGCTACAAAATGGGGAACAAATGGTAGGACCTCAGCATCTTTGTTAGCATCTGTTTTCTCAAAAAAAATCAAGATGTAATGGGGAAAGATTGGTAATATTTGGCAGGAGGTGGTTAATGCTACTGGGTAAAAATGCACAATCAGAAACAAATGAAACTTGTAAGATGTTTTGAATCGGGTCTGAATTGGACGCACTGCTGTTGACCTTGATTTAATTCCTTTCTTGTTGCATATTCTTAATATAAAAAGGGAAAATGGTCCTTTAAGTGCATCAAATCTACTTCTACAATCGAACCATGCATGATGCAAGTCCTTTTGAATGCCTTTCAAATTTATTAGCTGCAAAAGATTAAACCACAATGGAAGGCTGAGAAAAATCCAAAATTCCTTTCCATCTCTAGAGGTTAGTGAAGGAGAATATGGATCTCAACACTGCAATGTGTATTATTTGTGACCTGATTAGTTGCATCTCATGGGTATCTATTCCTGCGATCCCGAGTGTGTTTTACGGAGTGTGCAAAGATCTGTACGTATGCATCCTTTTAGCTTTCAATCACGTTGATCTACTTTATAAAGAAGTCAGTGGTTTAATCTCTTTATTTTTCATCGAAACCCACAAGAACCCTTTATTCTGAGGAGGAAAAATATTCTAATACCTAATCTCATTGTGGAACCCTCCAGTTTTATTTTTCAGAGTTATTCCTCAAGACAATGAGGCTTCTTTTCCTGAGTGTGTTTTGCATGTCCACGTGACTAAATAGAAATTTGTGCACAAATTAGAGAAATGTATAGTTTAAATTGTTGGACGTCTTACTTATCAAAAAATGGACTGGCTGAGAAATGCTTATGGATTTTGCTGCGTATTCAAAAACAAAATAGTTGGATGCCTGTTCAAACTAGAGGACAATGGTGTTAGAACCATAGTAGAGGTAGAGCACAGAAGGAGGTAATTCAGCCCATCTTGTCCATGCCAGCCTGAGGACACCTAGGTGCCCTTTCTAATCCCACCTTTCTGCACGTGACCCATTGCCTTTTCGCTTGTCGCACTTAAGTTGCAGATCCAGTTACTTAGTCTTGGGTCTCTGCATCCACCACAAACTCAGGGTCTCTGCATCCACCACAAACTCAGGCAGTGAATTCTAGACTCCCACTACCCTCTAGGTAAAAAGAAAGTTCTTCCTCATGTCCCCTCTACACCTTCTGCCACTTATCTTGAATCTATAGAATTCTCCATCAAGGGAATCAATGTTATCCTGTCCACTCTATCTCTTCCCCTCATAATTTTGTACATCTCAATCAAGTCACTCCTCAGCCTTCTTTGTTCAATGGAAAATAACCCCAACCTATCCAATTTCTCCTCGTGGCTACACTTTTCTAGCCCTGGCAACTATCTTGTAAACTTTCTGTCCATGGGCTGGTTGGGCTTTACCTGTTTGCGATGTTCCAGCAATACATTTTCTCGGCTGCTTGAAAACCGTGTAAGGATTCTTGTATTGAAATTATAACCGAAATCCAGCTCTTCACTTTCTAGAAAACACAAAAGCAAATTACTGCAGATGCCTTAAATCTGAAATAAAAAAGAGAAAATGCTAGGAATACTCAGCAGTTCAGATAGCATCTATGAGAGCAAAACGGTAATGTTCCCGGTCTGGGAAAGGTCACAATCCTGAAGCATTGGGCTGAATTTAACAACAACAGCAGCAGTAGGCCTGATGGTGGGCTGGAAGACCAGGAGCAACCCCAACACTTGTTTCCAGGAACCGCAAAGCGATTAACTGTGCGCCATCAGGGCTTCTGCCTCCTTATGTGCAAAGACCTGTCAGCTGCCAATAGGAATGAAGGTAACTGTTCAGTCGCAGCAACACAGCCAGCAAGGGGGTGGAATTCTCCGACCCCCTGCAGGGTTGGGGAATCGCCCGGGGCTGGCGTAAATCCCGCCCGCGCCGTGGCCGGAATTCTCCGCCACCCGGGAATCGGTGGGGGCGGGAATCGCGCCCCACCGGTCGGCGGGCCCCCCCGCGGCGATTCTCCGGCCCGCGATGGACCGAAGTCCCGCCGCTGTCAGGCTTCTCCCGCCGACGTGGTTTAAACCACCTCTGTGCCGGTGGGAGCAGGCGGCGCAAGCGGCCCCGGGGTCCTGGGGGGGGCGCTGGGTGATCGGACCCCGGGGGGGGGGGGGGTGCCCCCACGGTGGCCTGGCCTGCGATCGGGGCCCACCGATCGGTGGGCGGGCCTGTGCCATGGGGGCACTCTTTTTCTTCTGCCACCGCAACGGCCTCCACCATGGTGGAGGCGGAAGAGACCCCCTCCACCGCGCATGTGCCGGTGGTGACGTCAGCGGCCGTTGATGCTCCGGCGCATGCGCGGACCCACGCCGACCAGCAAAGGTCTTTCGGCCAGCCCCGACGCCGATCGGCCGGGCGGGGGAGAATTTTGCCCCTGTTAACTGTTTGTCTCTGTACACTGAGTATTTCTAGCATTTTCTGTCATCACCTTAGAAGCTCTAATATGAAGAGAAATGCTTTAATTGTCATAATTTAGTCCGATCTTTATATTTATAGTGGGACTGGTCAGTAATATTTTCATGCCTGAGTTAATATTTCATGCCTATGTGAAGAATTAGCTCCTACGGAGCATCAAAAATAATCATTTTAATAAAACCATCTCTAGATAAGTGATAATAAAGAAACCTTCAGGCAGCACGGTGGTGCAGTGGGTTAGCCCTGCTGCCTCACGGCACCGAGGTCCCAGGTTCGATCTTGGCTCTGGGCCACTGTCCGTGTGGAGTTTGCACATTCTCCCCGTGTTTGCGTGGGTTTTGCCCCCACAATCCAAAGATGTGCAGGTTCAGTGGATTGGCCACGCTAAATTGTCCCTTAATTGGAAAAAATTAATTGGGTACTCTAAATTTATTTTTAAAAAATAAAGAAAGAAACTTTCATCTATTCAGCATATCAAATTTCTGTCGGAGGATATTTGCACATAAATACAGCCTTCTACTATCTTTTGGACAAGATCTAAACTGAAATCAGATGAATTACTTTCACAAGATTTGGTTCTCTGAACCCTCGTTTTTTTTTCTCAGTTTCCTATGGAGATGGCATCTGGTGTGGGCTGCTACATTTCCTCTTTAAAACAGTGAGAGATTGTTGTATAAGTGTTTTATACAATGCAAACTCCAATTACTGTAAAAAAATTATTCAGTGTGTTATCTTCCTTAAGATTGATATCACACAGCATTAACTGAGTTAAAAGCACTTGCAAGCATAATGATAGATAAATGCCGCAGGCCATTTTATTTTCAATATTTGGCAAATTACATATTAAAAATTCAGAATGTGAAAACAAAACTGTGGTTGATTAACAATGTGTTAGAGAACTATATCCTCAGTCAGCGTGCTGCCCGAGGGACTGAGGTAGGAGCAGAGTGAGTGCTGTTACAGAGGGGACCTTTGTGATGGAGAGGCTAGCTCTGAGTTGTACAGGATGCCAAGATTCAGCCAGAAACACAGGCTGGGAGTGGCATGGAATTGGCAGCAAAAGTTCTAGCTTTGTGGCTGTGACCACAGCTGATAGCTTCCCAATGTTCAGCTGGAGGAAATTATGGCTCATTATAAATAATGTCTGACAACACCCTGTAGGAGCACTTGACTAGGTAAGAGGGTAGTTAAGGCAGGTGCTCTAGACCAGTGGCTCTCAACCTTTTATGTCATGGCATACCTCTATACTACTTTAAAATATTTGAGGCACACCCTTCTCTATCTTCTTCCCTTGCTGGGAACTTTGATTTTAACTTCTCCCTGTCCTCTTTCCTGCTTATTTTATTTTACCTCTTCCTGTCTCTCTCACTTCTCCCAAGGGTTTTGCGCCCTTTTTGAGCTTTTGCTTTTTGTGCAGGCGCATTGGGGCCTCTGTTGTCAGCAGCCCGGTTGTCATGCACACAGGGCTGGCCAACATAAAAAATCTAAACCATGCATGAGGTGCATGCGGCCCAGGATTTGCCGGGCCTTGGAGATGCCAACCATGAGTGCTGAAGACGAAGGTTAATTTTAGTTTAACTACATTAACTTTGAATCATTTGAAATTTTTTCTTCGCGGCACACTAGGGGGCGGGGGGGGGGGGGGGACTTTACAGCAAACCAATGTGCCATGCCATGATAGGGAACCACTGTTCTAGGCTAACAGCTGGATGTAGATGGTGTAAACCAATGGCATGGTGAATGTTGGTTAAACATTCTTGTAACAGCTGATGAATTTCAATGTTAATCTTTGGGCAGATGTGTTTTTTTGGAGAGTGGAAGGGTTGGGATAGTTGTTGTTCATGGAAGGGAGCAATGTTTGTTTAACTGAGCTGATGCTTTCTGGGCTGCACGGGGGTAGGGGTGGAGCAAGGGTGTGGCAGGCAGGGGACAGGGAGCAGGGAATCACCAGAATTGTCCAGCGAATGGAATTATCGCTCAAGAGACTTCCAATGGGCTGCTTCATGAAAGCTCTAGTTGACCCATGGACCTCGCTATAGCCCCACTTGGGCACTGGCTGCCTTAAAGGAATTGTGCGCCCTTGCAAACCAGCCAGCCTCTTTCTTGTGTATATGCAAAGCGTTGGGGAGATGCTGGAGGATTGTTGTAATATTAAAAGATCAGGGCAGCTACATGATCCACTGCACCGGTTGCACATTAATGAAGTGGCAGCTCAATTCAAGGATCATGCAGAGCAATTGCAAGGGCCATCAGTAAACTCCTGATTCTGGGTGAAACCTGAATTCTGTAGGAACATAGGGGGCGGGATTCTCCAATCCCGCAGCAGAGTGCTCAAGCCTTCGTAAAGATGCCACTCCCACGACTAATCCTGGCCCCTCCAGGGGGCCAGCATGGCGCTAGAGTGGTTGGTGCCGCTCCAGCTGCAGATCCCAGTGCGAACTGTGCGCTGCGAGATCCACGCATGTGCAGTTGCGCCGGCGCCAACGAGGACATGCGCAGTGGCACCGGTGCCAATGTGCACATGCGCAGTGGCCTCCTTCAACCCGCTGGCCCCGATGCAACATGGCGCAGGACTACAGGGGCCAGCGTGTAGGAAAGGAGGCCCTCAGGTACAGAGGCCAGCCCGCCAATCGGTGGGCCCCGATCGCGGCCCAGGCCACATCGGAGGCACCCCCAGGGTCGGACCCCCCCCTCCCCCCAAAGGCCGGCACCCGACCCTTACATGCCGAGGTCCCGCCGGCTCAGAGCAGGTTAGAACGGCGCCAGCGGGACTCTGCCCTTTTCTTACGGCCGCTCAGCCCATCTGGACCGGAGAATCGGTGAGTCGGCCGTGTAGAGCGACCGGCGCCATGCCAACCACATCAGGGCAGCGTGGCGCAATTCACGTGGCCCGCCGGTGATTCTCCGACCCGGCGCGGGGTCGGCGAATCCCGCCCAAGAGCTCTCTTTCTCTTCTCTCTCTCTTCCCCTCCACCCCATACACGCACACGCAAACACAAGACATCAATGAAAGAGTTTTGCTTACTAAATGAAGCATCAGTTGGCTGATTGATACAAGCGTGGGACTAATGCTACAAGTATGTCCTGTTGGAGCCTGGAAGGACCGGAGGAAAAGTATGACCTTGACTGCAACAGTCAATGTTAGGTGTTACGGCTGTTTTCAGATCTTGTTGCCTCCTGACAGCATCCTAAAGAATTGTAGCCTCCTTCCACATTGCCTGTCAGGAATGTGCTGGTATATTTGCCTGAACCTTTATTGGAAGGGTGTGAATTCCTGAAAGCTTACCTCCTTCTATCTGATCGCTCTGCAGCTGAAACTATGTTTTCTTCCTTCAGCTGTGGCTGTTCACCACCAGCAGCAATTTCATTTATATAACACCTTTAACAGTGCATCCCCGTGAAGGCAG
This sequence comes from Scyliorhinus canicula, assembly GCF_902713615.1. NCBI lineage: Eukaryota > Metazoa > Chordata > Chondrichthyes > Carcharhiniformes > Scyliorhinidae > Scyliorhinus > Scyliorhinus canicula. Next base: position 50,582,639 of record NC_052149.1, on the reverse strand, counting down.
CTTGGAATCGGACTAAAATTAACAGCGAACCAAGGGAAGAAATATAAGGAGGAATTATTGAAGAGGTTTTTCTTCCTCCTGCCAGAAATCCCTTGTAGAAGTGTGTTGCCAAAAGGTCTCAAGGCTGTCATAACCACGACAAACATTTTTAAATTGTCAGACTCCTCCCACCCGGCTTACTCACTCTTCCAATTTCTTCCATCGGGCAGGAGATACAAAAGTCTGAGAACACGCACAAACCAGTTCAAAAACAGCTACCTCCTCGCTGTTACCGAAATGACTCCGAAATGACCCTCTAATGCACTGATGGACTTATAGACTGATCTGATCTCTTCACACATCTTCTCCTGATGCCTGTGTCTATGTATTTACATTGTGTATTTTATGTTTGCCCTATTATGTATTTTCTTTTCATGTATGGAATGATGTTTGAGCTGCATGCAGAACAATACTTTTCACTGTACCTTGGTACATGTTACAATAAACCAATCCAATCCAAATTGTTTAAGCATCTTTACATGCGAGCAGGTGAGGATCCCTTTAAATAGCACATTAATGAGTGCCTTTCAACCTGTACCCCAAATGGTTTGAGACAAATTGCCGAACTTCTCTATTTCACCTATTGTAACAGATTGTCGAGGAAATATGTTTTGGAACAATTCTGAAGTATAATGTAACCAAAAGTGGTTATTTTATCCTTTTTCTATATCCATTCCCAGTTTCCTCTTGCAGTTTCTACCTGTTTAATGCCTGTATTTTCTAAAAATCCCCACTTATTCAACATTGATACAACCTTGCATTGTACTGTTAGTTAAATTATTGACCACCATGATGTGCTGTTGAATTTGCTACTGTGGATGATTGTCACAAATGGTCCTTTGCAAACAGGTTCGTGAAGGAACCCGTTGTAAAATGGCACCCTCACAATACATATTGTGCATTTGTGGGAGTCTGTGTTCCCCATTTGAAGAATAATTCTCGTTCATGCGAAAATTTCTTTTGTGCTAACAAATAAAAGAATTTCTGAAAAAAGTCTAAAGAATCATTTTGCAGTTGCTGAGCATATGTTTTCTATTCATTTGTCATGTTGAGTTAAATAGATCCATTCATCTAATTTCTTGATAATTAGTAAAATACAAATGTCCTTTGTAAAGCTGTGAATTCATTATCTTGCTTTTCATACAGAAACATTTTTAATTGACACTCTTTGTATAAATCCCTCTTCAATGTTTGGAATTTTCATTTACTTTTGGAACAATAGCCATATTTAGACAAAAATTACCAAACCCAAAAAGAGTTCCGTGGATGGCTTAAAAGTTTTGTTGGGCATGGGAGTTTGAGATTGCAGCAATTATTGTACTCCTTAGCAGAGCCAAAAGGGTAATTATGATGGAGTCGTGCAGTTTTCTTGCTGTGTTTTTGAATTATTTGAAAGACCCCAGCTGGACTGGATCTATGTGCTCAAAACATCACACTTGCATGAAAGTAAGTGGCACCATTTTGGATTTGCACATCTTCCACTTTGATATATGTTTCTGTAATCAATTTTTTTTCCCGTTGCAAAATCTTTGACAGTGATCAGTGTAAATCTTTGTTCTACAGCATTATCACTTAAAAATAGTTTAAGTGTATATCATGCAAGGGATCTCTTCTCATGCACAGTGAGGAGGAATTTACAGTGTCTTTGCTTCAACTAGTACACACAACGTGCTAGTGTGCATAGGGCTGGTTTAGCTCAGTTGGCTGGACAGCTGGCTTGTGATGCAGAACAAGGCCAGCAGCACGGGTTCAATTCTCATACTGACTGAGGTTATTCATGAAGGCCCCGTCTTGCCTCTTGCCGAGGTGTTGTGATCCTCAGGTTAAATCACTACCAGTCAGCTCTTCCCCTCAAAGGGGAAAAGCAGCCTATGGTCATCTGGGACTATAGCAACTTTACATTTATTTGTAGTTCCACTATGTGTAAAAGTAATCTAAAATACTCCTGTAAAATAACACTTATTCTAAATGAAAATGAGTGGCGCACATTAAAAATAGCACAACAAAAATTTAGCTCTGAAAGAGGTGGGATGAAATGCTCTCTATTATAGAGCGCTAGAGTGTTTCTGGGGAAAACATTTTTTAGAAGATTCAATAAATGATTGATTTTTAAAAATAAATTTAGAGTACCCAATTATATATTTTTTTCCAATTGAGGGGCAATTTAGCGTGGCCAGTCCACCGAAGCTACACATCTTTGGGTTGTTGGGGTGAAACCCATGCAGACATGGGGCGAATGTGCAAACCCCACACGGTCAGTGACCCAGGGCCGGGATTCGAACCCGGGTCCTCAGTGCCGTAGGCTGCAATGCTAACCACTGTGCCACGTGCCGCCCTTCCATGAATGATTAAAAGCCCTCCTAGCATCATGGGATCGAAAGGGAACAGCTGTTAGTTTGTTTCTGCATGGTAGAATTAACCGGAAACTAGGTCTAGCATAAATAATCTGTCATTATGAGGGGATTAGGCCAGGGTGGAATCTCCCAATGTTGGGGAGTTCCTGCATCTTGAGCATTCAAACTGGCAGATACCCCTCATGAAACCAGTCATACTGGTCAAGCCAGAGATTAACATGGTTTAATGCAAGCTGGCACCGAGGCAAAGCCCCTTGATGGAAAAGTGAGTTTTGTCATGAAGAATATTTTTTAACGCAGCTCTTGCTAAAAGAGTATCCAGACAAGGACTTCATTAGATCTTAAAAAGCACCTATTTTCAGTTTGTTAAAAGTTTATCATTATTTATGAAGAGCATTTTAATGTTTAAATGCTACGGTTTGCATTGCCTCCATTATTCTATGGGGAGGTGTTGCTCGTTGTATTCTCTCTCTAATTGGCTCTGTTTATGGCGGTTAATATGGTCGCCTTCCTTAATTCTAATTACGTTTGCTCAAGAGTCGCCAGGTATCTTTTCGATACCGCCACAAGGTTCAAAAACGAATACTGATCAAAGACTCAATACACCAGTTAGTAAGTTCGAAATCAATGCTCAGTTATTTACACACACAGTCAATTATACTCATGCACAAACTCTACCAACTAAACTATCACTACTACTAAAGCCTATACTTGGCTTTGGGCGCCCACTCAGTCAGAGGAACAATGGCTGTTGTCCGGTTCTGAGGCTGCTGGGGCCGAGCTGGTACGGAATAGTAACTAGGAGCGCCTATCTCGTAGCGTGCGTTGACTTTGGACTTGCTTGTTCTGGTGCAGCTGCTAGGCAGGTCTCTCGCTGCTGAGAGCCAAGGCCAAGAAGAATGATTCTTGCTTGGGGGCTTCTTATACCCAAAGGGGGCTTCGCGCTTTTGGGCGGGCCTTGAACTTGGTCCCAATTAATTGGACCATATCCTGATCATTGGTATCGATTTCCTCCAATAAAGGGGTGGCTGCCCTGATTGCTGGGCGGGCCCTAGGTGGCTGTTGGCCTGCTTTGTTCTAGTCTACTCTGGCGCCAGGGTGTCTGCGTTGGTATCGTTTGCCTAAATGTTTCGCTTTTGTCCCCAGAGATGGCTCATTAGTATGCTAATGGTTTTGCAGCACGGTCTTGTCTGGGAGCTGCAAACTCCAATCAACAGACAAACCTTGCACCTGCTTGCTTTCTCAGCATTGTCCATTTTCCCCTTCATTCTCTGCAAGTGTCCATTTTGTAATTGGGACGTGGCCACTCCAGGTGGCTACAGAGGAAGCCACCTTATGTGTACAACTCTACATGCAGTGCAAATGAATGATAATTGGCTGTTTTTATGGACCATCAATTGTGGCAATTCATTCTACATTCTAGTGTTCTAGAAATATTCTAGAAAATATTTCACTCTAGTCCAATAATGACAAAGATGTGAAAAGTGGGATTATTACCTGCTTGCTTGAAGGAGGACTTCAGATAAGTAGCATCAACATTTCCAATGGACATCTGGATGGCACAGTGGAGTTAAAAATCATGGATTCTTTTGAAGCATGTTGGGTTGTAAGGAGACAACCTTAGGCATTCTCTGGAAACATGAGTTAGGATGGGTTGAATGTTCTTCCTCATCTGTGTCTATCATATGATCATTGTTCTTCCTGAATAGAACACTGCCAAATTTGGTAATATAGTATTATTGCACTTCGATCATTGCAGTATCTTTTCAGCAATTGTGTCTTTGACTTGCTATTGGTTTTTGCGAATGCGATTAACAACAAAGATACATTTTTCATTGATTTGAAGCTTAAAACAAATAATGAGAGCAGACAAGTGGTCAAATGCTGCAGTAACTATTTTATGGGGGGGTGGGAATAAATTGCGTATTATAATATGGGGTAAACCTCATTGCAGAACAGTAGACACTGCCAGTCTTAAAAAAAATAAAGGGAGGGTTAGTGTTTTCACATTCCACAAACTGTTTGTATTTTTAGTATCTGGAGAATTATATGGCATTTTAATTATTTGATCCCCTATTCCTTGTATATCTACAGCCCCTTGAACTATTCAGTCCCCACAAAATTGTTTCTATTTTCTATTTTAGTGCCTCAAATTTACACGTATAAATGTGATTTAACATAGTTTTTTGTTAAAATAATCGTTTGAGACTGTAAAGTCAACATAATTTTGAGCTTTTCATTCTCAAAATAACACAGCCCTTACACTTCTTGACTTCACTTTTTCAGATTTTTTTCATAATAATGTAATCCAATTGAAAAGGGTGAGTCACAAATAAAATATTAAAGAACTGGAGGTTGCAGACCCTGCTTTACACATACAAAACAAAACCACAAACATTCATCTCCGAACAAGGTGATCTGGCCTCTATTTATAAAAATACTAAAGTCCAATTTACAATATTTGGTGCTCTGGGAAGATCTCCAGCTCAGATTACAGAAATATTCGAAGAATGTTGTCTCAGAGTGACTACTGCTGTTTTTCCCTCATCACTTAACGTGTTTCATATTAGGATCAAGTTAACAGTCATTAATCTACCTCATTTTATAGGGGTGTTTGCACTGTAACCCCTCAGAGGTCATCATTTTTTCATGAAGTCTGTATTCAATGGAATGGTGTGAAATTCTTAAGCTATACTCCTGGCACCGATACATACCTGTGCAGAAAATGGGTTAGGGTGAATTTTATCTTTGCATAAGTTTTCAGTTAGTTTTGAGAAAGGAATGACATTTATTTAGTGCCTTTATGGTACTATTTGAAAGGCAGTGAATGTTGTAGTGTAGGAAACATTCATCTTTCAATTGCCAATATCATTTGTAAAGATTTCCTCTCTTTTTCAGTTAAGTTGTAAATGCCTTCACAATGTGACCATGTCTTCTCTAGAAGTGAAAGAAAGCCCTACCACAGTTCCAGAGGACCCTAGGCGGATCTCCCCTTGAGAGAGAGCTGGCTGGTGGTGATTTAACCGGAGGGTCACCACACCTCAGGCAAGGTTGAGAAGGCGGGCCTTCGTGGATAACCTCAGCCAGTACGGGAATTGGAGGCACGCTGTTAGCATTGCTCTGCAGCACAAACAAGCCAACTGAGCTTGCCCCACCCCCTCTAGAGGTACCCAATACAAGAAACCTTTTACATTGTGACCAATTCCCACTCCATTTTCCTAGTACAACATAAAACATAGGTGCAAATAAAGGCTATCAGTCCTTACATTCTCAACACTCTCAATACATATAGTAAATGGCACCTATGTGAATTTATACAGCACCTTCAGTGTAATAAAACATCTCCAAGGTGTTTGATGGGAGTGTACCCTGACAGTCACAAAAGGAGATAATTTGGATAGGTGTCAAAAAACTTGATCAAAGAGGAAGATTTTAAGGAGCACCTTGCGAGGAGGGAGAGGCGGGATAGCAGTGAATTTCCCTGAGGAATTCATGACCTTAAGGCCTAGATGCCAAAAGGCACAGCTGACAATGGTAGCCATATAAATTAAACATATCGATATTTTATCAACGCAAGGTCATCATGTTGATTAATTCAATCAACACTATTAAAAAAATGAAAAGTCAAGTTACTGGGTGTTAATTTAAAATATAATAACCATGGGTGTTCCACTGATATGCATTATTTGACATTGTTAAAGAAAGAAAATGGTAATTTTAACTCCCAGGGTGGGCAAGTTGGTTAAAACTGAATAAATGGGATATCTGACCTAACCTGCCTCCAACTTCTGTTTTTTAAATGATGCATGTTTGGGCGATAACTAAACTGCTCTGCAGACACAGAGTTACCTAATTTAGGTATTTTAATAAGGCTGTTTGCCTAATATTTGATGACTATTACAGTTTTAACACCGGCGAACCACATTTCACAGATTTCTGGAAAACCAGCAGCTGAAGGGAGGTAGGAACAACTGGTTCAAACATTTAAGTGCCCATCTAGCATAACTCCCCCTGCTCTCCAAGAGAACCACATCACTATGGGTTCTCCAACCCCTTTCTATCTCTGATCATCATTTCACCAGTTTTACTCCCCATTGATGTCCAACAATGATCTAGCCTCAACCTGTTGGCTGCAGCTGGCAATTAGATTTTTAAAATGTTAATCAGATCCTGCTTGTTAAAATTAACAAGAACGCTGGGAAACTCGGCTCTGCTAAATCTGTGGTTTTCAAACTTTTTTCCCAGAACCCATTTTTACCGACTGGCTGACCTTCACAACACATCATTTCCACTTACCTTTAATGCAACAGGTGAGCCTGCTTGGTCCTCAACCACTCCAGTAAGGTTCAGAGGAGGAGAGGACAATGCTCATGTCGGGTGCAGAGTTCAGCCAGTTCCTTTGTGCCGTCTCCATCTTTGTGAGGACAGAAAATCCAATATGTAGGACATTGTGAAGGGCACAAACGACAGAATGCTTGTTTTACTCAACACTGCGTACCCCTCGGAGATGCTACTCCAGAATGCTGACAGCCTCAGTGACTTGTGGCGTGTTTGTAATGGGCTGTCACAGGTGATGCACAGAAGTTCAGTCTCTTCATTTGGAGTCAGCTGTATGTTAATAATTGACTCGGGGTCTCAAACTCAAAAGGACTTTTCAAACACCTCTTCTCTTTCAAAATCTGAAACGTCTCTGGAAAGTACGTGACAAAAACTGTTGATCAGCACAGCCAGATGAGACTGAATGAGGCTTGCCAGTCTATTGACAGTTCCCTTATTAACACTGTTTTCGTTGATGTGTCATAGCAGTGTGGAGAACATAAGAACATAAGAACATAAGAACTAGGAGCAGGAGTAGGCCATCTGGCCCCTCGAGCCTGCTCCGCCATTCAATTAGATCATGGCTGATCTTTTGTGGACTCAGCTCCACTTTCCGGCCCGAACACCATAACCCTTAATCCCTTTATTCTTCAAAAAACTATCTATCTTTACCTTAAAAACATGTAATGAAGGAGCCTCAACTGCTTCACTGGGCAAGGAATTCCATAGATTCACAACCCTTTGGGTGAAGAAGTTCCTCCTAAACTCAGTCCTAAATCTACTTCCCCTTATTTTGAGGCTATGCCCCCTAGTTCTGCTGTCACCCGCCAGTGGAAACAACCTGCCCGCATCTATCCTATCTATTCCCTTCATAATTTTAAATGTTTCTATAAGATCCCCCCTCATCCTTCTAAATTCCAACGAGTACAGTCCCAGTCTACTCAACCTCTCCTCATAATCCAACCCCTTCAGCTCTGGGATTAACCTAGTGAATCTCCTCTGCACACCCTCCAGCGCCAGTACGTCCTTTCTCAAATAAGGAGACCAAACCTGAACACAATACTCCAGGTGTGGCCGCACCAACACCTTATACAATTGCAACATAACCTCCCTAGTCTTAAACTCCATCCCTCTAGGAATGAAGGACAACATTCCATTTGTCTTCTTAATCACCTGTTGCACTTGTAAACCAACCTTCTGTGACTCATGCACTAGCACACCCAAGTCTCTCTGAACAGCGGCATGCTTTAATATTTTATCGTTTAAATAATAATCCCGTTTGCTGTTATTCCTACCAAAATGGATAACCTCACATTTGTCAACATTGTATTCCATCTGCCAGACCCTAGCCCATTCACTTAACCTATCCAAATCCCTCTACAGACTTCCAGTATCCTCTGCACTTTTCACTTTACCACTCATCTTAGTGTCATCTGCAAACTTGGACACATTGCCCTTGGTCCCCAACTCCAAATCATCAATGTAAATTGTGAACAATTGTGGGCCCAACACAGATCCCTGAGGGACACCACTAGCTACTGATTGCCAACCAGAGAAACACCCATTTATCCCAACTCTTTGCTTTCTATTAATTAACCAATCCTCTATCCATGCTACTACTTTACCCTTAATGCCATGCATCTTTATCTTATGCAGCAACCTTTTGTGTGGCACCTTGTCAAAGGCTTTCTGGAAAGCCAGATATACCACATCCATCGGCTCCCCATTATCTACTGCACTGGTAATGTCCTCAAAAAATTCCACTAAATTAGTTAGGCATGACCTGCCTTTTATGAACCCATGCTGCGTCTGCCCAATGGGACAATTTCTATCCAGATGCCTCGCAATTTCTTCCTTGATGATAGATTCCAGCATCTTCCCTATTACCGAAGTTAAACTCACTGGCCTATAATTTCCTGCTTTCTGCCTACCTCCTTTTTTAAACAGTGGCGTCACGTTTGCTAATTTCCAATCCACCGGGACCACCCCAGAGTCTAGTGAATTTCGGTAAATTATCACTAGTGCATCTGCAATTTCCCTAGCCATCTCTTTTAGCACTCTGGGATGCATTCCATCAGGGCCAGGAGACTTGTCTACCTTTAGCCCCATTAGCTTGCCCATCACTCCCTCCTTAGTGATAACAATCCTCTCAAGGTCCTCACCTGTCATAGCCTCATTTCTATCAGTCGCTGGCATGTTATTTGTGTCTTCCACTGTGAAGACCGACCCAAAAAACCTGTTCAGTTCCTCAGCTGAAGGTAGTAGTTTGCTTCGTACTCTCACTTGCCGAACTTTCAAAGACTTTTGGAAAGCATTTATTTCATCACATTGCCTAAAGCAATCATCATCCTTCCCTTGTAATTTGAGGTTCTCTTAGTTTGGAATTGAAAAGGTGTCTGCAAAGTAACACATAGTTAGCAGCCAACTTTCATTTACCAGTACTTCCCTGCGTTTAACACATGTGAGATTTTCAACCTGATTTGCTCTGGCACAATTAACAAAGCCATACCTCAAAAAATCATCTTTATTCTGCTTTGTTCCCAATTTCAGTTTCTTCTTAATAGGCTGTTCAGCAGAGGCCCTGATCCTCAGTATACAGCTCGCCCCAACATTGCTTTGTCCTGCTGTGGATTCTCCTGAGCAACTCTTACCGGCACTGCTTCGTCCTGCCATGGACTCTCCTGTGTAGCTCTCTCCAGCAGATTCAGTTGTGAGACCCTGGTCTGTTTGTGTCTCTGGCCCTCTCTTCCTTGTTACAAAATGATCCATCTTCAGTTCTTCAAAGTCCTGTCGTTTGCTTGCTCACAGCTAGAAAATGGAGGAATCTGATTTTGTGCCAGAAGCACGGTCATACAGAGCGTGTGACATCAGTGTACATAATCTCTGCTGCTGCTTCTGGCGGGAAGACTGCATCATTCAAATTTAAAGGCCAGTCACAGCTGGCATTCTCAACTTAAAAGGCTGTTTGCAGCTGTTGTGCACTTTTCCTGCGATTGGAATGCTGTGACTGATCACTCCGTGACCTCCCGCACCCACGACCCACCTGTGGGTTGTGACTCGCAGTTTGAAAAACCCTGTGCTGAATCACACCCACTTCACCAAGCTCCCTCTACAAATTGGACCAAAGTTCTTAACAATATAATTTTACTTTCCCTTGGAAGTAAAGTAGAAAATAATTAGTTACATCCATTCTCCCACATGTGTGTGTGTTAAGGGAGATATAAAGGAGGAGGAGGATATGGCCCATCACAAAATAATTTTGGGGGCAAGAGGGACGTTCTCCCCACCCCATGGTGATTGTGTCTAGTTCTCCATACCCTGACCAGCCTCAACATGGACTCATCGTGGTTGCCATATTTACAATTCTGAGTGGAAGCCAATGCACACAAGGCTTTATATCTTTCAGGACCTGCCCTTGAATGTTTCATGTGTGTTTCATATATTAGTTTTGTACAAATGTATTTAGATTTTCATAAATCAGATTACCAATATAGAACCATAGAATCTCTACAGTGCAGAAGCAGGCCATTGACTCCATTGAGTCTGTGCCAACACTCTGAAAGAGAACCCTACCTAGGCCCACTCCCCCACCCCAACCCTGGAACCACACCTAATCTGCACATCTTTGAATTGCGGGAGGAAACGGGGAGAACATGCAAACTCCACATAAACAGTCACCCAAGGCTGGAATTGAACCCAGGTCCCTGGCGCAGTGAGGCAGCAGTGCTCACCAATGTGCCCCCGTGCCACCCCTCAGTTTGGAGCCACAACCTCAAATCGATGTAGAAAATAAATGTCTAATTGTATGGTATTGTTTAACCTGCCTTTTACGACCCTTTTTGTTTGACTAATGGATCACAAAAAAAACACTACCTCCTGGATAACTATTTTCTTTAAACTATAGTGCCTCACTTCATGTCAAAGTAACCAGTTTGGTTTGTCTTTGACTGTTTCCCAGATAATGTTGTGTGGGCGGATAGAGACACATCGAGAAGGGGGAAGTTGGGTGAATTTAGTTTGGTCCTGTGATCAGTCCACGTTGTTGCTTTAAGTTTTCAGCAACCAGCGTAAAATGTGCCTGTTCACATCTGTGTGTCGCCATGACAATAGCAGGTCTAGAACGAGGTGATGTCATCCATGGCAATTGCCTCAGTCTGCACCAGTCTAAGTCAAACTAGTATTTTACATTTCTGGCAGGATCTGATATTTCAGTCATAACTAGTTTCTTAAAGTTTAATTATAAAGGCACAAGCCATCCAAATCTGTTTGCTATTTTGCTAATCATCTAACCTCTGCAATCCTTTTGGGGTCTGTGCATAATAATGAACTTAATAAAATTTCACACCACCGCACTTGTTAAGCATTGGAAATTTGTGGCCAGGGAATATCTAAGTTGGTTAGGTAAATGACTGAATAACTATTTCTGCCTCCTCCCCTTTTTAGACCATCACAGTGCTGCCAACATACCATTGACACTTACACTATAACATAAACAGAACACTATTGCTGCCTCTGATGTAGCAGAGAGCCAGCACCAGAGACCATTTTCCCAAAATGATCCAAAGACAACATCACAGCTGCCAGCAAACAAATATGATATGTTGCTGATTTCTGGGCCATGAGCTCAGCCCACCCATCCTGATCAAGGATCTGGTTGACCACTTGCTGGTCTGCATGAATCTTTGCCGACCCCTCCACCTCCCTGTCCCCGTCCCCCACTCTCATCATTGTGGAAGGTTAAACAACTATAAATGAAAGTCACAATTCAAGACATTCAGACAAATGCACAATCTGCTTTTTCTCTATTGCATTGGTGTTCTGGAATCGGCCTACCCCAGACCAAGGCAAAACCTAATTTTGGATCGAGAACTACTGGAAATTAAGTTAATGTTTCAGGTCAGTGACCTTTTGCCCTTATCCAACTTTATTCCATGTTAATTCCAACTGAAATTTCACCTATTTTGTTTTGGATCCACCATGAATACAGATATCTTGAACATAAGAGATAGGAGCAGAAGTAGGCCCCTCGACCCTGCTCTGCCTTTCGATAAGATCATGACTGACCTGTTTGTGTTTCGAGTTCTCCATTCCCCCTACCCCGATAACTTTTGATTCCCTTGCCCAACAAGAATCTATCCGCCTTTGCCTTAAAAATATTCAATGACCCCGCTTCTGCCACCTTCTGAGGCAGCAAATTTTGAAGTCGCACAACCCTTTGAGAGAAAAAGATTCTCCTCATCTCTGTCCTAAAAGGGAGACCCACAATTTAAGACAGTGCCTCTAGTTCTGGAGTCACCCACAAGAGGATACATCCTTCCCACTTCCACCTTGTCAAGACCATTCAGGATCTTGTATACCTCAAACAAGTCTTCCCTAACTCTTCTGAACTCCAATGGAAACAAACCCAACCTGTCTGGCCTTTCCTCTACGTATGACATTGGCTACCTCGATTTTTCTGCTTCCCTCACTCACTCTCCCCTTCATCCCTCTGAACTTGCAGCCCTTCATTCTCTCGGGTCCAATGATAATGTCAAGGTAAAAAATGTTGAAAGATCACAGACCTGAAACCCCAACTGTTGTTTTTTTCTCAACAGAAGCTGCCTGACCTGCTGAGTATTTCCTGCATTTTCTGTCTTGTTTTCAGATTTGCAGCATACATAGAATTTTGCTTTTGCACAGAAGATTAACATCGGTGCAAACAGAAATTCTCCAACATATTATTATATGTAACATAAAGGGAATAGCAAGGTGACAAAGGGATTTGTCCAATTAAGGAAATAGTGATATTAAATATTAAAATAATCTGTCTGTCCAGAAGAAAGGCTACACCTTCTCCAAGATAAATCTCTTGGTTTGTTAATGGCATCTAACAAGAATTTGTTCTGTATATGTGATTAAAATTAAAGTTATCCCTCAGTGTCTGCTTAGATTAATTCCACGGAGAAAGAAGAACAGCCTAAACTCAAGCTCTAACAACAAAGCTGATATTTTGGATCCGAATTGAATTCTGAAGTAAAATCATATTGGACTCTGAAAGTGGTAACCGTCTCTCTCCCCCACAGACTTCTAGCATTCCCTGTACTTTGTTGTTACTTCCGATGTGTTATTTCCAACATGTTAATGAAGATTGTGTCTGATTACAATACAAGAGCGAAATACCGTGGATGCTGAAAATAAAATCCGAAAATGCTAGAAATACTCAGCAGGTCTGACAGCGTCTGTGAAGAAGAGAAACAAAGTTACTAGGCTGCCATACCTGATTTTCCCTCTGGTGGGGGTGGGAGGGTATGCGCCCCTGAATTCCGATCAGAGACGGTCACGTGCTGTTTGAGAATCCCGTCTTGGTTCTGTGCAACTTTGCCCCAGTTGTTTTGTTTTTTAAAAAAGAATAATTTTTATTGGAATTTTTGAAAAATATATATCCACAGAACAATAATAACAATAACAATAATAATAATAAACACCCCCTGGCACCCGTAACAATGCATATAACAAACCCCCCCACCCCCCCCAAACAACAAAATAAATTAACAATAAGCAATTTAACTTAAACACGATCCCCCTAAACCCCCCCTCCTCCCCCCCCCCCCCCCCCGGTTGCTGCTGCTGACCTAGTACCTTATCGTTGAGCCAGAAAGTCGAGGAAAGGCTGCCACCTCCTAAAGAACCCTTGTACCGACCCCCTCAGGGCGAATTTGACCCTCTCCAGCTGAATGAATCCCACCATGTCATTAATCCAGGTCTCCATGCTCGGAGGTCTCACATCTTTTCACTGCAGCAAGATCCTCCGCCGGGCTACTAGGGACGCAAAGGCCAAAACATCGGCCTCTTTCGCCTCCTGCCCTCCCGGCTCCACCCCAACCCCAAATATCGCGAGTCCCCAGCCTGGCTTGACCCTGGATCCCACCACCCTCGACACCGTCCTCACCACCCCCTTCCAGAACTCCTCCAGTGCCGGGCATGCCCAGAACATATGGGCATGGTTCGCTGGACTCCCCGAGCACCTGTCGCACCTGTCTTCGCCCCCGAAAAACCTACTCGTCCTAGATCCGGACATGTGGGCCCGGTGCAGCACCTTAAACTGGATAAGACTAAGCCTCGCACATGAAGAGGAGGAGTTCACCCTCTCCAGGGCGTCCGCCCATGTCCCCTCCTCAATCTGCTCCCCCAGCTCCACCTCCCACTTAGCCTTCAGCTCCTCTACCGACGCCTCCCCCACCTCCTGCATTACCTGGTAGATGTCAAACGCCTTCCCATCCCCAACCCACACCCCCGAAAGCACCCTATCCCTTACCCCCCGTGGGGGCAGCAAAGGGAACCCCTCCACCTGTCGCCTAGCAAACGCCTTGACCTGAAGGTACCTGAACATATTCCCCGGGGGGGGTGCTCAAACTTCTCCTCCAGTTCACCAAGGCTCGCGAACCTCACGTCAATAAACAGGTCTCCCAACTTCCTAATGCCCGCCCTGTGCCAACCCAGGAACCCGCCATCCATGTTCCCTGGGACAAACCGGTGGTTTCCCCGCAGCGGGGCCTCCACCGAGCCCGCCACTTCCCCCCTGTGGCGCCTCCACTGCCCCCAAATTTTGAGGGTAGCCGCCACCACCGGGCTCGTAGTGTACCTCATTGGAGGGAGTGGCAGCGGCGCCGTTACCAGTGCCTTCAGGCTCGTGCCTCCACAGGATGCCATCTCCATCCGTTTCCATGCTGCCCACTCCCCATCCATTACCCACTTACGTACCATCGAGACGTTAGCCGCCCAATAGTACCCAGAGAGGTTGGGCAGCGCCAGCCCCCCTCTATCCCTGCCCCACTCCAAAAAGACCCTCCTTACCCTCGGAGTCCCGTGCGCCCAAACAAATCCCAGAATGCTGCTGTTCACCCTCCTAAAAAAGGCCCTCGGAACGAAAATGGGGAGGCACTGAAACAAAAACAAAAACCTCGGGAGCACCGTCATGTTAACGGACTGTACTCTACCCGCCAACGACAACGGCAGCATGTCCCACCTTTTAAATTCCTCCTCCATCTGCTCCACCAACCTAGTAAAATTGAACTTGTGCAGAGTCCCCCAGCTCCTAGCCACCTGAACCCCCAGGTACCTAAAACTCCTCACTGCCCTCTTTAGCGGGAGCCTACCAATCCCCTCCTCCTGATCTCCCGGGTGTATGACAAACAGCTCACTCTTGCCCAGATTCAATTTATATCCCGAGAAACTCCCGAACTCAGCAAGAATCTCCATCACCTCCGGCATTCCCCCCACCGGGTCTGCTACATACAACAGCAAGACGTCCACATACAGCGACACTCGGTGCTCCTCCCCTCCACCTCCTCGACTCCCTGAGAGCCATGGCAAGAGGCTCAATTGCCAACGCAAAAAGCAAGGGGGACAGGGGGCACTCCTGCCTCGTCCCACGGTGGAGCCTAAAGTACTCGGACCTCCTCCTATTTGTCGCTACACTCGCCATCGGGGCCTCGTACAGCAACCTCACCCATTAATAAACCCCACCCCAAACCCGAACCTCTCCGACACCTCCCACAAGTACCCCCACTCAACCCTGTCAAAGGCCTCCGCGTCCAATGCCACCACAATCTCCGCCTCTCCTTCTGCTGCCGGCATCATTATCACATTTAGCAGCCTTCGCACGTTAGTGTTCAGCTGCCTCCCCTTCACAAACACCTGTCTGATCTTCATGTATCACCCCCGGCACTCAGTCCTCTATTCTAGTGGCCAAGATCTTCGCCAGCAACTTGGCGTCTACATTCAGCAGTGAAATCGGCCTGTATGATCCGCACTGCAAGGGGTCCTTATCACGCTTCAGGATCAGGGAGATCAGCCTTCCCTGACTGCATGTGGCCAATCCCACTGACTAGCTCCTCCAACTCGATCGGCGCCCCCAGTCCCTCCACCTGCTCCTCCTGCACCCTTGGAAATCGGAGCCTGTCCAAAAAACTCTCCATTCCCCCTCCCACCGCCGGCGGCTCCGACCGGTACAGTTCCCTATAAAAGTCCCTAAAGACCTCATTGACCTCTGCCGCACCACATTCCCATCTCTATCCTTCACTCCACCAATCTCCCTAGCCGCGTCCTGCTTACGAAGCTGATGCGCCAGCATCCTGCTCGCCTTCTCTCCATACTCATAGACCGCTCCCTGCGCCTTCCTCCACTGTGTCTCCGCCTTTCTGGTGGTCAATAAATCAAACTTGGCCTGCAAGCTACGCCGCTCCCCCAGCAATCCCTCCTCCGGGGCCTCCGCGTATCTCCTATCCACACTCAACAGCTCCTCCACCAGTCTCTCCCTCTCCCTCCTCTCCCCCCTCTCCCTATGGGCTCGGATGGAGATCAGCTCCCCCCTAATCACTGCCTTCAGAGCCTCCCACACCATCCCCACCTGGACCTCCCCAGTATCATTGACCTCGAGGTACCTCTCGATACATCCCCGAACCCTCCTACACACCCCCTCATCAGCCAACAACCCCACGTCCAGACGCCAAAGCGGGCGCTGGTCCCGCACCTCCCCCATCTCCAGATCCACCCAATGCGCAGCATGGTCCGAAATCGCAATAGCCGAATACTCGGCCTCCTCCACCCTCGGGACCAGTCCCCTACTCAAAACAAAGAAATCAATGCGGGAATAAACCCTATGCGCATGGGAGGAAAAAGAGTACTCCGGAGCCCTCGGCATCCCGAACCTCCAGGGATCCACTCCTCCCATCTGGTCCATAAACCCCCTCAACACCTTGGCCGCCGCTGGCCTCCTGCCTGTCCTTGAACTAGAACGATCCAGTAGGGGTTCCAGCACCGTATTGAAGTCCCCCCCCCATTATCAAGCCACCCACCTCCAGGCCAGGAATGCGGCCCAACATGCGCCTCATGAAACCAGCATCATCCCAATTTGGGGCGTACACATTAACCAACACCACCCTCTCCCCCTGCAGCTTACCGCTCACCATCACATATCTGCCGCCACTATCAGCCACAACCTCAGACGCCTCAAACACCACCCTCTTCCCCACCAGGATCGCCACCCCCGGTTCTTCGAGTCGAGCCCTGAGTGGAAAACCTGCCCCACCCACCCCTTCCTCAGACGGACCTGGTCCGCCACCTTCAGGTGGGTTTCCTGGAGCATGGCCACGTCCGCCTTCAGCCCCATCAGATGCGAAAACACCCGGGCCCACTTAACCGGCCCATTCAACCCCCTCACGTTCCACGTAATCAGCCGGATCAGGGGGCACCCCGCCCCCCTCCCCCTTCGACTAGCCATAGCCCATCGACTGCTCGCCCCTGGCCAGCACCCATTCGGCCCGTTTCCCACGGCGATAGAACCTCACCCCGACCCTCCGACCCGCACCAACTCCTCCCTGGTCAATCCAGCAGCAACCCGGTATCCCCCCACCCCCCCCAGGCTAGGACCCCTCCTAGCCGCGACTCTCCCTCCACTGTACTCCCGTGAGCCAGCTGACTTCTGCTGACCCCGGCAGCTCCCGCTCTAACTCTGACCCCTCCCGATATGAGGTCCCCCCTCCTCTCCTGCACCAGCTCCTTGGCACCGCTTCAGCGCAGGAAACCCGGTCTAATAACCATGCCCCTCGCCACCAGCTCCACCCCCTCGTCCCACAGCGCGGGAAACCAGAGAAAAGCCCGCGCTTTCACATTGCCCCACCCCACCAACGCAGCTCCCAAACAGCAGTCCCAACCCAACCACCAACTCTGTATAAACAAAGACACAGATCAACCACAAACCCCAGTACCCCACTTAGAACACAAAACCATAACCCACCTCGTCCGAAAGCGAGAGAAAAAACAGAAACAAACAGAATAACCCGCTACAGCATAAACAATGATACAAAAATAGAGAAATTCCCACAGCCCCCAATCTCTAGTTCGAGTCCAGCTTTTCAGCCTGCACAAAGGCCCACGCTTCCTCTGGGGACTCAAAGTAGTGATGTCGGTCCTTGTAGGTGACCCACAGGCGCACAGGCAGCAACATGCCAAACTTCACCTGCTTTCCGTGGAGCACCTCCTTCGTCCGGTTAAACCCGGCTCTCTGCTTGGCCACCTCCGCACTCCAGTCCTGGTAGACACGCACTACCGAATTCTCCCACTTACTACTCCTCACCTTCTTGGCCCATCGGAGAACACACTCCCGGTCACTGAACCGATGGAACCGCACCAGCACCGCCCGCGGGGGTTCATTCGCCTTAGGCCGCCTGGCCAGTACTCTATGGGCCCCCTCCAGCTCCAGGGGCAGATGGAAGGATCCTGCCCCCACCAGCGAGTTCAACATCACGGCCACATAGGCCGGCAGGTCCGACCCCTCCAGTCCCTCCTCGAGGCCCAGGATCCTCAGGTTCTTCCTCCGTGACCGAAGCTCCATCTCCTCGAACCAATCTTGCCACTTTTTATGAAGCGCCTCGTGTATCGCCACCTTCCCCACGAGGGCCGAAACCACCTCCTTGCGCTCAGAGGCCTGCTGCTGCAACTCGAGTATCGTTGCACCCTGGGTTGTCTGGGTCTCCAGCAGCTTACTCGTCATCACCTTCAGGGATTCCAACAACTCCCCTTTCAGCTCCGTGAAATAGCACAGAGGGGCCGCCTGCTGCTCCTCAGCCCACTGCCTCCACTCCTCAGGGGCTCCACTGGCTGCCATTTTGTCCACCTTCCCCCGCTTTTCCAGGGGAGCTGCTGCCGTTTTTCTCCTCGCCCCACTTCGAGTCCGCACCATAAATCCCGGGGGGTTTTGCTCCAGACCCCTTTATCCACCAGGAATTGTCAAATCAGCGCTTGGGGCCCTTAAAAGAGCCCACAAGTCCTATTAAAGCGGGATCTGCCGAACGTGAGGCTTAGCTCCGCATAGCTGCAACCTGAAGTCCCCCAGTTGTTTTGTTAAACTTCAGGACTCACCCCCTCACATCATGTCAATACTTGGCCCTTGCCATCCCACCCACAATAGCCCTTCCAATTCTCCATGCCAACCCACGTTCCCCACCCACCCCTAATAGCCCTTTTTTTTGTTTTATTTACTGACGGGATGTGAGTATCACTGGCATTTATTGCCCCTCCATAAATGCCCTTGAGAGCAGTTAAAAGTTAACCATATTGTTGTGGGTCTGGAGTCACATGTGAGGCAAACTAGGTAAGGATGGCAGATTTTCTTTCCTAAAGGGCATTAGTGAACCAGATGGCTTTTCACATAAATAGTTTCATGGTCTCCGTTACTGAGGCTGGCATTAAGTTTCAGATTTTTCTGAAATTGAATTTAAATTCCACCAGCCACTGTGTTGGGATTTGAAACTGGTCCCCAGAGCATTAACCTGGACCTTTGAATTACTAGTCCAGTGATATTATCGCTATGTCACCATCCACCCCCCCCCCCCATACCCTCCATGCCAACTCATGCCCCACCCAACATTAGTATTCATAACTGAAGATCAAAATAATAACCTCTTTGAGCAGTCAATCAAACTGTGAATTTACAGTACCCCACTGTGATAATGATAGCTTGTTGAAAACAGCTAAGCATTATAATAACACTTAAGATTATGTCAACAAACAGCTATTGAAAATGATTGATTTTTTTCAACTTTCTGATGCAGGAAGCCAGTATATTTCAATGTTTAAAGGACTGTCCATTTAAATAACTTGACAGTTCTCGACAGAACTGTCAAGTTATTTAAATGGACAGTCCTACAGATGATATCCATCCATCAGGAGCCTCGCTAAAAAATTTCAACTCCATACTATCGGATAAGGCACTTGCTCCAGTGAAAATGTGGTCTATGTTCATCTTGTACACGAGTTGGGATAGGGTCTATAATGTCCATGCGGGTGGGTGAGGAGACCTGAGTTAGCATATGTGGGCATGGGGAGTGAGTTAGGTGTTAGATGTGAGGGCATAACATTTAAGAATACAACTGGGACAAATCCCCAGAGAACTGAGGTAGGCCACTTAACTCGCCTGCCTTGGCAGTCAACAATCTTTGTGGCCCCTTATTTAAAAAAAAAAAAATTTAGAGTACGCAATTCATTTTATCCAATTAAGGGACAATTTAGTGTAGCCAATCCACCTAGCCTGCACATCTTTGGGTTTTGGGGGTGAAACCCATGCAAACATGGGGAGAATGTGCAAACTCCACATGGACAGTGATCCAGAGCCAGGATCGAACCGGGGACCTCGACGCTATGAGGCAGTAGTGCTAACCACTTCACCACCATGCTGCCCCTTTGTGGCCACTTCTAATATGTGTCTGGGGGTGGTTGGCCAAAATTCATCCTGCACTGCCCCACCCCAGAACCAAGATCCGGAAATTTGTGGCACATCGGGAGAAGCAGACAGGAGTGTAGTATTAATCAGGCCAGTCCATAAGAGGGTTGTTTAGAAGTAAGGTAACAGCGGGGAAGAAGCTGTTTTTCGATCTGTTCGTGCATGTTCTCAGACCTTTGTATCTCTTGCCCGATGGAAGAAGTTGGAAGAGTGAGTAAGCCGGGTGGCTGGGGTCTTTGATTATGCTGCCTGCTTTCCCAAGGCAGGGGAGGAGTAGATAGAGTCAATGGATGGTGAGCCATGAAATTTCCCGACTCTGTGCACCCGCCTCAGTAATGAGAATCCAAGTCTCTATGCATGTTGACTGTATATGAAAATGACTGTTTGCTGACAAACAAATAACTTACATTTTTTAATAATTGTCATTTAGTTGAATTTTTAAAAAGCTACAAAGTCTATATTAAAAATGTATGAATAATATAACAAGAACAACAAAAAGAATTTGTTCATTGACCTGGCCTATTTCTGACTGAGCTCAATTATTGGATTTGTTTATTGCCACGTGCACCGAGGTACAGTGAAAAGTATTTTTCAGCGAGCAGCTCAAAAAGATAATTTAGTACATGAAAATAAAATAAAATAAAAAGAAAATACATAATAGGGCAACACAAGGTACGCAATGTAAATACATAGACACCGGCATCGGGTGAAGCAGACAGGAGTGTAGTATTAATCAGGCCAGTCCATAAGAGGGTTGTTTAGAAGTAAGGTAACAGCGGGGAAGAAGCTGTTTTTGGATCTGTTCGTGCATGTTCTCAGACTTTTGTATCTCCTGACCGATGGAAGAAGTTGGAAGAGTGAGTAAGCCGGGTGGCTGGGGTCTCTGATTATGCTGCCTGCTTTCCCAAGGCAGGGGAGGAGTAGATAGAGTCAGTGGATGGGAGACAGGTTTGTGTGATGGATTGGGCTGTGTTCACGACTCTCTGAAGTTTCTTGCGTTCTTGGACCGAGCTGTTGCCATACCAGGCTGTGATGCAGCCAGATAGGATATTTTCTATGGTGCTTCTGATAAAGTTAGTAAGAGTCAGTGTGGACATGCCAAATTCCCTTAGTTTCCTGAGGAAGTATAGGTGCTTTTGTGCTTTTTGGTGGCAGCGAAGATGTGGGTGGACCAGGACAGATTTTTGGTGATGTGCTCACCTAAGAATTTGAAGCTGTCAACCATCCCCACCTCGGCCTTGTTGATGCTGACAGGGTGTGTTCAGTGTTTTGCTTCCTGAAGTCAATGACCAGCTCTTTAGTTTCGCTGGCATTGAATGATAGATTGTTGTCATTGCACCAGTCCACTAGGTTCTCTATCTCCCTCCTATATTCTGACTTGTCCGACTCATTATTTGTTAGAGATCCGACCCATTATGGTCGTATTGTCAGCAAACTTGTAAATGGAGTTGGAACCAAATTTTGCCACGCAGTCATGTGTGTATAGGGAGTATAGTAGGGGGCTAAGTGTGCAGCCTTGCGGGGCACCAGTATTGAGGACTATCATGGAGGAGGTGTTGTTGTTTATTCTTACTGAATGTGGTCTGTGGATCAGAAAGTCGAGGATCCAGTTACAGAGTGAGGCCAAGTCCTAGGTTTTGGAGCTTTGATAGGAGCTTGGTTGGGATTATGGTGTTGAAGGCGGAGCTTTAGTCAATAAATAGGAGTCTAATGTAGGAGTCCTTGTTGTCAAGATGCTCTAGGGATGAGTGTAGGGCCAGGGCGATGCCGTCTGCTGTGGACCGGTTGCGGTAGTATGCAAATTGCAGTGGATCTAGGCGTTCTGGGAGTATTGAGTCGATGCACTTCATGACCAACCTCTCGAAGCACTTCACTATGATTGATGTCAGGGCCACCGGACGGTAGTCATTGA
Source organism: Scyliorhinus canicula (assembly GCF_902713615.1). Taxonomy (NCBI): domain Eukaryota; kingdom Metazoa; phylum Chordata; class Chondrichthyes; order Carcharhiniformes; family Scyliorhinidae; genus Scyliorhinus; species Scyliorhinus canicula. The sequence continues at coordinate 50,560,756 of NC_052149.1, read as the reverse complement.
GGCTCGTTGCCTGGTTCTTCTTTGGCACCGGTATATTGGTGGTCTTCTTGAAACAGGTGGGGACCTTGGAGCTGGGTAGGGACAGGTTGAAGATGTCCGCGAACACATCTGCCAGCTGGTCCGTGCAGGCTCTGAGTACATGACCAGGGATCCCATCCAGACCTGTCGCCTTCTGAGCGTTCACTTTCAGGAAAGCTGATCTGACTTCAAAGCTGTGACGGTGGGTATGGGTGTGTTTTGAGCTGCTGGGGCACTTGACAGTGGATTGATGGTTTCCTGCTCGAACTCAGCATAGAATGCATTGAGTTCATCGGGGAGGGGTGCGCTGCTGCTGGAGATATTGCCCGGCTTCGCTTTGTAGCCCATTATGTTGTTTAGGCCTTGCCACAACTGACGAGAGTCTGTAATACTAGTCTTTGACTCTAGCCTGGTCTGATATTCTCTCTTGGCATCCTGGGTGGCTTTGCGGAGGTCGTACCTGGATTTCTTGTATAGGTCAGGGCCGTCTGACTTAAACGCCTCAGACCTGTCCTTCAGTAGGGAGTAAATCTCCCGATTAAGCCATGGTTTCTGGTTGGGGAATGTACGTACTGCTTTCTTTGGCACATTTCACATGTCTTTCACACATTTGCTAATGCAGTCTGTGACGGCGGTGGCATACTCATATAGGTTGGCCCCTGAGTTCTTAAATATGGACTAGTCCACTGTCTCCAAGCAGTCACGTAGAAACTCTTCTGTTTACTCGGACCAGCACTGCACGACCTTCTGAGCCGGATTCTCCCGCTTATGTTTCTGCTTGTATGCAGAAGGAGCACCATCGTATGGTCTGATTTTCCAAAATGCAGTCGGGGGATAGAACGGTAGGCACCCTTGATTTTTGAGTAGTAGTGGTCAAGAGTGTTGTCGCCCCTGGCGGGGCAGGAGATATGCTGGTGGAATTTTGGCAGTATACTTTTGAGGTTGACCTTGTAGAAATCCCCGGCCACGATGAGCAAGGCCTCTGGTTGTTCTGTTTCGTTGTTATTTATAGCTGTGTACAGTTTGTCCAGTGCATTCTTCACTTCTTATCGACTCTTCCTTGCTGCACTTAATTTTCTAACGGGGTGTGAAATGATTCTGACTGAACCTGAAGGTAAATTCCACTTTCCCAATGAAACCACTGTCAAACACAACCCCTTAGTCAAATGTGGGGAGGAATACAAGTGTAGGCAGAAGGGCTGCTTTAGCTCAGCTGGCTGGACAGCCGGTTTGCTGATGCGGAGTAAGACCAACAGCGCAGGTTTAATTTCTGTCCCGGCTGAGCTTATTCATGAAGGCCCCGCCTTCTCAACCTTGCCCCTCACCTCAGGTGTGATGTCCTCAGGTTAAACCACCACCAGACAGTTCCCCCTCCAAGAGGGGAAAGGAGCCTATGGTCAACTGGGTCTGTGGCAACTTTACGTTTTATATGTGGAGAACGGGAGGATGTGGGTACAAAGGAAATCATGTGTCCGTATCACAGGAGTTCTCCCCTGGGCATCGGCAGACACACAGAATGTAAGAGCTGCTCAGTACTGCATTCTCTACATCACTCAAATAACAATGTGGGAGGATATGTAATGTTTTCCCTTGATTCTTTCACAGTTTTGATACACTGTTACTGAATTGTTCAGGCTTTGCTTTCTTCCCAATTTGCTCTTGGATCAAACATTTCGTCAAATGTTCTATTTTCAACAAAATTGTGGAATTTTTAAAAAATCAATCTCTTACCTTTGTGCCTACCTATCTAGTACCATTGATATTTTGTACTCAGTTTCTGATAACATGTCAATGTAACACCTTTTTCTGGGATTACATTTCTTCCATGATAATCCTGAAATGTCTCGGGACAGCCAATATTTTCTTAAGCTTCAGCATTAGCTGCCTACACGCTGACATCAAATTCCTTGTGATTCAGAGCTCATCTTAATCTGCCCAATAGCTGAGTAAGTAATCATGGTCTGAGCAATATACATTATCACAGAAAAAAAAATTCAATTGGTGCTGTAAGAGTCACCCAAAACAAAAATCCTAGGCAGCAATTTTGCATTAATTAGAGAATATGTTGACATTTCCCATCTTAAAGAAATACAATTTTGGTGTTTATGGACATTTTAAATAAAATTGTGCATTATTCTTCGGTATAATTTACCGCGTCAAAAAGATTTTTTTTGTATGAAACTAAAGTCAATCAATTCCGATTTTTTGCCCAGGTCTTCCAGATAATCCAAGGGCAGGATCTAGGATTTAGGTGTTTCCATCGTCTAGAGCTTTGCCTGATATGCAAAAAAGTCCCTTGTCACAGAACAAATATTTTCTTCCGGGTGCAATGGCTATTCACAGAATGAACAAAACTGTCCTTCACCCATAGATGTAACAGGTTAGCTGTTTTGTTTTGAGATCAAGTTGTCTGTGGCGATGAAAGCGCCGGATCCTAACCACGAGGCTGGCAGGTGATGTTAAGCCTACTGCAACTGGTATTCCCAGGTGGTCTCCATCCACAGACTAACTAACTAGGCCTGAGTCAGCTTAACTTCTAAGATCAGATGAGATTGAGTGTTTTCAGTCCAACATGGCCATAGGCAGGATTTAAGATTAACAAGCAGCTACCAGTTAACAAAGTGCCATTGAGAATTTACTTCTAATTGAACGCAGGGATGCCCATTTAGACTACTTCTCTCATGGTAGGTACATGAATAGTGACTTTAGAGAGCGACTAATTTAGCAGTTAAAGATTCCAACCATGAGACAAATCTGAAACTGCCCAAGATCCCAGGCTCCATGGTTAATTCTCAGTACTTAAGGAACTGATGTTTGATGAAAGATTGACTACTCTGCATCTCCTCCCCCTTGAGAAGAGGAGACTGATTGGGGATATGAGAGGTGTTCAAAATTGAATTATTTGGACTAATTGATTCCAATTAAGCTTTAAGTCATTCACAGAATATAATTAAAGTGGGTTATATTTACAAATTAAGAACAATAAAGGAAAATACAAAAATTATTTTTTTTACTAGTTATAATTATTATTGTCACAAGTAGGCTTACATTAACACTTCAATGAATTTACTGTGAAAAGCCTCTAGTTGACACATTCCGGCACCTGTTCGGGTACACAGAGGGAGAATTCAAAATGTCCAGTTCACCTATCAGTGCATCTTTCAGGACTTGTGGGAAGAAACTGGAACACCCAGAGGAAACCCACGCAGACACGGGGGGAAAGTGCAGACTCCGCACAGACAGTAACCCAAGCCAGGAATTGAACCTGGGACCCTGGCACTGTGGAGCAACAGTCCTAACCACTGAGCTACCATGCCACCCTATAAAGGTGTTACGGATGTCAAGCAGATTACTGACATAATGCTGATGGGTAGTGGAACAATAAACTTTAACAGGTTTCAAGAAGGAACTAGATAGATTCTTGCCCACAAATGGAAGTCCAAAAACATGGAAAGATGTATCTATTATTGTATGCTCAGATGAACTGAATGTCTTCTCTTGTCTAAAATGTGCCGTACAACAATGAGGAATCAGTGTGTATCGTAAATTGTTTCCCTAAATTATAAATTCATAAAATCCCTACAGTGAAGAAGGGGACAATTGAGCCCAACATGTCTGCACTGACCCTCTGAAAGAATACCCTACCCTACCCAGGCCCACACCGCATCCCCGCGACCCTGTAACCTAACCTACACACCTTTGGATACCAAGTGGTAATTTAGCATGTTCAATCCACCGAACCGGCACATCTTTGGACTGTGGCAGGAAACCAGAGTACCCGAAGGAAACCCACGCAGACATGGGCAGAATACGCAAACTCCACACAGTCACCCAAGGCTGGAATCAAACCTGGGTCCCTGGCGCTGTGAGACAGCAGTGCTAACCACTGTGCCACCGTGTTGCCCTGTGACCTGCCAGACAACCCACCCCATCCTTCTGGTGACAAATGTAATTTCATCTTTTTTTCCAAACTGATTTCTTCTAAATGCCATTGCACTTTTTAATGTGAATACACGTAGACTAGCTAGAGGGAGCACCAGAGACATGACACACAGACATTCAACCAATAGGCCAGTAAGATAGGACACGACCAATGGGCATTCACGATACACACAGAGGTGACACTACCACAGGGGGGCATTACACCAACCCATATAAAAGGACACAGCACATATGATCTTCCTCTTTCCAGTGGAGACTCTCAGTGAGTACACAGGGTTGATTTAAAACACATCCTGTTCGGGTACACAGAGGGAGAATTCAGAATGTCCAATTCACCTATCAAACCCATCTTTTGGGACTTTTGGGAGGAAACCAGAGCACGCGGAGGAAACCCACGCAGACACGGGGAGAACATGCGGAGTCCGCACAGACAATGATCCAAACTGGGAATCGAACCCGGGTCCCTGGCGCTGTGAAGTAACAGTGCTAACCACTCTACTACTTATAACTACCAGCATAACATCACCTTTAGCAACATTCATGCATAAACTTTCTTACATAAACACCTCTGTAAAAAAATGAGGTCAACATGCATGGAGAAAAGTATATCCATTCTTTTTTTTTATTTTATAAAATTTAAAGTACCCAATTCATTTTTTCCAATTAAGGGGCAATTTAGCATGGCCAATCCACCTAGCTTGCACATCTTTGGTTTGTGGGGGCGAAACCCACGCAACCATGGGGAGAATGTGCAAACTCCACACAGACAGCGACCCAGAGCCGGGATCGAACCTGGGACCTTGGCGCCGTGAGGCAACAGGGCTAACCCACTGCGCTACCATGCTGCCGAGTATATCCATTCTTGTCTCCAAAAGATAATTCTATTTCCAGACAATATAATATTTGTGTTTGAAACTGGTTATGTTTAAAACTCCAATAAGTTGACTAAGTGCCCGTTCACAGTGAACTCTTGCCATTTTCCAATATCTTGCTTGGTGTGGACATGATTCACAGGAGGATCATCGGATATCAATCTAGATGGTGCCACTGGGCAACCTGGTCTCACCTCCCACATTCCAGTGGTATGGTGCTTTGAGGAGGCTAGCTGGAGGCCTGGCATACGCTGCTGGCCTGAGAGACATTGTCCTGCATCAGTGACTCCAGGATTGCCATCACAATCACCTTCCACTTCTTGTGCCACCTAGTGCAGTGGTGGATCTGCAAGAGGGGAGGGTAGACATCAATGGATGAGCACTGTCCCACTGGAACTCAGGAGACAGAGCAGGAGGTAAAAGGCCCTGTCTGCGCACTTCATTGCGATGTTGGGTGGCAGTACCGGTAATCAGTCAGTAACCTGGCAGCTGCAAGATACTGCTGACCTCAGCACCTCTTGCAGCAAGGGCGTCAACACAAGCTGCCCAGTCTTGTCTTTGTACTGGGCATGATGGTGTAAAAGTGGAAGGAGGGGCTTTGCAGTTGTGGAAGGCAGTTGCTATGTGTTTGGGGAGATGTGTAGCCATGTTTAGATACAGCTCTTGGGGCTAAAGGGATTAAGGGATATGGGGGGGAAGGCGAGATCAGGGTATTGAATTTGATGACCAGCGATCATCATAATGAATGACGGAGCAGGCTTGAAGGACCAAATGGCATCCTCCTGCTTCTATTTTCTATGTTGTAGGATAGAGAGCTAAAGGCCCTCTTAACCAGAGAGCGTTCACGATAGATATGGAGAAGTTGCTCTACATTGGTGAACAGTGCAGTGATGCCTTTGGTGGGCAAAGTGGAACAGGGAGAGACACACAATGTGTTATGTTATCTGAATGGCTCCTTTTAGCACCGTTCTGGGTGAATTAGTGGCAGAAGGCTGCTTCTTTGGCCTTCATTGCCCTATGGAGGGCCTGGAGGTATAAATGAATTAAATTGCGTATTCTACACCTTTGGCTTTGTGCCATCCTCCGCAGACCCCTGGGCAGACAGCATTTGAACATTTAGAATTCTGTCCACAGGTGATGACAATATTGGTAAGACATGCAGTGAAGTCATTTGAGAGCATTGATAAAGAAAAGCAGTGTTTCTGCTTGCTTTCTTGTCCTCCTGTTTTCTGCTGAATAGTGGAAGCTGAGCCAGTTCAATTAAAAGTCTGCAGCAAAGAATCTGCTGGTTCTGCTGCTTGAATCCAACGCTGTGCCAGCGGATACGCAAAGGGGCAAATCCAGGAAACGTCATGCTAGAGGCCAGTGGCACTCATTTAAAGGTGCAACAGTAGTTCAGCTCTGGCCTTTTGTTATTGTAACATAATGTGTATAAATTCCAGCTATCAGTTCATCTCCCACACCAATGCTCGTGGGTTGGGATTTCACCAATGCTGAATCAACTGACTGCAGACAGAAAATAAACTGGGGATTTACATTTCTATTTACTTAAAGGAGCGTTGTCATGGGATTAGGAAGTTTCCAGATCAGCTTAGTTATACAACTGAACATGTTGTACAGTGAAACCTAATATCATTTGTTTGCTGAAGGTTTCACAGCAGCAGGTGCTGGATCTGAAGTACTACAGACTACATTTTGATGTCTGCTTTAGTGGCAGAGCCTTACCTGGCATAATCAGCGATAGAATGATGTAATTATTTCACTAATAGTTCCATTTCATACTGTTTGCTTGTTACTGTGGTTACATATGAAGTAACACTTTACGAGGATGACTGTACTACTTGAAGAGAAGTGTTAAAGTATCAGATATTCACCTGTCTGGGAGTCAACAGTATTTCACATTAGTATGGCAGCTGTATAAACAGTCGGTTTAAAACCTGCACATGTCCTTTCTCAAATGTCTTCTGTATAGTTTAAATTATTTATACATATGTCAGCTGTAACTTTTATACTGTACTTGATCTATCTGAAAGGCATTTGAATTATCTCATTGGAATACAGACATTCTTATGTGTGGGAGCTTGGGGGTTTGGTGTGGGTGAATGGAAACAGAGATCCTCTTGTCTTGCTCAGCTCGGTCTTGCTGAAATGAGCCAACAGTATCATTGAGGCATGTGCTGCACTGATTGGAATGAGTTAAACTTTCAGGCTAAGTCAGATAGCATCAACATGCCGGGTCAAATCGAGGGGTTCAGGGTCGACTGTTAGTAGGTCATTCCCCAGCTCCAGTTTAACTGTCGGCCTACCTGGACTCTGCTGGCCTGGGGTCGAGTTGGCAAATCTCCCCAAATTGACAGATCTGTTAAGGTGGGTGCAGTTTGGGATCTGTGTGTCCAAGCTGGAGCCAGGGCTTAGTTCTGAAGATGTGGGGGGGGGGGGGGGGGGTCTTTTTTCTTAAGATAACAAGATTCCTCGTGTGTTGCACGTGTGCATGTGGAGTGTGGAATCTAGCAAACTCCCATCTGCCCAGCCTTGCCATGCCATGCATGCCAATTATCCACCACTACTGTTTCCAGAGTCCTTGGCAGATCCAACTATAGCTCTGCCCGTAGCACTAGAGGCACATTCCTTCAAACCTGTGCCCTTAACTTGCTCTGGCAGCAGTGTTCTGTTGCGAGCATAATTCCAGCATTAATTCTGAGCTCACATCTCCACAGATATTCTCGGTCACTGTCTTTGTTCTGTCGAGGCAGATCCATGATTTGAAAACAGCTGTCTGCCATTGCCGAGTCACATGCAAGCAATACAAATATCTTTTGTAATGTAATGTATTCTGACTTAAACTGCGTCAAAACCTCCAAGTGCTGTCAAAACAAATTAGAATAATATGCCGAACAGTGCAGACTATTACACTTTAAGATATTTTAATGTGTTCTATGAGTCACCCTTATCCCCAACCCCTACCTGCATCAAAATGTACAGAGTTCAATGAATAAAGGTACTCTTCATTGCAAAACGTTGGAGCTAGATATTGGTCAGATTGTATCCATTTTTCAGGAAGAAAACAGGCACAAAAAGAACTAACTTTTGGGTACAACATCTTGCATTTCAAGGGCTTTTTAGAAATTGGGTCTGGTGGTTTTTCAGGTATTCAATGCACCTGACAAAAACAGGCCATAGGCGCCTCACCCGCATAGACGAGGTACTCGATTCACCCAAGAAATGGCTACGTGTAATTTTGAGCGGGCTTGGTGGGGTGTTTCCTGCCGGCTTTTTGGGTGAGATCCAGACCTGGATTCACGCGTTGTCATTTTTTGGGGCCATGTCGAGTTTCTCCACGGTCTAGTGGGAGTTACCGACCACCCCGCCGTGTGTTTATTGGCGTGGGAGGCGGCCCACCAGCAGGATCTACCGGTCCTTTAATCCCGTTGACAGCACCCCTCACCACTGGGAAACCCGTGCGTCAGCATGTGACTGGAATTTCCTGCCGGCGTGAAGAGCCAGTAAATCCTACCCTTAGAAATATTTTCAGCAGTGAGGAACCGAACTCGCCATTTTGAAAGCGTGCCCCAATCTCTAAGTGAGCTTGAGGGGTCTCCGGCCACTGGCAATGCCAGCCCCCGCAAACATCGGCATTATACCCCCTCCCCGCATTGAGAACACCCCGCTATGGGGTTGCTGAGGGCCCTCCCCCCCACTTTCAGGCCCTAGCTCCCCATTTTAAGACTCCCTCTTCACCCTTCCAACCTTTATGAAGCCCCTTCATACGCCCCATATCATGGGCCTAGCCCCCCCCCTTAGGCCTGACCATTGGCAGTGCCAACCTGGCACTTGGGCATCCTGGAACTACAGCCTGGCACCCAGACAGTGCCGCAGCACCTGGGCAGTGCCAGGTTGCCCGGGTGCCAGGGGTGAGAGCCAGGATACTGCCCTGTCCCAACCATCCGGTGGGCTCCCAATGACCTCTGAGACCCCCATAGTGGCTATCACACCTGGGTGCGGTCTGTGATGTTCGGGCACTGGGAGAATGAGGCCTCCTTCGAGCTGGTCATGCGATCCATGGAGCCCGCTCCCCCTTAAAGGGACCACGCTACCACAGGGTCATTTGGTAAATGTGGTTATTTTAGTTTAAGGTTCACACACAGTGTTCATAACAATGTGTACTCCAAACCTAACTTAAAGCTCTTTGTAATTTCCATGACCAAATTCTGTTACAGAAGGCAAAGGGAGAACAGGAAAACAGAGAAACAGAATAAATAAATTATTTTCATTCAAATAGCATCTTTCATGATGTTCCAACGTACTTCAAAACCAATGAAGTACTTTGACCAAGAGACAGTAAGAAGTCTTACAACATCAGGTTAAAGTCCAACAGGTTTGTTTGGAGTCACTTGCTTTCGGAGCGCAGCTCCTTCCTCAGGTGATGAAGGAGCTGCGTTCCGATAGCTAGTGACTCCAAACAAACTTGTTGGACTTTAACCTGGTGTTGCAAGACTTCTTACTGCCCATCCCAGTCCAACACCGGCATCTCCACATCTTGACAGAGCAGCATAGCAGCATGAAGATACCTAGGATGGGTAGAGAGAACGTATATTGTCTAAATTACTATATGAAGCACAAGGAAATAAAATCACTGAGCTCTAGGAAGGACAAGGATTAAGAAGGAACTAGTTTGAACGGTGCAGTTCTTTCTGAAAGATAAAAATTTAAATCAAAAGCAGTGTCTGCGGCTAAAATGCAGAGTTCTTAGGCCAGGAATGACCCTATCTCAAACGATTAAAACAAATTACATTTGATTTGTTGACTCAGTTGCCAGTGTACTTTGGCACTGTCAATCTATGGCGCGAAATGCTAGAATCTAGCTTTACAAAGTAGGGCCTCAATGCATAGATTGTAATATCAGCTAAACCAATAGCATGAGTGTTCAGTAAAGATAGGATGGTGAGTAAGTCAAGCTCAGTGTTTTCCATGCATGTCCCAGTGGCTAGTTAAAGTATCATATTAGCAAGGCCTTGGAAAAAAATTTATGATCTTCGCAAACTCATGGATGGTTGCACCATCTGGCACTCCCAGCAGAGGATAGGCTGTGCATCGAGGGTAATCAGAGAAAACAGCCTCTGATCTTTCACCAATAAGTTTTACTCATTGAAGGATTAGTGGCTGCATGCCCCTGATTTCTTGCAGTGCAATCCCTGCCTCAGTGGAAGTATTGGATTATAAAATTATCCCAAAAGGAAATAAATAGCCAAGAGGAATAATAAAAACAGGATTAAATAAATTATCTGTGTAATTTTACAGGAGATATTTGTAATATGCGAAGATCAAGTTTCCTTTAAACTGCCATAAATTTTTTTTGTAAAGAGATTGGCAAATATTGATCTGGTGCTATGAATACAAATATTTGTTTTTAGAAATGTACTTGAAGGGATTTAAATGTATTAAATAGATTTGTATCAACTGTTTTTTTTTAATTTGTGAAGGTTTTAATGGATATTTACAACTTTATTTTGTTCAACTCAATCAGTGTCTTTTGCTCTTAAATGCTCTCTTTTATAAAACTTATTTCATAGGACATGGGCCTCACTGGCTAGGCCAGCATTTCTACTGTCAATCCCTAACTTCCTTTGAGAAGGTGTTGGTGAGCTGCCTTCTTGAACTTCTGACCTGTCAAGCCAACAGAGTCCTTCTTACAAAATAGAATTATAGAATTCCTACAGTGTAGAAGGAGGCTATTCATCCCATCGAGTCTGCACTGACCCTCTGAAGGCACACTGCACCCAAAACCACTCCTCCACCCTATCCCAATAACCCCTTAACCTAACGCATCTTTGGACACTAAGGGGCAATTTAGCCTGGCCAAGCCACCTAACCCATACACCTTTGGACTGTGAGAGGAAACCAGTGCACCCGGAAGCCCATGCAGACGTGGGAAAATGTGCAAACTCCACACGAACAGTCATCCAAAGCTGGAATTGAACCTGGGTCCCTGGCGCTGTGAGGCAGTAGTGCTAACCACTGTGCCACCATGTTGTCATATGCCAACATATCTCCCACTAACATCTGGGGTCTTGTGCCAATTTGGGAGAGCTGTCCCACAGACTAGTCAAACAGTAGCTTGACATACTCATGCAATCATGCCTTACCGATAATTCAACTGATAATTCCATCTGCATCCCTGGGCATGTCCTGTCCCACTGGCATGACAGACCTACCAGAGATAGAGGCATCATGGTATACAGTCATAGAATCACAGAATAATACAGTGCAGAAGAGGTCCTTTGGCCCATCGAGTCTGCACCGACCCATGCAAAACATCTGCCCTGCCTACCTAATCCCATTTGCCAGCATTTGGCCCATAGCCTTGAATGTTATGGCGTGTCAAGTACTCATCCAGGTACTTTTTAAAGGACGTGAGGTAACCCGCCTCTACCACCCTCCACACCATCGCCCTCTGGGTAAAAAGGTTTTACCTCAAACCCCCACTAAACCTCCCACCCCTCACTTCGAACTTGTGTCGCCTTGTAACTGACCCTTCAACAAAGGGGAACAGCTGCTCCCTGTGCACCTTGTCCATGCCCCTCATAATCCTGAACACCTTGATCAGGTTGCCCCTCAGTCTCCTCTGCTCCAGCGAAAACAACCTGAGCTTATCAACCTCTCGTCATAACTTAAATGTTCTATCCCAGGCAACATCGTGGTGAATCTCCTCTGCATCCGCTCCAGTGCAATCACAACCTTCCTATAATGTGGCCTCACTAATGTTCTATACAACTCCAACATCATCTCCCTGATTTTGTAATCTATGCCTCGATTGATAAAGAGAGGAAATGATAAAAGCACACCAGCCCTGGCAACCCTACAGAGTCCTTCTTATAAAATAGAATCATAGAATCCATACAGTGTAGAAGGAGGCCATTCATCCCGTCGAGTTTGTACTGACCCTCTGAAGGCACACCACACTCCATATGCCTTTTCCACCACACTATTAACCTCCCCTCCACCCTATTAACCTTCCCTCTGCCTTCAGAGATATATGGACACATACGCCAAGGTTTTTTTGTTCCTCAGAACTTCCCAGTCCCAGGCCATTCATTGAATACTTCCTTGTCATATTACTCCTTCCAAAGTGTATCACCTCACACTTTTCAGGGTTAAATTCCATCCAGTCAGGAGGGAGTTGTTCTGGGAGTCTTCAATATTCATTCCGGACCCCATGAGGTCTCAGGGCTTCAGATCGAACATGGACAAGGAAACCTCCTGCTGGTTACCATGTGCCATTTTACTTCTTGTGCCATAAATAACTTTATAACTCAGCTGATGAATCTGTACTCCTCCATGATGAACACAACTGGGAGGAAGCACTGAGGGTGGCAAGGGTACAGAATGTATTCTGGATGAGAAGGCTTTAATATCCATCACCAAGAATGGCTCGGTATTACCACTACTGACTGAGCTAGCTGAATTCTAAAGCACATAGCTGCTAGACTGAGCCTTCGGCAGGTAGTGAGGGAACCAACAAGAAGGATAAACCTACTTGAGCTCATCCACATCACCCTGCTTGCCGCAAATGCATCTGTCTATGACAGTATCAGTAAGAGTGACCCACTGAACAATCCTAATAGGTATGAGGATCTATCTTCACATTGAGGGTACCCTCCATTATGTTGGATGGTGCCACCAGTGTGCTAAATGGGGCAGATTTCAAACAGATCTAGAAACTCAAGACTGGGCATCCATTAGACGTTGTGAGCCATCAGCAGTAGCAGAATTTTATTTGACCAGACCTTTAACCTCATAACCCACCATATCCCGTACTAACCATTGACCAGAAATGGAACTGGACTAGCCATATTAATGCTGTGGCTACAAGAGCAGGTCAGAAGCTACGAATCCTGCAGCCAGTAACTCGCCTCCTGACTCCCCAAAGTCTGTTCACCACCTACAAGGCGGTATACGATGGAATACTCCCCACTTCCCTGAATAAGTGCAGCTGCAACAACACTCAAGAAGCTCAACATCGTCCAGACAAAAGAAATGCAAGATATGTGGATTAGCCATTCTAAATTGTTCCTTTGTATCCAAAAGTTTAGGCAGGGTTATGGATGTAGTGATATCATGGTTGTGGTGTAATTCACCGACTGACAACTAGGGGTCTCATTAGTATATAAGTGAATGTTAGAGGCATGTGACCTCAGACTGACTAGGAAGATGGGAGAGAGGTTACTTGTGCGTGTTCATACTGTTATTCATCTGTTTTGTACATTTGACCCACAGTTAATGATAATAAACCATTTATAGCTTTAGCTACAAGTGTTCTTGTAATATAAATCAGGCCATCCATCAAGAACATTACAATGGGGTTTAGAGGCTAGGTATGGGAGTGCGCCTAGGTAGGGTGCTCTTTCAGTGGGTTGGTGTAAACTCAGTGGGCTTAATGGTCTCCTTCTGCACTGTAGGGATTCAATGACAAAAGAGCCCTGCTTGATTAGAACACCTACAACAAACATTAAGTTCTTCCACCACTGATGCACAGTGGCAGCAGTGTGTACCTTGGACAAGATGCACTGCAGGAACACAATAAGGCTCCTTGAGCAGCACCTTCCAAACCCACGACCACTAACATCTAGCAGGACAAGGGAGGCATATATATGGGAACCCCATCACCTGGAGGCTCCCCTCAAGTCACTCACCACCCTTATTGAAAATATATCATCTTTCCTTCTCTGTTGCTGGGTCAAAACCCTGGAACTCCCTCCCTAATAGCACACTGGGTGTACCTACGCCACATGGACTGCAGTGGTTCAAGAAGGCAGCTCACCACCACCTTCTCAAGGGCAATTAGGGATGGGCAACAAATGTTGGCCTAGCCAGCGAAGCCCACACCCCATAAAAATCAATTAAACAAATTTTCCACCATTGCCTTCAAGCCAGGGGATCAACCCTGACTAAATGAAGTGTGCAGGAGAGTGTGCCAGGAACAGCACCAGGCATACCTAAAAGTACTTTTAGCACCAAAACTACCAGCCAAAGCGTGTGGCTACATTATACTAAAATAATTCGACACAAATTGAAAAAATACTGAATATTTCCGATGTCACAGTTACTGACCCTAAATACATCATTCGGAATATAATGAACACACACAAGGAGAAGAATCAGTGATCACAAGCATGTCCATCAGAGCTCTAGTCACACAAACTGATTTTCTTCACATTATGCAAAATGCCTGGGATGAACACCCTTGACCAGGATGCCTTCTCTTGCAACATGACACTACCCTGCCTGTCCCACCGGGTACAGTCGTTTCAACACACAAAAGCCATCTCCATCACTGCTTTATTACTTCACATCATGCCAAAATAAAATAATTAACTATGATTGGCAGTGCATATATTGAAGTTCCAACAGTCCCAGTTTATTTAATGATTGTTACCTAGCATGGTTGAACCCCCCCCCCCCGCACCCCCCCCCCCCCCCCCCCCGCGCGCGTGCGCCCCCCCCCACCCCCCCCCATAAATGTCAGATCAGGTTCGCAACAAGAGCTGGAAGAAATAAGATTTATATTCAATTGCTCGGCACAACATTGAGGGCCGAAGGGCCTGTTCTGTGCTGTACTGTTCTATGTTCTATATTGAACCCCATCACAAGGCAGCAATGCAATGGAATGAAGGCCGAATGGTCTAAAATAACAATACGAGAGCGAGAAATGAATAAGCTCACAGAAAGAAGCGAAAGATTTGGAGGAAGCAGATGTTGTAGGGGAAGTATGAACTTTGCTTCCCATTATAAAAAGTTAATAATTGCTGACAAAGCTCAGTGGGTTGACGTAGGAGACCAATCCATATTAAACCATCAGTAATACCATGAGTGATCAGCAAGCAACAAGTAAAATTTCTTGTTTGGCTGGTTGTTCTGCTGTTTGGAAACTAATTGTTGTGCCCAACTTCACCATTCAACTGAATGTATTCCTCACTGAGGAATTGAGTTCGTGACTATCATGACTGTAAAAGTACTCGTACTGAATATTTATCGTGTAACATGATATGCTGGTTTGAGAGGGGTGTGGAACTGGGAGATAGAAGATCATGGTTTCATTTAATTGTAGTTCCCTGAAGGGCATAAATGCAGCATAACCTGTCTGATTGGTTTATTTTATTAGAGTGCCCTGTGCTCCTGCGACTTTTGCTGAGTCTGGTGCATGATACTCAGTAATTTATAGGCAGGCAGTTTTGAAAAGAAATACTTTGTCAAAGAGTGAGCTGTCAGAGTAATAGAAAGTCAAAAGGTTCTCCAGCACAGACAGCGTTTTTGGAGTGTTTGATGACTGCATGCCATGAAAATCTGATATTATTGGTGACATTTTCAAAGATTGTTTGAAGATGGACTTTTTAAACAAATCTGATTTTTTAAAACACGTTCAACTGATTGGTTTTACATTTATTCCCAGCATTACATCATAAATAGCCGACTTCCTAAAATCACCGACCTGCTAATGGTGAGGTTCTGCAATGAGTACTACACTTTCCATTCTAGAATTGGATTAAGTTCCACTTTAAGATTTCTTTCTGATGATCATGCCTATCTTATATAACTCCCTTGACTCTCTGCCAGACATCTTCTTTAATTTTGGCAGAACCTTCCAGAAAACAAAAGGGGGACTCAGTTGTATCGGGATTGTCAACTCTGAGATCTTACAGTCATTCTAATCAGGAGTAAAACCTTTGCTTGCCCCCTGCATTCGCAATATGGTGCATGCTCTCACTTTCCCAACTCAGATTGGACCTCATGCATTACTAGGGGCCAGTAAACCATGACCACTACATGGGTGCAAAGTAGGTCTCACTGATGGGTCTGAGGGAAAGGCCAGATGGGCAAGGTCAGAGCTTAACTAATCTAAATGGTACATTAGGTCTGCTTTCCAACAGATCTATTCCCACACATTGTTAAAACCAGTTACCTCATGCATTCTTTAGGAGTGGCACTGTATTAAAATTAAGAGTTTACACCACACAATGACACCAAAGAAAAACCAGGGTGTGGGGAAGTTAGTAAATTGTCTGGGTCTAACAAACAGTGCATCTCCGACTTGCAGTATGAATCAGTATGAACAGACCACGATAGGCAACAAATCATCCTCCACGATCACCCTCAACACCGGTGCCCCACAAGGCTGTGTCCTCAGCCCCCTACTATACTCCTTGTACACCTATGACTGTGTGGCCAAATTCCCCTCCAACTCGATTTTCAAATTTGCTGATGACACCACCATATTCGGTCGGATCTCAAACAATGACAAGACAGAGTACAGGAATGAGATAGAGAATCTGGTGAACTGGTGCGATGACAATAATCTCTCCCTCAATGTCAACAATACGAAGGAGATTGTCATCGACTTCAGGAAGTGTAGTGGAGAACATACCCCTGTCTACATCAATGGGAATGAAGTAGAAATGGTTGAGAGCTTCATGTTGTTAGGTGTCCAGATCACCAACAACCTGTCCTGGTCTCCCCATGCCAACATTATAGTTACAAAGCCCACCAATGACTCTATTTTCTCAGAAGACTAAGGAAATTTGGCATGTCAGCTATACCAACTTTTACAAATGCAACATAGAAAGCATTCTTTCTGGTTGTATCACAGCTTGGTATGGATCTTGCTCTGCCCAAGGCTGCAGGAAACTACAAAAGGTTCTGAAATTAGCCCAATCCATCACGCAAACCAGCCTCCAATCCATGGCACTGTTTACAATTCCTGCTGCCTCAGAAAGGCAGCCAGCATAGTTAAGGATCCCACGCACCCTGGACATACTCTCTTCCACCTTCTTCCATCAGGGGGCAGCATGGTAGCACAGTGGCTAGCACTGTGGCATCACAGCGCCAGGGTCCCAGTTTCAATTCCCCGTTGGGTCACTGTCTGCACGTTCTCCCCGTGTCTGCGTGGGTTTCCTCCGGGTGCTCTGGTTTCCTTCCACAGTCCAAAGATGTGCAGGTTAGGTGGATTGGCCATGATAAATTGCCTCTTAGTGACCAAAAAAGTTAGGAGGGGTTATTGGGTTACGGGGATAGGGTGGAAGTGAGGGCTTAAGTGGGTCGGTGCAGACTTGATGGGCCAAATGGCCTCCTTCTGCACCGTATGTCCTGTGTTCCATGAAAAAGATACCAAAGTTTGAGGTCACGTACCAACTGACTCAAGAACAGCTTCTTCCCTGCTGCCATCAGACTTTTGAATGGACCTACCTCGTATTAAGTTGATCTTTTCTCTACACCCTAGCTATGACTGTAACATTACATTCCGCAGTCTCTCCTTCCTTCCCTATATACGGTATGCATTGTCTGTACAGCATGCAAGAAACAGTACTTTTCACTGTGTACTAATACACGTGACAATAATAAATCAAATCAAATCAATTCAGTGCACAACTCTCATCAAGATCCCAGTGGCATCATGGATTCACATTTTACCACACACGTTCAGAAGGTAAGGTGTTGCAGAAATATATGGCACAATAGCCTCCGTAAGCATGGTTCCTCAGTTCGTCAGAATGAGCAGCACTTTGAGCTGTCTCCTCTAGTGTTTGGGGGTGGGGTTGTAACTGGTTGATTGCTGTCATGCAGTTCCTGTGCTGCCTGGTCAACCAGATGATCCTTTTTTCTTATGCCTCTTTACTAACAATGAAAAGATCAGAATTGGTTCAGAATAAACTTTTAATGACTCCCCATAGTATCTGCTGGGTCCCTTAAATCCACTTCTGTCTTTTCCTCACAGTTGATCAAAACTGAATGTTTATTTCATGTGGGAATGATGTGTGGTGAATCACAATCCTAGTAATTCACACTGTGTTATATTGTATGTGTTGTGTCTCTGTAAGCTCGGTCTACGAGCAGTTGTGCGGCTCTGCCCATAGGGGGAGATGAGGAGTTTGTACTGGGCTCCACCCTTGGCTCCGCCCATGGTTCTGCCCATGGCTCCTCCCACTAACTGGAGGTATAAAAATCTGCAGTTGTGAGCCTGCTGCCAGTTCATCTCGTCGCAGGCAGGCTCAGTTGTAAGACTATTAAAACCACTGTTCACTTCCAACCACGTGTCTTATGAATTGATGGTCACATCATGATGCACACTCAATGTAACTGGTGGTAATGATGGAAAATGTTGCCTGGACTGCATCATTACTGCCTCTTTGAACAGGCGTTTGGTCATTAGCCTGAATATTTTGATTATTAGTGTGGTGCCTTGGATGTTTTAACTTTGTTTAAGGTGCTTCATAAATGCAAGTGGTCGTCTCTTTTAATATCCCCCCCCCCCCCCCCCCCCCCCCCCCCCCCCCCCCTGCTCCCCCGCCATCAATTTAAGGCTCTGGTTATCCACTGGACATGTTGGTGGGCACCAAAGTGGAATGTGATTCAACATAGCAGGGCTGGACCCGAGGAACGCCACAATCCACTAGAATATTTAGCATAGCATAGCATTCCTACAGTATAGGTGAATGCCATTCAGCCCATCGAATCTTCATTGGGCATCGGAAAGAACACCCTACCTAGACCCACTCCCCCACCCTATCCCTGTAACCCCACAACCCCATATAACCTGCACACTTTTGGACACTAATGAGCAATTTTAACACGGCCAAACCACCTAATCTGCACATCTTTGGACTGTGGGAGAAAACCGGAGCACCCAGAGGAAACCCAGGCAGGCACGGGGAGAAAGTACAAACTCCACACAGTCACCCAAGGACGGGATTGAACCCGGTTCTTGGCGCTGTGAGGCAGCTGTGCTAACCACTGTACCCCATGCTCTCCCTCTATCCATCAGAAAATCTAGGCCTCTCCTCATAACAATTTTACTGTCCCAAATCAATTTGGGGCTGGTTTAACACAGTGGGCTAAACAGCTGGCTTGTAATGCAGAACAAGGCACGTAGCCCAGGTTCAATTCCCATACCGGTCTCACCGAACAGAGGTCGGAATGTGACGACTAGTGACTTTTCACAGTTACTTCACTGAAGCCTACTTGTGACAATAAGCAATTATTATTTGAATGTAAAGACAATTAACGACCAAACCTGAAGAGCCATATGGAATTGAAACGTAAACTCTAATTTCTCTCTCCATGTGTGCTGCCAGACCCGCTGCGTTTTTCCAGCATTTTCTATTTTTGTTGCATTTGCAACAACCCTAACCTTAACCCTAACCTCTCTCCTTAGTGATGTTCTCGAGGTAGAATAAACGTATTAACTATTCAATCTACTGAATGTCGGGAACAGAACATGTAATCCAGGATACACAATGATGCTTAATTGATAGAAATTATATGAAGATGCATCTGCTTAATTAGCACATTCACCATTTAAGTATGAATGTACTAAGACACCAGGTTCATATTGATCACAAGCAACCACGCCACATTATATGATCTGGTGAGATAACTATTTTAAAATTAAGTACATTGTTAAGGTGTGTGCTTACCTGAACATAAATATCAACTGTTTAATTCCTCTCCATTTATATGAAGTTATATTTTTAGGATGTCTCCAATCAATGCAGTGTTGCAGCATTTTGGAGGAATAGGTGATCTAGAGTGATGCTGTCAGTATAATTGGAATCTTATACTCTCAGTCAAGATTTACACAAAAACAAGTACTTGGTTGATTTGATATCCCCTCCTAAAAAACCTGCAACTTATCTGAAATAGGTTGATTCTATTAAATCCAACAACACTGAAGACATTTCCGAACAGGAATGTTCCCTCTCCTCACCAGTCCAATGTTTTGCATCATCAGCAAAGATTCAAGACAGTACTATCTGACTCCACTGCCCCTAATGCAAAACTGAATTGTAGAAAAATTAAAATGGTTATTTTTGTGTAAGGTGAAATACTTCCAACTTTTAGTTAACACACCCGCATTATATTGTCCTTTCAAAAGTTGCATAATTTTTATTTTTCATGAAATAGAGTGCATCCCGGAGGACTGTGTTCCAAAGTGTTTCCAAACTTACATTGAAGAACTCTACAAGTCACACCAGGAATCTCTTTATCTTCATTATCCATGATCCTGAACACACCCTTTTATTTGCTTATGTTTCCCCATTTTAGGTTCCTGATTGATTCTGTTTGTCACATCCTCATGTTCAGCTGAGAGTTTAGAATAGTCAGTGGCGAATATTTCCGCAGCCACTAGCAAATCAATCTGCTGTCATTTTCTAAAAATGTTTGAGTCCTGGACTTGGAACTCTGCACCATCCGTCCTTTCACTTTTCAAAGCAGAGCAACTTTGGCTATATCTTATTCCATTGAATGATCTGACAAAACACACAACGAAAGCCTCTTAAGTTGGCTTGAAATTATGTGACTGGGAGTCCAATAGCTTGGAGGCTGCTAGAAACTGCTTAACTCAATTTGTCATAAAAATCAAAGGGAAAAACACATTGTGCCTTCAACCAACAGTGTTAATCAGTAGCGAACTGGAACTGTAGATTGCATCAGGCGTCTAGGTGATTAACACAAACCCATTCATCAAAAATACAAGGTGAACATTGATAGAAAGACCGTAAGATGTGCAGTGTTTGGAAATCATTGATGTAATTGAAGACTTATTACAATCAGCCTTACTTAATGAAACAACGTGACCTAGACTTTGTGCTGTATTTTTAACCTGTGCGAATGATGTAACTGACTTCATCCCAAATGATTACATCAGTTACACCACACGTCTGGCCAAAATTCCACAGTCATGAGCAATCCGAAAGAAGGAAAAAATATATTTTTTAAAGATCATGGGGAAAATGATACAAATCAGTGGAATTTGGAAGGTAATTAAATCCAATGTTAGTGCTGAAAATTTCTGGGCTATAGCTTAAAGATGAAGTAAAAAGCAATGTTAGTCGGATGTTTTGATATTTTTGACTATGCATGTATGGGAGGTTCATGGTGTGATTTATGTTAAAATAAACTCCTATTAGCGGGGGTGGGGGGGGGGGGGGGGAGGAAGGGGGGGCGGGGGAGGGGGAGATTAGAGTAGAGAAGGAGGGATAAATAGGCGGGTAGTGTCTATGGGAGAGGTGCGGGCTTGTGCAGTATGGTTTGATTGAAGTATTGATTTTACGTTGATGTTTGCACATTTCTGTTATCTGTAACTGTTCACAATGCCAAAAAATACCTCAATAAAATTGTTTGTTAAAACAAAATAAACTCCTATTACGTTAATTGTAGTTCCAAGGGTTTAAATTCACAGAACAGCAACGCTGGGAAATGTATCGGACATGATTCAGATTAAATGTTTAAATCAGAGCGCGTTAGACAATTAAACTAAAGTTAAAGTTGCACGTTCTTTCACAGCTATCAGGATAGTGATCCTCCCATTCATATGAACCTTCCATAAGGTGTAAACTTGAAAATATACTCCAGGGAGAGGAGATTTCTGAATTTATCGCACTGCTTTAGACAAACAGTACTTTTTGCTTGACTGGCAATTGTGGTGAGTCTCAGAGTGGAGAAAGAATTGAAAACACTGCCCTTCTCTCATCAGAACCCTGCCCTAATGGTTTTCCCCATTCACATATACAATACTGTCACTTGGCCAACAAGGAAGTCTGGTGGCGCAGTGGGTAGTATCCATTCCTCTGAGCCAGAAGCTCTGGGTTCAAGTCCCACCCCAGGACGTGATGGCCAAGATGGGTGCGTTCATAACTCAGCCAGCAGGATGACTACCTATGTGCGAAATCCTTCCAACACGTAAAAGGCAGGTGGTAAGAATGGGAGAGACTCCTGGTCAGCTATGCGTGATGCAGACTAACACCCCTCAAGCTATAAGCTTCCAGAGACTGTCACTTCCGGAGACTGTCACTTGATCTTGCACTCAACAGCCACCAGCTGAGATTCAGGCACTGCCTGTTCTTTAGAGGGCAGCACAGTGATAGATCTGCATTAGTTGAAATATCAGGCATGAATCATCTGCAGCCAGAACACTTGCAAACCCATCCCTGATGCACCATCTGATAGCTGATGCTTCATCTTCCATTGTAGCACATGGAAGCCACCCAACATCTGCTCAGACTGCTGCCATCATGATTCTGAATACGAGTGTTCAAAGGGGCTTGCAAGTTTCCACTGCAGAACAACAATCTGTCCTTCAACAGATTATTGAGATTGTTTAGGCAGATCCAGGTAAAATAGCAGTGGCTCCACAGAACACAAAGCTATTGTCTTCTCTCTGCCTGGCAGCATTCGTACCACAACTGTCACTCTGCCCAGCTCTGGTTGTTGCCTGTCAACCAGTCCAGACTACTGACATTGCTGATATGGTACAGTCTGAAACCAGGCCCTCTCGTGCCCCGGGGGCCACATGCAGCCCATCTAGATGTCACATTCCGCTGGTTTCCACCTGCATAGTTTTTTTCCTACTGGCTTGGCTGAAGTGATACGCACGTAAACCAAGGGCATGTGAAGTGAAGTACATGCTGATTGCACACAACATTGACTGTGAAAGGCGTGCACTCCCTCTGCTTCCAAAGAGTAAATATTTCTATTGTATTTCCCATTTTAAGTTGATGATTGTTCTATTAATAGATAAATGATTAAGCATTTTCTATAACTCGTTATAAAATATTTGATGTGTATTAAATGTATTTAATCTTATTCATGGGGTCATGAAGAGTGAACTAGTCTGCAGCCCACTGATATGAAGGAGGGCCTTTCATGTAGCCCACTCACTAGCCTAGGTTGCCCATCCCTGCTTTAGGGCAAGAGTGGCTCACGGGCATCCTGCAAGTCATCGGCCATTGACTAGCCATGCTACAGTTACTATGAAGAGCCTTAGGCCAGGCAAAGGTACATGGAAGGTAAGCACTAATGGAAGGCATGCTAGTGGATTAGTTGACCTTTGTATCAAATATTGAATGATTTGTTTATTAAGATTTGTTTGGAATGATTGTTTTATGGTGGCTTTTATTTCAGCATTGTGGCCAAGAGGATGCAGTGATGACCTTTAACAAAGGTAAGGCTGGTGTCCATTGGGAATTTGGTACCCAATGGACTATATTCAAATGAGAGAGCTGTGGGAAAAGAGATGTGTTGTTGCCTCTTCCTTTCATCCTCCTCTTCTTCCTCAGCGTCTGTGGTGAAAAGGACTGTGTCCTCAAGGTGGTGAGGTTATGGTGAATACAACAGATCACTAAGAATTGTAACACATGATCCTGTGAGTACTGCAGGGCTCCCCCAGAGCAGTCCACATAGCGGAAACATTGCTTGAGCACTTCCGTGGTCTGCTCCATGATGTTTTGGATGACATCATGGCTCGTTATAAGCATGCCAGCCATATGACTACACACCAGAGTGAAACGGTCAGCAGATAACCCTTGTTGCCCAGTAGCCACACTCTGTTTTGACGTGGTGTTCAAATACTGAGGGAACAGTGCACTGACAAAGAATAAATGCAACATGACCACTGCCAGGATAATGGGCATTCACCTGTGTGATGTGCTGAGCTTGGTTGCACATCAGCCATGGATTCAGGGAATGGAAGTCATTACAGTTGCAGTACATCTCTGCATTGAGGTGTGGCGCCCACAAGCAACAGGTATGTAGTCAATGGCTCCTGCGCTATGGAGAAGCTAGCTATCCTGGCAAAGTCACAAGCACATTCCATCTGCTTCTCTCTGATCAGAGAAAACTTTATGCGCCCTCCTATCCTGACACAATGAGTGCCTGTTACCTCTCCGATTGTAGCAGTAGATGACTAACTGTGAGATCTCAGACATGTCGCCTGGCAGCCTCGAAGGATTCTGAAGCAAAGAAGTTCTTGGCCCCAGTCACCTTCACAGTCATTGGCAGAGGTGTCCTTGCCCTGTCCCCATAAACTACTGCAGCTCTGCCCGCAACAGGTGGCAGATTTCCATGGGCACAACAGGTACGATGCACAAACTGTTACTGGCTTAGTTTGAGGTAAGAGAAATGTCTTCTGAAGACCGTGGCTGAAGGAGGCTGCCCACAGAGAGTCCTGCTCCTCCTCTACTACATCCTTCAGTGGGCATCATGTCCTCCTCCTAGGTTGCTCTCTGCTCATTCTCACGCTCCTGCTACAGGCCAAGGGGAATGGTAACCACAACACAACACCCATGACTAGGAGCACATTGTCTGCCCAGAACCCTTGAAGTCAAAACCAGGCCTTCACCATGTACAACACCATTCCCTGTCAACTGCTCAACTTTTAACAGCATGAGACAACGCATAGCACTTTTTCAAACTCAGACAGAGCCAATAGAAATCAATCAGAAACGAACCTCTGATTAGTTGATTGAACCTTCAAATAACATTGGTAGCGGGTGTATGAAAAGCAGCAGCTTAACGATTCATGCCTTGTCTCCCTGAAATATTTGCCTTTGGAAAGACTGGAGAAGGACACCATATAGGGTTCAGACCATAAGGGGTTACCCCAGGGTTAAGTGATTGAATAATCAGACATTGGGCAATATGGGCATGCTCCCGAATGCTTGGACTATTTATGAGAGTGACCACCGCAACTATTTTTGTGTAAATATCTGAAGCAGACCTGAAACTTGCCATGGTTATCTTTGCACAAAACCATCCCAAGTATTAGCCAGTGCTGGGGAAAATAACGTGTTTCCCAACTTTGCCATCAATCACCATTGTTTTAATGCTGATGCTAATCCCTTCACAAGAAACGGATTAATGACTGATTTAAAAAAAGAATAGCGACATTGTACGAGGAAGAGGAGAAAAATGTGGGCAATTACCCTGTCCCAAGAATAGATTAATAAGTAGCAGTATGAGATGATTTTGTTTCTGTCTCAGGCCTATGTCAGCAAATATGGGCTGATTTGGAATGATGCTTTTAAAATTATTTTATTAAGAGTTACGAAGGGTCGTGTATGGCTGGATCTTTCCCCCACATAAATTTAGTGGCAATGAGGTAATCTTAATCTGTACACTTTCCAAACTAAGAGCAGCAGTGAGCTACTTAACTTTCACGCCATATGTGACAGGAGGTATGCGGAGTCTCCGGATGACGGGCTTTTGAAAGAGCGTCAGAGACTGCAGCTAGAATCTGGGCTCCTAGCCACAGGTAAGGCTGTGGGACAGCTAAGGAGGGTAAGGGAGGCGGTTTATGAATATGGGGAAAAAGCTAGGAGGGTGCTGGCGTACCAGCTGAGGAAACAGAAGGCGGCGAGAGAGATAGGGAAAGTGAAGGGCACAGGGGGGGGGGGGGGGGAAGGCGGTTCTGGACCCGGCGGGGGTGAATGATGTGTTTCAGGAGTTTTACAGTAAATTGTATAATTCAGAACCCCCCAGCCAGGAAGGAGGAGATGAAACGATTTCTGGGGGTTTTGGAGTTCCGAGGATAGATGAGGAGTTGGTGGAGGACCTGGAAGCCCCAATTGGGCTTGGGGAGGTTATAGAAGGGTTGGGGATGATCGGGCAAATCCCCAGGACCAGACGGATACCCGGTTGTGTTCTATAAAACATTTTCCAGGCTGTTGGGGCCGCGTTTGGTAAAGGCCTTTAATGAGTCAAAGGAGTTGGGAGTGCTCCCCCCGATGTTATTTCACTTATTTTGAAATGGGATAAAGATCCGAAGAGCTGTGGGTCATATAGGCCAATCTCCCTGCTAAATATGAATGTGAAATTGCTGGCAAAGATCTTGGACGGGGCTTCAGGAGGTGGCAGCGGGACAGCATGCAGCCCACCCAAGGGCAACGCCCACAGAAGCCCCTGCTGGAGGCCGCCGGACAGGGGCTGCAGAGTGTACCGCTAGCATGGGCAGCGCCAGTCAATGGTACCCCTCGCAGCAAGGATGGGCACCAGGGCCAGACGCCCCAATGGTGCCAGGAGTGTAGAGGGCAGAGTGCCAGGGGAAATGGCTGGGCTGGGTGTGGGGATGGGGGAGAGGACATGCAGGCCCGGGCCACCGTGCAGCCTGGAAGACCTGGTTGAGCACGAGGATATGCATCATGCTAACATGTCTGATGTTCACTTCCTGCAGACAATGGTTATCGGAATCCAACCAGGAATGGACCAGACCCACAGTTACTGCCAACCCAGGGCCTGCACCCTGTAGTGAGGCAGGTAGGAATCACTGAGGGAGGTGCAAGTGTGGCGGGGTGGGCAGGGAACTGGCGCAGGGAGAGTGTTCATGGGAGGGGGTGGTCGACCGTGGGGGGGGGGGTGGGGGGTGGGTGAGGGGGTGCTGTGAGGGTGGGACGTGATGTCACTGCAGTTGGCTAGGTCCCTAGTCGGTAAACCTGGAGGTGATCAGAGCGCCCTTATGTGCCAGCCCAAGGGCACACATTGTGCGCCTACCCAGGGCCCATGTCCTGCCCACTCTTGCCCTCCCCTGAATCCTCCTTATCGGGCGAGGACTGGCAATCACGATTCTCCTCCAGCACGCTGCCCCTCTGCTGCACGGTGTTATGGTGGACACAGCAGGTCACCACGATGTGGGAGACTGCCCTAGTGCTATACTGGCAGGCCACTCTAGAGCAGACCCTCCTGAACTGCATCTTCAGGATGCCGAAACACTGCTCGATCATGCCTCTGGGCATCATTGTAGTGGGTCTCTGCATAGGTCTGTGGCGACTGGTTAGGCGTCAACAGCCGAGACTGCAGTGGATAACTCCCATTGCCCACGATCTAACCCTCAGCCGGGGGTGCACCTCAAAGATGTCAGGAAAAGTCAAGTGTGCCATGGTGAAGGCATAGTGCACACTGCCCAGGGTATCGGGCACAGACGTGCATGATGTGCATCTCATGATCACACATCAGCTGCATGTCATCGAATGGAAGCCCTTTCAGGTTTGTGAAGACTGGCATGTCATGCACCGGTGCTCATAGGGGGACATGCATCCCATTGATCACCCCTGGACCCTGGGCATCTGGGCGCTGATGGCGAACCCCACTGCCCAGGTATCCTGGTGGACCCAGTCCACATTAAAATGGATGTATTGAGCCAGCTGGGCATACATACAGGGTCTCCGTGATGGCACGGTGCAACTGTGCACTGAGGTCTGTGAGATCCTGGACAGGTCCCCACTCGGCGCCTGGAAGGACCCCGTTGCGTAAATATTCAGGACGACCGTCACCTTGATGGTCACTGGGAGCGGGTTTCCTACCACATTCCCACTCGGTGCCAGGTACGCCATGATCTGCCAGATATGTTGCACTGTCTCTCTGCTTAGCCGTTGTCTTTGCCAACATGCCCAGTCCGGCAGAATCCCCGGATGACAGGCACTGTCGGTACACACAAGGCTTCATGCGGCGCCTCCTTCCCTTCTCCTCCTCAGCTTGTTGGGCGGCCGACTTCCAATTCTCTCCAGCTGCCTCCTGTTCCTCTGAGGCAGGCTCCACTGCTACAGGGCAGCTCCAGCTCGTACAGCCTCAGTGCATTCCCTAGGGCTGCAGCAACTAGGGTGAAGGCCACTATTCCTGGGGGTGGTGGGATGGAGGGTGGAATGTGGGGGTGGAGGGGGGGGGGGTAGAGTGCGGTGAAGGGATGAAGTGTGGAGGATGGAGTGCGGGGATGGTGGGGTGGAGTCTGGGGGTGGTGGGGTGGAAGGTGGAGTGGGGGTGTGGTATGGTGGAGGCACCCATACAGACAGTGTCACTTTGCACAACCACAGGCCACAGTGGATGGTCAGTGGGATGCGCAGCAATATGGCTGCCTGGCAGGCAGTGGCAATGACGGTCTGTGCATGGACACCCGATACCATTGGGGGGAGGGGGGGGCGACCCCCCCCCCCCCCCCCCCCCGATCCTATGGCCCATTCCCTGGTCATCCTCCGTGTCCCTCGCAGGCCTGGCAGACATCCCACTTCCCCATCCCCCCACCCCAGCCATCCCTGCCAGCAGAAGCGGCGGCAGCCTACAGTCGTGCCACTGCGTGTCCTAGCTCCTCTCCCTCCCTTATCGGCCACAGTGCATGTTTCCCGATTTTCTTTACCGTAAGTGAAACTCGCCGTCGGTAACTCCCCCTGGTGGAGACGGAGAATTGGGAAGGCCCCAGGGACCGCCGAGCCAGGCCCGCTAATGATTGTGAACAGTGTTTACTGTAAGTGCGGAGTAGAATGCATTAACACCGCTGTCAATGCACCAGAGCATGGCATTGCCCGCCGCGGTTTTAAAATCACAACCGGTTCTCCGCACATTCGCGATTCCGGTGTCCGCCGTCAGAGAATCCCGCCCGATGTTTTCAGATTTTATAAGGATGTTTTGAATCTGGAAAATACCTTTATCATTGCCAAGATAGCCTGGTGAATGATCATACCTATAAAAGATTTACTCCAGGCGCAATTCTCCCAAAAAGTTACCAAGTGTAACTTTGAGCGGAGATCGCAGGGTGATTTATGCCAGGTGTATGGGCGCAATCCAGATTGCAATTCAACAGCACTTAGGGCACGATCTAACAGAGAAGTTTCAAAGTGTCCCCCTGTGACAGGCCAGAGGACCACTGGGGCCAGAGGCCTCATGTCACAAGGCCACAATCACCACCTAGACTGATCCAGCAGACGGATTAGCCCTCCATCCCGATTCAGGTTAATATCTTTTTGTTTACTAAATTATTGATGTGCAGGCCAAATTCATGAGGTCCTGAAGCTCACAGGAAAATACTATTGTTGTAAATGAAGTAATTTCCTAAATACTTGAAATAATTTACCAAATAAATCGAATTACTAAATAAACTTTCATATTCATAATCACTTTATACACACACAAATGTAATGGATTTGGTTGAATGCTTGTTTGCCGAAGATATTACTAAGATGCTCAGTGAAAAACTCATCGTACTGTTGAGTTGGAAGGCCATGAGGTGAAACCAAACCCTGGACACCCCAGTACACGATGTATGTTATACTATGTGTGACCTTTATTTTGATTACTTTTCAGTGACGCGCTCATGACATGGTAAATTTGGTTTTCTTTCTCAATGAGATTTTAACTCATTGTTAAAATATGGCTGTTGCACGACTTTGCCATTTTGGCCTAGCTTTCATCCAATGAGTTTAGTTGTCAAATTTAGAATCAATGTTTGTGAAGACTTATGTTGATGTAAGTGCCAGGATTCTCCTCTTTTTGTCAAATTCCTGTAGGGCTGGAGGTTTCCTCTTCCCTACAAACATACCTCCCAGCCCTAATCCATTTCCCCGGGCTCCCAAAAGGGCTCCTGTCACAAGAAGGGGATATGAAGAGGAGACCATAGGGTTTTCAGTATCAGAACATACTGAGCTCAAGATCAGAAGCTGGCAACGGGCCTTGAAGGGACAGAAGCTGACTGAAACTGAATCTTCACCAGTGTTAGGCCCACGTTTGAAAGGGGAAGTGGCTCTACGCCCACTTTCGAGACCTATTGCCACCTCAGAATAATGGTTCTGGGAAATGTAAGTAATTTGGGAAATGGGAAAATGGCTGGGAGCCCGAGGCCTGTTCCCTCTGCCATTTTCACACACTAATTGACTGACTTGAACTTTCCTTCATTTCTGCCACAATTCCACTCTGGTAGAATTATTCATCTGCCACTTATTCATGCATGAAAAGCTCTTCTGTCCATATTGTCTCAACCACTGATCACCTTGACCCCTCAGTCTTCCAATACCTCAAATTTTAAACTGTCTTCCTTTTGTTCAAGCCCTTTCCTGGCCCCATCTCCTTAAATCTCTGTCCCTATCCGTACAAATCTCTGTCACTCCCAGGAATTCTACATTCCTCTGACTCTGACCTTTTGTACATCTTCATCTTCTTTTGCCCCCACAATTGGAGGTCACCTCTTCAGATGCCCAGGTCCTAGACGATGGAATTCTCATCTTAAACCTCTCCATTCCCCTCTGCTGATTTAAGATGCTCTTGAAAATCCATGGATGGAATTTGCATGTGGTAGTGAACTCATCTACAGGCTGCAGAGCTGGTTGCAATCCCACTACAGCCATCTCAAACCCCTCAACCTGATTTTTTTTGCCATTTATCTGGTTGGAGTTGGGATCCTCGTCATTGCCAGGGAGGATATCCCACCTTTGCGAGCTGCTGGTCAATCAGTGGGCGGCACGTCTTCTGTACCAGCAGTGCCAGACTGGAAGGCCCTGGGAAGAGGGGAGGTGGGGTTAGTACGTAGGACAGGTTAGGGTCATCATTTCCCCAGTCGGTCTCTTAAGAGCCTTAATTAGCTTCTGGGGCGGCAGGCTGTCTTCAAGCCTCAATCCTGGATGTAATCCTTCCCACACCTTTAAGGAGAATAAAATTCCATCCATGTCTTTGAACAAGGTTTTAATTACTGCTTCTAATATTTTCTCCTTTGACTCAATGTGATTTTTGGTTGGTTATACTTCTGCAAATCAACTTAGGACATTATCTTATGTGAAAGTTGTTATACTAATTCAAGCTATTATTGCCGTATTGAGTCGGTTTTAATGACTCCCTCTCACTCAGACACCACGCCCTAAGACTCATTGGCAACCATGGGTTTCTATCTTTTGGTCCATGATTATGCTTGGTAAGGCACTCCAGTGGTTTATTGTTGCCTTCTGTAGGCCCTGGCTGACTAGGAGACTGTCTGCTCTTACCATCTGCCATAGGCATTTTGGAAGGATTTAAAGATTGATACTCAACCTGTTTGGCCAGGCTATGAACACACTGTCCTTGGCTATCAAGCCATGGACTGGGGCTTGAACCTAAAGGGTCTGTATAATAATAATAACTTATTGTCACAAGTAGGCTTCAATGAAGTTACTGTGAAATGCCCCTAATTGCCACATTCCAGCACCTGTTCGGGGAGGCCAGTACAGGAATTGAACCCGCGCTGCTGGCCTTGTTCTGCATTACAAGCCAGCTGTTTAGCCCACTGCACTAAACCAGCCCCTTATAAAAGGCAGGGACACTATCGACTGCACCACAAGACCTCTTTTACTGCCTCGATCAACAATAAATTCTTTGAGTTTCATAAGTTTTCCAACCATGAAAAGTAGTAATGAATAAGTTACTGTCCATGACCAATTCCTTAGCTCAGTAAAATAAATATTAAATTGGTTCACAAAATACTTCAAGTGAGCCATACAATAAAGCTAAAAAAAAGTGCACATTTTTTGCGATAATGTCAAAACTGTCTGTTCTTGTTTTCTATTATTTGTGTTTCGGGCAGTTTTAATATTTATTTGCAGTGATTTACTGACTCCATGGTTTATAGTATCTTTCCTCACTTATATTTTACTGACTTATAAACATTGCCCCAGACCAATAAAAACTGTCATCTTTAGAAAACATTGACTTAAAGAAGCAAACCACGAGAGAATTTGCAGGTTGTTTCAAAAGTACAAACTTTTGTTCAAAAAGAAAGCAAAATGCCCTGAAAGTCCGTTATGCACAATCCCAGAGTTATGCTGGGAGAGTGTCGGAAATCCGTCAGATTAACCGGATCAAGAAATTTCCCTAAATATTTACATAGCTACCCCCCAGTTTTCAAACAAACATATTTAACGGATTATGCTGGGAGAAAATGCACAAGTCATTTAAAAAATAAATGCAAGTTGATGAAATCGGTAACTATTTCTTTCTACAATCATAGAATGGTACAGAACAGAAAACTATTCAGCCTATCTTGCCTGTATTGACTCTTGAAATAGCCACCCAACTAGTCTTAATACTTTGAACTTTTTCTGTAGTGCATTCCTGACCAGGACAATTCTATGTGAAAAAAAATGTCTTTGCTTGTTTTGCCTTAAATCTGAACCCTCTGGTTACTGATCCGTCTGCTATTGGAAACATTTTGTTCTTATTCATTCCATCAAAACCCCTCAAACTTTGGACAGCTCCATCAAATCTCCCCCAACCTTCTGTGCTGTAATGGTAACAATCACAGCTTCCCAGCCTCTCCATGTAACTGAAATCCCTCATCCCTGTTCCAATGCCTCAGCATCCTTCCTAAAGTGTTGTGCCCAGTATTAGCAACAGCGGGGGTCCAACCAGTGACTTGTAAAGGTTTAGCATAGCTACTTTGCTTTTAAATTGGCTGGACAGCTGGTTCGTGATACAGAACAAGGCCAACAGCGTGGGTACAATTCCCATACCAGCTGAGGTTATTCATGAAGGCCCCATCTTCTCAACCTTGCCCCTTGCCTGAGGTGTGGTGACCTCAGGTTAAATCACCAGCCAGCTCTCCCCACTCAAAGGGGAAAGGAGCCCATGGTCATCTGGGACTATGGTGACTACTCTATTTATAAAGCCAAGGATCCCTCCAGGCTTCTTTTCCAGTCTCCTTAATAGTCCTGCAACATTAAATGATTTTTCCAATGTACATCTCTGGGTCTCTCTGTTTCTATAACCCCTTAAAATTACACCATTTAATTTAAATTGCCTCTCATCGTTCTTCCTCACAACATGCATCACTCACAGCGTTAAATACCATCTGCCATATTTCAGCTTATTTCACCAATCAATGGCCTCCTGAACTCTGTTACTAGTCTCTTTATTGTACACTACATTTCTAAGTCTTATTTTGCTTACAAACTTTGAAATTATGTCTTGTATACCCTAGACCAGGGCATTAATACAGTGTTTTTCAAACTTTTTTCCCGGGGACCCATTTTTACCAACCGGCCAACCTTCGGGACCCAACCCGGCCGACCGTCGCGACCCACGCCGGCTGACCTTTGTGACCCATGCCGGCCGACCTTCGCGACTCACGCCGACCGACATTCGCGACCCATGCTGGCCGACCTTCGCGACCCACACAGGTGACCCACACCTTGTTTGCTGCTGACAAAAATGGAGGAAATGGTTTTGGGTCCCTTTGGCCCTCGTACACGCTCCTCCAATGGAACCTGTTGGATGAAGGTGAAGCTTCTGGTGTCGGAAAGTATGGAGTCTCCATCTGTCCAAAGTTGTGAATTTATTTCCTGTAAAATTTTATCAAATAAACCCCCCACCGAACTTGTAAAAAAAATAACATGAGCAAAATAAATGAAAAAAATGAATAAAACCCAAACTTGTAAAAAAAACCGAATAAAATAAATGAAAAAAATAAAAATTAAATGAATAAAATAATTGAATGAATGAATAAAGACCCCCGAGCTTGTAAAAAAATTAAGTGAATAAAATAAATGAATAAATGAATAAAAACCACTACAGAACTTGTAAAACAAAAAGCTGCAACCGTTTAAAAAAATAGCGGCCACACTGCGCATGCGTGCCCGATTTGCGCATGCGCACCGATCATCATGCGCGCATGCGGCCCAATTTTTTAAACACGTTCGCAGAATGCGCATGGGCGCCAATCATCGTGCGCGTATGTGCAATGCTGCCGAATTTTTTTTGACATGTTCCTGGCCGCTTGTAGCCGGCGTTATGAAAAGCCGACTGCTGAGCGGGGATTTGCACGATCGGGTGCACCGCGGACAACGGCTCCGCGATCCTCCCGACACCCGCGGGTCGCGCCCCCGACTTTGAAGAACACCGCATTAATACATATCACAGAGAGGCGTGGTTAAGTACTAACACATTATAAAATTCCAGCCAGTCTGGAACACAACCATTCACTACAATCCTCTGCTCTAAGTCTGTTAACCAATTTCCTAACTACACCATCACTGCTCCTTTCATCTCCTGAGCTGCCTTGCAAGAAAAAGCCATAAATTAGAAACCCCTTTGAAGTAATCCTTTCTCCCTCCCCTTCCTGCCTTTGTAGGATGTTTGTTGACTTGCAAGCAAGGCTCTTGCCATCCATAACATTAATATGGAGAATTTAACTGAGGTCATTGTTATGCTCTGCTCTTTGACATAAATATTACCAATCATACAACAGGATCGGTAGCAGAATAATTTGTGTTCTTTATTTGAAAATACGACTATATACAAACAATGTTAACTCGCAGGCTGAGTATACACATCTGACCTTGGCTGCTCCTGCTTGGAGACGGAATAGAAGTCATTGAATTAATACAACACATCCTGTTGAGGTGGTAATGATTGATAGCAATTTAAGATATGCCTCCCTTAAAGGGGCATGTACCTCATATCAAGGCCTGGGCAAAGGCTTAGCCCATGCAGACATTTTGCTTTTAATGAAATCTTCTCTCTTGGTTATACTTTTAATTAATGATCTCCTGCAAACTGGTCCAGTAATGATGTGGTCCTTATCATTAAATCAAACCTTTGTGTACTCTGCTCCTCTGGCACTCTCTGTTTCTTTGAGAATCTTAACTTGTTTCACATCCTTTGCCTCCACTTTAAAATGTATTTTCTATTTTCTGCACCCCCCCCCCCCCCCCCACCAAAGTTCCATGGGTTCCTCATGAAGATACCCTCCCTGTTGACCAGCCTATTCACTGAATGACTTCCCATCTTCTGTGATTTCAATCTCTGTCTTAATTCATTTCACAATTTCTCCTCTGATTTCACTGACTCCTGTCCTCCTATAACCTTTCTCTCCATATAATTGTGGTATGAACAATGTATCGCTTTTAAGTTGAATAAAAATAATATTTATTATGTGCACATATTGGCGTGTTAAGAAAGGTTAAATGATTTCAGTGAAATTTAGGTTGTTTGGTGAGCTTGGTGCTGGGAGTTTAGATAGACTCCTGACTGAAAGTCAAATCTTTCAGGTTGGTCTGTATACATTTAATGATGTTTTACAACCTCTACAGTTAAGAGATGGTTAAAAGGGGTTGAAAGTTCTTTAAAAAAGGAAAAAATAAGAAATCACTGTTGCCTAGTGGTAGTGACCCAGTGACACCGACACAGGAAAAACAGGAGTAGAGAGAGGGTGTTCAGTGTGAATGTTCGAGAGAGAGAAGCTCCCTGAGATGAAAACTTACAAGCTAGTGAGCCAGTAGTTAACTGAGTAATCAGTTATGAGACTCAGTAAAGTGATCAGTTTAACAGAGGTGCTAGTGGAAGATTGAATTCAGGGAACTCATTTTGTTTGCTCTATAGTTGAAGAAAGAGAGAGCTATATTTTCCTGGATATTGGGAAAGGCACGAAAAGCGATGGGAAAAGCAGCATTGAGGCTGCCAACAGCAGTGGGCAGCTTTCTCCACAGTGTAGTCGCAAACTTAGGAAAACCAGCAAGGTGTATCGCTTATTGGCTGACCTTTGACCAGCAACAAGTTAGGCACTCGAGGATCTGGACACCATTTTTAAAGGCTAAGGAGTTCACCCTGGATCTTCCCCCTGCCCCACCCCTCCCCTGCACCACCTCCAGCACTGCCCTCTGGCACTGCCCCTGGCACTGCCCCAGCACACTCCTGAACAAAGCACTCACCTGAGCTCCCATAGGAGGTCTACTCACCTGGCGACCAATCAAGCTTTACATCGTTGTGCCCTCACGTAATGTGGATGGTGTTTCTGATGGGGTGGGGGAACTGATTCAGGCGTAAAGTCCTCATCATGATATGCAAATTAATTCAAATGATGTTCCCAACATTCAACGTCAGGAAACGTGTCCTGTCACTGACAGGGGTCGTGGACAATCGCGTCACACATTCAGGGGCTGGTTTAGCAAACTGGGCTAAATCGCTGGCTTTTAAAGCAGACCAAGCAGGCCAGCAGAACGGTTCGATTCCCGTACCAGCCTCCCCGGACAGGCGCCGGAATGTGGCGACTAGGGGCTTTTCACAGTAACTTAATTTGAAGCCTACTCGTGACACTAAGCGATTTTCATTCATTTCATTCAATGATGGGAAATGCTATTTAACTGTACTCACATGATTTTCCGCTCTCATTGCCGAACCCACCCGACGCAATTAGGGAGCAAAAAAATCCCAGCCAATGAGTGTAGAGTGCGGCTCTCTGAGTGTCTCGGGGAGAGATACATGTTGGGTGAGAAGCATCAAATGAATGCTTCGGAATTCACAGGAAGAAAACTATGTGCAACTGTGCCAATCTTAAGTGAGAAGTCTTTCTGTCAGGCCAGTGGCAACTCTTCAATGGTTTATGTGTCTGTAAAGACACTGCTGGGGTAAAGGCATTTGAATCATCTTCTTGTGTTGGTATTGTGATCTTTCCAACCTTTTTGGCTGGTGTAATACAGTTTATTTTTCTTGTTTAATAACTATTTTGTTCTTTGTGTTGAAAATTCATCAGCAGACTTCTGTGATTTTGTTCAGTAACTTTCCTCCACGGTTTCTGAAAAAAAAACGTTAGGGTGCGGGTTCTCCGTTTCTGAGACTAAGTGTTGACGCCAACACAGAATTTGTGGACTTTCACGACAGCAAAACTGCCGCTGCTCCTGGACCAATTCCGCTACTGTTAAGGGGTTAGCACCTGCACAACATGGAACACAATCGATTCGAATGAGAAACGGTGCCGGATTCACCGGTTTTGCGATTGATACTCAGGAGGCTGACAAGCTGCAGCCGCTTATGCAAACTGCATTCCCCACACACACTATCCCGGCCAACAAAATAGCAGCAAGGAGAGGAGCCCCTAGGTTCGCGGACGCAGAGCTGCAGATCCTCCTGGACATGGGGGAGGAGAGGTGGATGGTCCTACACCCCGGACCGGGAAGGAGGATGCCAGCTGCCGCCATTCGCCGTGTTTGGGCGCAGGTGGCAGAGGCAGTCAGCGCCGTGGGCAATTAATTCAAATGATGTTCCCAACATTCAATGTCAGGAAATGTGTACTGTCACTGACAGGGGGTGCTTGACAATCACGTCACACATTCACATTTACGGGACTCCCCCGTCCGGACCGGCCAGCAGTGCCGGAGGTAACTGCACAACTTCCTCAGGGCGGCCAGGATGAGTAGACAGCACTGTGCTCCTGGCACCAACCCCCCGTCCCACACACCCGTAACCACCCCCCTTATCACCAGGCCATACCCCCACCCTGCACCACATGCACCCATGCCGGCCGCCATGGCCTTGTGCCCTGGCCACTGAGGCCACCAGCTCCCCACACCTGGGATGCATATGTCAGACTTTCGGTTTCTGTCTCCCCCCCCCCCCCCCCCCCCCCCCCATCCACCTCAGGAGAAGGCCACGCATAACCGCCGGGAGCGGGAGAAGACAGGAGGGGACCGCCGGACCTGCGGTCCCTCGCTGTGGCTAAGCGGAGATCCCATTGTAGTGGTCGGTGGCCCAGAGGAAAGGAACGTCACCAAGGTAGAGTTCGGCATTGAGGGAGGAAGTGAGACCCCACTTCGTTGAGGTTCCCCATGGCACGTGTGTCAATCCCACCCCACACCACACTGACCCCACAGCACCCCCCACCCCCCCGATCTAATCATGTGCCTTCTCTTGTGCCTTGCTGTCTCCAACACTCTCTACCATCCCAGAGACACTCACCTCAGTCGGGCACTTTAATGAAGAATCTCCTGGGGCATTCTCAGTTGCGCACCACACTGCTGCTTTGGTACAGCAGATGGAGGTAGGAATACCCGAGGGGGTGGACGGACAGAGGGCGAGCTGACCCCAGGGACTAACTGCCATCCAGACAGGGTTTTGGGCTTCTGGAACGGACAGTCCCATCGCTCGTGGAGATGGAGTCACAGAGCCAGGGACTACATGAGTGGTTGTTGGCGAGCATCCAGCACCTTCAGGTGCAGTTGGAGGAGTCCAACCACAAGTAGCAGCAAGAGTTGATGCCGATAATGCGTACCATCCAGGCCAACACCGCTCGGGTGGCGTCACGGCAGAAAAATTCACGCTGCACCAGGACTGATTCAGCTACTGTTGAGGGGCTAGCATGGTGCCGCATGGAACATAATTGATTCCAATGAAAAACGGTGCGTGATTCGCCCGGTCGGTGATTGACACTCGGGAGGCTGTCAAGCTGCAGCCGCACATACACATTACAATCCCCATACACTCTCATCCCAGCCAAAAAAATGGCACTGGTTGGGCTGGAGCGTGCTCATACAGCTGATGGGTTAGCTGGGGCCAGGGGGCAGAGGTAGTCTCGGATGAAGGCAGGGAAAACACAGCCCAAAAGTCTAAAATGTCACCTAAAAGAACAAAAAGTGATAAAAGTGATATTGGAATAGTGACAAAGGACAAATGGACAGTTTCTTTGTTGACAAATCGATCACTTATCACTGTGAAGTTAGATACAAGAGCCGGAGAAAACCTCATAAGCATCAGTGATATCAAGACGATGCAATTAAAACTAAGATTATTGAATAAACCTGTCTTGTTGAAGGACTATAACAGTCAGAAAATTTGCACATTTGGAATGTGTGAATTGGATGTACAAGTAAAAAATAAAGTGCACAAATTTGCGATAGTTGCTGGATGACGAAGTGTGTGAAGGACTGGGACTGGTGAGAAGAGTGTATCGCACTGACTGTGCACTGAGCACACACAGTGGATGAGTGGAGTCCATTGTGCAGGCTTTTCCAGAAATATTCCAGGGTTTTGGTGTTTTACCTTTCACTTACAAGATTCAATTAAAAAAGGATGCTCAACCGGTGATACATGCTACGAGAAGAGTTCCAGCACCTTTGCGTGGCCGTCTGAAGGGAGAATTAGACAGGATGACACATCATGGCGTTATAAAAAACATTGATGAGCCGATAGATTGGGTCAATTCGATGATATGTGTAAACAAAAATCAATGATCTTCGAATATGTATGGATCCCAAAGATTTAAATGCGAATATAAAAAGGGAACACTATCCGATACTTAAAAGAGAGGAGATCACAAGTGAGATGTCTGGTGCGAAATATTTCACCAAGCTTGATGCTTCGCAAGGATTCTGGCAGTTCAAGCTAGATGAAGGAAGTACTAAGTACTGTACATTCAATACTCTGTCTGGCAGATATTGCTTTCTTCGTATGGCATACTCTGAGCGTCAGAAATATTCCACAGGGCGAGGAAACATACTTTTGAAGGCATTCAGGGTGTTCCACTCTATGTCAATGACAACATAATTTGGGGCTCCACCCAAGAGGGACACAATGACAGGCTAATTAGGGTATTACAAAATATCAGAAGAAATGGGTTACGACTCAATAAGGCCAAATGTCAGTTTGGTGTGAGGGAAATAACGTTCCGAGGAGACAGATTATCTGGTCAAGGAATAGAGCGTGATGACATGAAGATACAAGCCATCATAAATATGCCTCGACCTACAGATAAAAAAGAAGTACTAAGAGTACTGGGCATGATCAGCTTCATTGGAAAGTTCATACCAAATCTCTCAGCAAAGACAGCATGTCTTAGGGATGTCCTGAATAAAGTGAATAACTTCACTTGGACTGAACAGAATGAACAAGAATGGAGAAGACTAAAGATAGCTCTAAAGACCACACCGGCATTAACATTTTTCGTTCCAACAAAAAAATACCAAGATTTCAACGATGCATCGAAGGATGGTCTCGGTGCAGTATTGCTGCAACAAGAAAATGGTAGTGATTGGAAACAAGAAGTATATGCTTCAAGATCTGCGGCAGAACCTGAATGTCATTATGCACAAATAGAAAAAGTGTGTTTAGGGCGAGTGAATGGTTTGGCGAAATTCCATAGTTACATATATGGGGCGGGATTCTCCAACACCGGGGGTCAGCGTGAATCCCGCCCCCGTTGACCTCCTAATTCTCCAGCCCCCCAGAAAATTGCCCCGGCGTGAGTCGCGCCGCCCACCTAAGAGAATGGCGGGGTTCGGCGTGATTCAATGGGCCCCAGGGCTGACCGAAATCTCTGACCCGCAATGGGCCGAAGTCCCGCCTGTACTTTGCCAGTCCTGCCGGCGTAAATTAGAGTAGGTCCCTTACCGGGGGGACCTGGCGGCGCGGGCGGGCTCGGGGTTCTTGGGGGGGTCGTGGAGGGATCTGGCCTCGGGAGGTGCCCCCACGGTGGCCTGGCCCGCAGTCGGGGCCCACCGATCCGCGGGCGGGCCTGTGCCATGGGGACACTCTTTTGTTCCGCACCAGAGGCCGTGGTCCTCCGCCATTCCCGGTGGGGAAGCGAATCCCTCTGCGCATGCGCAGGGATGACATCAGCACGCGCTGGCGCTCCCGCGCAAGCGGCGACTCGCACCGGCTGGGGGAGGCCCTTCAGCGCCAGTTGGCGTGGCACCAAGCCCCTTTCCCACCGGCCGGCGGGGCGCCAACCACTCCGGGGTCGGCCTGGCCCCTGAAGGTGCGGAGGATTCCTCACCTTTGGGGCGGCCCAACGCCGGAGTGGTTCACGCCACTCGGTCCTGCCAGGACACCCCGCCCCACCGGGTAGGGGTGAATCCCGCCCACGGTCTACCTACATTCATTGTTGAGACAGATCAATAGTCAAAAAGAATCTCAGTGAGATGTTGCCTCGTATTCAATGGATGATAATAATAATATTTTTATTGTCACAAGTAGACTTACATTAACCCTGCAATGAAGTTACTGTGAAAAGTCCCTAGTCGCCACATTCTGGCGCCTGTTCGGGTACACAGAGGGAGAATTGCGAATTCTCAGCTGGTACGGGAATTGATGATGAAACTTCAAAGATATGATTTTGAATTAATTATATTGTGGTAGCATGTGCGTTGTCTAGAGCTACTACAGCACAAGATGACAACTCCACTGGAGAGGATGTGTAGGTTCATGTAGATATGATTACGGAAATACCACCAGTGTCAGATGGAAAGTCAAAACTGATTGTTGAAGGAACAGGGAAGGATGAAGTATTACAAATGGTGATGTACAATCTCAACAATGGATGGCCAAAAGGTTCATGTTCTAAATATCATCACATACGATCAGAGCTAAGTGTATCAAATGGTTTGTTATTGAGACAAGAGTGAATCGAATTCCACAGTCTCTGCGCAAGGAGTTGCTACAAAAGATTCGTGAAGGCCACCTTGGAATCGAGAAATGCAAGCGAAGAGCGCGATATACTGTATATTGGCCGGGAATAAACAAGACATACAGAAAGTGTACCACTTGTCAACAATACCAAAATCGACAAGCAAAGGAACCGATGAAGCTAGGTGAAATTGTGTTAGTTCCTTGGCAAAAGGTTGGGATAGACTTATTCTACCCTAATGGTAAAAAATATTTGGTAGTGGTAGATTATTACTCAAATTATCCAGAGGTAGCAAAATTATCTAGCTCATCAGCAAAGTGTGTAATCATGCACACAAAAGCAACATTTGCAAAAAACATGGAATGTCTGAGGTAGGAATGAGTGATAATGGATCATGCTTTAACAGTAAAGAATGGCAGGAATCTGCACAGCAATATGATTTTAAGCACGTAACATCAAGTCCATTACACCCACAATCAAATGGCAAAGCAGAAAAGGGGGTTCAGATAGTCAAGCAGTTACTAAAGAAGGCTATGGATAGTAAAGATGATCCCTATTTAGCACTGCTAAGCTATCAAACATCTCCATTAAGTTGTGGTTTATCGCAGCAATGTTGATGAATCGGAAACTACAAACAACTCTGCCATGCCATGCCAAGCAAAGGCTGAATGAGAAGATAAGAGATCAAATGGAATCTCAAAAGAAGAAACAAAAGGAATATTATGACAAGTTTACCAGGAGTCTGAAACCTTTGAAACCAAATGACATGGTGAGAGTGGAGGATCCTGATGGCTGGTCAAAATGTGCTAAGGTACTGCAAAAAACAGGTCAATACTGTGATAACTGAGCAAGGACAGGTTTTAAGGAGGAATAGACGAGCACTCCTAAAAGTGAAACAACCTGCTGTTGAACAGCAAGGCGAGGATGTAT
Organism: Scyliorhinus canicula; assembly: GCF_902713615.1. Taxonomy (NCBI): domain Eukaryota; kingdom Metazoa; phylum Chordata; class Chondrichthyes; order Carcharhiniformes; family Scyliorhinidae; genus Scyliorhinus; species Scyliorhinus canicula. Next base: position 50,519,272 of record NC_052149.1, on the reverse strand, counting down.
ATGAAAGTTAACATTCATTGAAACCAACACAAGCAGTGAACGAGTTAAATGTCAATGTACAGAATGCTGTTCAGAACAAAGGATACAATTATAGTAGATGTACCTACAGAAGTTCAGAACTATCATGCAGATTCACTAGATTTACCAAAATTGAGACGATCAATGAGAAACAGAAAGAAACTGGAAGGGTTGGATCTGTTGTTGTATTTTATATTTTCCCCGCGTCTTGACTGTGATAGAGAAATACAAACATGATTCATTAGGTAAGCAAAACTGAACTTTATTTCCGAATTAGAACTGACTGCTAGCAGTAAATGGCTGAGACTTGGAGTCAAGTACAAACTGCTGAGTCCGTCCCAAGTCTGCGATATTACAGAAAAGAAGGCGATTCTTATACATTATAGGATCAAGATAACATGAATACAGCTTGGTCAGGAATTTGATTGAAAGTAAAACATAAGTAATAATCGTTACAATGGCGTCACCTTGCTGACCTTTAGGGGACTGGAGTCTCATATCATTATCTTGTCTTTGTTTTAAGAACTGGACAAACTTGTTTACGAACAGGAAGAGACAGTTGTTCAGCTTATTATTTATTGAGACTGCTTCTAAGTTCATGACGAACATTTTGTATTTTGTATCTGTGTCTTAGGTTAAATTCAATTGTACCAAGAAGACTTGACTAGTTTTCCCATCATGCCATTATTTGCTTCACACAATACCACACTGTGAATGGACAATATAACTGTACATGATGTAAAATATATTGTCATGCATATCGTAAGTAATATTTACTGAACTAATGTATAAGTTTTCTTCAAAATCTCAAGGAAAGGGGATGTAGTGCTATGCATTAACTAATGTATGTGTCAATATGTATAGCCTTTGATCAGTAGGTTTCAGGCAAGTAATAGCATGTGACACTGAAACGGGGGGAGAGTCTTGAGGAGAAATCATCATGGTCAGTTATGTTTGTATTAGTTCCAGTTTTATAGCATTTGTTTCCTACCCACAGTTTATTATACTATAATAAAACTAACGAGTCTTGAACTAGGTGTTCTTTAGTACACCGACTCAGTAATTGTCTTTGTACAAGAACATAATAACAATCATCATCCTCTATTCCATGGACCAGGACCGCTGTTACTGCCAACCCAGGGCCCACACCCTGTAGTGCAGCAGGTATGTATCACAAGGGGGTTGGAGGCAGGGAGGTGACCGGGGGTGTGGGGGAGGGGGGGGGGGGGGGGCTGGGGCCCGGAGAGACTGTCTCCCATGCAGTTTGGGTTTCTGAACCCCTATTTGAGCCCGATGACAGGTTTCAGAAATCCATGGGAAAAATCTACTCTAACAGTTTACCATTAGGGGGGAGACTTATGTTTGCTTTTTGGATCAAAACTGTAAACAGTTTTAATCTGATTTTGCTAAAAAATATTGCTAGGATCTAATCTCCCAATATGGGGAATGGCAGAGTGAAACCAATATTTCTCAGTCCATGAACACCAATGCAATAGCAGTTAGCTGACTTTGGTTTCTTGCTGGCTGATTGGTCCCATCTGAAACCTGTCGCTCCAGCCCACACATCTCAAAATGTTAAATAAGTGCGTAAAAAGGAAAAAGTAATACGGCAAAATTGAAAGGAATATGGAGCAGCTGAATTCGCGCGAGGCGATTGGTTGAAGGTGGTTTGTGAACTTTCAGTTGTTATGTTGTCTGAGCATTCTCGGAAGGCTGACGTGCCTATTACATTCATGAGTCTTTGTTGAAATTGGCAAGGAAGTAAAGAATGAAATTGATTTATTTGTTCAATACGAGATAGCTGCGGCCTTGAAATGTTGGGAATGTTCAAATTCCATGGACTTTGCTCCAATCCCAGTTGCGCTGAAAGTGAAAGGCCTTTGGTTTGAATCTCCAGGGGCCCTGAGTACTGCAGGCTGCAATTGGAAACACGTCTTATCAACAGTGACCAGCTGCAAGAGTGAACAAACCCAGCACTTTTAATACGTCTGAGAATTGGGTTATGGCCTTTTCCGTTTATTGTGCATTTTAAAAAACTGTAACTGTTTTTATTGAATTCCTTTAACTCACGATATGATGTGTATGTGAACTATTCGCGATATATTGATTAGTTAAACAGATTACTTCCTTATTTTGTGTGATTATGCCAGCATCCAGATACAATCAATTTGAAAGTTTTTGTGGTATAAAATATCTTTTCTTTCTTGGAGGGGCTCAAGTGGTTGCACCAAATATTGAACCTTCAGTGGTGGAACTCAAATCTCAGTACAATACAGAGCTCTCCATGAGATCACGTTGCCAGGCTTCTCTCAATCAGATGGGAGCAAGAGGAAAACGTCTGTAAATGACAATGTTGCACTCCTTACTGTCAAAACCACCAGGAAGGAGCACAAAAAGTGTTCAGGTACAGTGTAGCACTGGTGGTTAATTGTTGGCAGCCAACTAATCAGGAGTTTGATTTGCAGAGTTTCTTATTCACTTTATCCTCTATCCAATCTACAGCTCTCAGGGCAGTGGCCAGGTTTGATCTGGCATATGTCACACTGACATTTCACATAAGAAGAACATCAAGTGTTCCTTCAGTAGGTCTACCTCCCTTCCATTTATCTAAGGTCAGTGTGGTTCATGGACAAATACATGGTTGCACCACCTATCTATTCTGTTTGGAAAAAACATGTGGAAAAAAACAAGTAAAGCCGAGAAGAGTAAAAGTAACTAAAGAAGCGAATCAATCGAAGATATCTTTAAATCCCTCAGTATGCTATTATCTGATGCCCTCTGAAATGAACTTGTACAATAACATCTGGTTGCTCTAAGTACAACATTAGAGTTGTAGAATAGTAAAATCATAGAAGGAGGCTATTTGGCCCATTGGGTCCATGCTGGCTCACTGGAAGAATACCCACCTAATCCCACTCCCCTGCCTGTACCCCATAGTCCTGCACATTTTTATGCTTCAGATAATTACCTAATTCTCTTTTGAAGGCCTTGATTGAACCTGCTTCCACCACACTCTCAGGCAAAGCAATCCAGCTCCAAATCACTCACTGCCAGAAAAAGCTGTTAATGTAACTTTTTTTGCCAACCATCTTAAATTGGTGGCTTTTGGTTCTCCATTCTTCCACCAATGAGAACGGTTTCTCCTCATCCATTCTGAACACATGCCGAATGATTTTGAATACATCTGTCAAATTTTCTCTCAATCTTCACTTCTTTAAGAACAGTCCCTGATTCTCCAAGCTATCCACATGACTGAAGTACTTCAGCCCTGGAACCATCATTACGAGTCTTTTCTGCACCCTCTCCTGAGCCTTCTTACCCTTTATAAAGTGTGGTGCCCAGAATTGGTCACCATGGTTGAGGTCAGTTCCAAGGTTTAATATAGATTCATCATAACGTCCCTGTATCAGAATACTTAGGGACTCTATGGGCTGAATTTTTACCATCCCTCAGGAGATGGGTTGAAAGGTGGGAAGGGCCAGTACAATTGCTGGGGATTAGGTCAGAATGTCTCGCCAACGTGGTTTTACCATTGGGATATGTTACTGACTGGAGCTGGGCAGTCAATTTCAATAATTAAAGGTCCAATTTGGAGCTGTTTTACAGTGCTCTTGCCATTCGTCACACAGCAAATCGCAAATAATATTATTCACATCTGAAGTTGATGTTGTTCCTGCACCTCGTGGTGCGCAAGGTAGATTTTCATCTGATTCGATAGCAAGGTTTTTCCCCAGAACAGCTCGCTAGTCTGTTGCCAGAGGCTTATAGCTTGAGGGGGCTCCGTACAGAAAGTTAATTCACAAGGTGAGATCACATGGGATTAGGGGTAATGGCTTGGGTAGAAGAAAGGCTGACAGACAGAAGACAGAGTTGGGATAAATGAGCCTATTTCTGAATGGCAAGATGTAACTAGGGGAACTAGATGTAACAGGGTTCGGTTCTTGGGCCCCAACTATTTACAATCCATATGAATGACTTGGATACAGGGATAGAAGATTCTACAGCCACATTTTCAGACGAAACAAAAATGAGGATATAAGAAGCTTGTTGGGAGAGTGGACCAAAATGTGTCAGATGGAGGCTATTGTGGATAAGTGTGAGGTCATGTATTTTGGTCCAAAAAATGGGAAGGCAACTTATTATCTAAATGGGGAGAGACTTTGGGGTGCTCCGATGCAGAGGGATCTGGGGGTTCACGTTCATGAGTCACAGTAAACTAGCATGCAGGTGCAGCAGATAATATAGGAAGTGAATGGAATGTTGGCATTTATAGCAAAAGGAATTGAGTATAAAGGTAAGGAGGTGTTGTTGCACCTATGTAAGGCATTGGTGAGACCACACCGGGAGTATTGTGCACAGTTTTGGTCCCCCCTTATTTGAGGAAAGATGTAATGGCATTGGAGGCAGTTCAGAGGAGGTTCACTAGATTGATTCCAAAGATGAGGGGTCTGTCGGGAGATTGAACAGTTTAGGCTTATACTCTCTAGAGTTTAGAAGAACGAGGGGAGATCAAATTGAGGTATACAAGATGATAAAAGGTATGGATAAAGTGGACGTGGAGTGGATGCTTCCTCTTATGGGGCATTCTAAAACGAGAGGCCATAACCTTAGAATAAGAGGTAGCAAATTTAAAACAGATTTGAGGATAAGCTACTTCTCCAAAAGGGTTGTGAATCTGTGGAATTCGCTACCCAAGAGTGCGGAGGATGCCGGGATATTGAGTAAATTTAAGGAGTTAACAGATTCTTAATTGGTAATTGTTTGAAGGGTTATGGAGAACAGGCACGGCAGTGGAGTCAAGGCCAGGATGAGATCAGCCATGATCGAATGGCAGGGCTCAATGGGCCAAATGGCTTAATTCTGCTCCAAAATCTTATAAACGTATGAACAAACAAATAGACTGGCCCAAACTTATCGTGGGGTCAAATATGACATCAATGCGGCCATGCCCAGACTCCTTCATCTGAATGCCAGAATCATGAGCATTCATTCCTGAGTGGAAATAAAAATATCTCGCTCTACCTATCAATAATAATACTCCAAACATGTCATCCACAGGTAAATGTGAATCAAGGCCCTCAAAACATCGAGGCTGATGCTGGTGCAGGCTTTCAGGATGAGTAAGTAGACCCCTCTACCTCCTTATCGCCTTAGCAACAAGGCCCATCATCGAGCACAAGCCCCAGAAAATGAACAAAACCAAACTCATTAACCTTACAATTACTGAATCTCTCACATTCATGTTAATAGCAGTTTTTGTTTTCCCATGCCATAAATTGTGACAATAGTCCTTCTAGAATGGTGCTAGGGATGAGAAAACACTCCCTTTCCCATGGCACTTTTCCATGCAAGCACCTGAGATGCAGCACGTGTCCTTTCACTTCCTCTGTCTCACCATTAAAGACCTAAAACACTTCTTCCAAGTGAAACCGTGATTGTACTTCTTTCAATTTAGTGTACTGTATGTGTTGTTTACAATGTACAAAGAACAAAGAAAAGTACAGCACAGGAACAGGCCCTTCGACCCTCCAAGCCCGTTCCGATCATGCTGCCCGACTAAACTGCAATCTTCTACACTTCCTGGGTCCGTATCCCTCTATTCCCATCCTATTCATGTATTTGTCAAGATGCCCCTTAAATATCACTATTGTCCCTCCTTCCACCACCTCCCCCGGCAGCAAGTTCCAGGCACCCACTACGCTCTGTGTAAAAAACTTGCCTCGTACATCTACTCTAAACCTTGCCCCTCGCACCTTAAACCTATGCCCCCTAGTAAGTGACCCCTCTACCCTGAGGAAAAGCGTCTAACTATCCACTCTGTCTATGCCCATCATAATTTTGTAGACCTCTATCAGGTCGTCCCCTCAACCTCTGTCGTTCCAGTGAGAACAAACAGAGTTTATTCAACTGCTCCTCATAGCTAATGCCCTCCATACCAGGTAACATCCTGGTAAATCTCTTCTGCACCCTCTCTAAAGCCTCCACAGCCTTCTGGTAGTGTGGCGACCAGAATTGAACATTATACTCCAAGTGTGGCCTAACTAGGGTTCTATACAGCTGCAACATGACTTGCCAATTCTTATACTCAATGTCCCGGCCAATAAAGGCAAGCATGCCGTATGCCTTCTTGACTACCTTCTTCACCTGTGTTGCCCCTTTCAGTGACCTGTGGACCTGTACACCTAGATCTCTCTGACTAATCTACAATGGGGGGACCCAGCATAGATTGAGTGACCACTTTGCAGAACACCTCCATTCACTCCGCACATGATCCCGAGCTTCCCATCTTCCCACTTGTCATTTCAATTCATCATCTTGCCTCCTGCTCTATTGTTGGCCTGTTGCAATGAAGCTCAACACGAACATGCTTGTTGTAGAAAGAAAACAGCAAAAGAACAGCAAAAAAAACAAGCCTCAGGCAATGGTTATGGCTTAAAGTTATTGAACTCAATATTGAGTGCAGAAGTCTGTAGAGTGCCAAGATGAAAGATAATGTTCAACAACCTGAGACCATAACATTTGCCTCAATCTTGTTTTTTTCTTATTTTTTTTCTGCTGGCTTCTGTCTTTCTTTGTCCCATCATGCTGCATTCAGCTGGCTGCTATATAGCCATTTACACCTCATCTAAACATCATCTTTGTCTCTTTATAACATCTATTACCACTCTGTTTGGCTTTTATATCATGAAACTTTTCTTACTTTATCTCTCCTGCTCTCCCTATCACAGATCTTTTGTTATTCCTGCCCCCTCCCCTTTTCACTAGCTTAAAAACTGTTCCATTTCCACCTACCTGCCATTCTGATGACAGGTCACTGACTTGAAACATTGGGCAGTATTCTCCATTGCGAGTCCGCCTCGCTTCTGCTGCCAGCGGGGACGGAGAATCTGGCGCTGAGGCAAATCTCTATTCACTGCAGCGGGAAACACAGAATCCCACCGCTGTGAAGGAATGGAGAATCGAATTCATTGGGCGGGATTCTCCATTGGCTGACACCGAAATCGGGAAACGCAATTGGGCGGAGAATAGGTTCCGATGCCAAAATCGCGGTGGGTGCTGATTTGACGCCAAATCACCATTCTCCATTACCTCGACAGCGGCGTCAATGCGTACCAGAACGCACGTACAGTAAACACCGTTTGCGGGCCCAACCTGGTATTCTCCGGGGCCTCTGCGATTCCCCTCCTCCTATGGGCCGAGTTCCTGATGGCGTGGTTCACTTGCGCTTTCAAAAGTCGTGAAATTGGCGAGTAAGTGAGGAGGTAGGACCTGGAGAAGAGAAACTGCAGGCTGCTGGGCTGGACACTGTCTGAGCTGGCTGGGGTGGGGCCCTGCCAGGGATCAGGGTGTACGGGCAGAACAGGCTGAATAACTGAGGTGACCCCCTATGGGACTGGGGCAGTGCCCAGGCATGGACTGTCATTACCGCGGCTATCTTGCTGCGCACCCACTAACCACACATCATGGCCCCTGGTTCCTGCAGAGGGAGAGTGACATTGGCCATATGGGTGCCCCCACAGAGTCCGCAGTCCCAACTGGGGCCACCATGTAGGCCGGTGGATCTAGTTGGGCACGGGGATTTACACCATGCCTTTCACCCCCTGCAGACAATGGATATTTGAATTCAACCAGCAATGGTGGCCTTTCTGCTAGTTGCCGCAGCCCTGGGAGATACCCTGCGGTTGTAGGAACTGGAGCTGCTCAAGGAGGAGGAAGCTGCAGCAGCGGAGCGGGCTGCAGAGGGGCAGATGGCAACCCCGCATTTTGAAGAGCCGGATGCCCAATAGGCCGAGGAGGAGAAGGAGGTGCCAAGAAGGTGCCGCATGAGGCCTCGTGTGCACCAGCAGCGCCTGTCATTTGAGGATCTGCCGGATCGGGCATGCTGTCGGAGACTCCAGCTGAGCAGGGAGACAGTGCAACATATCTGCCAGATGATGGCACACCTGGCACCCCAGAGGTATGGGGGAGGACACCCGCTCCCGGTGGCTGTCAAGGTGACAGTCACCCTGAACCTTTATGCCACGGGATCCTTCCAGGTGCTGTGTGGGGACCAGTCCGTGATCTCAAACCTCGGTGCACAGGTGCAAGCGTGCCGTCACAGAGGCACTGTATGACCAGTTGGTACAATATATCCACTTCAATGTGGACTGAGTGCACCAAGATGCCCGGGCAGTGGGGTTCACCGCCTCGCAGGGATGCCCTGGGTCAAGAGGGGTGATCTAGATGCATGCTCTCCCATGAACACATGCAGATGACAGGCCGCTCCACACACGTCAAAAGGGGTTTCACTCGATGAACATGCAGCTGATATGTGACCATCAGAAGCCCATCATTCACTGCTGCGCCGGATACCCAGGCAGTGTGCATAATGCCTTCATTCTGGCACACTCGACAAATCCTGACATGTTCGAGACATTCTCCGGTTGGGGAGTTGGCTCCTGGGTGGCAGGGGTTATCCACTGCAGTTGTGGCTGATGACACCTATCTGGAGGCCACAGACCGATGCGGAGACCCACTACAATGAAGCCCATGCAGCAACCAGGAGTGTGATTGAGTGATGTTGTGACTAGGCCATGCTCAAGAGCACAGCTGCGATTTCCAGGTGGCTCTGGGACATGTTCTGAGACAGCAACCCTGTCCTGGGCCTCGGCCAGTACCTGCACAGAATGCTCCAGGCCTTGGACATGCTGATTGATACCCAAAACTTTCGATAACAATGCCTCCACCGCAGACGCCATCTGTATGGTGTTGGCAATGACTGTGTCCAGCGCAGCCACAGTCGGCTGGGAGCCGTGCTGCTGGCCGTGGGTGGGGGGAGGGGGGGGGCTTCCGCGGGGGCTAAAGGGACTGGTGTAGGGTGGTCAGATGGTGGCCAGGGGTAGTCAGGGTGTGGCCAGGGGGCACTATCTGGCAGGTCACGTCCGCGCATGGTCGGCGCTGCAGGTCATCACGGTGCGCAGGTGCAGCCACGGACCTGGCCATTCTCCGGCCGTTTTTGACACAGCAGCCGGGAGTTTTACCCGGCGCGGCTACTAGCCCCTTACTGCTCCCAGGATCGGTGAGGGTTCGGCACTAATTTAGGCAACGTAAAACGCCACAGTTTCCATGCCGCCGTTGGCACTTAGCCACAAAATCGGAGAATCCAGCCTTTAGTCTCTGAAACAGAGAATCCTGCCGATTAACTCTGAGGGCGGGATTCTCCACCCCGCTGCACCCGATTTCTGGTGCGGTGTGCCCCCACCCACGGAGAGATCCTCCATCTGGCCTCTGGCCAATGGGGTTTCCCATTGTGGGCACCCCTACGCCATCGGTAAACCAGCGGGCGTGAGTGCGCTGACGACGAAATGAAGGATCCTGCCGGTGAAGAATCCAGCCCCGTTTCTCTCCACAGGTGCTACCTGACCTGCTGAGTATTTCCGACACTCCTTGTTTTTATTTCCGATTTCCAGCATCTGCAGTATTTTGCTTTTGCATGGGGAACTTCAGTTTCGCTGAGTGATTGGAGCAGTTGGAACTGTTCTCCTCAGAGTTAAGAGGAGCTTTGAGCGAGGTGTCATCACCACAAATGATTTTGACAGAGTAAAATGACAGAGGGGTCAGTAACCAGAGGACAATTAATTTTAGGTGACTTAAAGAACCAGAGTGAGCTGCTGTGGATACACTGCCAGAAAGTGCAGTAGAAGTATCCTCAATGGTAACATTCAAAAGAGGTATTAGATAAATACTTAAAAAGGCAACATTTTTACAGGGCTACATAGAAAGGACAGAGGAATGGGTGTAGCTCTAACGAAGCCTTGCACAGGAACAATTGGTTGAAGATTCTCCTACTGTGCTCTCGCATTCTATAACTCCACGCTGCTATTGGAATTACAGTTTGCAGAACCATGTTTATAATTTTTGGCTCCAAATTGGCTGAAATTGTATCAGATGTTCCAAGGAGAGAGCTGTGTGAGTTCTTGGATATGGGTGAACGAGACTTACCTGGAAGGAGGGTGGACTTTTGACAGCGTTGAGCTCTTTCACCTGTGACCCACTTTCCTCACCTGGAGTAACTTAGCAGCCATGGCACCTGGGGAGGTCCCAGCGGACTAACTGGGCCACACTGCTTCTGTGTGGGCTTTACACATAAAGATATTTAACTGGAGTAGACAGCCTTGTGTGCGGCTGCAGACCAGAAAGCAAGCATCTCGGCATGCCAAAAGCAAAAAAAAACATTAAAATTTACATTTCCTGGGGACTGGAATTGCCCCGCCACACAGTAAAATCAATATTACATCAGTGTACCCATTATCCCCTTTCCAAAAAAAAAATTTAAATAAATAAATCACTGCAGAAATTGCACTTGTAGCTATTTTCCTTTATAACACAACTGATAATATTGGGTAGAGTTAAGTTAATGTCGTGATAAGTTCACATGTTGCTGAATTCCAATTGTAATTGTTTTTTTTGCATGTTATACAATTGGGTTTCAATTTTCGCAGGAAAAACAAACTGAATTGAAGAATGTGATCCCAAAATTCTTTTAAAAATCCTAAAATCCAATGCAATATAAAGGAATTCAATACAGTCAGTTGCCTCGAAGCACTAGTGTTGCTTTAGGGCCTCTATTTCGAGTTATCTTTCAGTTGTATACTCTCTTTATGGGTTGTCTGCTTCTTTGAGTTTTGTTGACATGCATGATTACATAAGAATGACAAGACTCTCAAAGGGAATATCAATCATTGGTATTTTAAGCTGACACGCAACGTTTCAATCTTTTCAATTAGCATTTCTCAAGAAAAATCATCTGTTGCACTCGCATGATTTTCAACAGCAAATGAATTAGAAAATTCCGATGGTTGGAGTGACAGATGCTAATGCGAAGGTGATGTTACTTTTTCCAGCTATTGATTGTGCGTAATGTTGAGTAAAAAAAAAGGGCAATTGACCTCTTGCTGTCTGGAATCATTGCTCCAGCTGAGGTTGCTGTTTACCGTTGAATGTGGGTATCACTGGCAATGCCAGCTTTTATCGTTAGTTAGCCTGAGAAGGTGGTGCAGGCCCTTCTTCATAAACTACTGCAATCCCACTTGTGGTTATATACAGCTTACTAGACCACTCCTGAAGGTAGATAAGCCATCAAATAGTTTATTCAGAAACCACCATAGGCAATAGCTTCATCATTTTAAACATCTTAATCAGAAATCCTTTTTGTCCTCTTTTTTATAGAGTACAGAATCCTATCCTGTTCAACCTGCCTTGATAGACACAGAATTTTAAAAAATATAAATTTAGAGTACCCCCAAATTATTTTTTTTTCCAATTAAGGGGCAATTTAGCGTGGCCAATCCACCTTACTGCACACCTTTTGGGGGTGAAACCCACACAGACATGGGGAGAATGTGCAAACTCCACACGGACAGTGACCCAGGGCTGGGATTCGAACCCGGGTCCTCAGGGCTGCAGTCCCAGTGCTATCCACTGCGCCACACGCCGCCCATCTTAGAAGCTCTGTCCTAACTGCACTGCGGGTGTACCTACACCCCATAAATGCTGTGGTTTGAGAAAGTCGTTCGAGCGCTACCTTGGCAATTAGGGATGGGCAACAGTTGCTTGCCTTGGCAGTGACACACGCAGCCCGTGAACGAATAAACGTCATGTTTTATTAGATGTAGCTTCGCAGTGGTGCTGAGTCGTGTTTACTGTATAAAAATTAAGCAGACATTGAAGTTTGTGAGAAGCTCCAAAATGCGGAGACGTGACAGGGCAACCCACAACGCCTGCTGGTAAATACTACCTGTGTCTTCAGCATTTACTTTCCCTCGGAAAGGCTACAAGATCTCTTTTCGGAGCTGGTTAATGTTTTAGTGGCTGTGCTGACCTTGGTGAAGCTTTGGTTAGCGTGCAATTCTGCTTAATGGATAAAATGGGAAACAGCAAACTATTTTTAAACTTCTATCATTTCTGTCAGTGAAGATCTTCAACAATTTCTGGGTTGTTTTTCAAGTTGATGATGCTACATCAGGGGCCGTTACTGCCATTGCTGAACCAGTAATGTAATTAAGAGAGGATTTAAAGATGGCGACTGGGATAAGTGGCGAAACCACACTTTACTGATCTTCTGAAGGTAGAGTTTAAGCACATCTACGATGCTGGGCTGGATTTTACCAGCTCTCTGGGGATGGGCTGGCAAGCAGCACCATGGCACCTTGTCAGAGATGGGGAAGGCATTGAAAGGCTCTCTGCCTAGAGTCAAAGTGAACCACACAAATGGCTTATTAAGGGCTTCTTCCCACTATGGAATGTCTGTTACCAGCAACAGGATGCCCTCTGCTGTGTGGGGACACTGCTAGGTAATTGGTAGAGGCCTCCAGACAGGCTCTGGGAGGAGTGGTGTCCTCCTGTTCAGGCATTCTTCAGCCCATGGTGAGCCACCCCCCTGGGGGCATCTAAAAGGAGATTTGACTAAGGGGGCCATAATCATGAATGATTTTAATAGAGTAAAGAACCTGTTTACGATGACAGAAGTGTCAGTAACCAGAGGACACAGATTTGAGGTGACAGGAGGAAGCATTAATTTACTCAGTGAGCTGCTGTGAATAGACTGCCAAAAATGCAAGCAGATTCAAGGGTAACATTCAAAAGTGACATTGAATAAATACTTAAAGAGAAAATGGACGCAATTCTTGGCTGTTGCGATTCACTTTTCCCGCTGGCATCACACCTGCATTTGCCGCCGGCGTGGGATGGCTTCAATGGGAAATCCCATTGACAAGTGTTTGACAAGGAGCTGCATAAAAGACTGATCCAGAAGGTGACATTACAGGCGTTTGGGGGGAGAGTACTACACTGGATTCAGGATTAGCTGACTGATAGAAAGCAGAGGGTCGGGATAAATGGGTCCTTCTCTGACTGGTGGGATACCGCAAGGGTCAGTCCTCAGACCTCAACTGTTACAATCTATGTACATGATTTGCAAGCAGGGACAGAGTGTAACATAGCAAACTTTGGAGAAGATATTAAAATAGATGAGAAAGCAGATAGTGAAGAGAATGAACAGATCTTACAGACGGATATAGATAGGGTAGGAGATTGGGCCAGAATTTGGTAGATTGAGTTTAATGTAGATAAGTGTGGGATTATCCATTTTGGCCAGAAAAATAGAAAGGCAGCAACCGCGCATGCGTGGGTTGGTGTCTGCCAACCTGCGCATACGCGAGTGACGTCATTTAAGCGCCGCCGGCCGCGTCATTTACGCGCCGCCGCTTTGACGCAGGCGCCAAGTCCCAGCGCGCAAAATTGACGCGGCGCTGCTCCTAGCCCTCTGGGGGTGGGAGAATAGGGGGCGAGGAGCAGCCTCCGACACCAGAGTGAAACACTCCGGTTTTCACTCCAGCGTCGGCACTTAGTATCCCGTTGGGAGAATTGCGCACCTGGAGTATAAAAGTAGAGAAGTGTTGTTGCAATTGGGGTGGCACGGTGACACAGTGTTTAGCACTGCTGCCTCACAGCTCCAGGATCCCGGGTTCAATTCCGGCCTCATGTGACTGTGTGTGTGTAGTTTGCACTTCCTCCCAGTGTCTGTGTGGGTTTCCTCCCAGTGCTCCGGTTTCCTCCCACCTTCCAAAGATGAGCAGGTTAGGTAGATTGGCCATGCTAAATTGCCCTTCGTGTCCAAAGGTTAGGTGGGGCTACGGGGACCGGGTGGAGGCATGAGCTTAAGTACAGTGCTCTTTCCAAGGGCCGGTGCAAACCCGATGAACCAAACAGCCAAAGTCTGGACTGTAAATTCTAAAAATTGTATTGGGTGTTGGTGAGACCACATTTGGAGTAGTGTGTCCAGTTTTAACCTCCTTATTTGAGGAAGGATGTGGTGGCATTGGAGGCAGTTCAGGGAAGGTTCACCAGATTGATTCTGGGGATGAATGGAGTTGCCATATGAGGAGAGATTAAACTGTTTGGTCTTATACTTGCTGGAGTTTAGAAGAATTAGAGGGGATCTTATCGAGTAATCTAAAATATAAAAAGAGAAAAAGGAGATTGATATAGTAAATGTAGATCAAATGCTGTCCCTGGTGGGGCAATCTAGAAGGAGAGGTCGCAGATATAGATTGAGGCAGTAGATTTAGAACTGAAATGAGGAGGAACTACTTCTCGCAGAGGGTGGTGAATTTGTGGAACTCACTGCCCCATAGTGTGGTGGAATTTGACTCATTAAATGGTTTCAAGAAGGAGATAGATATATTTCTGATAAAGAAATGGGTTAAGGGGATATGGGGAACAGTTAGGGAGGTGGATTTGAGACCAGGAAGCGATCAGCCATGTTCTGATTGAATGGTGGAGCAGGCTCGAAGGGCTGAGCTGCCTACTTCTGCTCCTAATTCATTTGTTCCTATGTTCCTAAGCAGTGAGAATTGAGAATCCCCCTGCCAGCGATTGGCGCACCGCTGAGAACGGAGAATCCAGCCCATACATTTACAGGGCTACATGGCAACAGTGGTGAATGCCACCACCACCCTCCCACCCCAGCCCCTTGCTGGGTTCCTGCCTGATTGGTCTCAAGACCCAACAGACCACATCCACCACTTCACCCTTCTTCTCTAGGTGCAGTTGCAGCAGTGGCCACTAGTCCCAGTGGCATTGCTGAGGCTGCAGACTGCTGCTGATCATCTGCTTGGGGATGGGCAGTCATCTTAAATAGGGATGGTGGCCCAAGAGGCAACCAATTAACTGGCTGCTGATGACAAAATGTGGCCCCGGATCACAAACCACCAAAGTGGGGTTTGCTTGCTTTTGTGGCTGTCAGCAGAACCCCCATCACCAGCACTAAATTCCAGCCATGCTGTTTTTAATTGACAGCACTTAATGTTGGCAATGAATGCAAAAATGAGTAGACATTTTATTTCCTTGGGTTCATTCACTCTAATTGCAAAATATATTAACTTGCGGCTATCATTTTGAAGTCTAAATATGTGTCTTTCTCTTTTAAAGCAAATCAGAGGTTTGACTTTGATGTTTCCACACACAGTAGTACTTTTTGACCTTTTGCCTCAGAGAACAGTTGCGCGAGATAATGGCAGAAAAGTTACTTCAGAATTGCAGCGAATCCTCCATCACTTTATCAGTAATTTCTCCTGGAATTACTCCTTTGATACTGTGTTTATGCAATTTTGAATCTTCAAAGGGATGACAGGGCTGGGATTTGAACACATGCCATTAGCCCTTCATGCCTTAGTGTTCAGAGGTTCAGGTTGATTTGACTAAACATAAGCCCTTTGAACTCAAAGCCAACACTTTCAGCACTTATGCTCTTTGATAACATGGGAGTAAATTTTCCACCTATTGACTACAAATGAGCAGAAAATTGTTTTAACATCTATTTAAAGACATCTAATGCAAACTACAGAGCTTAGTTCTAACCCGGCTCTGCTGAACATTAATCACAATTGTCTGTCTTTCCTTTCAAATGAGAGGGTGAAAGTACCCATTAATTTACAAGGCCTTGTGTCACATGGCCAACAGCAGGTGCACACAGTAGAAGTATCCTTCAACAGTGTCAAATAGTGTGGTGGCCTTCCAGTCCAAGTGCTTAGATTAAAACTATTAAATCTCAGAACATCTGTTTGTAAGTTGGTTCTTGTTACTGTGACTCAATTCACAATCTAAGATACTAACTCTTCCATTTTGCAAACTGCGAGTTTTGGTGTTACATTTTCACAATAGGTCAAAGTACTGCACGATGCTTGTGGCGCGGCATCATCAATACGGCTATTTAAGTGTGATAATAGAGCAAACTTCAAATGCAATAACAAAAGGCACACCTATATTACGTGCGAAATAAGAGATTTTACTACAGATAAAAGATTAAAAATGGGGAAAGACTGAATGAAATGTAACGTTAGAAAAATAAAACATTGGTCCATAATATACTCCAGTATCTCACAAACTGAAAGTGGTTGAACACCAAAATTGAACAAATTTCTGGCAATCAGATTTGGAAAAGTTTATGAGATAAAGATCTGCATATAATACCATTAAGAGACGGAACAAAAACACATAGCTGCTGGGACTGCCAGAGCTGACAGTCAATTTGATTTCCTCCCATCGAGGGGCAGAGGTCCCACTCTTAACTTAGTTAGTAACTTTGGAGAAGTTTATGAGGAGGTTTGTTTGTTCGCGGGAATTTTTTTTTGGTTTTGATGGCGGGGTGTTTGGAGGGCAGGTCTCTCTGTGGGTGGAGGTGGAATATCAAGGGTGAGTGCACTTTTTCTGTTGTTTTGGGGGGAGCGTGGATGGGGGTGGGGAGGGTAATTGGGGGAGAAGGAGGTTTGGAGACCTTGGGCGGGGGCCGCCATGACAGCTGGGTGGGCTAGTTAACGGGAGTGCAGTGGGGGGTTGTCAGGAGGCGGGTGTAGGGGAGGAGGATGGGGCTGTTTTGTTTTGGAGAAGGGTGAGGGGTTGCTGACAAGGGTGTGGTTGCTGTGATGCAGCTGGAAAGGGAGTGATGACGGTGGACATCCAAGGGTGGACCGGGAGGGTCTTGTGACACGGGCGGGGGGCTGGCCCAAAAAAGGATATGATTGATCGGCAGGAGAGGGAGGCGGGGAGCCCCCTGACCAGGCTGATCTCGTGGAAAGTGAGGGGTTGAATGGGCTGGTCAAACTGTCACGTGTGTTTGCGCACTTGAGGAGTGTGAAGGCGGACGTGGCCTTTTTACAGAGACGCACGTAAAGAGAGGGGGCCAGACAAGATTGAGGAAAGGATGGGTGGGTCAGGTGTTCCACTCGGGACTGGACATGAAGACGAGGGGGGCGGGAGTGCGGGTGAATAAGCGGGTGGAGTTCGAGGTGGGTAGCATTGTGGCAGATCCGGAGAGAGGTTCGTGATGGTGAATGGGAATCTGGAGGGGATGCAGGTGGTCCTGATAAATACTTATGCCAGAAATCAGGATGATGTAGATTTCATGAGGCGAATGCTGTGGAAGATTGTTGACTTGGACTTACACCGGTTGATCATGGGGGTGGAATTTAATACGGTTATAGAGTCAAGCTTGGACCGGTCGAGCCCGAGCCGGGGAAGGTGACAGCGATGGTGAAAGAGCTGAAGGGTTTTATGGTGTGTATGTGGGGTGGGGGTGAGGGGGGGGGGGGATTTGACCCGTGGAGGTTTGGGAGGCCGAGGGTGAAGGAATTTTCATACTTTTCCTATGTGCACCGGGTGTACTCCCGCAACAACTCTCTTGTGGTGGACAAGGCGTTGCTGGCAGGAATGGTCAACTCAGACTATTCGGTGATTGTGGTTTCCGACGCACTGGATGGATTTGTGAGTGAACCAGGGGTTCCCAGCGCCTGCAGTGTAGGCTGGATGTAGGATTGTTGGTGGATGAGGATGTGTGCGA
Organism: Scyliorhinus canicula; assembly: GCF_902713615.1. Lineage (NCBI taxonomy): Eukaryota > Metazoa > Chordata > Chondrichthyes > Carcharhiniformes > Scyliorhinidae > Scyliorhinus > Scyliorhinus canicula. The sequence continues at coordinate 50,501,877 of NC_052149.1, read as the reverse complement.
GCGGGTGAGGGCTGCCATCTGGGGGTGTGTGGAACTCAATGACACGGGAGAGGTTATGGCCATCACGCTGTGGGAGGCACGCAAGGCAGTGGTCCGGGGGAGCTTATTTCAATTTGGGCGCCTCAGGGAGGGCAGAATGGGCAGAGATGTCAAGGCTGGTGGAAGAGATTCTGAGGAGGGACAGGAAGTAATAATAATAATAATCTTTATTGTCTCAAATAGGCTTACATTAACACTGCAATGAAGTTCGGCGGTCCCGGAGGTGGGACTACTGAAGGAGAGACAGAGGCTCCAGATGGAGTTTGGATTAATGTCCACGGGGAGGGTGGTGGGATGGCTGCAGAGGGCTAGAGGGGTGGCGTATGAGTCTGGGGAGAAGTCGAGCAGGATGCTGGCCCACCAGCTGAGGAAGCAGGAGGCGGTGAGGGACATTGGCGGAGTAAAGGAGGCGATGGGAAGGGTAGTGTTGGACCCAGTGGGGGTGAATGGGATGTTTGAGACTTTTTACAGGAGATTGTAAGAGCTGGCATCCCTGGCCGAGAGGAGGGAATGCAATGGTTCCTGGAAAAGTTGGAGTTTCCCAGTGTGGACGAGGGGTTAGTGCAGTGATTGGAGGCCCCTTTGGGTTGAAGGAGGTGATGGAGAGTATGGGGGTAAGGAAAGGCAGGCAGGAAAGGCCCCGTGCCCGATGGGTTCCCGGTGAAGGTTTATGAAAAGATGGGAGGGTACCTGGGGCCAGTGCTGGTGAGGGCATACAATGAAGCTAGTGAGAGAGGGGAACTCCCCCTTGCTATCACAGGTATCCATCTCTCTGATATTGAAAAAGGACAAGGATCCAGAGCAGTGTGGATCATACCATTCGATATCGCTGTTGAATGTGGACAGCAAGTTGCTGGCGAAGGTGTTGGCTTCGCGAATTGAAGACTGTGTCCCGAGGGTGATAGGCGAGGACTAACGGGGTTTGTGAAAGAGAGACTTTTGGCAGCAAATATGAGCAGGCTGTTTAATGTGATTATGATACCTGTGGAGGTGCAGGAAGTGGAAGTGGTAGGGGCGAAGGGCGCAGAGAAAGCGTTTGACCGGGTGGAGTGGAAATATTTGTGGGGGTGCTGGGGCAGTTCCGGGTTCTGGAAGGGGTTTGTGGACTGTGTCCGGTTACCATACAAGGCACTGCTGGTAAGTGTGCGGATGAACCGGGTGAGTTTGGGGTATTTCGGGCTGCATCGTGGGATGAGGCAGAGGTCCGCTCTCCCCTCTGCTTTTTGCCTTGGCTATATAGCCATTGGCAATGGTGCTTAGGGCATCGAGGGATTGGAAAGGGATTGGTAGCATACAGTAGCACAGTGGCTAGCATTGTTGCTTCACAGCGCCAAGGTCCCGGGTTTATTCGCGCTTGGGTCGCTGTCTCTGCGGAGTCTGCATGTTCTCCTTGTTTCTGCGTGGGTTTCCTCCGGGTGCTCTGGTTTCCTCCCACAAGTCCTGAAAGACGTGCTTGTTAGATGAATTGGACATTATGAATTCTCCCCCTTGTGTACCCAAACAGGCGCCAGAATGTGGTGACTAGGAGATTTTCACAGTAACTTCATTGCAGTATTAAAGCAAGCCTACTTGTGACAATAATAAGATTCTTATTATTATATATTTCGGACCCACTAGGTCCTGGGGGCATTATAGGGATTCCAGAGGACTTTGGCCGGTTCTCTGGGTACAAGTTGAACATTGGAAAGAGTGAGGTGTTCCCAATTAGGACCAGAGGGCAGGAGGTTAGGGGAGTTGCCATTTAAGATAGTGGGGGCAAGCTTTAGATACCTGGGCATTCATGTGATGTGGGGTTGGGCACAGCTGGTACAAGTTAAATTTGACTCAATTGGTGGAGCAAAGGAAGGAGAGGCTGGCTTTGCTAAATATAATGAACTACTATTGTGTAGCGAACAATGACAAGGAATGTCAGGAAATGGGTAGTGTGGGAGGGGTCGACATGGGGGCGGATGGAGGTGGCTTCTGCCATTCTTGTCGGACAGGTACTTTGTGAGTCCAGTGTCGGCCTTGAGGATGTAGGGGCAGTGGAGACAGCATTTGGGACTGGAGGGTGTCTCAGTGTGGGCATCAATCTGGAGAATCATAGGTTTGAGCTGAGGGTGTTGGACGCGAGGTTTCGGGGGTGGCAGCAGGCAGGGTGACCTGTTTGTAAGGGGCAGTTTTGTGAAATTAGAGGACCAGGAGGAAGAGGATGTGCTGCCCAGGTGGGGATGGTTTCAGGTACCTTCTGGTTCAGGATTTCGTGAAGAGAAAGGTGACGTCTTTTCCCGGGTTACTGCCCTTGGGGTTGAAAGACAAGGTACCGTCAAAGGGGGAGATAGAGGAGGAGAAGGTGTCTGAGGTTTACAAGGAGCTGATGGATTGGGAGGGTGCCCAAGTGGGGGATATAAAGCGGAAGTGGGAGGAGGGCAGGGAGGGTAGGTGGAGGCAGGGACATGGGCTGAAGCCCTGTGGAGGGTGGATGCATCCTTGTCATGTCTGAGGCGAATCCTCATCCAGTTTAAAGTACTTCATAGGGCACATATGACAGTAGCGCAGGTGAGTAGGCTTTTTTGAGTGAGTAGAGGACAGGTGTGGGTGGTGCATGGGGAGGCCCACGTATCACATCCACATGTTTTGGGCATGTCTGATGCTAAAGGGGCAGGGGTTTGTGGGCGTAATGCCCGAGGTGTGGGTGGTAAATGTGGCCACAAGTCCAGAGGTGGCGATATTCGGGATGTCGGAAGACCCGGGAGTCCAGGGAGCGAGAGAGGCCACTGTTTTGGCCTTTAGCTCCTTGATAGCCCGGAGACCGATCTTACTTGGATGGAGGGACTCGGAGCAGTCGAAAGCGGGTGTGTGGGTGAGTGACCTAGATGGGGAAGGTCAAGTTCATCCTGAGGGGATTGGTTAATGGGTTCGCTCGGAGGTGGAATCGTTCTTTGACTTCTTTAAGGAGGATTGAGGAGTCAGCAAAAGGGGAGGGTGGGGGAAGGTGGGGGAAGGTGGAGAAGGGGGTTTAAATGGGGACAGGACAGGAGGAGGGGGGGGGGGAGAGTAGGGAACAGTGAGGATGGTAGGTGTTGGTTATTTATAATGTTGTACTAATTTTGCTTCTGCTTTGGTTCGATTTTATGAAAATGCCTGAATAAAATTTTTATTTAAAAAAACTTGGTTAGCCAGTCTGGAACATGTCAGAGCTACTGCCAGCCTCCTTTCTGGTGTGTCAGCTGCTGGCTGATGTTCAGACCCCCCTAGAGACCCCAATTAAACCCCCAACAGAGACCCCTCATCGCACCCCCCAACAGATACCCCCCATCAGACCCCCACCAGAGACCCCCCCCATCAGAGTCAACTGCCTGACTGAAAGCTGATGATCAGTCCAGCCACTAGGTTGAAAAAATCATTGCACTTTCACTTACCGTTTCCTAACATCTGCTGCCTCAGACAGAATGTTCAAAGCAACAGTTGTTACAAGTGCCAGAAGCTTCATGAAAAGCCCAATACACTTCAAAGTGCTTGAAATCCCTTGGCAGCCTTTGAAATGCAAATCTTACATTCAATTTCACACAGCAGTACATTGCATTAGCCAGTGATTGCCAGTTTTATTACTCCGGAGACAGTTGATTGGTGGATTGTGGATCTATCTTTCCCTTCACACTTGAATGCATCTCAAGTATCCTGCTTTGATGCTAACCACAATGTTTATAAACATTCTGGCTATGATTGACAGCCTCTCACCATACCAAAGGCAGCTAAGTGTTTTCTGTTGTGAAAAAAAGGAAGTGAAAGCACCTTTTGAAAATATGACTTTTCAACTTTCAACTGACAAAGTTTTTTGAAATTTGAAATGGAACAAAACAAGCTACTTAAAATACAAGGCCAATTTCCAAGGGGAAAGTGAAAAAGCAAACAGGACAGCCTCCGGGAGTATGAAAAGAGGGATACTTCATATAATTCAATGATCCATCGAAACTCATCACTGTCTAAGGGAGAGGCATTAAAATGTGAAGTGCTGGATATTGAAACATGGTTACTGCAAACAGACCCAGCCAAAATCCATTGGAAATACACGATGGGTGAAGTATCGCAGGCCAGGCATCCAGACACTGCAGGGCAATTGCCAGAAAAACTTCAACAGAAGGGACAAACTAAAAGCTTTCTCTCTCTCCCTCACACTCTTTAGGAACAAATGTATTTTTTCCCTTCACTAGAAATCTATCAATAAACCAAGATCTTGGCCGGGATTCTCCATTGTCAGTCGGCCCCGCTACCACTGCTGGCGAGGATGGGTATTTGGCATTTAGCCAAATCTCCCATTCACTGCAGCAGGACTGGAGAATCCGGCTGCCAAGAATGGACGGAGAATTCCACCTCTTGTTTTTTTTTTCTTTTTTTTAAATTAAGGGGCAATTTAACGTGGTCAACCCACCTACCCTGCACCCTGGTTGTAGGGATGAGACCCATGCAGACACGGTGGAGAATGTGCAAACTCTACACGGACAGTGACCCAGGGCCGGGATCAAACCCGGGTCCTTGACGCCGTTGGGCAACAGTGCTAACCTTGCAACATCTTCTACATCTGATCGCACCCGTAAAACCAACTAATTCAATGCGGCCACAAGGTTTAAAAATTTACCTCTCAAGGACAAGCAAAAGACACTTAAGAGTTGTATTCTATTAACTTGTTTTTATTGGACTGCAACTTCTGTGTGTGACCCTGCGCTTTTTACTTTTTTCTTAAATTTAGTGGTTAATGCAGTTGTTCTTTCTTTACATCAAGAAAACCTTGTTTGATTGACTCCTGATTGCTCACTGCATAAATAAATATATTCCAATTTGAAAAAGATATATCTTGGTGAAAAACATTCATAAACCTTTGTGATCAATCAAGGAGGTTGAATGGAGGGGAGCCAGTACATTCCTTTTCACCCGGCAGTAAGATAACTTACAAGTTTGATTAATAGTTGATTCTTTCGTAGACGTAGCTGCTGGAACATATTCTTGTCAGCCGCATTCATTCTGCTGTGGTCCTGGTGAAGTCTGCTGGACTTTGCCATTGTAGTTGCTTACTTAAAAATGTGCGATGTTGAATAGCACCTTCCTTCAGCACTTTTCATCGTGCAATGGCATTTCCCTTTTAGCTGAAGTGCTAACGGTGTGTGTCACAAGTGTGAGTGAAGTAGCGAAACACTCGCAGGACTTATTTTAAAAAGTAGACCCCAGGGACCAAACAAATATGCAGCAAGCTAAAATATATTAATGAATATCAGATCTCTGCTCTCACTCTGCTCAAGCTGACATACACCATGTAAACTTAGGCAATTTGACAGGAACTGAAGCATCCCAATGGGACATAGGGTAATAGTGAAAAGCTTAGATTAGGTATGACATAAAATTCAAGCTTTTTTTGAGAGCTATTAACAGACTAAACCTGCATGCAACACATTGCTAAACAATTACCTAAATATTTTCTGCATCATTTAGCTTTTTGATTGAAGACCTTTGCTGCAAACGTTGATAAGGTCTAAAAATGAGTGCAAAGATTGAAGTGCATGGTTAACTTGTGCTCATTCCTTCCGATGCAGGCATCAAGCAGCCTTTGTGAAGCTTGCTCATTGCCATGATTGCAGTGTACAACCAGTGCTCAACGTACCGCTGAGTGACTGCACATCTGAGCAGGAGCTCAAAATTATGAGAGGCCAGCACCGCTTAAAGCCAACCTGCACCTCTTAAAAGGGAGATGCGTTTTGACTTGAACCAGTGCTGGAAGTTCCTGGGGAAGAGTTCATGAGCAGGGGCAACGCTGAATAATGGTACATCCTGGAAGAGGTGAGACCTCTGGAGAATATTAATGATACTGTGGAGCATAACCCTGCGCTGTCTTAGGGTGACAACACCTGTCCTCCCAATTCTGCTACCCTGCCAGTGTCCTTGCTGTTCCCTGTCAGCCGGTCAACCTTGATTGCTGCCATCCATGCTAAGATAGTGCAACCAAAAGCCAGTTCTTCTACATCCAGAGCTACGTGAGGGTGTTCTTCATGGTCATCCGTTGCTTTCCACCTGCTCTGCTGTACTTGAGATGATATGCATCACTGTAGATACAAAAAGGGTTAATGTAAGTACATGTAGACTAGCTAGACACTAGAGGGAGCACCAGAGACATGACACACAGCCACTCAACCAATAGGTCAGTAAGATAGGACACGACCAATGGGCATTCACGATACACACAGAGGTGACACTACCACAGCGGGGCATTACATCAACGCATATATAAAGGACACAGCACACATGATCTTTCTCTTTCCAGTGGAGACACTCAGTGAGTACAGACACAGGGTTGATTCAACATCACACCCACCACGTGGATTGTAGCAGACTGGTTTGTCAGTCTGAGTAGCTATAGAAGGATTAACAGTCGTGGAGAACCCGAGAAGGAGAATTGTAAATAGTTCAATAAACGTGTTGAAGTTATCTCCACGTCTGAACCTTCCTTTGTCAGAGTGCACATCAAGGAAGCCGCTTATGCTACACCAAGAGCATAACAAGACATGGTACCAGTGAGTAACTGTCTCAATCCATATAGTTACAACTCAGCAAACAGTGACAACTAGCAACAACACCCAGGCAAGACGATGTTCGAGATCTCGGTTCCGCAGCGGCTCAAGTGCCACGGCAATCTCCGCGAAAACTGGTGGGCATTCCGGCAAAGGTTTGAGATCTTCCTGGTAGCAGCCGACCTACATGACATGGCCGATGCTGAAAAGACAGAGCTTCTGCTCACCATCGCCGGTGCCAGAGCAGGATAAATCTTTAAAACGTTCAAGTTCTCCAAAGGGCAAAACAGGAGCGACTTCCAGGAAGTCCTGGACAAATTCGGTAAATACTGCGAGGAAAACGATAAGAGAGGCGCCAGTACTTACCACGAGGCCAAGATCCCGGAGCCGAGAACGACAATCTTCATCGGTGGCCATCTTTGTAAAGGTACTGCACATGAGCAGTTGCGCGAGAAGCGCACAGAATGGGAAGGTCCGTTTGCGCATGCCCGAGAAGCCGCGCATGCGTAATTGTGAACAAGGCCCCCAAGACAGGAACAGCGATATGCGCATGCGCAATCACTTACTACGCCCTACGTCACACGCTTCGTGACGTCAGAGGCCCTGGACCACGCCCAGTTAAAGGGGAAATGTCCCAAAACACGAAGCATCTTTCTGCTGCTATAACAGAAACAAGCATCATTCTGCTGCTATAACAGTAACAAGCATCATTCTGCTGCGAGAACAGAAACAAGCATCATTCTGCTGCTGTAACAGAAACAAGCATCATTCTGCTGCTGTAACTGTAACACACATCGTTCTGCTCCTACACCAGTAACCTGCATCATTCTGCTGCTATAACAGTAACAAGCATCACTCTGCTGCTATAACAGTAACAAGCATCATTCTGCTGCTGTAACAGTAACAAGCATCTTTCTGCTGCTATAACAGAAACAAACATCATTCTGCTGCTATAACAAAAACAAGCATCATTCTGCTGCGAGAACAGAAACAAGCATCATTCTGCTGCTATAACAGTAACAAGCATCATTCTGCTGCGAGAACAGAAACAAGCATCATTCTGCTGCTATAACAGTAACAAGCATCATTCTGCTGCGAGAACAGAAACAAGCATCATTCTGCTGCTATAACAGAAACAAGCATCATTCTGCTGCTTTAACAGTAACAAGCATCATTCTGCTGCGAGAACAGAAACAAGCATCATTCTGCTGCTATAACAGAAACAAGCATCATTCTGCTGCTTTAACAGTAACAAGCATCATTCTGCTGCTATAACAGTAACAAGTATCATTCTGCTGCTGTAACAGTAACAAGCATCATTCTGCTGCTGTAACAGAAACAAGCATCATTCTGCTGCTTTAACAGTAACAAGCATCATTCTGCTGCTGTAACAGTAACAAGCATCATTCTGCTGCTGTAACAGAAACAAGCATCATTCTGCTGCTTTAACAGTAACAAGCATCATTCTGCTGCGAGAACAGAAACAAGCATCATTCTGCTGCTATAACAGAAACAAGCATCATTCTGCTGCTTTAACAGTAACAAGCATCATTCTGCTGCTATAACAGTAACAAGTATCATTCTGCTGCTGTAACAGTAACAAGCATCATTCTGCTGCTGTAACAGAAACAAGCATCATTCTGCTGCGAGAACAGAAACAAGCATCATTCTGCTGCTATAACAGTAACAAGCATCATTCTGCTGCGAGAACAGAAACAAGCATCGTTCTGCTGCTATAACAGAAACAAGCATCATTCTGCTGCTATAACAGAAACAAGCATCATTCTGCTGCTGTAACAGTAACAAGTATCATTCTGCTGCTGTAACAGTGACAAGCATCATTCTGCTGCTATAACAGTGACAAGCATCATTCTGCTGCTGTAACAGTAACAAGTATCATTCTGCTGCTGTAACAGAAACAAGCATCATTCTGCTGCTGTAACAGTAACAAGCATCATTCTGCTGCGAGAACAGAAACAAGCATCATTCTGCTGCTATAACAGTGACAAGCATCATTCTGCTGCTGTAACAGAAACAAGCATCATTCTGCTGCTATAACAGTAGCAGGCATCATTCTGCTGCTATAACAGTGACAAGCATCATTCTGCTGCGAGAACAGAAACAAGCATCATTCTGCTGCAACAACAGAAACAAGCATCATTCTGCTGCTATAACAGAAACAAGCATCATTCTGCTGCTTTAACAGTAACAAGCATCATTCTGCTGCGAGAACAGAAACAAGCATCATTCTGCTGCTATAACAGAAACAAGCATCATTCTGCTGCTTTAACAGTAACAAGCATCATTCTGCTGCTATAACAGTAACAAGTATCATTCTGCTGCTGTAACAGTAACAAGCATCATTCTGCTGCTGTAACAGAAACAAGCATCATTCTGCTGCGAGAACAGAAACAAGCATCATTCTGCTGCTATAACAGAAACAAGCATCATTCTGCTGCGAGAACAGAAACAAGCATCGTTCTGCTGCGAGAACAGAAACAAGCATCGTTCTGCTGCGAGAACAGAAACAAGCATCATTCTGCTGCGAGAACAGAAACAAGCATCATTCTGCTGCGAGAACAGAAACAAGCATCGTTCTGCTGCTATAACAGAAACAAGCATCATTCTGCTGCTGTAACAGTAACAAGTATCATTCTGCTGCTGTAACAGTAACAAGCATCATTCTGCTGCTGTAACAGAAACAAGCATCATTCTGCTGCTATAACAGTAGCAGGCATCATTCTGCTGCTATAACAGTAACCAGCATCATTCTGCTGCTATAACAGTGACAAGCATCATTCTGCTGCAACAACAGAAACAAGCATCATTCTGCTGCTATAACAGAAACAAGCATCATTCTGCTGCTTTAACAGTAACAAGCATCATTCTGCTGCGAGAACAGAAACAAGCATCATTCTGCTGCTATAACAGAAACAAGCATCATTCTGCTGCTTTAACAGTAACAAGCATCATTCTGCTGCTATAACAGTAACAAGTATCATTCTGCTGCTGTAACAGTAACAAGCATCATTCTGCTGCTGTAACAGAAACAAGCATCATTCTGCTGCGAGAACAGAAACAAGCATCATTCTGCTGCTATAACAGAAACAAGCATCATTCTGCTGCGAGAACAGAAACAAGCATCGTTCTGCTGCGAGAACAGAAACAAGCATCATTCTGCTGCGAGAACAGAAACAAGCATCATTCTGCTGCGAGAACAGAAACAAGCATCGTTCTGCTGCTATAACAGAAACAAGCATCATTCTGCTGCTTTAACAGTAACAAGCATCATTCTGCTGCTGTAACAGTAACAAGTATCATTCTGCTGCTGTAACAGTAACAAGCATCATTCTGCTGCTGTAACAGAAACAAGCATCATTCTGCTGCTATAACAGTAGCAGGCATCATTCTGCTGCTATAACAGTAACCAGCATCATTCTGCTGCTATAACAGTGACAAGCATCATTCTGCTGCAACAACAGAAACAAGCATCATTCTGCTGCTACAACAGAAACAAGCATCATTCTGCTGCTATAACAGTAACCAGCATCATTCTGCTGCTATAACAGTGACAAGCATCATTCTGCTGCAACAACAGAAACAAGCATCATTCTGCTGCTACAACAGAAACAAGCATCATTCTGCTGCAACAACAGAAACAAGCATCATTCTACTGCTGTAACAGTAACGAGCATCATTCTGCTGCAACAACAGAAACAAGCATCATTCTGCTGCTACAACAGAAACAAGCATCATTCTGCTGCTATAACAGTAACATGCATCATTCTGCTGCAACAACAGAAACAAGCATCATTCTGCTGCTACAACAGAAACAAGCATCATTCTGCTGCTACAACAGAAACAAGCATCATTCTGCTGCTGTAACAGTAACCAGCATTATTCTGCTGCTATAACAGAAACAAGCATAATACTGCTGCTATAACAATAACAAGCATCATTCTGCTGCTATAACAGAAACAAGCATCATTCTCCTGCTGTAACAGTAGCAAGCATCATTCTGCTGCTATCACAGTAACAAGCATCATTCTGCTGCTATAGAGGTAACTCCAGGCCATCCGCACTCTCAAGACCAACCGCAACATCGTCATCAAACCAGCAGACAAAGGAGGGGCCACCGTCATACTGAACAGAACAGACTACTGCAAAGAAGTATACCGACAACTCGACAACCAGGAACACTACAGGCAGTTATCTGTGGGCTCTTTAACCTGGAGTTACCTCTCTCTCTGCATCTTTGATGATTTAATTGCCTGCAGGTGCTCGCATTCCGGGGCATCTCTGACTGTGTCTATATAAACATTTCTGGAACAAGCCTTTCCATTCACCTGAAGAAGGAGCCGTGCTCCGAAAGCTCGTGTTTGAAACAAACCTGTTGGACTTTAACCTGGTGTTGTAAGACTTCTTACTGTGCTCACCCCAGTCCAACGCCGGCATCTCCACATCACAGAAACATTAAGGCAATGCAACTCAGACACTGAGGCCCAGATATTTGCCTGCAGTTTGGGTTCGCAGGTTCAGGAGATTACTTGCTCGGCAAACCCAACTTTTATTAATAGCTGCCCACAGATTGGATTTTCGGTTGGGACAGTGCAGAGGTTCATTTGAACAGGAATTGGGCTGTGGAATCCCAGAATGAGAAAAGAGGCTGCCAGGTGCGGAGGCAAGAAGGGCACAAGGCCTGCCTCAGTGCTCTGGCACTGTATTTAAATAAGTATAATATAATAATATGACAAAAAAAATCCCTCCATCCTTCACCCCTCATCCCCTTCACCCCTCACACAGTCCTTATGCCACATCCGTACCAACCTATGCCAACTCATGCCCCCACCCTCCCCATGGCCTCCTTTCCCCATGCCAACTTAGTGGCCTTCCACCTAACTCCATTTTAAAACTTCATTTTCGGGATGTGAACATCATTGGCTAGACCAGCAATTATTGCCCATCCCTAGTTGCCCTTGAAAAGCTGGTGATGAACTGCCTTCTTGAACCACTGAAGTGTAGATACGCCCACTGTGCTGTTAGTGAGTGAGTTATCCAGGGACATTGAAGGAACGGCAATATATTTCTAAGTCAGGATAGTGAGTGACTTGTAGGAGAAAGTCCAGGTTGTGGTGTTCCCAGATAAATGCTGCTCTTGTCCTTCCAGATGGTAGTGGCCGTGAGTTTGGAAGGTGCTGCCTGAGGAGCTTTGGTGAGTTCCTGCACTGCATATTGTAGATGGTACACATTGCTGCCACTGTTTGTTCGTGGTGGAGGGAGTGAATGTTTGTGGGAGGGGTAGCAATCAAGTGGGTGCTTTGCCTTGGATGGTGTTAAGCTTCTTAATGAAATGAAAATAGCTTATTGTCACGAGTAGGCTTCAAATGAAGTTACTGTGAAAAGCCCCTAGTTGCCACATTCCGGCGCCTGATCGGGGAGGCAGGTATGGGAATTGAACCATAAATGTTGTTGGTGCTGCACTTCTCCAGGCAAATGGAAAATAATCTATTATACTCTTGACCCCTGACTCCTAGGGCTGGATTCTCTGATTCTGAGGTCCTCACGCCAGCCTGAGAACGGTGGCATTTTACAACAGAAAAAATGGCGTAAAACAGCCACCAATCCTCCGCTTGGCTGGAGGCTAGCATCAAGGCAGCGGAGAGCACCCGGCTCTAGCTGCCGATGCGGCCCGGAGAATTTCCGGGTCCGTGGCTGCGAATGTGCATGGCGGCGACCTGCAGCGGCCGCAGCGTGCAACATGGCGCCAGATTCTCACGGACCCCGCCTGCGAAATAGTGCCCCCCCCCACCTTTGGCCGGCTCGCGCGCCCTGGACCACACCCCCACAGTGCCCCCAGCCCCTGGCAAAGTCTATCCTACCCGTGGATCGGTTCTCCCTCAACTGTGGCGGGGCTGGACTGAGTCCGCAGCCACTAAGCCGAGTTCCCGACGGATGAGACCATGAGAGAACTACGCCGTTGGGAACTCGGCTGGTCAGGGGCTGGGCATTGGGGGCGGGCATCAGGCAATGTCCTGCGGCCGTCAGTTTAGTTTCTGGTCAATGGTATCCCCAGGACATTGATAGTGGGGGATTCTGCGATGGTAATGCCATTGAATGTCAGGAGATGATGGATAGATTCTCTCTTATGGTCATAACCTGGCACTTGTGTCGCAAATGTAACTTGCCACTTGTCAGCCCAAGCCTGGATATTCTCCAGGTCTTCCTGAATTTGAGTCACGGATGGTGCTGAACATTGTACAAGCAATCACGCCCAATTTTGATTTTATGATGGAAGGAAGGTCATTGAGTCATTGATGAAGCAGCTGAAGGTGGATGGGCTGTGGTCACTACCATGAGAAACTCCTGCAGCAATGTTCTGGAGCTGAGATGATTGACTTCCAATCACAACCATCTTCCTTTGTGCCAGGTATGACTCCAACCAATGGAGAGATTTCCCCCTGATTCCCATTGACTCCAATTTTGCTAGGGCTCCTTGATGCCATACTCAGTCAAATGCTGTCTTGGTGTCAAGGGCAGTCACTCTCACCTCACTTCTAGTGTTTACCTCTTCTGTCCATGTTTTAAACAAGGCTGTAATGATTTCAGGAGCTATGTATGTCCCCATACATACATGCCAACCTTGTGCTCCTCTACCTACTATCCAATGTCCATACCCCATGCCAACTTAGTGCCTCTCAACCCACCCCCATTGCCCCCATATCTCTACGTCAACTTAATGCCAACTTGTGCCAGCCCATGCCTCCACCCAGCACCCTTTGTCCTTACCTTCTGCATGTCAACTTACCTAATATCTTTTGGAAGTTCCTTGACAGCTTTGATACTTCCTGGTTAATTGTGACATATTTTATAGCTTTAATACTTCCTGGACATCTTTGTCAGCTTCCTTGACCTCTGGATAGCTCTTTATCAGCTTGACACTTTGAATGTGCTTGTGTGTAAAAAGTGCATAATCGTGTTCAATTTTAACAATCCCAAAGAGTGTGTTACTTCTCCCAAAGGATACCTTACCTCTCCAAATATGTCCTCGAACCCTATCCAAAGAGGTACCTTACCTCTCCAAAGGGGTACCCTGCCTATCCAAATAAATACAGCAAGCTCAGAGCTCTCTCACACACATGGCCTTACAAAATTATACCTCGCTGGTGGCAGCTGGTGATTTAAATGGCCAGCTGTCTCCTCAAATCCCGCATATGGGGACGCTGGCCCGATTCCAGTCTCTCCCCCAGGAAGATGAGATATGCCAGGGTTGGAGGCAGGATGTCGAATTTTTGATCAATTTTCAGATTTTCACCCCAACAAAGAGGCTCTCTGTCGTGATGGAAATCTCGGCCTAAGGTAAAGTATGAGCATAAATTAATTGATTTTTGTATGGAATATTGGATGGTTCATTTGATAAATTGGATTGCGAATGGTTATTCCGTCATGTCTTTTATTTCAATATTGTGGTGAAGAGGATGTTGCGATGGTTTGTAAGATCATGGGCTGGATTCTCCGGTTTTGCGGCTAAGTGCCGATACCAGCGTGGGAACTGTGGCGTTTTACGACGCCAAAATCAGTGCCGAACCCTCACCGATCCTGGGACCGGTGAAGGGCTAGCGGCTGAGCTGGGTAAAACTCCCAGCTTCTACGACAAAAACGGCTGGAGAATGGCCAGGTCCGTGGCCGCGAATGCGCATGCGCACGGCAACGACCTGCAGCGCCAAATCTCACCGTGCGCAGATCCGACCTGCCAGATAGTGCTTCCCTGGCCACCCCCTAGCCACCCACTTTGTGGAAGCCCACCTGGCCAGCAGCACAGCTGACTGTGGCAGTGCTGGACACAGTCCGCAGCCGCCACGCCAGGTTCCTGACCACTGAGAACACACGTTACCCTGCGTGGTCGGGAACTCGGCCCACTGGGGGCAGAACATCGGGAGAGGGCCTTCCAATGATGCCCAAACGCCGTTCCAATGGCGTGCGGCACACAACGCGATGACACCATTTCAGAGCTGGCAGAGAATAGAAAACTGGTGTCAAACAGCCGCTGCCCCCGATTTGGGCGTCAGAAGGGATTCTCCACCCGATCGCTGATTGCAATATCGTGTCGGGCAACGGAAAATCCCACCCAAGTTGAGGGACTGCTGTTGATTGGAGAATTGCGTTTGTGTACATTTAGATGGCAGTCAGATGAGCTGAATATGCACAGTCTGGCCAGAATGCAGATGTGCTGACTGTGTCCTCCTTTCCTCCTCTTGTTCTTGTTGTTCCTCCTGCTCAGCTCCTCGCTGTGTACCAGGTTGCAATGCCAGTATCCTCATGATGTGGAGTCTGTGTGGGTAGAATTGAGGAACCACAAAGGCAAAAAAACCATAATGGGAGTTATATACAGACCTCCTAACAGTGGTCAGGACCAGGGGCGCAACATGTACCGGGAAATAGAAAAGGCATGTCTGAAAGGCAAGGTCACGGTGATCATGGGGGACTTCAATATGCAGGTGGATTGGGTAAATAACGTAGCCAGTGGATCCAAAGAAAAGGAATTCATGGAATGCTTACAAGATGGCTTTTTGGAACAGCTTGTCATGGAGCCCACAAGGGAGCAGGCTATTCTGGACCTAGTGCTATGTAATGAACCAGACTTTATAAAAGATCTTAAAGTAAGGGAACACTTAGGAAGCAGCGATCATAATATGGTTGAGTTCAGTCTGCAGTTTGAAAGAGAGAAGGCAAAATCGGATGTAATGGTGTTACAGTTAAATAAAGGTAATTACGAGGGCATGACAGAGGAACTGGCGAAAATCGACTGGAAGCAGACCCTAGTGGGGAAGACAGTAGAGCAAAAATGGCAGGAGTTTGTATGCATAATTGAGGACACTGTACAGAGGTTCATCCCCAAGAAAAGAAAGATTATCTGGGGAGGGATTAGACAGCCATGGCTGACAAAGGAGGTCAGGAAATGTATCAAAGAAAAAGAGAGATCCTATAAAGTGGCCAAAAGCACTGGGAAATCAGAAGATTGGGAAGGCTACAAAAACAAACAGAGGTTAACAAAGAGACAAATAAGGAAGGAGAGGATCAAATATGAAGGCAGGCTAGCCAGTAATATAAGAAATGATAGTAAAAGTTTCTTTCAATACATAAGAAACAAACGACAGGCCAAAGTAGACATTGGGCCAATTCAAACTGATTCCGGAAGGCTAGTGATGGGAGACGAGGAAATGGCTGTAGAACTTAATAAGTACTTTGCGTCTGTCTTCACAGTGGAAGACATGAGTAATATCCCAAAAATTATAGAGGGTCAGGGGGCTGAGTTGAGTATGGTTGCCATTACAAAAGAGATGGTGCTAAAAAAGCTAAAAGGTCTTAAAATTGACAAATCTCCTGGCCCCCGATGGGCTACACCCTAGAGTTCTGAGAGAGGTGGCTGAAGAAATAGCGGAAGCGTTGGTTGAGATCTTTCAAAAATCACTGGAGTCAGGGAAAGTCCCGGACGATTGGAAAATCGCTGTTGTAACCCCCTTGTTCAAGAAAGGATCAAGACAAAAGATGGAAAATTATAGGCCAATTAGCCTAACCTCGGTTGTTGGTAAAATTCTAGAATCGATCGTTAAGGATGAGATTTCTAAATTCTTGGAAGAGCAGGGTCGGATTAGAACAAGTCAACATGGATTTAGTAAGGGGAGGTCGTGCCTGACGAACCTGTTAGAATTCTTTGAGGAGGTGACAAGTAGGTTAGACCAGGGAAACCCAGTGGATGTGGCCTATCTGGATTTCCAAAAGGCCTTTGATAAGGTGCCACACAGGAGGCTGCTGAGTAAGGTGAGGGCCCATGGTGTTCGAGGTGAGCTACTGGCATGGGTTGAGGATTGGCTGTCTGACAGAAGGCAGAGAGTTGGGATAAAAGGTTCTTTTTCGGAATGGCAGCCGGTGACCAGCGGTGTCCCACAGGGTTCAGTGTTGGGGCCGCAGCTGTTCACCATATATATTAATGATCTGGATGAAGGGACTGGGGGCATTCTAGCAAAGTTTGCCGATGATACGAAGTTAGGTGGTCAGGCAGGTAGTGCTGAGGAAGTGGGGAGGCTGCAGAAGGATCTAGACAGTTTGGGAGAGTGGTGCAGGAAATGGCTGATGCAATTCAACGTGAGAAAATGTGAGGTCTTGCACTTTGGAAAAAAGAATCCAAGCATAGACTACTTTCTAAACGGTGAGAAAATTCATAATGCCAAAGTACAAAGGGATCTGGGAGTGCTAGTCGAGGATTCCCTAAAGGTTAACATGCAGGTTGAATCTGTGATTAAGAAAGCGAATGCAATGTTGTCATTTATCTCAAGAGGGTTGGAATATAAAAGCAGCGATGTGCTACTGAGCCTTTATAAGGCTCTGGTTAGGCCCCATTTGGAGTACTGTGTCCAGTTTTGGGCCCCACATCTCAGGAAGGACATACTGGCACTCCTATGTCTTATGGTCTTATGGTCTTATGGATGACAAGGTTGTGCAGTAAGCAGCAGATGAATCATGACCAACTCTCTGGAGAGTAGTATAGGGCTTCTCCAGTATGATCCTGGAAGTGGAAGCATTGTACATGTATTCCAATGATCTGCCTGGTGACATTTTGTGTGGAGTATAATCGTCATGATGGTCATATTGCCATATTGCCCACATGTGCATAGATTGCACATTGGGGGCAGGAGCAAAATGGTCAGCCGCTCATTGTCCAATAGCCACTCTCTGGTTGTGGCTAAAATCTGATGGGACAGTGGACTGGTAGAGAGCAAAGGCATCATGACTGCTGTCAGGATACTGGGCATTGGCTTGCATGAGGTGATGAATGTGGCACCCAGCACCCACAAAGTGATATGTGTGCAGACAATGGCACCCTGGGGAAACCTGCTATCCTATTGAAGCCATGTGTGAGCTCTGCCTGTTTCTCTTTGGGAAGTGAGAATGCAATGCATTCCCCTATCCTTGCATATAGAGTATTAGTAACCATTCGTGGATGGTAAACTGCGAGTTGTCGGAGATGTTGCCTCCTCTAACCTGGAAAGAATACAACGTGAAGATGTTCTTGGCCATGGTCACTAATACCGTGACTGGCAATGACGTCCTCATCCTGGGAAATCAAATCAGCCACAATAACGTAGAGGAGGAATTCCTGGAGGGTATTTCGGATGGTTTTCTGGGCCAATACGTTGAGGAGCCAACTAGAGAACAGGCCATTCTAGACGGGGTACTGTGTACTTTGAACGGAATCATTGTGTGAGATTTCTTGGGGAAGACCAACCATAATACGATATAATCTTTCCTCAAGATGGAGAGTGAAGTAGTTCATTCTGAGACTAGGGTCCTGAATCTTAATAAAGGAATCTACAATGATATAAGGCGTGAGGTGGCTATGATCAATTGGGGAATGTTACCTAAAGGGATGACAGCAGATAGGCAATGACAAACATTCAAAGAGTGAACTGCAACAATTGTTTATTCCTGTCTGACACAAAAGTAAAATGGGAAAGGTGGCCAATCCAGGGTTTACAAGGGAAATTAAAGATAGTATTCAATCCAAGGAAGATGCATATTAATTGGCCAAGAAAATCAACAGGTCTGAGGATCGGGAGCAGTTTAGAATTCAGCAAAGAAGGACCAGGGGATCGATTAAGAAGGGGAAAATAAAGTACACAAATCTTTCAGGGAACCTAAAAACTGACAGAACTGTGGTGATTGTAGATCTGACTAGATGCAATACAACTGAGCAAGCACTAGAGGGAGCACGGGAGAGCTATATATACACAGGGACAGGAAGTGACGACACACTTCATGGAAGGCAGAACTCGTAGCAGGACACAGACACACAGGCAGGCAGCATTTGAGGTAGCCGTAAGTTAAGCTCTGAAGAGAGAACAAATTCACAATAAAGCATCTTCTCCAACTTTGAGACTACGAGCTTTATTAAGACGCGAGGAACAACACAAGAACAAAGAACAATACAACACAGGAACAGCCCCTTCAGCCCTCCAAGTCTGTACCAGCCATGATACCACCCTTGGCCAAAACCCTCAGCACTTCCTAGTGCCGTATCCCTCGATACCCAGCCTATCCATGTATTTGTCAATATGCCTTTTGAATGCCATTAATGTATCTGCTTCCACACCTTCCCTAGCAGCCCATTCCAGGCACTCACTGTGGTGAATGCATTATGCCAATAATCCACCATTGTATTTGTATCTGTGCTGTTACCCTTGTATTTGTATCTGTGCTATGCTGTTACCCTTGTGGGCTTCTCCTATGGGCCATTATATGGCTTTATCCGTAGGGGAACATGTTGGAGCATGTATGGGCTCCACCCATGGCTCCTCCCCTTGAAGGGAGGTATAAGGAGCAGTCGACCTGTAGGCGGTTCTCAGTATTGGATCAGTCGCAGGCAGGCACTGTTCTAAGTTGATTAAAGCCACGGTTTACTTCTACTCTTGTCTCGAGTGAATTGATGGTCGCATCACTCACCACTCTCTGCGTAAAAAACCTGGCTCGCACATATCCTCTAAACTTTGTCCCACGAACTTAAACCTATGCCCGCTGGTGACTGACCCTCCACCCTGGGAAAGAGTGCCTGCCCATCCACTCTATCCATGCCCCTCATAATCTTGTAGACCTCTATCAGGTCACCCCTCGACCTCCGTCTTTCTAATGAAAACAGTCTGAGTCTATTCAGCCTCTCCACATAGCTAACATCCACCAGACCAGGCAACATCCTGGTAAACCTCCTCTGCACCCTCTCCAAAGCCTCCACACCCTTCTGGTAGTGTGCCGACCAGAATTGTGCGCAATATTCCAAGTGCGGCCTTACCAAGGTTCTATACAACTGTAGCATGACTTGCTAGTCTGTATACTCGATTCCCCGTCCAATGAAGGCAAGCATTCTGTATGCTTTGTTGACTACCTTGTCCACTTGTGTTGCCACCTTCATAGATCTGTGGACCAGCAGAGCTCTTTCATGAGTGTGCAGGTGTTTAATATACACTTTTATTTTGGTAAGGTTTGCTGAAATACATCAGCACCATTAGGAATGATACAGTTAAATGATAGCTTCTAGTTAATATGTTTCTTAAAACATTAAGGCTTTGCAAGTCAAATTGGTATTTCCCTTCTGTTGAAATATTAGCTGTGAATGATATTATTGTGAAACTGAGGTTGAGGGAGAAAGCCTTTAATCCAGGGCATCATGCAGGTTGAGAAGAGTAATGGAAAAGATCAGGAAGTAATGATCAGAGTAAAATTAATGGATGGAAAATCACAAGCTCAAAAATGGGACATATGTCTGTATACATGTCTCCCTGATGCTATCCATAACATTGGCACTGCTAAAAATGAAACATTAGTTTTAGATAATACCAAGCTTCAGTTTTTTCCCCAAAAATCATAAGCTGCGAGATGTGGGAGATATGGGGCTGGATTCTCTGATTTTGGGGCGATGTCCAGAGGAAGTGTTTAGTTTTACGATGAAAAAGTCGGCCCATAAAACTCACGACGTTCCCGACATAAGCAGCCGGAGAATTTCTGTGTCCATGGCCATGCATGCGCACGGCGATGACCTGCTGCTGTCAGGTCGTACAACATGGTGCCGGCCCCATGCGGACCCGCCTGCCAGATAGTGCCCCCTGTAACCCCACACGCCACCCACGGACTACCTCCCAACAGTCGCCCCAGGCCCCGGCAAAGCCATCCCCGGCTAACTGGACGGCATCCCGACCCCCCCGACTGTGGCGGTGCCGGACAGAATCCGCAACCGTCACGCGAGGTTAACGAAAACTCAGAGCACACGTGTCCCAAGCCATCGGGTATTCAGCGCATCGGTGGCGGAGTATCGGGGGAGGGCCTTCAGGTGACGTCCTGAGGCCGTCCCAACGGCGTCCGCGTACTCACTGATGATGCCATTTTGAAGGGGCGGAGCTTCCGAAAACATGCGGTGCCCTCGATTTCAGCATGAAAATAGATACTCTGCCTGATCGCCAATTATGATATTGGCGTCGGGCAATGGAGAATCCCATCCATGTTCTCCCACTGGAGCTGAATTGTATGTGATTTGCATTCCCGCTGGGAGCACAAAGCATGGAGCAATTCAGCATCCTTCCCCATGTAAATTTATTCATGGCGAGGAATATGAGGGATTCCCAAGAGAATCCATTATCGGGCCGCCATTTTCAATGGGCGGCCCGATAGTGAAGTCCAACAGCTGGCCACAAGTCCCCGCAATGCAAATCAGCACCCCCCCCCCCCCCCCCCCTCCCACTAGCAGCACAAAGCAGCCATCCATCCTGGATTTTCTGGGTGCCCTCTCTTCCCCGGAGTATGGGAGTGACCCGACCTACCCTCCCTCGGGACCTCCTAAATAGAATGACCCTCTCAGAGACCCACTAACTAATGGAATCCCCCCCCCCCCACAGAGACTTCCTAACTGGAAGGGCACCACAGAGACTCCCTACCTCGGGGACCCCCACAGGGACCCCCTACAGAGACAGACTGTGCCCAGGGGCCCCTTATATAGGTAGACCCTCCCCAGGGACCACCTAAATAAGGACAGCCCCCCAGGGACCACCTAATAAAAGGAACCCCTCCTTTCAGAGTCCCCCGAAGTAGAGGGACCACACAGAGACCCCTAACAGGAACCACCTAACTAGTGGGATGCCCCACAGGGACCGCCTAAATAGGGACAGTCCACAGGCGTCCCCCTAATTCAGGGAACCCCCTCAGAGATCCCATAACTAGAAGGGCCACTCACAGAACCCCCCCCCCCAGAAAGAGACCCTTGTCTGGAACCAGTGAGCAGTCCACACAGGAGCAATGAAAAAGAAATACAGTTGTAACACTTACCTGGAAGCACCACGTGTCAATTTCTGGTAGGAGACAGCTGTGATTTGTGTTCAAACCCCTCAGATCCAGTAGCTGCATTACATTCATTCATTTCTGGTAGTGGGCAGTGATTGACAGCTTTCACCAGCTCTGAACCTTGTTTCATTCATCTTCTTCATGGATTAGTAAGTCTAATGCTGAAATCACAATATCTACAAACATCAACCACATCAAAGTGAGTCAAGTGCTGTCAATTACAAACTCAGTAAGAAGTCTTACAACACCAGGTTAAAGTCCAACAGGTTTGTTTCAAACACGAGCTTTCGGAGCACGGCTCCTTCTTCAGGTGAATGGAGCCGTGCTCCGAAAGCTCGTGTTTGAAACAAACCTGTTGGACTTTAACCTGGTGTTGTAAGACTTCTTACTGTGCTCACCCCAGTCCAACGCCGGCATCTCCACATCATAATTACAAACTCAGCACTTCAAAATCACTCGATTTTTCCCGTCATAAGATTTTCCACTGCACCGGGACCCCACTATTGGCAGTGGGCGTTGGAGAATCCAGCTCAAAGTTGTAGGAGGAAGGAAAGAGGGACATTCCAAAGAAAGAATAAATTGTGAAGGAGGCTATGTGAACTTTAAACTATGAAGTTGTATCTTGCATTTATGTGGCTCCTTTAATGTGGTAAAAGATGCTTCATGGGTGTGTTATCCTTTAAGTTGTTTTGATATCTACTTCATTGATTAAGCTTTTGGTCAACTGTTTGAATATCTCTTTATGTGGCCTTGGTGTCAAATGTTGTCTGATAATGCTGCTTTGAGGAACCTTGAGACAGTTTATCATATTATCTACCATATTACCATATTAAAAGCACCATATAAATTTAAGTTGTTGTTATCATGTCAGAAATAACATTTTCTATTTAATAACTTGGTAAAATGTATTTGTATCTTACTTTACCAGAAGTTATTTCCTCTGAAATGTAAATGTCAAGTTGGTTTCTTTGGCAAAGTGTTTAAATAATGTCTTGTTTATTTACAGCTTGTTTCGTTTTGAATTCCAGTTCTTCTTCTAAACATTTGCTGTTTATTTTGGGCACTGAAAAATCTGTTCCAACAATAATAATTTGAGTAGTGATAACATACTTCAGCACAAATAACGATTATTTCCTGCTAGCTACACGAACAATTCAAATGCTTAACCCACTGGGAAGCTGAAGCCAAACTTTTACTAAACAATCGAGTAACTTTGTGCTTTAAACAGCTTTCACAGAGGACAATACTCCCAAGGTGCATCATAGAATCTACAGTGCAAAAGGAGGCCATTCGGCCCATTGAGTCTACACCGGCCCCCGAAAGTACACAATGTCACAGAGGAATAATCCAGCAATTGTACACTGAACCACATATAAAAATACTGGGAGGGGTAGTGATGAAGAGGATTCTAAGGGTGGAAAGTAGAGAGAAAGAGGGCATTGAGAAGGAATTCCAGAGCATGGGGCAGCTGAAAGCTTGTGTGCCAATGGTGGATGAAGGTGAGTGGGAAGGATGCACAATAGGCCAAGGTCAGAGGAATGGAGAGTTTTGGGTAAGGGTAGAGTTGCTGTTGGCAGAGATGACAGATAGAGGAAGGAGCAATGTCATGGAGGGCTTTAAACATGACTATGAATATTTTATATTGAAGGCATTGGGCAACCGGGATCCAATGTTGGTCAGAATGGGCAGAGGTGAGTGGACTAGGAACGTGATAGAAGGTGGGCAGCTGAATATTGGATGATATGAAGTTTGCAGACTATGGAGTACAGGCAATTAGTCAACACTGGATGTTATAAAGACGGGCTTGAGGGTTTCAGCAGCAGCTGGGTGGAGGCAGGTAATGTTATAGAGGTGTAGGTACACAATCCTGAAAATGGATAGGATGGGGTAAGAAGCTCAAATCTGGATCAAATAGATCCTGCCAAAAGCAGCAAAGGCAAAAAGGATTTAAAACACAGATTTTTGAATTAACTAACAGTACTTGGTATTGTAATTTTTTTAATGATTTGCAGTATCTAGGAGTTTCAGGTCTCTAAACAATTAAAGTATAAACTAATAACTGATGTGAATGATTTCCATTCACATTGATAGAAATAATGTGATTGCAATTTTAACAATGAAGGATGGCACAGACATTGGTTTCAAACCTCCTGTCGGCTAATGTTAGTGCAAAGTGAGCAGTAAGTGGTTCTCAGCAGCTTTTTATGTACATTTGTTTTATCAAAGACAGAATTTCAATCACACATTTTTATCACTTTGGAGTTGCACCGGTTGGATGGATGATTGTTTAGTATTTAAAACAATCCCAATTGAGATATCTGATTCTGGGTGCGATTTAACGGAAAAAGATCAGATTCCCGCGTCGAGCGCATTTAGCAGGGTGTTTCCTCGCATTTGCAGCAGGATTAAACATGACTAACCCCGCTATTAAACAGGACTAACCCCCGCTATTAAACAGGACTAACCCTGCTATTAAACAGGACTCACCCCGCTATTAAACAGGACTGACCCTGCTATTAAACAGGACTAACCCCGCTATTAAACTGGGCTAACCCGCTATTAAACAGGACTAACCCCGCTATTAAACAGGACTAACTCCGCTATTAAACAGGACTGACCCTGCTATTAAACAGGACTAACCCCGCTATTAAACAGGACTCACCCCGCTATTAAACAGGACTAACCCTGCTATTAAACAGGACTGACCCCGCTATTAAACAGGACTAACCCCGCTATTAAACAGGACTAAGTCCCGCTATTAACAGGACTAACCCTGCTATTAAACAGGACTCACCCCGCTATTAAACAGGACTAACCCCGCTATTAAACTGGACTAACCCCCGCTATTAAACAGTACTAACACCGCTATTAAACAGGACTAACCCTGCTATTAAACAGGACTAACCCCGCTATTAAACAGGACTAACCCCCGCTATTAAACAGGACTCACCCCGCTATTAAACAGGACTAACCCCGCTATTAAACAGGACTAACCCCCGCTATTAAACAGGACTAACCCCGCTATTAAACAGGACTAACCCCGCTATTAAACAGGACTAACCCCGCTATTAAACAGGACTAACCCCGCTATTAAACAGGACTAACCCCGCTATTAAACAGGACTAACCCCGCTATTAAACAGGACTAACCCCGCTATTAAACAAGACTAAACCCGCTATTAAACAGAACTAACCCCGCTATTAAACAGGACTTACCCCGCTATTAAACAGGACTAACCCTGCTATTAAACAGGACTAACCCCTCTATTAAACAGGACTGACCCCGCTATTAAACAGGACTAACCCCGCTATTAAACAGGACTAACCCCGCTATTAAACAGGACTAACCCTGCTATTAAACAGGACTCACCCCGCTATTAAACAGGACTAACCCCGCTATTAAACAGGACTAACCCCCGCTATTAAACAGGACTAACCCCGCTATTAAACAGGACTAACCCCGCTATTAAACAGGAATGACCCCGCTATTAAACAGGACTAACCCTGCTATTAAACAGGAATGACCCCGCTATTAAACAGGGCTAACCCTGCTATTAAACAGGACTGACCCCGCTATTAAACAGGACTAACCCCGCTATTAAACAGGACTAACCCCGCTATTAAACAGGACTAACCCCGCTATTAAACAGGACTACCCCGCTATTAAACAGGACTAACCCCGCTATTAAACAGGACTAACCCTGCTATTAAACAGGACTAACCCCGCTATTAAACAGGACTAACCCTGCTATTAAACAGGACTAAACCCGCATTAAACAGGACTAACCCCGCTATTAAACAGGACTAACCCCGCTATTAAACAGGACTAACCCCGCTATTAAACAGGACTAACCCCGCTATTAAACCAGAATAACCCCGCTATTAAACAGGACTAACCCCGCTATTAAACAGGACTAACACCGCTATTAAACAGGGCTAACCCCGCTATTAAACAGGACTAACCCTGCTATTAAACAGGACTAACCCGCTATTAAACAGGACTAACCCCCGCTATTAAACAGGACTAACCCCGCTATTAAACAGGACTAACCCCGCTATTAAACAGGACTAACCCCGCTATTAAACAGGACTAACCCTGCTATTAAACAGGACTAACCCCGCTATTAAACAGGACTAACCCCGCTATTAAACAGGACTAACCCCGCTATTAAACAGGACTAACCCCGCTATTAAACAGGACTAAACCCGCTATTAAACAGAACTAACCCCGCTATTAAACAGGACTTACCCCGCTATTAAACAGGACTAACCCAGCTATTAAACAGGACTAACCCCTCTATTAAACAGGACTGACCCCGCTATTAAACAGGACTAACCCCGCTATTAAACAGGACTAACCCCGCTATTAACAGGACTAACCCTGCTATTAAACAGGACTCACCCCGCTATTAAACAGGACTAACCCCGCTATTAAACAGGACTAACCCCCGCTATTAAACAGGACTAACCCCGCTATTAAACAGGACTAACCCCGCTATTAAACAGGAATGACCCCGCTATTAAACAGGACTAACCCTGCTATTAAACAGGAATGACCCCGCTATTAAACAGGGCTAACCCTGCTATTAAACAGGACTGACCCCGCTATTAAACAGGACTAACCCCGCTATTAAACAGGACTAACCCCGCTATTAAACAGGACTAACCCCGCTATTAAACAGGACTAACCCCGCTATTAAACAGGACTAACCCCGCTATTAAACAGGACTAACCCTGCTATTAAACAGGACTAACCCCGCTATTAAACAGGACTAACCCTGCTATTAAACAGGACTAAACCCGCTTTTAAACAGGACTAACCCCGCTATTAAACAGGACTAACCCCGCTATTAAACAGGACTAACCCCGCTATTAAACAGGACTAACCCCGCTATTAAACCAGAATAACCCCGCTATTAAACAGGACTAACCCCGCTATTAAACAGGACTAACACCGCTATTAAACAGGGCTAACCCCGCTATTCAACAGGACTAACCCTGCTATTAAACAGGTCTAACCCCGCTATTAAACAGGACCAACCCCGCTATTAAAGAGGACGAACCCCGCTATTAAACAGGACTAACCCCGCTATTAAACAGGACTAAGACCCGCTATTAAACAGGACTAACCGCGCTATTAAACTGGGCTAACCCCGCTATTAAACAGGACTAACCCCGCTATTAAACAGGACTAACCCCGCTATTAAACAGGACTAACCCTGCTATTAAACAGGACTAACCCCGCTATTAAACAGGACTAACCCTGCTATTAAACAGGACTAAACCCGCTTTTAAACAGGACTAACCCCGCTATTAAACAGGACTAACCCCGCTATTAAACAGGACTAACCCCGCTATTAAACCAGAATAACCCCGCTATTAAACAGGACTAACCCCGCTATTAAACAGGACTAACCCCCGCTATTAAACAGGACTAACCCTGCTATTAAACAGGACTCACCCCGCTATTAAACAGGACTGACCCTGCTATTAAACAGGACTAACCCCGCTATTAAACTGGGCTAACCCCGCTATTAAACAGGACTAACCCCGCTATTAAACAGGACTAACTCCGCTATTAAACAGGACTGACCCTGCTATTAAACAGGACTAACCCCGCTATTAAACAGGACTCACCCCGCTATTAAACAGGACTAACCCTGCTATTAAACAGGACTGACCCCGCTATTAAACAGGACTAACCCCGCTATTAAACAGGACTAAGTCCCGCTATTAAACAGGACTAACCCTGCTATTAAACAGGACTCACCCCGCTATTAAACAGGCCTAACCCCGCTATTAAACTGGACTAACCCCCGCTATTAAACAGGACTAACACCGCTATTAAACAGGACTAACCCTGCTATTAAACAGGACTAACCCCGCTATTAAACAGGACTAACCCCCGCTATTAAACAGGACTCACCCCGCTATTAAACAGGACTAACCCCGCTATTAAACAGGACTAACCCCCGCTATTAAACAGGACTAACCCCGCTATTAAACAGGACTAACCCCGCTATTAAACAGGACTAACCCCGCTATTAAACAGGACTAACCCCGCTATTAAACAGGACTAACCCCGCTATTAAACAGGACTAACCCCGCTATTAAACAGGACTAACCCCGCTATTAAACAAGACTAAACCCGCTATTAAACAGAACTAACCCCGCTATTAAACAGGACTTACCCCGCTATTAAACAGGACTAACCCTGCTATTAAACAGGACTAACCCCTCTATTAAACAGGACTGACCCCGCTATTAAACAGGACTAACCCCGCTATTAAACAGGACTAACCCCGCTATTAAACAGGACTAACCTTGCTATTAAACAGGACTCACCCCGCTATTAAACAGGACTAACCCCGCTATTAAACAGGACTAACCCCCGCTATTAAACAGGACTAACCCCGCTATTAAACAGGACTAACCCCGCTATTAAACAGGAATGACCCCGCTATTAAACAGGACTAACCCTGCTATTAAACAGGAATGACCCCGCTATTAAACAGGGCTAACCCTGCTATTAAACAGGACTGACCCCGCTATTAAACAGGACTAACCCCGCTATTAAACAGGACTAACCCCGCTATTAAACAGGACTAACCCCGCTATTAAACAGGACTAACCCCGCTATTAAACAGGACTAACCCCGCTATTAAACAGGACTAACCCTGCTATTAAACAGGACTAACCCCGCTATTAAACAGGACTAACCCTGCTATTAAACAGGACTAAACCCGCTTTTAAACAGGACTAACCCCGCTATTAAACAGGACTAACCCCGCTATTAAACAGGACTAACCCCGCTATTAAACAGGACTAACCCCGCTATTAAACCAGAATAACCCCGCTATTAAACAGGACTAACCCCGCTATTAAACAGGACTAACACCGCTATTAAACAGGGCTAACCCCGCTATTCAACAGGACTAACCCTGCTATTAAACAGGACTAACCCCGCTATTAAACAGGACTAACCCCCGCTATTAAACAGGACTAACCCCGCTATTAAACAGGACTAACCCCGCTATTAAACAGGACTAACCCTGCTATTAAACAGGACTAACCCCGCTATTAAACAGGACTAACCCCGCTATTAAACAGGACTAACCCCGCTATTAAACAGGACTAACCCCGCTATTAAACAGGACTAAACCCGCTATTAAACAGAACTAACCCCGCTATTAAACAGGACTTACCCGCTATTAAACAGGACTAACCCTGCTATTAAACAGGACTAACCCCTCTATTAAACAGGACTGACCCCGCTATTAAACAGGACTAACCCCGCTATTAAACAGGACTAACCCCGCTATTAAACAGGACTAACCCTGCTATTAAACAGGACTCACCCCGCTATTAAACAGGACTAACCCCGCTATTAAACAGGACTAACCCCCGCTATTAAACAGGACTAACCCCGCTATTAAACAGGACTAACCCCGCTATTAAACAGGAATGACCCCGCTATTAAACAGGACTAACCCTGCTATTAAACAGGAATGACCCCGCTATTAAACAGGGCTAACCCTGCTATTAAACAGGACTGACCCCGCTATTAAACAGGACTAACCCCGCTATTAAACAGGACTAACCCCGCTATTAAACAGGACTAACCCCGCTATTAAACAGGACTAACCCCGCTATTAAACAGGACTAACCCCGCTATTAAACATGACTAACCCTGCTATTAAACAGGACTAACCCCGCTATTAAACAGGACTAACCCTGCTATTAAACAGGACTAAACCCGCTTTTAAACAGGACTAACCCCGCTATTAAACAGGACTAACCCCGCTATTAAACAGGACTAACCCCACTATTAAACAGGACTAACCCCGCTATTAAACCAGAATAACCCCGCTATTAAACAGGACTAACCCCGCTATTAAACAGGACTAACACCGCTATTAAACAGGGCTAACCCCGCTATTCAACAGGACTAACCCTGCTATTAAACAGGTCTAACCCCGCTATTAAACAGGACCAACCCCGCTATTAAAGAGGACGAACCCCGCTATTAAACAGGACTAACCCCGCTATTAAACAGGACTAAGACCCGCTATTAAACAGGACTAACCGCGCTATTAAACTGGGCTAACCCCGCTATTAAACAGGACTAACCCCGCTATTAAACAGGACTAACCCCGCTATTAAACAGGACTAACCCTGCTATTAAACAGGACTAACCCCGCTATTAAACAGGACTAACCCTGCTATTAAACAGGACTAAACCCGCTTTTAAACAGGACTAACCCCGCTATTAAACAGGACTAACCCCGCTATTAAACAGGACTAACCCCGCTATTAAACAGGACTAACCCCGCTATTAAACAGGACTAACCCCGCTATTAAACAGGACTAACCCCGCTATTAAACAGGACTAACCCTGCTATTAAACCAGAATAACCCCGCTATTAAACAGGACTAACCCCGCTATTAAACAGGACTAACACCGCTATTAAACAGGGCTAACCCCGCTATTCAACAGGACTAACCCTGCTATTAAACAGGACTAACCCCGCTATTAAACAGGACTAACCCCCGCTATTAAACAGGACTAACCCCGCTATTAAACAGGACTAACCCCGCTATTAAACAGGACTAACCCCGCTATTAAACAGGACTAACCCTGCTATTAAACAGGACTAACCCCGCTATTAAACAGGACTAACCCCGCTATTAAACAGGACTAACCCCGCTATTAAACAGGACTAACCCCGCTATTAAACAGGACTAAACCCGCTATTAAACAGAACTAACCCCGCTATTAAACAGGACTTACCCCGCTATTAAACAGGACTAACCCTGCTATTAAACAGGACTAACCCCTCTATTAAACAGGACTGACCCCGCTATTAAACAGGACTAACCCCGCTATTAAACAGGACTAACCCCGCTATTAAACCGGACTAACCCTGCTATTAAACAGGACTCACCCCGCTATTAAACAGGACTAACCCCGCTATTAAACAGGACTAACCCCCGCTATTAAACAGGACTAACCCCGCTATTAAACAGGACTAACCCCGCTATTAAACAGGAATGACCCCGCTATTAAACAGGACTAACCCTGCTATTAAACAGGAATGACCCCGCTATTAAACAGGGCTAACCCTGCTATTAAACAGGACTGACCCCGCTATTAAACAGGAATGACCCCGCTATTAAACAGGACTAAGACCCGCTATTAAACAGGACTAACCGCGCTATTAAACTGGGCTAACCCCGCTATTAAACAGGACTAACCCCGCTATTAAACAGGACTAACCCCGCTATTAAACAGGACTAACCCTGCTATTAAACAGGACTAACCCCGCTATTAAACAGGACTAACCCTGCTATTAAACAGGACTAAACCCGCTTTTAAACAGGACTAACCCCGCTATTAAACAGGACTAACCCCGCTATTAAACAGGACTAACCCCGCTATTAAACCAGAATAACCCCGCTATTAAACAGGACTAACCCCGCTATTAAACAGGACTAACACCGCTATTAAACAGGGCTAACCCCGCTATTAAACAGGACTAACCCTGCTATTAAACAGGACTAACCCCGCTATTAAACAGGACTAACCCCGCTATTAAACAGGACGAACCCCGCTATTAAACAGGACGAACCCCGCTATTAAACAGGACTAAGACCCGCTATTAAACAGGACTAACCGCGCTATTAAACAGGGCTAACCCCGCTATTAAACAGGACTAACCCCGCTATTAAACTGGACTAACCCCGCTATTAAACAGGACTAACCGCGCTATTAAACAGGACTAACCCCGCTATTAAACGGGACTAACCCCACTATTAAAGGGGACTAACCACACTATTAAACGGGACTAACCCCGCTATTAAACATAACTAACCCCGCTATTAAACAGGACTAACTCCGCTATTAAACAGGACTAACGCTGCTATTAAACAGGACGAACCCCGCTATTAAACAGTACTATGCCCAGCTATTAAACAGGGCTATCCCCTGCTATTAAACAGGACTAACCCCGCTATTAAACAGGACTAACCCTCCTATTAAACAGGACTAACCCCGCTATTAAACAGGGCTATCCCCTGCTATTAAAGAGGACTAACACCGCTATTAAACAGGGCTAACCCCGCTATTAAACAGGACTAACCCCGCTATTAAACAGGGCTATCCCCTGCTATTAAACAGGACTAACCCCGCTATTAAACAGGGCTATCCCCTGCTATTAAACAGGTCTAACCCTCCTATTAAACAGGACTAACCCCGCTATTAAACAGGGCTATCCCCCGCTATTAAACAGGACTAACCCCGCTATTAAACAGGACTAACCGCGCTATTAAACAGGACTAACCCTGCTATTAAACATAACTATCCTTGTTATTAAACAGGGCTAACCCTGCTATTAAACAGGACTAACCCCGCTATTAAACAGGACTAACCCCGCTATTAAACATGACTAACCCTGTGATTAAACAGGACTAATCCGTTATTAAACTGGACTAACCCCGCTATTAAACACGACTAACCCCGCTATTAAACAGGACTAACCCTGTTATTAAACGGAACTAACCCCACTATTAAACGGGACTAACCCTGCTATTAAACAGGACTAACCCTGTTATTAATCAGGACTAACCCCGCTATTAAACATGACTAACACCGCTATTAAACAGGACTATCCCCACTATTAAACAGGACTAACCCTGCTATTAAACAGGACTAACCCGCTATTAAACGGGACTAACCCCGCTATTAAACAGGACTATCCCCACTATTAAACAGGACTAACCCTGCTATTAAACAGGACTAACCCCGCTATTAAACAGGACTATCCCCACTATTAAACAGGACTAACCCTGCTATTAAACAGGACTAACCCGCTATTAAACGGGACTAACCCTGCTATTAAACAGGACTAACCCCGCTATTAAACAGGACTAACCCTGTTATTAAACAGGACTAACCCCGCTATTAAACAGGACTAACCCCGCTTTTAAACAGGACTATCCCCACTATTAAACAGGACTAACCCTGCTATTAAACAGGACTATCCCCACTATTAAACAGGACTAACCCCGCTATTAAACAGGACTAACCCTGTTATTAAACAGGACTAACCCTGCTATTAAACAGGACTAACCCCGCTATTAAACAGGACTAACCCTGCTATTAAACAGGACTGACCCTGCTATTAAACAGGACTAACCCCGCTATTAAACAGGACTAACCCCGCTATTAAACAGGACTAACCCTGCTATTAAACAGGACTGACCCTGCTATTAAACAGGACTAACCCCGCTATTAAACGGGACTAACCCCGCTATTAAACAGGACTAACCCCGCTATTAAACAGGACTAACCCCGCTATTAAACAGGACTAACCCCGCTATTAAACAGGACTAACCCCGCTATTAAACAGGACTAACCCTGCTATTAAACAGGACTAACCCCACTATTAAACAGGACTCTGTTCCTTTTTCACCTGGGCACCCTGGCTGTGCCAATGTGACATCAGCAGTGTCAGGGTACCACCTTGCACAGTGGCTGACCACCCTGGGGCCTCTGGGCACCTGGGAGACCTCCCCGCCAGGTGCTGTTCCGTCTGGTCCACGTTTGGGAAAACCAGTGCTATATGGCGCTGACACCGGGTCTCCGAGGTGAGGGGATTCAATCCCGGGCGCTGGGTAGATCCGATGTAGATAGATTCAAATGAGGCTAACTACTCACTTGAATATGCAAGTGTAAGTCCCCCCCATTGTGGATGATATCCAGGTTATGACGCCTCGTGAGATCCCCTTAGACCTCGTGAGGCATAATGAACCGGGCTCAAGAGAGGTCTCTCAGTGAAATTTACTGGCCACATTGCATCCCGTGTTGGTCATGGTGGGCTGTTACATCGCACCCCCTGTCTCTGTTTAACATAATCTAAAACCTGTTGATGCTACTAATTTGTTTTTCCGTTCTAGTTTCGTAAAATAAGTGGATGGGCGCAATTCTCCGATGCTGCGCCGCATTGGGAAAGCCGTCATGAACTCAGTCGTGTTCAAAGACGGTGCGAAATGGCCCCGATCGCGACCTATTCTGGCCCCGGGAATGGGCTAGCATCGGAGCCGCGAGGAACACGGGGAGGTGACGTCGAAAGTGGGTTGTCAGCGTGCGACGCCCGAATGACGCCGCTCTGTGTCGTAAAAGGACGCGATCCACACACAGAAAGGGGGGGGGGACAATGTCGGAGCCACGGAGGGCCGCCCCGATGTTCCGTGATACGGACTTCGAGACCCTCCTCGATGAGGTGGAGCAGCGCAGGGGCATCCTCTGCCCAAGACGAGGGCATCGCCACCCTGCGAGCGTCGTGCGACGGGCCTGGCGTGAGGTGGGCACGGCAGTCAGTGCTGTGGGGCAGACCCCTCGGTCTGGGGAGCAGTGCCGCAAGAAGCTCCACAACCTCACCAGGGCTGCCAGGGTAAGTACCACGAGGGTTCACCCGGGTCACAACGATCCCCCCCCCCCCCATGTCCCCCATCACCCACCTCCCCCCTGGGCACGAGGGGGAGAGGGAGGGGGGGCGAGAGTGAGTGGAGGGTGGTTAACAAAGTTGTCACAGACCCACATGAGCGCTGCGATCCCCTGGAGCGATGCCATGGTGTAGCTGCAACTTTCCCTCCAACCTATGCCAATATCTGAACGCCCTGATGATACCCGTCTAATTGTGATGATCTATCTATGCCCCCCCCCAAAACAGGACAAGACTGCTCACAACAGCACTGGACCTTGCTGGGGGATCTGCCACCCGGGAGGTCGCGCAATGCGAGGTTGGAGGTGCAGAACCAAGTGAGACAACCCTGCATGAAACACCCCCTCCCCCCCAGCCCATCCTCTGTCCCCTCACACTCTACCCACTGGACCCCCCATCCTCTGTCCCCTCACACTCTACCCACTGGACCCCCCAACTTCTGTCCCCTCACACTCTACCCACTGGACCCCCCCTTCCTCTGTCCCCTCACACTCTACCCACTGGACCCCCCCATCCTCTGCCCCCTCACACTCTTCCCACTGGACCCCCCATCCTCTGTCCCCTCGCACTCTGCTCATTGGACCCCCCATCCTCTGTCCCCTCACACTGTCCACTGGACCATCCTACGCCCGGCCGAGCGTGTCTAACTAACCCCGTATTATTCTGTTCCCTAGGGCCAGCTGACGAACGTCCAGGGCCGTCTGGTTCCACACACAGGCGACCATCCATGACAACCACCGCACCCAGGGCCGCACGCCAGAGGGTGGCAGGAGGTCGGCCAGGAGTGCCATCCTCCAAATCCGGGACTCTCGAGCGGAACGTACAGAGGACGGACAGTGACGACTTTCATGGCTGTGCGTTGCCCGAAGGTCGGGCCGTGAGACAGGACAAGACGGGGTCAGTGGACCCAGACGCACAGAGGACGGCGGCGCAGTCAACGGACTCACCTGACGCTGAACCACACATGGGCCGCGTGCGCCCTGCGCTGGGGCATGACTGGGACCAGGACACTCCTGAATTTCTGACGGACGAGGACCTAGAGCTTGCGGCACTGCTGTCTCCCACACCATCCACCATCCCAGAGACACTCACCTCGGTTGGGCAATTAAGTGATGAGGCTCCTGGGTCACGGTCTGGTGTGCACCACACAGCTGAGCCTGGTACAGCAGGTGGAGGACGGAGCAGCCGAGGGGCTGGACGGTCGGAGGGCAGCCCAGGCCCAGCATCCAGCTGCCGCCCAGACGTTTCCCGGGTTCCTGGATTTACTCGACCCACCTGGACAGCCGATGCATTTTGAAACCCAGGGACACAATGACGGGATGAGGGCCGTCTTCCAGCAGCTGCAGACGCAGTTAGAGGAGTCGAACCGCGTCCAGGAGCAGGGAGTGGTGCCGCTCATGGCAGCCACCCAGGCCAACACCGCACGGGTGGCATCCGCAGTTGAGCCAATGGGTGAAACGGTATCGGCCATGGGTCAGGTTCTGCAAGGCGTTGGGCTTAATGTGCACGTGTCATCCTCGGCCCTGGAGAGGGTTGCCCTCTCACAGGCAGCAATGCACCAGAGCCAACATGACATTGCCGGCGCGCTATGAGCCCTGGCCAAGTCTCACCAGGCCATGGCACAGTCCCAGCACGCCATGGCACAGTCCCAGCACGCCATGGCACAGTCCCAGCAAACCATGGCCCAGTCCCAGCACGTCATGGCACAGTCCCAGCACGCCATGGCACAGTCCCAGCAAACCATGGCACAGTCCCAGCACACCATGGCACAGTCCCAGCAGGCCATGGCACAGTCCCAGCAGTCAGTCGCAGAGAGCATCGACCGCCTGACACACGTGTTGGATGGCGTCGTGCCCTCACAGGTTGAGGTCGCACAGTCCCTGGCGGGAATGTCTCACTCCCTGGACTCCGTCTCTGCGAACGTTCAGACCCTGGTCGATACCGTTGCAGGCCTCCCCGAGGGAGGAGGAGGTTCCTGGGTCTGTCCCATTAACTCCATCACGGGATGTCCCTGAACGCTCCGTCTCTCCCTGTCCCATCCCTGGTGCACGGGTGGGCAGCGGGAAGAGCAGGGTGGCACCACGTCATCCGAAATGCCCACGGAGCAGCCTGGCCCATCAAGGCCGGGTCGCCCCAGGAAACGAGTGCCGACGGGGAGACATGTCGCGGGGTGTGATTCTCAGCAGTCCGCCTCCACTCCTGCTGTACCATCTGGGGATTCACTAAGACGTAGTGGTAGGGCCCGTAAGGCAATGAAGAGGGACACATAGTAAGTTGGCACGGGTGAAGGGCACAGTTTAGTTGCAGGGGCTAGGGCATCTGCACTTAATATTTACCATTAAGCTCACTGTTGCACCTAACTTGTAAGACTGTGTGATTTTTCCGTTGCCACGGGGATCGTGATGGTGACCGAGTGACGTTGGGGTTGACAAGCGGTGAAACTTTGGTGCCAGGTTTGCAGTCCCTTCCTGCCCCCCCCCCCCCACCCACTCCCACAGCTACCCCACGCGGGCACGTGATGGAGTGTCCCTGACGAACTCAGTGACCACCAATATGGATGGTTCAGCTATTGCCATGAGTCAGACTTTGTCTAACGATTTTGAGCTCACAGCTCATCGCAGAGCGCGCTGTTATCATTCAACATGGCACTGATCACACCCGCTGACACAGCCATCAATATCGTGCCATACCGTTGTGCCACAGTGGTAAGGGTGATCTCAAATTGGAGCAGTGTACACGGAGCGTGGTGCGGGGGTGGGGGGGGGGGGTTGGAGGTGGGGGTGGTGGGAGTTGTGTGCTGACCGTCTGCACGACTAGTGATGCAGGTGGTAGTGGCAGAGTTCAGCGATGCCGTCGCACGCGATGTGTGAATCTTGCAGCCACCAACGCGTCGCGTGCCCGCTGACCTCGCCGGTGCCGTCGTGCAGCCTCCTGGACATTACCAGCACCCAGGTTGTGTCTGTGTGCTGCGCCCGACACGCCACCAACCTCCGCCACCTCCTCCTCCTCCTCTTCCTCCTCCTCCTCAACCTCCTCCTCCTCCTCCTCCTCCTCCTCCTCCTCCTCCGTGTTGGCACCACTGCCAGTGACTTCTCCCTCCGACTCCTCCAGCAGGGCATGTCCCCTCTGCATCGCGATGTTGTGCAGCGCACAGCAGACGACAACAATGCGAGCGACCCCCTCGGGCTGGTACTGCAGGGCTCCTCCGGAGCGGTCCAGGCACCTGAATCTCATTTTCAGCATCCCAAAGCAGTGCTCCACCACACCCCTGGTTGCTGCATGGGCCTCATTGTAAAAGGTCTCCGCGTTGGTCTGAGGCCTCCATGTGGGCGTCAACAGCCAAGACCTCAGTGGATAACCCCTGTTGCCCAGCAACCAGCCCCTCAGCCGGGGGGGCCGTCCCTCAAACATTGCAGGGATGAACGACTGCGAAAGAATGTACGCATCATGCACACTCCCAAGGAACCTTGCGCACACGTGAATGATCTTCATGTGAGGGTCGCATACCACCTGGATGTTCATGGAGTATGTCCCCCTCCTGTTTGTGAACACTTCCCTGTTGCCTGCAGGCGGGCGCCTGGGGACGTGAACACCATCAATCACTCCCTGGACCATCGGTATCCCGGCCACATTGGCAAATCCATGGGCTCGTGCTTCCTGATTTTCTCGGTCCTCGGGAAAGGTTATGTAGCGGTCCCCGATGGCGAACAGGGCGTCGGTCACATCCCGGATGCACCTGTGGACCGATGTCTGTGATATCCTGGATACGTCCCCACTCGGAGAGTGAAAGGAACCGGTAGCATAAAAGTTAAGTGCCACCGTTACCTTGACGGCAACCGGTATCACGTGTCCTCCTCCCGTTCCACGTGGGGCGAGGTGCGCCACGAGGTGGCAGATATGTGCGACCGTCTCTCTGCTGAACCGGAGTCTCCTCCTGCAGGTGATGTCCGGCAGTGTCTCGAAAGAGATCCGGTCACGGTACACCCTCGGCCTCGATTGTCGCCATGGCGCCCTGGCTCCACCATCAGTGTCTCCTCCTCCCCCTCCCCCCCATGCTGCTCGACATCAGTGCCCACATCCTGTGCCATCCTCAGCGTTTGGGGGTCAATGTTCCCCTCGGCATCCCCCTGGACATACCGGCCATGAGTGCCTGCGGCCTGTATGGCGACGGCGAGCCAATCCGCGGCCATTCCCTCTGCTGCTGCTGCTTCCCCTGCATCCACTGTGGGATGTCACTGTGGACGCTGCTGGATGGCCAACTGCAGTGCAGCGGCCCCAACCACTGCGCTGAACATAGCCGTTCTGTTCAAATACGTTATGGTCACCTACAGAAGGGTGGTGGGGGGCAGAGAAACGACATGTTAGACGGAGGTTAGTCGACACCTCGGCAGTCGCCTGCCACGGGATACCTGTGTGTCCCGGTGGCCTGGTCGCGCTGCTGACACGCGCCAGCCTAACTCCTGGTCACTTTCTGCGTCCAACGGGCAGTTAACAACACGTCCTCCTCACCAGTGCATCAGTGGCCTGTGGCCATCAGCCACAGGGCAACCAGCAGCCGTGTCCTCGTCACCGTCCTGCCATGGCAGGGCGGCTGAGATGTTGCATCCGGGGGTGGCCGACCCTCTCTACTCACTCCCTCTCCCCCCTCCCTCCCAGTACTCGCTCTCCCCCCCTCCCACTACTCGCTCTCTCCCTCCCCCACTACTCGCTCCCCCCCCCCCCCCCCCCCCCCACTGGCCGCTGCGTTCTCGGGGATGCCTTCCCCAGTTTGCGAAGACTCCGGGACGGTCCGCTCACCTCCTCACTATTCGTCAGCCAGCACGATTGGCTGACGACTTTAAAAAGCAGGTGTGGATGGCGACGGCGTGAACTGGGGTCATGCCGTCGGGACTCCGGAGAATCTCCATTTTGGGTGCATCGGGCGATTCTCCGGGTTTTGGCGCGCGGAACACGACGGAACAAATTTGGCCGTTTGGGAGAATAGCGGGAGCGCGTCGGACCGGCCTCGCGTGAAAAACTGGCGCGGACCGCTATTCTCCCAACCGGCGTGACATCGGAGAATCGCGCCCGATGTATATCCATAGAATCCATAGAATCCCTACAGTGTAGAAGGAGACCATTTGGGCCGTTGAGTTTGCACTGACCCTGCTAAAGAGCACTCCACCTAGGCCCACTCCCCTGATCTATCCCCATAAGCTCGCACATTGATCATGGCCAATCTACCTAACCTGCACATCTTTGGACTGTGGGAGGAAACCGGAGCACCCGGAGGAAACCCACGCAGGGAGAAAATGCAAACTTGTATAACACTACAACCAGCAGGTTCAAACAAGTGGTACACATAAAGCAGGCCTTGGACTCCTTCCAGTTTATGTTGTTCTCTCTTGGGTCTGAAGCTAATAATTCTGAGGATCTTGCTCGCTAGGATAGTTCACAATCCTAATTTCTGTTGGAATTCACACATTTCAGGATTAAGAGGTTTTTAGTGTGATCAATTTTGCCTCTTTTCTTAATATCTAAAAAATAGCTTCAATTTGTAGAATTTCTGTTGCACGACTTCTATCTTTATGTATTATTTGCTTGTCCTTGTGCCTTATCCATTTTTTCCGTTTGAACACATATCTCGCATGACTATTTTCTCTATTAGATTAGCTAACATGCTTGGGTGTGTAGGAGGCTCTCCCTTGGTTCTCAAATAGTATCTTCAACAGCTCAACTATCTTTTGTTCAGAATTGTTGATGCTTTGAAGTATTGATGTGTTTTTTCTGTCGAGCTATTCCAGTGACTTTCCTCCTGTCTGAAAGTGATGATTCATGCATGGCAATCAGTTACGTCTTGCTGCTTCCCCCAAGAACAATCCGGGGTCAGCAGGTGCTGACCCTGGGAAAATGCAGAGACAGGCTTATTGCACTTGAAGTGTCAGAATGGGGCCAGTCTATCGAACTCACCACAGCTACTTGGACAAGACTGAGGAGATCTGCCTACATTTCTCCAGAAAGGGAATTTTGGCAGTTACAAGAACATAAGAACTAGGAGCAGGAGTAGGCCATCTTCTGCATCTTCTCCATCTTCTGCACTGTAAATTCTATAATTCTATGATCTGGCCCCTCGAGCCTGCTCCGTCATTCAATAAGATCATGGCTGATCTTGTTGTGGATACAGCTCCACTTACCCGCAGGCTCACCATTACCCTTAATTCCTTTACTGTTCAAAAAATCTATCTATCTTTGCCTTAAAAACATTCAACACGGTGGCCTCTACTGCTTCAGTAGGCAGGGAATTCCATAGATTCACAACCCTCTGGATGAAGAAGTTCCTCCTCAACTCAGTCCTAAATCTGCTCCCCTATATGTTGAGATTATGCTCCCTAGTTCTAGTTTCACCCGCCAGTGGAATTAACCTCCCGGCTTCTGTCCTATCTATTCCCTTCATAATTGTAGATGTTTCTATAAGATCCTCCCTCATTCTTCTAAATTCCAATGAGTATAGTCCCAGTCTACTCAGTCTCTCCTCATAAGCCAATTCTCTCAACTCTGGAATCAACCTAATGAATCTCTTCTACACACCCTCCAGTGCCAGTATATCCCGTGGTAGCACAGTGGTTAGCACTGTTGCTTCACAGCACCAGGGTACCAGGTTCGATTCCTGGCTTGGGTCACTGTCTGTGCGGAGTCTGCATGTTCTCCCTGTGTCTGCGTGGGTTTCCCCCGGGTGCTCTGGTTCCTCCCACAAGTCCCGAAAGACGTTCTGAATTTTCCCCTCAGTGTACCCGAACAGACGTCGGAATGTGGTGACTAGGGGTTTTCACAGTAACTTCATTGCAGTGTTAATGTAAGCCTATTTGTGACAATAATGATTATTGTTATTATTATCCTTTCTAAAGTAAGGAGACCAAAACTGTATACAGTACTCCAGGTGTAGCCTCACCAGCACCCTATACAGCTGCACTATAACCTCCTTGTTTTTAAACTCCATCCCTCTAGCAATGAAGGACAAAATTCATTTGCCTTCTTAATTACCTGCTGAACCTGCAAATCAACCTTCTGTGATTCCTGTACAAGGACACCCAGGTCCCTCTGCACAGCAGCATGCTGCAATTTTTTACCATTTAAATAATTGTCCATTTTGCTGTTATTTTCACCAAAATGGATGACCTCACATTTACCAACGTTGTACTCCATCTGCCAGACCCTTGCCTACTCATTTAAACAATCTATAACCCTCTGCAGACTTACAGTGTCCTCTGCACACTTTGATCTACCACTCATCTTAATGCCATCTGTGAACTTTGACACATCCCAACTCCAGATCATCAATGTAAATTATGAACAAGTGCAGACCCGACACTTATCACTGAGGCACACCAGTAGTTACTGATCGCCAACCAGAAAACATTCATTTATCCCCACTCTTTGCTTCCTGTCAGTTAACCAATTCTCTATCCATGCTAATACATTACCCGCAACGCCAGGCACCTTTATCTTATGCAGCAGCCTTTTGTGCGGCACCTTGTCGAATGTCTTCTGGACTTCCAGATACACCACATCCACTGGTTCCCCGTTGTCCACCGCACTCGTAATGTCCTCAAAGAATTCCAGGAAATTAATCAAACATAATCAATCATTAGGGCAGCAGGGTAGCATAGTGGTTAGCATAAATGCTTCACAGCTCCAGGGTCCCAGGTTCGATTCCCGGCTGGGTCACTGTCTGTGTGGAGTCTGCACGTCCTCTCCCTGTGTGCGTGGGTTTCCTCCGGGTGCTCCGGTTTCCTCCCACAGTCCAAAGATGTGTGGGTTAGGTGGATTGGCCATGCTAAATTGCCCGTAGTGTCCTAATAAAAGTAAGGTTAAGGGGGGGGGTTGTTGGGTTACGGGTATAGGGTGGATACGTGGGTTTGAGTAGGGTGATCATGGCTCGGCACAACATTGAGGGCCGAAGGGCCTGTTCTGTGCTGTACTGTTCTATGTTCTATGTTCTAACCTGCCTTTCATGAACCCATGCTGCGTCTGCCCAATGGGACAATTCCTATCCAGATGTGTCATTATTTCTTCCTTTTTGATAGATTCAAGCCATTTCCCCACTGCAGAAGTTAAGCTAACTAGCCTATAGTTACCCGCCTTTTGTCTATCTCCTTTTTTAAATAGTGTCACATTTTCTTTTTTCCAATTTGCTGGAACCGCCCCAGAGTCCAACAGATTTTGGTAAATTACCACGAGTGCATTTGCGACATCTCCCTCCATTTCTTTTAGTATCCATGGCTGATATTATCCCTTTCTTTTTCCTAAAGTCTTTCCTTTTCACTGGTATATACTTTTGCTGAGCACCTTGCAAAATTGCTTCAAAAGTCCTCCACTGGTCCTCAATTGTCCCATCATAAAGTCTTTGCTCTGGTTTCCTCCCACAGTCCAAAGATATGCAGGTTAGGTGGATTGGCCATGCTAAATTGCCTCTTAGTGTCCAAAAAAAAAGGTTAGGTGGGGTTCCTGGGTTACGGGGATAGGCTGGAGGCATGGGCTTAAGTAGGTTGCTCTTTCCAAGAACCAGTGCAGACTCGATGGGCCGAATAGCCTCCTTCTGCACTGTAAATTCTATGATTGTCCATTCCAGAACATTCACCACCATTTTGTGAGGCCCTCAGGTGAACAATTTACCACCACAACCATCAACTAGTCAACATTTACGCAATAGTTGATGGCTGTGCAAGAATGATGGATTGAGTGCCTGACGTATTCACAGTTTTAGCCTTGTATAAACTTCACACTCCAGTAATGGTGACGGAGGAATTTAAGTCTTCACATTGAACTCAAATTATTTTTATTCACTTAATGGAAACATGGCTATTTATTAATTTTAAAATAAAACAGAAAACATCTGATGGTGGAAGCTAAATAGCAGTTGCAATATTATCTGTGTAGATAAAGCACTTCTTACATCAATTGTAAAGTCATATTTTACTACTGGAATGGTTTTCTGTTACACTTCATCATACAGTGACAATCTCACAGAGTGCTCAGATTACTCCTGCCCCAGAATCTGAGAGCAACTGTCAGGTTCCTAATATCTTATATGGCTTATTTCCAAACTTACATCAGAGCCAGGACAGTGAAGTGGAACATTTGCTCTTTGCGATTTTGTATTCAGGCACATCTTTCCATTTTGCCTTTTGGTACATGAATCAAATGACATTCTATGCATTCCATTTCTCAATTCATGCAGATCATTTAAGTGCATTGCTTTCTTTGAAGAGCAAATTGGCACACATCTCCTCTGCGGTAAAGAGGAGCAAAATAGACCATTATTCTCATTTAATTCCATTTTCATACCACTCTCATCACTTTCCAATGAGAAATGGAAAAATCTTTGTAATAAGTCAGGTTAGAAAAGTTTGGCCAACGCGGATTCTAATTTAAGTTGTGATTAAGTGATGGATTTTATGGATTTTAAGAAGAAAAAGATAAATTGAAGCGTGATCTGCATTAGACTGATTAAAGAGTGCCTGATGTTAGTTTTTTTTTACATCATTGATGCAACAATGGTAACTTGGGCTATAGTGGATAACCTGAGCAGAATCCATTTTCAAAAAGGGAGGTATGGGCTTGGGTCCATATGCAGAGTTAAATCCCCTAAAAGTTACATCAGGTTAATAATAATAATCTTTATTGTCACAAGTAGGCTTACATTAACACTGCAATGAAGTTACCGTGAAAATCCCCTAGTTGCCACACTCCGACGCCTGTTCGGGTACACAATTCACGTA
This sequence comes from Scyliorhinus canicula, assembly GCF_902713615.1. Classification (NCBI taxonomy): domain Eukaryota; kingdom Metazoa; phylum Chordata; class Chondrichthyes; order Carcharhiniformes; family Scyliorhinidae; genus Scyliorhinus; species Scyliorhinus canicula. The sequence goes on along the minus strand of NC_052149.1, from coordinate 50,458,159 downwards.
ACAACACGTCTTTTGGGACTTGTGGGAAGAAACCAGAGCATCCGGAGGAAACCCACGCAGACACAGAGAGAACATGCAGACTCCGCACAGATAGTGACCCAAGCGGGAATTGAACCTGGGTCCCTGGCGCTGTGAAGCAACGGTGCTACCCACTGTGCTACCGTGCCACCCATAAGCAATGAGCTTCTGTTTTCGACAAAAGTTGAGGATTTAACAGGCAGCAGATGTATTTTGTGAGCTGTGTGGAACTCAGCAAAATCAGCAGAGTGGATGTAGTATGCGGTGAGTTTCTTCAATGAAACTGTTAGGTTGGAAAGCCGTTGAGCAGTGAAAACTGAAGAGCTGCGGCCAAACCCGGGTGAGAAACTGCTGCTCACAGCACTCCTTCTGAGAGGGTGATTTCAGTGCTCGATAGGTGATTGCCAACTTCTTGGAAGTCACTTTATTCGTCTTGCACTCCACTCACCTTCAGCTACATTTCCCTGCAGCCAGCCTTCAGCACGGCAAGGCACAGCAGCTAATGCAGCTCCACCTTCCGCACTCTGGTGAGAGGTAAGAGGAGCAACAACATCAAAACCAACAATAGCAGCAGGAGGTGCAACACCAGCATCAACACTGGCTGCCTTCCTTTCAGCCACACACCTTTGACAGGACAGAGGGGATGGAAAGAGTGATTCAGCAACAAGGATGGAGGCAAGGTCCCCAACACAGGGACAATTGGCAGAGGATCAGCTCGATTGACATGTCTGAGCAAGCACAGGTCTTCATGGTAGGTCATTGCTGATGCCTATACCCTTCTGGGAACAAGACCTCCATCCCAGTGAAATGGTGCCCACACACTTCCAGTGACCATCATGTGTGTTAGAAATATCCTGTGCAGAGAGGACCTTTTGTGGAGGATATCTGAGAGAGCAATAGAATGAAGGTAAGTGTGGGTTTTGAATATTTAGATGTGGCTAGGAGGTGCATAGAGAGAGTGAGTGGAGCTGTGCACTCAGTGTTGACCTGAGGAGTGCTGTGCAGGAGAATGCTGGGAAAGTCAGAATGTGGAGCTTGACACCGATAAGTGCCATCCCACTCACCTTCCCCACTCTACAGAGGGCCTGGATCCTCTTGGTGCACTTACGCCAGATTGGAGGGACCATATCTTTGTTGACAATGTCCTCAGGTTCTTCCATCCCATGAATATTTGTTTGAGAAAACATCATCGCAAGCAACCGCTCAGGTCCCATGGCTAAACCTCCAAGTCAAAGTGAGGGATCCAGGGAGCAGCCTTTCCCGGTCTCATCTCCATTCATACAGTTGCCACAGCCTCAAAATTGCATGTGAAGTTGAGCCATTGTAACCCATATTGTGGCCCATTTAATTAGAAATCCTTCTTTTGACAGTTCCAGCCTGCTTAAGCTACTTGGTGGAGAACCGAGCTAAGCCATTGCTGAATTAAAGAACCATGACAAAACCCGCTGGAGGATCCAGCGTGGTCCCATCATTTTGGTAGGGGCTAAGATGATAAAATTCCACCTTACCTCTCCAAATTAAAATAATTCCAATCATTAGAAATCCTTAATAAAATCAGAAAATACAGGCCAAGTAAAGCAGGTCTGTCAACATCTGGAGACAGCTTCTGATGGAAGGTTGATATCTGAAACATTAATTGGCCGTGGGCATGCGGACTTTGGTCGAGACATTGGCCGCGATTTAACAAATGGGGAACAAAGTCCCAGAGTGAGCACATTTAGCTGCGTGTTTCCCAGAGCTCACAGCACCAAATAGCACAACGCTATCAAATATCACACAGGATAGAGATGAGGCTTCGGTGGGGAATGCATGGCTGACACCACACATAGCCCTGTTTCCTGCATTGAGGAACTCCGATCGGCAGAACTCTTCAGTGTAGTGAGAGATCGGGACGCTATTTGTAAATGATGTCTCGATCTATCTCTCGAGCCCCGACGTAACCCCCCCCCCCCTCCCAAGCCCCAACTCACTTTGGGCGGTCCTCAGCTCCCCCCTGCAACCCCCAACACCCACACAGAGCACCCCAGCCCAATCACCACCATGCAACAAATGCCAGATTGACACCTCAGCAGTGCCAACTTGGTACCCTGTAAGTGCCCTTACCACCTGGCAGTGCCACCTGAGTACCTTGGTAGTGCCAATCTTGTACCATACAAGTGCCCTTACCACCTGGCAGTGCCACCTGAGCACCTTGGTAGTACCAATATGGTACCCTGCAAATTCCCTTACCACCTGAGCACCTTGGCAGTGCCAGGCTGGTACCCACAAGTGCCTTTCTGTCTGGTCCCCATTTGTGGAGACTAGTACTAAACAGTGCTCACCCAAAGCCTTTGAGGCAAAGGGGATATATCCCATTGCCTTGGGTACTTCGGGAAACTGCATGTTAAAGTGAGACTAGCTGTCCCACTCTAATATGCATATTTGCCAAGAAGTGATCCCATCCACTTAGCACTGAGCAGAAATGGCTCTTCTAGGTTCGAGTTTCTCCCATGTGTGAATCACATCAAGTCCCCTTGCCTCTGCTGGCAAAAATAGGATCCATTGGAAATGTGGGTAGAACTCTGGATCAGGGGATCCAGCACCATTTGGGATAAGTTATGGAGTTTCCATGACTCCGCAAAGATCCAGACCAGAGACTCTCAGAGTCAGCCAGATTGAGAGATTTGGGGAAGAAGACCCATAACGGGTGCTACTATGCCAGGCAGAAGAAAAGGATAGTTTTCCAGTTAACCACCAAGCGAGGGCTGGATTCTGTTTGGGTGACGATGTCCTCCCGCTGGAGGTGATTGCAATCAGTTTACGGTCCCCCTGGGAATGCAAAGCGACAAGAAATTCAGTATTCCCTGCCATGCAATTTTTTGCATGGCAATGAGTACGAGGGATTCCCAAGGGAATCCCGTTATTAGGCCGCCATTTTGAGCAGGCGGACCAATAGCGAGGTCCCGCGGCCAGCCAACCCCCCCGCCCCCCGCACTGCAAAATAGCCCCAAAGCCCCTCCCACACGCACCGCAAAGCAGCCCCCCCCATCCTCCAGATTATCTGGATGCCCCCAAGTATGCTTGTCTCCCCTCCAGGATCGCTGAAACAGAGAGACCCCCCAGGGACCCCTGTATTAGGGAAACCCCCTCAACAGGGACCCCTGTAATTGGGAGACCCCCAGGGACCCCTGTAATAGGGGGACCCCACCAGCCAATGTTGGGCTGTAATAACATGATGAATGTCAGTTTTAACTTCCAACTTTGAAATACTGCACTATCACAAAGCGTTATTCCCCCAGCATTAAGTGTTCCCTCCTGATATAGCTCTGAGACCTCAGCATTCTTCTGTATAGTCTCTGGAAAACGGACCCAAGATAAACAAAGATGCCTGGAATTGAGCAGCGAGGTTTTTTTGAAGCCCATTTATGGGGCCTTCCAAAATTGAACTCTTTAGAAGCTATGGTTAACCTTGAGCACCAATTTCAACTGATTACAGGTGTTGAACTGTTAGATATACTCAATTGCCTGGATGATAGTATATTGCACAATTACAGTGTCCATGATTTTTATGTGCCAAAATCATACAAACAGAATGATGTACTCAGTGTCCATCTACAATCACTTCAAAACAGTTTAGCACAAAACAAATGTGTTCTGTTAATAATTATTGTAATTGGAATACAACGGCAGCTGTTACTTGTTTGTCTTTCAGACGTTTATTTATTAAGTTAATTTGTGCTTCCTTTTTGTAATCCCCGATCACTGCAGTTCAGACACCAGCTGTGGCCAAGGTGTGGTGTAGGCCACTCCCTCCAAGTCCTTTGACAATATAATTCCAAGCCAAAGACGTAAGAAGTATTTTAGATCTGCTGATGATGGCTGTCTCTCCAGTTTTCCTCCCACTACAAGAGGTTGAGCCTGGCCCTCACTCAGCAGCTCCCACAGTTCCAGGACTACACCAATGTTGTTTTAATGAGACACAAACTGTTTATTCCAATGCACAACAGGGAAGATGGCAACAATGGAAAAAGTTGATTCGGACAAGTAATTTCTCTTCTCTTTCTGATCGTTCCAGTGACTCTAAGATAAATTGAACTCTTACAAAGTAGTCCAACTTACTTAATATCCTTAGGAAAATGAATTGAAAACTGTAATGAACTCCAATTGGCTTTATTGGTTGGCCAATTGGAGTATGAGCTCCCTCAATGATAGCTCATTGAGGGGGTTTATATAAGCACCTGTGTAGGCTTTGTGAGCCAGTCTTAAATTGACTGGACTGCTAGCAGCACTGTTTGTAGCTGCTCCTGTAATATCGTTATTGTAAATAAATATTGGTGTGGTGACGGAACTCCTGCCTCCCGTGGATTACAACAAAAACTGTAGGATATTAATGCAATATTATAATCTCTATTATGTGACTCCCACATTTTACATTAGCTGGAAGGTACTTCTGTGGTCCCAGCAAAACTGAAATCTCGGTGGCTGCGGGTCCCAAGAGTGTCTTATAATCGGCGATGCCAACCTTAACCAAGTGCAATGTTCAACTTGAAATTTGTTATTTTGACTTTATAGCGGACAGTTTCATTGTGGATAAGATTCCACAGCACACAACTTATCTCTCTCCCTCCTCCATAATTTTCAACTCTATTTGACAGAGGAAAAAAATACACAAAGGATGCTTTTACAATCAGCCTGCAATATGCTTCTGTTTCATCAGATGGTTAAGGGGCAGTGAAAGATGTGAGGTGCTCCAGGATCTCATCTGACTGAACTGAGGGGGAGGTGGGTCTAACTGGATTTGATTCTGGTTAGAAAAGCTCTGATGGAAATTATATTTTTCATTAAAAGTACACATAAGTTGAAGCGCCACTCACAGGTACAAGTGCATGCACCAAAATGAACCTTTTAAGTGATTAATTCACTCCGCTGTTTAAATCTTCATAAATAATTTTCAGCAAAAATTGTTACTGTCAGTGGGAATTCTCTAATCTACATATGCTTGAATCTATAGAAAGTGGAGTGAAGTTTGGTAAAGTGATACCTCAGGAGTAAGTGGCTTCAACCTTTGACCAAGGCAGGATATGAGACTGCATGGGACATGCTCTGAATCTTGCTCTACACGCTGCATTCACATTCAACGTGCGCATAGAATGATTCACAATACTGCATTATTCCTCAAATAAACACCACGTTGTGCAGGATATTTATGTGCTGACCCTGACCTGAGTACTTATGTCAGAATATTTAATGGGACGCTATTTGCCAATTTCTTTCCCAGAACAAAGACAGAATGCTGCACATTAACCCTGTGAGCACTGAAATCAGTCTGCAGCTCTCAAACCATGCAATGGTTTGCTGTTGTTGTTGTGACATTGCTTTTTAGAAGTAGACTTGCTACCACTGACGTGACTACCCAGCTGACTGTTCCTGTACTATTCCACATGTGTCTTCACTGAGGGACAATACGGCCCATTAGCCTCTCTGGATGTTGATCAATGTACAACATTGGTTGTAACTGTTCTCAAGAAAGGTGAAGACACATACTACCTTGGAATTAAATTCCAAAGACTTCATAGCAGCAGCGGGATTATACATGACAGGTGCCTCAATTGTACCTACAACCTTCATTGTAGTGATCTCCACTACAGTTATCATTACTCTTTCCCAGGCTTGGATTTTATTCCTTGGTTGAATTTCTGCTTGAAAGGCACCTGAAATGAACGTTCAACCACTAGTGTTGCATTGCCCAGGATCAGGAGGGGGAATACCTCATTACAACATGATTTTAAATGGAAGAGCTTGGCGATGGGAGGGAATGTCTGCAAGGAGCTGTTCGCAGATTGTTGCTTAATTAGCTTTCTTGTGGAAAACTTATTTGCCATTGGCTCAGTCTTAGATAGCTGAAAATTTCCATTAGGAGCAGTGATGGCAACTGACTAGTTCTGACACAGGTTAGAAAGGGAATGTATCAATCATGCAAAGGGAATATGGTCTTATTGAGGGCCACAGTGAAGTAGCTTTGTTAGGTCCTTGCTGCCTTTAAAACTGCAATGCCTGTGGCTCACCACAAATGCCACTATGCCTCCTTCACTGAGATGCTCTTTACTGCTGGTGGGCACGAAGCAGGAAGGGGGAAATGTGGCACTTGGCCACCTGCTACCATTTAAACATGGAGGGTGGATGTGCTGCAGGAGGGCTCTTTAACCTACTTTCTTCAGTTGGCTGCCTCTGTGAGTCAAAAACAGGCAGAAACCCCCAAGGCAAATCTCGGCCTTTGTTTTTAATGTGTTGTGATCTTGATAGAGACCAGCGATGTGTTTATTATTTTAAAATCCAAAAATCCATGACTAAAAGAATGAAGGCGCATGGTTCACAGTTCAAAACAAAAGAATTTTACTTCACAAAAATCATAGGACATGAATACTAATAACTACATTCTATCATGGATAGTCACCCCTACTCTAAACCAAACTTCTTCATTCATCTTTCCTTCTACACGTATTTAACTTACCAGTACATAACATAATGCAGGTCAGATACTTATCAGACATTGGAAGATTAACCACTTGGGTTGAGTCTGTTTCAAAGATTTGTAAAAGGGCTGATATTTCTTGGGTCTTCTGCTTACTTCCAGCAAGGTTGTCCCTTTAAATCTCCTAACTGTCCCACCATTGTAGACTCACCATTTAACATAGATGTCACTGGCACCTTAACAGCCGCCATCTCCTGGTTTTAACATTATTTAACTCTGGAGTTTTGCATCAAAAGTCTCTCTTTTAACGAGAGGTTTGAACTCTTTCAGCCAACTCACTTCAATTTCAATTGAATCCTGCTGGAAAGAGATGTTTCCTGCATCCAGCTTGTTCTAAACTAGCCTGAAACTAAACTATTTGAACACAAAACCACACCTAGATGAAAAGCAGGGGAAGTAAGAAAGTTGGTGGGAAAAGGAGTAGAAAATTGGCAGAGCTCCAATGTATCAATCATGCAAAGGAACAGTGTTGGCCCAAACAATTCTCTCCATGATGTGATACCACAAAAACTATGCCAGACTGGAAAAAAGTTAGATGCTTCTCCTGGATTGGGGAAAGGAAAACTGGAGGGATAATCTCAGTAATTTCCCCAACCCACAGATGGTGGCTATTTTAAAAACAAATATTTTATTAATTTACAAGCTGTAGGTGTCGCTGGCTAGGCCAGCATTTGTTGCTCATCCCTAATTGCCCTCGAGAAGATGATGGTGAGCTGCCTTCTTCATAAGTTCATAAGATATAGGAGTAGAATTAGGCCATTTGGGACATTGAGTCTGCTCCGCCATTCTATCATGGCTGATATGTTCCTCATCTGTTACCTACAATGCTACAGACCAAGAGCTGGATTGCAGAATCAGCCAGAGCATCTCCTCCTCGCACACATGACCTAAGAGCAGGAGTAGGCAACTTAGCCTCCCGAGCCTAAACATCCTCAATGTGATCATGGCTGATCCCATCCTGGCCTCAACTCCACCCTCCTGCCTGTTCTCCATAATCCTTCAACCCATTACCAATTAAAAATCTGTCTAACTCCTCCTTAAATTTACTCACTGCCCCTGGATCCACCGCACTCTGGGGTAGCAAATACCACAGGTTCACAACCCTTTGGGCGAAGTAGTTTCTCCTCAAATTTGTTTTAACTTTTCTATCTCTTTTTCTAAGATTATGGTTTCTTGTTTTAGAATGCCCAACAGGACGAAGCATCTGGTCCACTTCTACTTTATCCATATATTTTAGCATCTTGTATACCTCAATTAGATCTCCCCTCATTCTTAAAAACTCTAGAGAGTATAGGCCTAAACTATTCAATCTCTCCGCAAACGACAAACCGCCCCCATGTCCGGAATCAATCTGGTGAACCTCTTCTGAACTGCCTCCAATGCCACTACATCTTTCCTCAAATAAGGGGACCAAAACTGTGCCCAATACTCCAGGTGTGGTCTTACCAATGCTTTATATAACAATGCCTTGAAGCGCTGCAGTCATGTGGTGTAGGTACACCCACAGTGCTGTTCAGGAGGGAGTTCCAGGGTTTTGACCCAGCGACAGTGAAGGAACGGCGATATAGTTTCAAGTCGGGATGGTGAGTAAGAACCTCCGCGGCCCCCCCAATCTCCTGTCACGTGTTTTGTGGCGGCAGAGGCAGCCTGCCATTTGCTGGTGGTGGGATTTTCTGGCCCCCCTCTGTCAATGGGGTGTCCCATTGTATGCGCTCCCCGCTAGGAAACCCGCTTTGGGGGTTAGCTGTCGGTGGAACCAGTAGATCCCGCCTGCAGGAACGGCCGGAAAAGTCTGGCCGGTGAGTGGCTTGGAGGGGAACTTCCATGTGGTGGTCATTCCCATGTATCTGTTGTCCTTATCCTTCCAGATGGTAGTTGTCGTGGGTTTTGGAAGAAACAAGGAGCTGAGAGCTCATTGCAAGAAGAAACTCCTGGAGAGAAAGCAAATGGGAAGGTATTAATAGAATAAGTTAGAATAAAACTTCAAGACAGTCTTAACTTATTGTTGCAGTTAATCTCAGTTTTATTTAACTGATTGATTTTTCAATGGCTGCCATGCATGAATCTTCCTCATTTGACAGTCAGAAGGGGAAATTCATTTTGGGTGGTAGTGTTAAATTAACGGTGTTGGATCGGTCATTCATTATACACAGATCCTCATATTTAATTCCATTGACGGGAACTGAAAGCAGCTCTAAATTAGCTCAGAGGCCGATAGCAAAGGAGCAGCTTTGGCAATGGAAGTTTTAATTAGCTGTTCTCTGCATGTTCTTTAAATAGCATTGCAATATTGTGGAATGAGGGAGGTTGTGGAAAACATGAGGGTGAGACAATGATAACATCAGAATGGCGAAAACACCCTGCGAACATATGTGTGCGTTGGAAATGGTTTGTGGATTGATGTACCTCCCGATGATTTCAAAAGGGAAACATGAAGCTGTGTCAAAAAGATATCTGTTTCCAGTCGAGGTGTAATTCTTTGCTGCTTATAATGGGACACCGTATCCAAAGTTACACAAAGAACTTGTTCTGGTTCAAGTGAAGGATATGGAAATAACTAAGAATGTTACCTGAGAAGTAATCAAGGTTGTCTTTATAATGTGAATTTAAAGATTGTTTTAATATTCAATATTTTCTGGGTTGTTAATGAGACACCTCTTGTTAAAAGATATATTTTTATTAAAGGCATTTTGCATATATACAGAGAAATATCAGTGATGCACCATCAATTGGACTCGAGTCGTAGTGAAGTTCCAAACAACAGGCTTTAATACGCTAGATGTGAGCCCGGCTGTGGTCGTACAGAGAAAGGCCGACTGCCAGCCAACACGAGCTCTTATACCCCACCTTGTGGGTGGAGCTACCAACCTCTCAGCCAATCGACGGGGAGTCACATGACCAGCCACAACCAATTGGCAGAGAGGCACATGACTTGCCTGGGCCAATGGGCAGCGAGCCTGCTGTACCAATGGCAGCTTGGTTCTCCGGTAATATGATCTCTGTAGCCATACTACCACAATCAGAAAACCAGAAATCCACAGGAACAAAGAACACAGGTCCACACTGACCCCGATACCAAGCGGACATCTCTCCCCGCACCCTCAGTTTCCCCCCATAATCTTCCCCCCAAAACAACAAAAACAAAACTCGAAACACACCCCCTCCCACTGCTGACATCTTAATTCACCATGAAGAAATTGATAAATGGCTTCCACCTTCCAGTGAACCCCCCCCCCCCCCCCCCCCGTAAGGCAAACTTGACCCTCTCCGAGTGCAGGAATTCTCCCAGGTCACTCACCCACACCCCCGCCTTTGGCGGCTCTGAGTCCCGCCAGTTCAACAAAACTCATCTCCGGACTATCAGGGAGGCAAAACCTCTCTCCCCACCTGAACTCCCGGATTTTCCGGCACTCCAAATGTCGCCATCTCTGGACTTGGCGCTACCCCTACATCCAGAATCTCATGATATCCGAGAACCCCTGCCGGAACTCCCTCAGCTTTAGGTTGCGCGGTTGTTTGAAGTATGTTTGCAGGTTTGCAGGTTTGCATATGTTTGCAGGTTTGCTGCAAACAAACCATTGTTTGCAGCAAATTACCCAGCCTTCAGAACAGCAACCACAACACCACACAACCCTGCCAGGGCAATCTCTGCAAGACATGCCAGATCATCAACTTGGATACCACCATTACACGTGGAAACACCACCCACCAGGTACGTGGCACATACTCGTGCGACACGACCAATGTTGTCTACCTCATACGCTGTAGGAAAGGATATCCCGAAGCGTGGTACATTGGTGAGACCACGCAGACACTGCGACAACGAATGAACGGGCATCGTGCGACAATCACCAGGCAGGAATGTTCCCTTCCAGTCGGGGAACACTTCAGCAGTCAAGGGCATTCAGCCTCTGATCTCCGGGTAAGCGTTCTTCAAGGCAGCCTTCAGGATACGCGACAACGCAGAATTGCCGAGCAGAAACTTATAGCTAAGTTCCGCACGCATGAGTGCGGCCTCAACCGGGATCTTGGATTCATGTCGCATTACATCCACCCCCCACCATCTGGCCTGGACTTGCAAAATTCCACCAACTGTTCTGGCTTGAGACAATTCACACCTCTTTAACCTGTGATTATCCCTCTCCCTGGATCTGGAATGATTTGATTACCTGCAAATTCTCGCATTCCAAGCATTGTCCGGCATCGCTGACTTTGTCTATATAAATGTTTCTGGATCATACCTCTCCAGTCACCTGAAGAAGGAACTGCGCTCCGAAAGCTCGTGTTTGAAACAAACCTGTTGGACTTTAACCTGGTGTTGTAAGACTTCTTACTATGCTCACCCCAGTCCAACGCCGGCATCTCCACATGATGATTCCAGTGGTGCAGCACAGATGGGCTGAGGAACATTGAGGCTCGATCCAGAATCTGAGAATAGTTAAATATACAGTTGCCGCAGCTATTTCTGTGACTTGAAGATAGTAATGGTGGATCAATGGCTTCCGGACCATTATAAGCTGAGTTAATGAGGTTTGGCAGATGTGTGATATTTTGGTGAAGTCCTTGCCGCCTTGTCCATGGATCTCGGGTTGCTCCTGCACTGTTGTCGGCTGGGGATTCGGCTAAATCCTAGAAGAAGAGGAGCTGAAATTCTTTGTGAGGAAGGCAGTTTTGAAGGACTTTGTGATTAAGATTGATGACATATGTGCTGGGTAGACTGCTGAGCCAATTCATAAACTGTCTTAGCTTGTAAATTTAATGTTTAAATTATTGTGATAGTATCGCCCCTATAAGGCGGTTCACGTGATTGGCAATCGTACGGGAGTACACAAGCCCTGACTAAGAGAAAGAAAGCCCGGGCAGTGTAGACCCCAGAGCTGGAGAGTCTAGACCTAACCATCATTGTTCTGTGCCTGAATATAGTTGCCTTTTCCTACTGCTAATAAACGCCCTTGTTGTTACTGGAAGTCTTGAGTCTATTGTCTCGAGGCACCACAGTTGTAGTTTATAGTCAACCACAATTTGCCTGTTAATGTTGATTCTGGAATTTAGAGAGTAGGCGGTTATGCAAGATAATATTTGGTGCTTGTTTTCTTTGACTATTTGTAGCAAAAATTATTTTGTTCTAAAATGCGGAAGCTTGTGGTTTCATTCTTCAGTAAGCAACTGCAAATCCATGCTGGCTGCCTCTGATCAGCTGAAAATGTTCAAGATGTTCAGTCACCCTATCCTTAATTATAAACTCGGTCATGTCCAAATATTGAGAGGATGAGGGTGGCACGATGGTGCAGTGGTTAACGCTGTTGCCAAGGACCTGGGTTTGACCCGGCCCCCGGGTCACTGTCAGTATGGAGTTTGCACATTCTTCCAGTGTCTGCTTGGGTCTCGCCCCCACAACCCCAAAACATGTGCATGCTAGGTGGATTGGCCAAGCTAAATTGCCCCTTAATTGGAAAAAATAACTGGGTACTCTAAATTCTAAAAAGAAATAGTGCGAAGATGTGTTAAACAAAGTGAATAGGAGGCAGAGTAAGATAGCAAAATGCGTTCAGTTCAACTTTGCTGTAGGTTGTTCTGGAATTGCATCGTGCCCTTGATAGGCTAGAGCTGTCAAACTGTATATAGCTCTGAACACCAGAGGCACCGTAGTGGTAAGCAAAAGACTATTTCTTGATATAATAATAATCAGAAAGTTCGTAAGCTAAGATTCCCTTAGCTTTAAAGAAAATCCTTTTATGGCGATGTTTTAGATATATAAAATCCTTGATAGGATAGAGAAAGTAAACCCAGGCAACCCACACAGGTATGCTCAGGCAGAGAATCAGAGAGGCACCGACATGGGGCCGTGGAATGTGAATTCAGGATAGATTGCAGGAAGTTTTTTTTTTGCACAAAGTGTGATCAACACATGCAGCGGTTTGGCAGGAAGGGTGGATGAAGCTGTGAAATTGATGAAATTGTTTAAAAATAGCTCGATTCCATAATAGGAAAACAGTAGGGGTGGTCTATGGAAGGATGAGATAAAATGAATTGAAGTACCTTCTTCAACTGAGCATATCGAATTAATTCCTGGAATATACAGACATTTTGATGGCTTAAGTGTGAAAGGATTAAGATGGATTCCCCAAAACTAACTACAGAAAGGTTGGCAACTAATGTGTGCCTCTGTTAATCTATTGTGTTCCCACTCTTGAGTGTAGATTCCATCAGAAAATACACACCACTGCTTGCCATTTGTACTGCTCCGCTGGGCACTGACTCATGATGTAATCAGTCAGGTACACAGTGTGGTTCTGAGAATGTTTTTTCAAGATAGCGATTGAGTTACAGCGGCTGAGTGAAATAATTACACTGAAGCCAAGTTCATTAGTGAGAATGGCCTCCTAAATTCTAGCTGTTGCTTTGCTCCTGAAGGATTAAGTACTAACATGTGAACTTTTTTGTCAAAGTCTTCTAAAGCTGGTTTCTCTTACCCTAATCCTTGTCCCTCATAAGGTATCAAACTGCAACATCAGGTCATGCATTGGCAGAGCACTTGAAATGAAACCCGTAGGCAACCATAATGAACTTTGCAATGAAATAAAATGCACAGTTGAAACGTTTGAATGATTGTGGGACGAGTAAAGGACTTCAAAAAGGTGACTCTTCTCCAAGTTCTGATGATACAACAGCAGGGAGCACTGTGACAATATTGTTACATGATGCCGTGGAAATAGTTACTTAACATAAAGAAGTGGTCTCCAACTTCTTGTGGGGAGAGACTTAAATAGTCATTAATAAATCCAACAGAGAACTGGGGAGAAAATTATTTACCCAGAGAGTGGTTAGTATGTGGAACTCGTTACCCCGCATAGATATATTTAAGGGGAGGTTGGACAAGCACAAAAGGGGGAAATGAATAGGATATGTTGACAGGGTTAGATGAAATACGTTGAAGGCAAGCTCTTGTGGAGAATTGACTAGTTGGGCCGGAAGACTTGTTTGTGTGCTATAAATTCTATGTAATGTGACAGCTCCCAATTGAAGCATCTTCTTCAGAACAATTGCTGCAGTAAACGGAAGTATTTGGCAGGAACAGCAGCAGCATTTTGAAAGTGGACCAGTATGGCAAAACAAAAATCACATTGATCATGTCGTGCAGCTGGAAGCACCTCTCCCCGAGATCAAAATAGGGTATAGATTCCCCATTACCATTTTCACCTCTCCTCCCTTTCCCTCTTCCCCATGCTCTTCTTCCTTACCCTCCCTCCTACTGTCCCACTACATTGTGTTGCCCTTTCTTTTTTTTAAATGTTTTTATTGGATTTTCACATGATGTGTTTGACAATTTGTTTTATATTACGTATTTGTTGTTGGCCCCTGGCTTGAGCGTTATCGTTTTGCTTTATCGGACAGCCGATCTGCAGCTTTGAGCGGTGCTGTTGATCGCCAGCTGTGCAGGATTCTTCGGTGGGCGATCAGAGAGGCAAAGGCAAGGACGTCAGTCCCCCCCCCTCCCCATGAAGAGTTCTGGCTGGTCTGATACCCCGAAGACTGCCACTCTCGGGCATGGCTCCACCCTCACCTCCACAATCTTGGACAAGGGTGTCCGGAACCCGGCAAATCTCGGGCATCACCAGAACATGTGGGTGTGGTTTTCCGGGCCTCCCTGGCACCTTTCACAATTGTCCCCCACCTCTGGGAAGAACCTGCTCATTCGGGTTCTGGTTAAGAGGGCTCTGTGCACCACTTTCAGCTGCATTTGGCTTAGCCTTGCACATGTGACGGTGGAGTTTGCACTGTTCAGTGCTTCGCTCTAGAGTCCCCACCCTATTTCTATCCCTAGTTCTTCCTCCTTACATGACCCCGCAGATCCCCCCACTTAAGTTGCCCGCGTCCAACAGTTCCTCTATCATATAGTGTCCCGGTGTCTGTGGGTATGCTGTCCTCTACTTGCGGAGGCAGTTTCTGATTTGAAAATGTCGTAGTTTCTTCCTGTTGGGCAGTTGCAACCTTTCCGTCAGTTCCTCTAACTATTGTTGCTATTCTGTTGTCCATGTAGAAGTCCCTAACTGTCAGTTTCCCCCCAGCCTACTTCCACCTTTTAAAGGTGGCATCCATTATGGCTGGCGTGAACCAGTGGTTGTTGCAGATGGGGGCAGATGGTAGACATTTCGATCAGGCTGAAGTGCTGCCTTAGCTGGTTCTATGACTGGAGCATGGGTATGTGTTATTCCTTGTGTCTGAATAAAGATCGTAGTCTTACAGTTGAAATAGAAGCTTTATTTTGAGTTTGTTCCCTCTCCAGTATTTATACTATGTTACATCTGAGCCGCCTGTCTGTGTCCTGCACACCAGCTGCCGTTCCTGTGAAGAGTCCCCTGACTTCCTGTCTGTATTTGTACATCTCCCGTGCTCCCTCTTGTGATTGCTTAATTGTAGTGCATCTACATTGATGCCTGATATATATATACATAGATGTGCAGATCACGACAGGGTATTACCACTGGGCTTGTGGAGTGCTTAGCTGGTGGGGATGGGAGTGCTGCTGTGGAAATAGCCTGGAAGGATGTTCCTCTGTAGGAACTTTCCTCCATCCTTATCCATTTTGCTTCCGACTCCCTTACCCATCAGCTCACTCTTTCCGCTGTGGCCACCCATTGGTGGTATTGCAGGTTTGGGAGGGCCAGGTCTCCCAGGCTTCTCTTTTTCTGTATAACCTTTTTGGGGATCCTTGGAGGTACGTCCATTCGACTCTGACAAAGACCTCTGCAGACAGGGAGAAGATCACCTCTCATGTTCTTTGCCCGGGTGGGGTCATTATCATGTTCAGCAGGTGCCCGATGTTCGCTGTCTACCCTTAACAAAGCCCTTCTGACCCTCTGCGACCACCTCATTTAGATATGATCTTGGCCAATATTTTCACGTCTACATTGAGCAGTGAAATGGGTCTGTCGAACCTGGATTCAGTCGGGTCTTTGTCTTTCTTGGATATCAGAGAGATTGAGGCTTGCGCTAGCATTGGTGGCAGCGTGCCTCTTGCTGGCAAGTCTGTAAACATCTCCCGCAAGTGTAGAGACAATGCTGCTGCAAATGTTTTTGAACAAGTCTGCCGCCGAGAATCTGTCTGGTCCCAGGACCTGCATGGAGTTGCTTGGAGGTGTACAGTCTCGGTAAGTGGTCTCGAATACCTCGTTGACTTTTCAGGCTCGATTACTAGTTTGCCATTGTTGTCCCTGATCTGCGCTATTTCCCTCATGGTTGCCTGCTTTCTCAGCTGGTGAGCCAGCAGGTAGCTGGCTTTGTCTCCGTGTTCGTAGAAGATCCCCAGTGTCTGATAGAGTTGCTGCTCTGCCTTCCTCTCAGAATGAGGAGGGTGAGACCTCCCAGTTCTGATTGTTGGTGATGTACCCGTCTATGGCCTGTGATATTTTCTCGCAAAATACCTTATCGGCAAAGGGGGCCATGTCCAATCTCCATGTGGGGCGGGCGGGGGATGAGGGGTGGGGTGGGGCGGGGCATTGGGTACGCCCATCTCCAATCTCACATCTATGTAGTGTGCAGTGTGGTCAGAGATTGCGATTGGGGATTATTCAACTTTCACTATCCCTGGAAGCACCGATGCCCCATTACAAAGAAGTCGATGTGCGAGTATACCCGGTGTATTTGCGAGAAAAAGGCAAAGTCCCTCTCCCCTGGTTGTGTGAATCTACACGGGTCCACTGTTCCATCTGGCTGGTTTAACACAGTGGGCTAAATAGCTGGCTTGTAATGCAGAACAAGGCCAGCAGCGCGGGTTCAATTCCCATACCGACCTTTCCAAACAGGCGCCGGAATGTGGCGACTAGGGGCTTTTCACAGTAACTTCATTGAAGCTTACTTGTAACAATAAGCGATTATTATTTTATTATTATATAATGTGTTCAGTTCTTTTGCCATATTTGACGTTTTCCCCGATTTGGGGTTTGATCTGTCTATCCGTGGGTCCTGTACACATTAAATTCCCCACCCCTCATGATTATTCGGTGGGTATTTATGTTGGGATTTTCTACCGTGGTCTTTTTTATAAACTCCATGTCGTCCGATTTGGGTGCATCCACATTAACCAGGACCACTGGTGTCCCGTCCCATAGCAAGAATGGTAAGTCTGTCCCACCCAGCCCTTTCTTACCCTCAGTCAGTCCTTCTCCCTCAGGTGTGTCTCCTGCAGGGACTATGTCGGCTCTCATACTTTTTAGGTGGGCGAAGACTTTGGATCTTTTCACTGGGCCGTTAAGTTCCCTGACGTTCCAGGTGACTATTCTGGTGGGAGGGCTTTTGCTCCCCCCGCCCACATACTTACCTTGTGGATGTGCTCCTGCACTCCTGGGTTTCCCTGTTAGGGGGCGGTCCAAAATGGCCACAGTCACTACTCACCATGAGGCTGGGCCCTTGCGTTCCGGGATTTCCCTTTGTCCAGGGACCACCCAACAAGTTTGGGTAAGTGAAGAGATTAAATAACCCATAGCTCCTTTCAATAGGGAGAAAAGGTAAACATGTGAGGGGGTAGAGTGAGTGACGTAAGTGGGTGAGGGGGTAGGAGGGTAAGATAAGTGGGTAAGGTGGTAGGTTGAGTGAGGTAAGTAGGTGAGGGAGTGTGCTGGTTGAGAGGGCAAGGTGGATAAGGTAAGTGGGTATGGGAGGTAGGGTGATGAGGTCAAGTCAGTGGGGAGTTGGTGGTCAGGGGAGAAATCGGGAGTGGGGGTTAGTCAGGTTAGGTTGTGGGGAGTCAGGAGGCCAGGAAGAATTGGGTACTGTAGTCAGATGTGAGGGCTAGTCAGGTTGGGTCAGGAGGGGGAGTTGGGGGTGCCACGACAGACAGGGGGAGAGAGTCAAGCAAGAGTCTGGGAGGTCTGTGTGAGAGATTGGGGCCAGTTGTATAGTTACCTCAGAGTTAGACTAAGCTTTTCTGTCAAACATTTCCTGGTACCTATTCTGGTCAGTAATGTCACTTTCTCAAAGGTTCTGTTAATGGATGGTAAATACCCAGTAGTTTAAGGTAATAAGGTGAACATGTGTTGTGTATTGATTAATGAGTTATACTCAGGTGTGTATATAAGGAAGAGTCAGCCAGCACTGGCTGTCTGGTGGAGAAATCAGCTCTGTGGGCTGGATTCTCCGCCCCACCCTGCCACATTTCTATTTCACCCTGCCGGTGGGATGCTCCGTTACGCTGGCTGGTCAATGGGGTTTCGCATTGTGGAGCAGCCCCATGCCGTCAGGAAACCGCCGGCGGAGAATCCAGCTCTGTGTCCCTACAAAAGCATCCTACACTCAGTGTCTTCATCACAACCGGGCTTGGGAATTCTCTGGCAAGTAAGTCAGAACTGATGAACGTCTCCGACTCTAACTCAGGGTTGGAAATGTTTTTAGCAGGTCCCAGGGAGCAGGGGAATTGCTCAATGGACGTCAGACTTCCTGGGAAATTCCCACAGACTCAATGCGTTGGGACATCCAAGGGGCGGGATTCTCCCCTACCCGGCGGGGTGGGGGCTCCCGGCGGGACGGAGTGGCGTGAACCACTCCGGCGTCGGGCCGCCCAAAGGTGCGGAATCCTCCGTACCTTCAGGGGCTGGGACGCCCCGGAGAGGTTGGCACCCCGCTGGCCAGTGGGATAGGGGCCTGGTGCCACGCCAACCGGCGCTGTAGGGCCTCCGCCGGCCGGTGCGAGTCGGCGCATGCGCAGGAGCACCGGCGCGTGCTGGCGTCATCCCCGCACATGCGCACAGGGATTCACTTCTGCATCGGCCATCGCGGAGGACCACAACGGCCGATGCGGAAGGAATAGAGTGCCCCCACGGTACAGGCCCGCTTGCGGATTGGTGGGTCCCGACTGCGGCCAGGCCACCGTGGGGGCACCTCCCAGGCAAGATCCCCCCGCACTCCTTCCAGGAACCCCGGAGCCCCCCAGCGCCGCCAGTAAGGGACCTACTCTGATTTCCGCCGGCGGGACCAGCTACAGGTGGGCAGGACTTCGGCCCATTGCGGGCCGGAGAATTCGCGTGGCTTTGGCGCCCATTGAGTTGCGCCGGACCCCGCCATTCTCTGAGGCGGGCGGCGCAACTCACGCCGGGCCGGTTTTTTGGGGGGCGGGAGAATTGGGAGGATGGCGGGGGCGGGATTCATGCTGACCCCCAACGATTCTCCCACCCGGCGGGGGGTCGGAGAATCCCGCCCAAGGAGTCCTATTGCGCATCTTTCACGGGAGATGTCTGGGCCGGGATTCTCCCTCCTTGGGACTAAGTCCCCACGCCGGCGGAAAAACCGGCACCAACAACTCTGGCGTGAACGGCCTCCCGAGGTGAAGAATTCTCACCTTTCACGGGCCTAGGTGGATGCTGGAGGAGTTGGCGCCGCTCCAGCCGGCGCCAAAAGGTTGGCACGAGTTCGCACATGCGCGGAATGGCCGTAGTGATCTCGCGCATGTGCAGACCGGCCGTCGTATTTTCGCGCATGCACGGTGGTGTTCTCTTCTCCACACGCCAGCCCCCGAGCAATATGGTGGAGCCCTACAGGGGCCTGGCACGGAAGAAATAAGTGCCCCCATGGAACAAGCCCGCCCGAATATTGGTGGGCTCCGATCGCGGGCCAGCCCACTGTGGGTTCCCCCCCCCCAGGGTCAGATCCCCCCCACACCCCCCGAGGACCGCCCCCGCATACTCACCTGTCAGGTTCCGCCGTGTGGGAGCTGAGTAACCCATACCGGCAGGACTGGCCAAAAATGGATGGCCATTGGGGCCTGGAGAATTGCCTATCTGGAGGCCTCGGACCGACGGGGAGAACTGCGATAATGATGCGCAGGCAGCGTTCAGGGACGCAGTGAACAGCATGCTGAAGTTGCTGTTCAGGTTCCTGGACTGTTCAGGAAGGACCGTCCAGTACAGGGCTGGGAAGGTGTACCAGATCATGGTGACCTGCTGCATCCTCCACAACATCGCATTGCAGAGTGGCGACATGCTGGAGGTGGATGTGGAGGAATGCCATGCCTTATCCGATGAGGATGAATGGCGGAGGGACAGGGCAAGGGCCCGGGCAGGCACAGTGTGCTCCAAGGCTACTGGTATGGGACAACCTGATTGTCTCCAAGTTCGCCGACTAGGGGGAATGGCCACTGGCAGCTCACCCATCCTGTCCTAAACCCAAACCCCACCTCCCCGACAATCTACCCCTCCCCCCATCAACGCTCCATCCCCCAAACCCCAAAACACCCACCCCCCTCCGAGCGAGCCACCAGCTGCACCACAGGGTGTTGGCCCTGGGCCTAGTGGGTCTTGTCCATGGGGCAGAGGATGATGGCGAACAATCTCCGCACAAATGGTGGCATGTCTGGTTGGCCCTGCTCCTATTCTTGCAGGTGGTTGGTCTCCTCCAACTGCAGGTGCTTGCTGGTTGCTGAGACTCCTACATGTAGTCTTTGGCTCTGCACCTGCATCTCAAACATTGATATGGCCGCCCATTCCAGAAGCGCAAGACCCATCTGGACGACTGCTGGTCCCTGGGGTTGGCTGTCCTCTGACTGTCCGCCTGATGTATTGTATGTGGTATGTACCAGATAGTCCCCCAAAAGCCTCTTCACTAAAGTGCCCAGCCGAGGTGAATTTCTCTGGGATGGTGGAGGGTGTGGGTGACAACAGTGACAGAAGCCGATGTTGTCCCTGGACATGTGTGCCAGGGTGTTGTATCTGTGGGCGCGGGTAGGCATGGTGTGGGTGGGGTGGGTGGGGGAGACTAACAAAGCAATGGGGACATCCCAATGTATTGGGAGCTCACTTGGTTGTGCCATGCCGACCTCCACCTCTGTGACTGCCTGCTCGCCACCCCCCCTCCGCCGACCAGGCCCAACGCCCTCTGCTCCACAACAGTTGAGGGCCAAAGGTCCTTTGGGCCCCTGCCGGTCTTCCATCGCTCCCAGTGGCTGTGGGCCACCTCCTGCTGGAAGTTCAGATAATGCACAGTGTGAGACACCAGAATGTGGGCAGCGTGATGCACAATCAATTGTACAAAGACTAAGGTTGGATACAACAGTGGCTTTATTGCAGTCAGATGTGTGGCCTCCCGCAGCAGCTGGCGAAATGGCTGCTGAATAGAGGACATGAATGTTTATACTCCTCCTACTGGGCGGAGCCAGCAGGCAGGGGGTACTGGCGAACCTGCAGTACAGGTCCTACTTTATGTCACCTAATACAGGTGTAACAGTGGTTTACCACATTCACCCCCTGTTAAAAATGAGTCCGGCGGGGGTGGTGGAGAACTAGATACAGTAGTGAATTTATGTACAGTGTTTTATCAGGGGGAAAAAAAATGTTCTTTAAAGTCCGGTGCCAGTTAGAGATTCAACCGGTCTGGTGCTTTGACGCTGGGAGCGACGTAGCGGTGGCAGCGATGTCAGTGCTGGCGATGTCGATGCTGGCCTGATGTTGGATGACTCCGGGAGTGTGCCGAAATCCTCTTCATCCTCTGGCGTGGGCAGGGGAAGAAGGGATGGTCCTGGTGGGGTTAATGTTGGGAGCGCCGGGGGAGGGGAGGGTGGCGCCGGGCCGGGGAGGTGTGTGTGCGGAACCTGCTGGTGCCAGGTGCCTGAGGGAGACAGTATCTTGGCGGCCGTCAGGGTACGCCACATAGGCACACTGGGGGTTGGTGTGGAGCAAGTGTACCCTATCCACCAACGGTTCCGCCTTGTGGAGTCGGACGTGCCTACGGAGCAGGACGGGCCCTGGAGCTGCGAGCAAAGTGGGGACGACACCCCGGATGTGGACTTCATGGGGAAGGCAAAAAGACGTTCATGGAGTATGTTATTCGTAGCGGTGCACAGTAGTGACCGGATGGAGTGTAGTGCATCAGGGAGGACCTCCTGCCAGCGAGAGGCTGGGAGGTTCCTGGACCGTAGGGCCAGTTGGACGGCCCTCCATACCGTCCCGTTCTCACTCTCTAGCTGCTCGTTTCCCCGGAGATTATAGCTGGTCGTCCTGCTGGAGGCGATACCCCTGCTGAGCAGGAAGTGACGCAGCTCATCGCTCATGAATGAGGATCCACTGTCACTGTGGATGTAGGCAGGAAAACCAAACAGAGTGAAGATTGTGTTCAGGGCTTTGATGACGGTGGCAGACGTCATATCGGGGCATGGGATGGCGAAGGGGAATCTGGAGTACTCATCGACCACACTGAGAATATAAGTGTTTCGGTCGGTGAAGGGGAGGGGCCCTTTGAAATCCACGCTGAGGCGTTCAGAGGGTCGGGAGGCCTTCACCAGGTGCGCACGGTCCGGCCGGTAGAAGTGCGGCTTGCACTCCGCACGGACCTGGCAGTCCCTGGTGATTGTCCGTACTTCCTCGACAGAGTAGGGCAGATTGCGAGCCTTGACAAGATGGTACAATTTTGTGACCCCCGGATGACAGAGGCTGTCGTGTAGGGCCCGGAGTCAGTCTACTTGTGCGCTGGCACAGGTACCTCGGGATAGGGCATCTGGGGGCTCGTTGAGTTTGTCGGGGCGATACAAAATCTCGTAATTATAGGTGGAGAGCTTGATTCTCCACCGCAAGATTTTCTTGTATTTGATCTTGGCCCGCTGCGTGTTGTTAAACATGAAGGCTACCGACCGTTGGTCAGTGAGGAGAGTGAATCTCCTGCCGGCCAAGTAATGCCTCCAATGCCGCACAGCTTCAACGATAGCTTGGGCCTCTTTTTCGACGGACGAGTGCCGAATTTCTGAGGCATGAAGGGTGTGGGAAAAGAATGCCACGGGTCTGCCTGTCTGATTGAGGATGGCAGCAAATGCGACATCTGATGCGTCGCTTTCTACTTGGAAGGGCAGTGTCTCGTCTACTGCGTGCATCCCGGCCTTGGCTATATCAGCTCTGATACGGGCGAAGGCCTGTTGTGTCTTGGCCGTAAGGGGAAAGTGGATGGACAGAATGAGTGGGCGGGCCTTGTCCGCATAGTTTGGGACCCACTGGGCGTAGTAAGAGAAGAACCCCAGGCAGCGTTTGAGGGCCTTGAGGCAGTGGGGGAGGGGAAGCTCCATGAGGGGGCGCATGCGGTCGGGATCGGGCCCCAGAACTCTGTTCTGGACCACATAGCTGAGGATGGCTAAGCGGATTGTGCTGAACACGCACTTCTCCTTGTTGTAGGCGAGGTTGAGCAGAGTGGCGGTGTGGAGGAATTTGGCAAGGTTGGCGTCGTGGCTGCTGATCATGGCCACAGATGGTGACGTTTTCTAGAGACGGGAAGGTAGCCCGCAAACCGTACCAGTCGACCATTCGGTCCATCTCACTTTGGAAGAACGAGACCCCGTCAGTGACGCCGAAGGGAACCCTGAGGAAGTGATAGATTCGACCGTCAGCTTCGAAAGCGGTGTATGGACGGTCCGATTTACGAATGGGGAGCTTGTGGTAGGCGGATTTGAGGTCTATCGTTGAGAAGACCCGGTACTGCGCAATCTGATTGACCATATCAGATATACGTGGGAGGGGGTACGCATCGAGCTGCATGTACCGATTGATGGTCTGGCTGTAGTCCACGACCATTCTGTGTTTCTCCCCAGTTTTAACGACTACGACGTGGGCTCTCCAGGGGCTGCTGCTGGCCTCGATGATGCCTTCCCGAAGCAACCGCTGGACCTTGGACCTGATGAAGATCGTGTCCTGGGTGCTGTACCATCTGCTCCTGGCGGCAACGGGTTTGCAATCCGGAGTTAGATTGGCAAAGAGGGAGGGTGGGTCGACCTTTATGGTCGCGAGGCCACACACAGTGAGGGGTGGTAGGGGCCCGCCGAATTTGGGGGGTAAGGCTCTAGAGATTGCACTGGACATCCAGGCCTAGTAGTAGTGCAGCGCAGAGATTAGGAAGGACGTGGAGGCTGAAGCTGTTGAATTCTACGCCCTGGACCATGAGAGTGACCGTGCAGAACCCCCGGATCGTGACGGAATGGGATCCGGAGGCCAGGGAGATTCTTTGATTGGCGGGGTGGACCACGAGGGAGCAGCGCCTTACCGTATCCGGGTGGATGAAGCTTTTGGTGCTCCCGGAGTCCAGCAGGCAAGAGGTCATGTGACCGTTGATTCTCACACTGGTCGAAGCGGTGGCAAGGCTGTGCGGACGAGACTGGTCGATTGGCACTGAGGCGAGCTGCGGTCGGTCGTCCCAGGCATCAGAAGATGGAAAGCGTGGGGGGGCCCATGTCGTGGAATGCTGTCGGCATCCATGCCCCGTGGGGAAGACAGGATGGCGGTGCCTGAAGATCCTGCGGGGGACAAAATGGCGGCACTCATGGGCCGCACGTGGACTGAGGGGGGGGGGAATGATGGCGGTGCCCACTGGCTGCGCGTGGTCCCGGGAGGTGAAGATGGCGACGCCCACTGGCCGCGCATGGTCCGGGGAGGTGAAGATGGCAGCACCCACTGGCCGCGCGTGGTACGGGGAGGTGAAGATGGCGGCACCCACTGGCCGAGCGTGGTCCGGGACGAAGATGGCGGCACCCATTGCGTGTAGGTCAGGGCGGAGGGTGCGATAGCGGCGACTGCGCGGACCTGGCACACCGCGGCGAAGTGTCCCTTTTTGCCGCAAGCCTTGCAAATGGCAGTGCGGGCCGGGCAGCGTTGGCGGGGGTGCTTCTGCTGGCTGCAGGAGTAACATCGGGGACCCCTGGGGTGCGCGGGTTGGCGTGTGATGCAGGCGTACTGGCTGGGTGAAGCCCCGGCTGGAGCGGCCGTCTGTGGGGTCCACGAGGGATAGGAGGGGTGGGCTGCGCGGCAGGAGGGATAGGCCTAGCTGATGCACAATCAATGGACACGAAGGGTAGATGAGATCCAAACGATAGGCTTTAATGCACAAGATGTATGCCCGGCAGCAGACGTACAGAAGAAAGGCCGACTGCCGGGACGCACGGGTTCTTATATCCCGCCTTGTAGGCGGAGCTACCTACCTCTCAACCAATCGGCTGAGAGGCACATGACTTCCTCAGCCAATTGGCTGAGAGGCACATGACTTACCTGGGCCAATGGGCAGCGAGTCCTCTGCACCAATAGCAGCTCAATTCCAAGGTACCATAATACCCCACCAGTCCACCAGTAGGTCACATCGATTCAATCAGTCGAGTGGGCGCCTTCGATGTCCTGCTTGACCAGCGCAGCGGTGCCGGCGACGTCGGAGCGGTGGTCGTCTGTGACTCTGGGAGCGATGATCCTGTTCCTGTGTCTGTACCCCTGGTCGGAGCTAGCGGGGGCCAGGCCAGGGGAGGGGATTCCTGTCCGCTGGGCCGTGGGGGCGTCGGTGGGGCCGGGGGAGGGGGAGGAGGGGGGGGTGTGCTGGGGGCAGTTGGGGTTGGGGGGGTGCTGGTGCTGGGGGGGTGTGGCGAGATCCGGTGGGAGACCGTGTCCTGTTGGCCGTCGGGATACTCCACATATGCGTGTTGCGGATTTGCGTGGAGTAGCTGGACTCTTTCGACCAATGGGTCCGACTTGTGCACCTGCACGTGCAGGATGAGCCCGGAGGTTGCCAGCCAGGTCGGGAGCGGGGTCCCTGAGGAAGACTTCCTGGGAAAAACAAGAAGGCGTTCATGAGGGGTTTGGTTAGTGGATGTACAGAGAAGTGACCGGATAGAATGGAGGGCGTCTGGGAGGACCTCTTGCCAGCGTGAGACTGGGAGATTTCTGGACCGTAGGGCCAGCAGGATGGTCTTCCAGACCGCACCGTTCTCCCTCTCGACCTGTCCGTTACCCCGGGGGTTGTAACTGGTCGTCCTGCTGGAGGCGATGCCCCTGCTGAGCAGGAATTGACGCAGCTCGTCGCTCATAAATGAGGACCCCCGATCGCTATGGATGTAAGCGGGGTAACCGAACAAGGAGAAGATGGTGTGTAGGGTTTTGATAATGGTGGTCGTGGTCATGTCGGGGCAGGGGATGGCGAAAGGGAAACGGGAGTACTCGTCAATCACGTTGAGGAAATACGTTTTGCGGTTGTTGGAGAGGAGGGGACCTTTGAAGTCCATGCTGAGACGTTCAAAAGGGCGGGAAATCTTTATCAGGTGCGTTTGTTCAGGGCGGTAGAAGTGCGGCTTGCACTCCGCGCAGATGTGGCATTCCCTGGTCACTGTCCTGACCTCCTCGATGGAGTAGGGCAGGTTGCGGGTCTTTATGAAATGGAAAAAGCAGGTGACCCCCGGGTGACAGGTCCGCCTGAAGGGTTCGGAGGCGGTCCACTTGTGCGTTGGCACAGGTGCCGCGGGATAGGGCATCAGGAGGCTCGTTTAGCTTCCCAGGACGATACAAGATGTCGTAGTTGTACGTGGACAACTCGATCCTCCACCGCAAGATCTTATCGTTCTTTATCTTGCCCCTCTGTGCGTTATCAAACATGAAAGCCACTGACCGTTGGTCTGTGAGGAGGGTAAACATCCTGCCGGCCAGATAGTGCCTCCAATGTCGCACCGCTTCGACTATGGCCTGTGCTTCCTTTTCGACCGAGGAATGGCGGATTTCGGAAGCGTGGAGGGTACGGGAGAAGAAGGCCACGGGTTGGTTGAGGGTGGCCACCAGAGCAACATCAGACGCGTCGCTCTCGACTTGAAAGGGGAGGACTTGTTGATAGCGCGCATCGTGGCCATTGCAATGTTTGCTTTGATGTGGCTAAAGGCCTGGTGGGCCTCCATCGACAGGGGAAAGGAGGTGGACTGGATGAGTGGGCGGGCATGGTCGGCGTAATTGGGGACCCACTGGGCGTAATATGAAAAGAAGCCCAAACAGCGCTTGAGGGCTTTGAGGGAGTGGGGGAAGGGGAGCTCCATCAGGGGGCACATGCATTCGGGGTCGGGGCCTATCACTCCCTTACGCACTACGTAGCCGAGGATGGCTAGACGGTCAGTGCTAAACACGCACTTATCCGTATTGTAGGTCAGGTTAAGGAGTTTTGCGGTACGGAGGAATTTGCGGAGGTTGGTGTCGTGGTCCTGCTGGTCGTGGCCGCAGATGGTGACATTATTGAGATATGGGAAGGTTGCCCGTAAATCGTGTTGGTCGACCATTCGGTCCATCTCCCTTTGGAAGACCGAGATCCCATTTGTGACACCGAAAGGAACCCTTAAAAAGTGGTAGAGTCGCCCATCAGCCTCGAACGCAGTGTACTTACGGTCACTCGCGCAGATGGGGAGCTGGTGGTAGGCGGACTTAAGGTCCACCGTGGAAAAGACCTTGTACTGCGCGATCCTGTTGACAAGGTCGGAGATACGTGGGAGAGGATACGTGTCCAGCTGCGTAAATATGTTGATGGTCTGACTGTAGTCTATGACCATCCGATTTTTCTCCCTGGTCTTAACCACCAGCACTTGTGCTCGCCAGGGGCTGTTGCTAGCCTCGATGACCCCTTCCTTCAGAAGTCTTTGGACTTCGGACCTGATGAAGGTCCGGTCCTGGGCACTGTACCGTCTGCTCCTGGTGGCGACGGGTTTGCAATCCGGGGTGAGGTTTGCAAACGAAGATGGGGGATCGACCTTGAGGGACGCGAGGCTGCAGACAGTTAGGGGAGGGGGGGGGGTTGGGGGTATAGGGCCGCCGAATTTGAACGTTAAACTCTGGAGGTTGCACTGGAAATCTAACCCCAGGAGTGCGCCGCACAGAGGTGGGGAAGGACAAAGAGCTTATAGTTGTTAAACTCCATCCCCTGGACTGTGAGGTCCGCTATGCAGCACCCTGTGATCTGGACCGAGTGCGAACCGGAGGCCAGAGCGATTCTTTGTTTCACCGGGTAAATGGGAAGTGGGCAGCGTCTTACCGTGGCAGGGTGGCCGAAACTCTCTGTGCTCCCGGAGTCCAGCAGGCAGCTCGTCTCGTGGCCGCGAGAAGGATCTTCGTGGTCGCCGTGGACAACGTGCGCGGCCGTGACTGATCCAACGTGACTGAGGCGAGTCGTGGCAGGAACTCCGAGTCGTCATCCGGCAGTGAGTGGTCACTTGCGGGGTCCTCGGTGCCGATCCAAGATGGTGGCGCCCATTGGCCGCACGTGGTGGGGGGTGAACAAAATGGCGGCGCCCGTGGGTCGCATGTGGAGTCGGGGGCCCAAAATGGCGGCACCTGGGGATCACTCGTGGCGGTGGGGGGTGGGGGCAGCGAGGTCCGCGGGCCGCACGGGGCCCCTGCGCACTTCCCATTTACCCGGTGAAACAAAGAATCGCTCGGGACTGCAGCGACCGCCTTGGACTGGCAAACGGCCGCAAAATGGCCCTTCTTGCTACAGCCTTTATAGGTTGCGGTGCGGGCCGGGCAGCGCTGGCGGCGGTGCTTGGCATGGCCGCAAAAGTAGCAGCAGTGCACCGTGGGTTTATCGGGGCGCCCTGCGGCGCAGGCCTGAGGGGGGTCCGAGTCTGCGGGGGTGAGGGGTGGTCGCGTCCCATGCTGGAGAGGAGGCGAGGGCCCATGCTTCGGCGAGGCTTAGAGTTTCTTTTTCTAAGAGTCTCTGGCGGATCTGGGAAGATTGAATACCCGCAACGAAAGCGTCTCTAATTAACAGTTTGGTGTGCTCGGCCACAGAAACGTGTGGGCAGCCGCAGTTCCTCCCCAGAACAAGGAGGGCCCGGTAGAATTCGTCTAAAGACTCACCAGGGAATTGCTGCCTCGTGGCCAGCAAGTGCCGAGCGTAGACCTGGTTCACCGGCCGGATGAAATGTCCCTTAGGCAAGTCCATGGCTGCGTCATAGCCTGTCGTGTCCTCTATGAGCGTGTACACGGCGGTGCCGACACACGAGTGGAGGATGTCCAGTTTTTGTTCCCTCGTCGGGGGGTTTGCGGCTGGGCTCAAGTACCTATTGAAGCAAGCCAGCCAGTGTTTAAATGCAGCTGTTGCATTTGCTGCAGGCGAATGAGTCGAAGATACTCCGGCTTGATACGAAGCTCCATCCTTTAAAAACTTGTGCATTAAATTGATGCACAATAAATGGACACGAAACGTAGATGAGATCCAAACAATAGGCTTTAATGCACACGATGTGTGCCCAGCAGCAGACGTACAGAAGAAATGGCCGACTGCCGGGATGCACGGGTTCTTATTTCCCGCCTTGTAGACGGAGCTACCTACCTCTCAACCAATCGGCTGAGAGGCAAATGACTTCCTCAGCCAATCGGCTGAGAGGCACATGACTTACCCGGGCCAATGGGCAGTGAGTCCTCTGCACCAATAGCAGCTCACTTCCAAGGTACCGTAATACCCCTAGTCATACTACCACATGAGCATTACGTGAAGCGACCGTCATAGAGAGTGCAAGCTTTTTAGTCTCAGCTAGGTTGAACGTTGCCACTTCTAGCTGTCTTTGGCGTATGAGGTTACAAACACATCACGCATAAGAAGGTTGGAATGTTCAGTGTCCCTAACGGCCTGACAGTCACAGTCCCGGACGAGTGGGATTTGGGCCCGCCAGAAGTCTTCTATGGACTCACCAGGGAGTTGAGAGCGAGTGGCGAGTACGTGCCTAGCGAAGCGTGTGTTTGTTTTCTCTGCGTAGTTTTCTTTGAGGTGCGCCATGGCATCTGTAATTCGGGGAATCCTGGATCAGCGGAAACATGTTGGAGCTCAACCTTGAGTACAGGATCTGTATCTTCTGAGCCTCTGTCGGAGGGGTGGCCGCTGAATTGATATAGGCCTCGAAGCAAGCGAGCCAGTGATTAAAGTCCTTTTTGGCGTTGCTTGATTGCCTGCAGCTGGATCCGCAATGTGGCTTGATTCGGAGGTCCATCTTTTAGAAAATCTTATTGCAATAAATTGATGCATGATCAATTGTACAAAGACTGAGGTTGGATTCAACTGTGGCTTTATTGCAGTAAGATGTGTGGCCTCCCACAGCAGCTGGTGAAATGGCTGGCGAATAGAGGACACGCTCCTCCTACTGGGCAGAGCCAGCAGGCAGGGGCGACCGGCGAACCTGTAGTACAGGTCCTACCTTACATCACCTAATACAGGTGTAACAGTGGTTTACCACACAGCGCAGGGGGTCTGCGGCTGGTGGCCTGTGAGTGCGGGGCACCCGCCCATGGTGAGGGGCGTGGGGCGGGGCTGTGTGGAACAGGGGTGGTGCGGGGGGCATGGAGGTGGTGATCCAGCATGTCTGGCCTGAAGTGTTGCCCATCCAAATCAGCGCGACCTACTGGTCCACCTGAGGGGTTGGGGTTGGATGTATGTAGGACAGGAGTGGTGCCGGTGGCACGGAGTTGGTGACTCACCATGTTTGGCCTGAGGGGTTGCCCTTCCTAACCCAGCACTGCCTTCCACTTCGCCTGGTGGGGGCTGCATGGGGGTGTGGTTGAGGGGTTTGGGGGTGAGGGGTGGGGGTCTGTGGGACGGGGTGGTGCCGGGGGCATGGAGAATGGTAACTCACCCAGGCCGCTCTGAAGAGGCCGTGCAGCTCTTTCCGGCACTGCTGCCCGGTCCTTGCGGTGGGGCCCATGGGGTTTATGGCCTCTGCCACCTGCGCCCAGGCTTGGTTGATGTCTGCAGCCTGGGGAACTGGGTATCCCGCCTCTCCTCCACAGCATCCGGCAGTATCCCCAGCTCTGCAAATGCGAATCTTAGGGCCGCTCTCCCGGTGTGGCTTCTTCTTGGCTGGAATGAGAGTGTGTGGGGAGGAGTGTTTATACACAACTCCAGCTTGTCAGGCTCTCGAATGCCAATCCTGATTGCAACAAATCCGATGTTGGAATTGCACCAGTTACACGTGGCACAGATTCTGACCCATTTGCATGTCCTTAATTGGTGCCGCTATCGGGACCGTGGCACACCTGCCATTCAGTCCCAGTGCCAGCTCTCAAACTGAGAATCTTGCTCCAAGACTTTGCAGGCCTCAGTTATCTGACCCTATAATGTAGAATGCTGGTGCCTGGTGTGTAGCAGAACCACGAGTGCTGACAATCGCATTATCATTTTATTTTATCATATTAAAAGTAAGACATTGTGTTACAGTTGGGAGACACTTTGTTTTTATTAAACAGAACAGAACAATGATACATTGTTGTGAAATTAGGCCTTTTGTAGCCTTTCTATTTAATTTGAAGGAGCAGTCAACAAGCATAACCTGCCTGAGGCTTTTTCATTAAACCCTAACTGTTGTAGTTTCCAGCTTATCCGTTACCTAGCTAAAGTATGATTCTAGTTTTCTTACATTGAAGTATAAAGTTTGCTGCGATGCTCTACTAAACCATGATTAAATAGTTTTGATTCTTGAAAATATATTGGTGCTGAGATATTGATTGAAAGAGAACGTTAATTGCAATGGTCATCTGAACATATACATTATTTTTGAGAAGGGTGATTCCTTTGTCAAGGAGATACAATTGAAATATTGGCTGAGCTTGCTTTTATCTACTGCATCTTAATGCTTGCTGTTATAGTTCTAAATAATCTGCTCATCTATTATTAAATAGG
Organism: Scyliorhinus canicula; assembly: GCF_902713615.1. Lineage (NCBI taxonomy): Eukaryota > Metazoa > Chordata > Chondrichthyes > Carcharhiniformes > Scyliorhinidae > Scyliorhinus > Scyliorhinus canicula. Next base: position 50,427,213 of record NC_052149.1, on the reverse strand, counting down.
GCTGTGACTAGTGGTGTTCCGCAGGGATCAGTGCTGGGACCTTTGCTGTTTGTTGCATATATTAATGATTTGGAGGAAAATGTAACTGGTCTGATTAGTAAGTTTGCGGACGACACAAAGGTTGGTGGAATTGCGGATAGCGATGAGGACTGTCAGAGGATACAGCAGGATTTAGATTGTTTGGAGACTTGGGCGGAGAGAGGTCAGATAGAGTTTAATCCGGGCAAATGTGAGGTAATGCATTTTGGAAGGTCGATTACAGATGGGAAATATACAGTAAATGGCAGAAATCTGAAGTGTATTGACCAGCAGAGGGACCTGGGTGTACAAGTTATCATGGGAGTGTCCCTTTAAGAAATGTTTTGTCTTGCCAAATGGCTTCAGTGATGCCATTGTGTGGGTGGAGCTGAGCTGTGGCTCTGAGTTTTATTTTAGTTTTTGAGTGGGGAGCTGTTGTGTGGCTCCGAGGTTTTCTGCTTTGGTTTTCATGTTTGAAAGCTGGATTCAGACTGAGAAGTTTTGTCTTGTCTCTCTCTGCATGTTAAAAGGTGTCTCCAGATCACTTGATAATTTAAAAGTGAGAACTGTTTTCTGGAAGAAATTCAAACCTACCGATTTGGTAAAAGAGTTTTCTGGTTTAGGGGATGTTGTCACTAATTTGAAACTTAAAGGAAGTTGTTAAGGGTTATATATAAAGTACTGTAGCTGTGTGGGGTATTTATGTTTGTAGTTGATAAGAATGCTTACTGTGTGTGTTTATAAAATGTTACTTGAATTTGTAGAATAAACTTTGTTTTTGATTAAAAATGCTTAAGGCCTCTGTTGAATAACACCTGAAAGGTATGCCCTTGTGCTCCTCATAACCAAAATCTATAAACAGTTGTAGGTCAGATGAACTACATGATATACTTTGGAGTTTTCTAAACTCTGGCCCATAACAAGGTCCACAGGTCACTGAAAGTGGTGACGCAGATGGAGAAGGTAGTCAAGAAGGCATACGGTCTGCTTGCTTTCATCGGCTGGGGCATTGAGTACAAAAATTGGCAAGTCAATCTTCAGTTGTATAGAATTTTAGTTAGGCTGTGCTTGGAATATAGTGTTCAATTCTGGTCGCCACACTACCAGAAGGATGTGGAGGCTTTGGAGAGGGAACAGAAGAGGTTTACCAGGATGCTGCCTGGTATGGAGGGCATTAGCTATGAAGAGAGATTGGATAAACTCGGTTTGTTCTCACTGGAACGACGAAGGTTGAGGAAGTCTACAAAATTGTGTGGGGCATGGACAGAGTGGATAGTCAGAAGCTGTTTCCCAGAGTGGAAGGGTCAATAACTAGGGAACATGTGTTTAAGGTGTGCGGGGCACAGTTTAGAAGAGATGTTCGAGGGACGTTTTTTACTCCGAGGGTAGTAGATGCCTGGAACCCGCTGCTGGAGGAGGTGGTGGAAGCAGGACGATAGTGATGTTTAAGAGGCACCTTGACAAATATATGAATAGGATGGGAACAGACGGATACGGACCCCGGAAGTGTAGAAGGTTTTAGGGTAGATGGGCAGCATGGTTGGCACAGGCTTGGAGTGCTGAAGGGCCTGTTCGTGTGCTGTACTTTTGTTTGCTTCTTGTAAAAGGTTAGAACAAAGAACAATGTAATGGCACAGTTAAACTGTGGCAATGAATTGAGGTTGTATTTTTTAGAGCAACATATATCCAGTCATCCTGATTTACAGTCATAGAATTTACAGTGTTGAAGAAGGCCATTCGGCCCATCGAGTGTGTACTGGCCCTTGCAAAGAGCACCCGACTTAAGCCCACACTTCAACCCTATCCCCGTAACCCAGTAAACCCACCTAACCTTTTGGACACTAAGGGGCAATTTATCATGGCCAATTTATCATGTTTCTAGTGCTCAACTGTTCTCCACACACTCTAATTCTAACACCACAGCCTCTTCTAAGCCTTTACTGGCCTGATTTCTAGCTTGGCTTTCCACACTTTCTTTTTCTAGCTACCTACACCACTGCCCCCACTCACTCTTGGCTGTTCCATCAAATATTTTCCATCTGACCCTTGTTTTCTGCACTGCTGTGACTCCTCCAGATCTCTGCCGCAGGTATCAGTAATGCCCTCCTTTGTCTTTTTCACACCCAGAAATCCACAGACATGAACTTCCAAAGCCTTCATCTGCAATCAATGGGTGGTGTGAAAGTGATGTTGGGTAACTTACACTGGCGTGTGATTCTCTGCCATCTTAGGTTGGGTTCTCAGTTGGGTACCAGAATGTTCCTGGCAGGAGGTTATTTGTCCAAATCCCATGATATACATAGAATCTGGATTACAGTTTTGTGCGACAACAGAGGAAGTTGGTTGCAGAGTGCACGTTCCACCCATTTGTATGACTATTGTGTGGTCTAATCAATGTTCCTTGAAGAAAATCTTAGAGGCTGTTCTGAAATCAACAATTTAAAAGATGTTATTTTATTTCAGAGTTTTATCTTATGAAGCAAGTATTAATATTTCAAATCATCTTCCAAAATGGCAGCACAACATGAGGCTTCTTCCATCCAGTTGGATGCGGCAGATATATTACCTTAATTTCAAATTATTTTTGAACTCCCTTTTAAAAAAAATTTCCTTTATCATTTCCAAAAAAGCTTCCACTCTGGGCATTAGCTGCAGTGTTTTGTATGAAATGTTAAGATTGCACAATGCCAAACCATTTCTAGAAGTACATCCCTTGTAGCAGATGGGAGCTCTGCACAGGCTCAAAATCTCAAAAGCCCCCTTCAGAATCCTGTCCGCTCTGACCTGGTGACCTCCTCCACTGCCTGAATTTGGCTTGTTCAGGGAATTACATTACTCAATGACACTACCACTATTAATAAAACAGTATGTTGTGAGCAAAGGTGCCAAAAAGTCGATTTTAGTTTGTGGATAAATGTAGTTTTGTTATCATCTGTCAGTTGATGCACCTAATTGCTGGAGCTACGTTGACACATTTTACCAGTTCCACAAGGACCTATCTCTGGCCATGATTTTGATGGTATCTTAAAGTGCTTTTTGTTCACATTGGATTGTTCAAAGATGTTCGAGTTAACAATCCATTAAATTTGTTCATCTCTTCTTGTATTGATCCTTTTGGTTCACTGTGGCAAACGTGAACTGATTCACTGAGTTGGATTCTCCGATTTGAAGACTAAGTGCTGACGCCGGCGTTTTATGCCAGAAAAAAATGACGCAAAAGCTGCACCGATCCTCCGTCTGGTGGAGGGCCGGCAGCCACACAGCGTAAAGCCCCCCGGCTTTACCTGCAGCGGCCGCGCCAGGCAACATGGCGGCGGCCGCACCGCACCTGGCCTGCCAGAAACTGCCTCCCTATAACCAGCCTCGCATCGCCCGGACCACACTCCACCAGTGCCCCCAGCCCCTGCAAAAGCCCCCCCCGCCCGCGGAACAGCTTCCTCCCTGACTGTGGTGGCACTGGACTCAGTCCACGGCTGCCGCACCGGGTTCACAAAAAAAACAAGATGTGTTCCACGCCTTCGGGAACTCGGCCCATTGGGGCCGGAGCATCGGGGGAGGGCCTCGGGTGATGTCCTGACATCCCGAAGGCGAGCGGCATACTCTGCGCGTATGCCGATTTTGTGGGGGCGGAGCGTTGCAAAAGGGGCGCCATCCCCGATTACGGCGCAAAAGGGGATTCTCCGGCCGATCGCCGAACGCGATTTCACCATCGCCGACCGGAGAATCCAGCTCAATGTGTTTTTTAAATATTCGTTCATGGGATGTGAATGTTGTTAACAAGGAAGAATTTGTTTCCCATTCCTTTTGCTCTTGAGAAGGTGTTACTTTTCTTGTTGGCATCCGAATAAAAAAGATTTTAACATCACTGATATAACAATCAAATTGCTTGCATGGTGAACAGCATGTGATCCCACCCACAATGGGCGGGATTCAATCGTAATGTCTCGTGAGATCGCCTTAGATCTCGCGAGGCATTGTGAGCCGGGTAGATCCCGGGAGCGGGGTCAGCCGGCTGTTATTGGCCACGCTTCACTGCGGTGAGCTGATTTTCAAGTGCAGCGTGCCTATTAAGTAATAATCTTTATTATTGCCATAAGAAGACTTACATTAACACTGCAATGAAGTTACTGTGAAAAGCCCCTAGTCGCCACATTCCAGCGCCTGTTTGGGTACACAGAGGGAGAATTCAGAATGTCCAATTCACCTGAAGCACGTCTTTCGGGACTTGCGGGAGGAAACCGGAGCACCCGGAGGAAACATGGAGACATGCAGACACGGGGAATACATGCATACTCCGCACAGTTACCCGAGCCGGGAATCGAACCTGGGACCCTGGCGCTGTGAAGCAACAGTGCTAACCACTGTGCTCCTGTCGCGCCCTTAGAAATGTTTTCATCACTGGGAGCTGAATCAGAGATCAGGTCACCATTTTGGAAGGGTGCCACGATCTCTAAGTGAGCTTCACCCCCCCCCCCCCCAACCGATGGGAAATGTCACCCTCCACACACCTGAGCATTACCCACACCACCCCTACCCCCAAGTGAGGACACCACGGTATGGGGTCCCTGGGCCCCCTCTCTTCAGCCCTCCCCACGCTTCCTTACAGGCCTGCCCATTCAAGGACCACATCGGTCACACCCTCAATCTTCTGGAAGCCCTTTCTTACCTGGTCTGCACCCCCCCCCCCCCCCCCACCACTGTTCATACCCCTCTCCAACCCCCTTTTATGGACATTGTCCCCCTCAGGCCCTGATCCTTGGCAGTGCCAGCCCAGCATCCAGGTATTCTTGCACTGTCACCCTGGTACCCTGGCAGCGTTCCTGTCGGCTTGGCAGTGCCATCCTGGCACCATGGCAGTGCCAGAGTGGCAGTGCCATGTGCCTGTGTTCCAGGGGGAGGGCCAGGGGGCCATCTTGAACTATCCCTGGCCACCCGGGATCCTTCGATAGCCCGGGTGACCCCTGGGTGCCATTAGCCTGGTCCATGTTTGTGTGAACCAGTACTGAACTATGCCCGGCCAGTAGATCCTGGGAAGCTGGTAGATATCAGGTAAATAAGCCTCAAATAACGTCTACTTACCTGAGCGTGACTTGGTCCTGCTCATTGTGGGTGGGTTCCTAATCCCTACGGCTCGAGGGACATGGGTAAATCCCGCGAGGTGTTGTGGCTGTCAGGAAGCTCGCGGGAGGCTTTACCCAGGATCCATCTGCCACGTGGTGCTGCCATTGTGGCGTGGCCAGTAGATCGGATCCAGAATCTTTCAATATTTTTAAGGCAGAGCTAGATAGATCTTGATTAACTATCTGGCCAGCTAAGAATGTTGGGTTGAAGTGACAATCAGATTTTATTGAATGACGGAGCAAGCTTGAAGGGCCGTGTGGCCTATGCTGGAGATCTGAAATAAATACAGAAAGTGCTGGAAAAACCCAGTAGGTCTGGCGGGGTCTGTGGAGAGAGAAACAGAGCAAACATTTCGAGTCCAGTATGGCTCTTCTTTGGCAGAACCGTCATATTGGACTCAATATGTTAATTTGCTGCAAAATAATTTGGTCTAAATTTGTCTCCATTTTTATTTTAGTGAGGGTGGATTAAGTTTATTTTCCCTTTTATGGTTTGGGCTCGTGGAGCCCAGTCGGGAGGGCAGCAATGTTACTCTACGAAGATGTGTGGTAGGACAACCTGGCATCTTATCCTTCGATTCTCTTTCCCTCCTTGTTGGAGGGTGTCCAGGGAGGCAAATTCCTCTACAGTTAAAACAAAACACAGGAAAATTCCTGTTTCTCTCCAGAATTAAAAAAAAGTATTATGGATATGCACGGTTCATAGCATGCAATTTTTGACATTTCCTTATCAGGATGTTAATAAGCGAGGAAAAACAGGCACTCTGCTGTATTCATCACAAGAGGAATTTTACAATTGACTTGCCAAGTCCCAGAAAAGCACAGCTAAAATCAAGACCAAAGTAAGTGCATTTTGTCTGAATCCTTGACAGAATACATAGGAGTGCAGCATGCCAGCATTCAATCAGCTATGCCCAATATCTTTTGGGTAAGGCATGAAACTGAAGCCCTTTGGACCTTTTCAGGTGGATGTCGAAGATCCCTTGGCACTATTTGAAGAAGGAAGGGTGGGGGTCTCCCCAGAGTCCTTCTTTACTTTTTCCTCAACTAGCACCATAAACCGATGAACTGGGAATTATCACATTGTTGTTTGTGGAGTATTGCTGAGGGCAACTTCACATAGAATCATTGCAGCCCAGGAGATGGCCATTTGGCCCATTGTGTCCGTGCTGGGGCAATTTCTGATCTGCCACTTCCCTACCCTCTCCCTCCATCCCTGCAATTTCCAAATCTTTAGAAAATATTTACAGCACAGAAGGAGGCCACTCTGCACAACATGTCGGCATCAGCTGAAAAACAAGCCAACCAACCTATCCCATTTTTCAGCACATTGTCCCTGGACCTGCAGGTTATGGGATTCAGGTGCATATCCAGACACTTTACTGAGTTGAGATTTATTGGGCGGGATTCTCCATTTCTGAGACTGGGGGCACGATCTTCCGGCCTAGTTACACTCGTGCTCAAGCGTAACGAGGCCGGTGAATAGTGGGAGAGGCCAAAACCGCGAACTACGCCGGGCGCCAAACAGTTTGCAATACATCTGACCTGCTCCCGTAGGCAAATTCGGAATGCCACCACAGCTTGGCAAGAAACCAATTATCACCACTTAAGCCCCATTTCCGTACAATTAACAAGAGCCACACGTCATCCAACAGCCTCCTGTCATTCACTGGCCTCCCCAGCTGGCGCCGACTAGTACTCCTTTTTAAAAACGTGAACCTGACGGAAGGGCTTCTTTGGGGAGCCATGGACGGGAGTAGCCATCTTTGCTCACAGACAAAGAGCCCGGGGGCGCTGGCCTTGTCACCCCAGTGCTCGGTGGGGCTGGGCTGCCATGGGAGGGTGGGGGCGAGGCGCTGGGGGAGCAACTGGGGAGACAATCGCTCGCGGCACCACCATGCCAACCCTTGGATTCCAACTCCATTCCGGGGGCAACTCCTGTCCCTGCCTGTCTGCCCCACCGATTCCATAACCCTCACTGACTGCTGAGGCCTTTGGCTGCGCGGCTGAAGGCAATCCCTAAGAGGGAATTGGCAATTGTGGTTAAGTGAGCACTTGACACATGCCAAGTGGGTTCCCGTGGGTAGGCGGGCCATGCAACATGGAGTGCCTAGCATCCCAATCAAACCTGGAAGCCTGGACACTGTGTGGGAGTCAACACCACACATGCAGCAGCCAGCAACCGTACACCCAGTGGATGGGACACAACTCCCAGGACACGACCACAGCCGGAGGGTGGGTGGGTGCCATGGGGAAAGGGGGTTGCTTGGAGAGACGGGCAAAGGGGTCGGGGGTCAGCCCACATTGCGGAAGAAAGTGACAGAGGCGTCATAATGGTTGTGCAAAGAGTTATTTAATGTGCTGTACAATATCTGATTTCCAATAGTGCCACACTCCCAACCCCCTGGCCCCCCAACCACTCCACCTTCCCACCCCCGACCTAACCCCTCCCCCCTAGCCCAGAGCTCTCAACATGCCTGGCCTTTCTAGCTCTACCACCATGACTCGGTGTTTCCCTAAGATGCACATCTGAGGTGGAGGCAGCTAGCTTCTTACTTTATCCCCTGGCTGTTGATGCCCCTGGCGGGTGTCCTTGGGGGCTCTAAGGCCAGAGGTCCCAGGTTCACTTGTTGATGGCACAAGCATGGCCGTGCCGCCCTTTCCCGTGTGCTGATCCCGAGATGCGGCCACATCAGGGAGATGGAACCCGGGCGTGCTGGTGGCCACTGTCGTTGGCCCATGGGATGGGCTCGGGTTGGCACTCAGCGTCCCCTCCTCTCAGTCGGTGCCCACAGGTCCCTGTGGTTCACCTTGGGATGGAAGGGCAGCTGGTTCGAGCCCCGGCTGCCCCTGCATCAACTGGCTCTGCCAGCCCTGGCAGTTTCCCCATTGTCCGTACCATTGTGTCAATGCCCTCAGCGATGCTCCTCAGTGACTGGGACACACCCTCCAGTAACTGGACCATGCTCTGCAGTGCCTCAGCTATGCCCACCTGCGACTGAGATAAGCTCCGCAGCGCCTCGGCCATTCCCATCTGAGAGCGGGACATATCCCGTAGAATCTCATCGAAGTTAGCCAGGTACTGGGTGACAATCCAAAGTGAGGCAGACATACTGCCGAGACCCTCAGCCTGTGGTGATGTGCATCACTGTAAATACACAAGGGGTTAATGTAAATACCTGTAGACTAGCTAGACACTAGAGAGACCAGGGACATGACACACAGACACTCAACCAATAGAACAGTTAGATAGGACACGACCAATGGGCATTCACGATACACACAGAGGTGACACTACCACAGGGGGGCTTTACACCAACCCATATATAAAGGACACCACATACATGATTTGCCTCTTTCCAATGGAGACACTCAGTGAGTAGAGACACAGTTGATTCAATATCACACCCACCACGTAGATTGTAGCAGACTGGTTAGTCAGTCTGAGCAGCTATAGAAGGATTAACAGTAGTGTTGAACAGTAGTGTAGGAGAAGTGTAAATAGCTTAATAAAGTGTTGAAGTTATCTCTACGTCTGAACCTTCCTTTGTCAGAGTGCACATCAAGGAAGCCGCTTATGCTGCGTCTAGAGCGAAACCAGACACAGCCATGGCCATCACCGTCTGCGCAACGCCTTGGACACCTTCACTCATGGTGTCGACATCGTGCACCAAGCTCTCCACTACGGTCGACACCCTAGCCGTGTTGGCCTCAGTGCCACTCAGTGCCATCTCCTGCACCCGTAGTCTTTGGGACTCCTCCAATTGGCTATGGATCTGCTGGAGTGACGCTGACATCTCCGTCTGAATGTTCAGGTTGGTCCCTATTGTCCCCATTAGTCCCGGGTTACTCTGTTCCAGAGGCTCAGCTTCAGGCTGGGACCCAACTTGGACAGGGATCCAGCAGACTTCCAACTGCTGTCTCGCCCGGGGGTTCCTGCCTCCACCAGATGTACATCGGCAGCTGTATGGTGTTCAGCAGATTGTGCCCCAGAAGCCTGACCACTAATATTTCCCACCGAGGTGTGTATACCTGCGTTGATGGAGGGTGGGGATGACAGCTGTCGCAACTATAATAGTTGCATCCTCGGAGCTCTCCTCTGACGTGTTCTCCTCGGAGTCAGGAGAGGGGTCCGCCCGGGATGGGCCGATGCCGTCGGCTGCTGGACCTGCGAGAGAATGGATATGTGGTCAGTGGGAGAGATGGGTAAGTCAGTAAAGCAATCACTACTCACGTTTGACAGGCACTCCGGGGAGAGCCTGGTGATTCCTCACCTCTACGGCGTCCGGCAGCCTCTGTGTTGGTGACCGCCCTGTCCTCAGCCACACCTGTCACCTTTAGAGCACGCTCTTTGAAGGAGGTGAGGATTCTCAAGTCCGGCACCCCACTGCCAGTCTGGCCCCTCTCCCGCCGATTATGGGAGAGCTATTCCCGAGGAGACACAGAGAGGACATCGTTAGTCACACTGTTGTTGACACTTGGTGGGTGCTAATGGAGGGTTGGGATGGAGGGAGGGTTGAAGGGCTGGGGGGGGAGGGAGTGCTGAAGGGGGAGGGGGATGGGGGGAGGGTTAGGGGTTGATTGGGGGGATGCTCCACTGTAAGGTGGGACGTTGGTGTCTACTCACTCATGCTGCATGGTGTAGGTCATTAATCTTCTCCTGACACTGGAGGCCAGTCCTCCTGGTCACATTGCCCGAGCTGACTGCTGCCACCACCTCACCCCAGGCAGCCCTGGCTCACCCTCTGGGACCCTTGGGGAACAGGCCTTGCTGGGCCAAGTGCCGGGGAACTCGCGGCAATTCCCGTTCCCTACAGGACTTGGAAATGTTTTCAGAGAATCGTGCCCTAATTGTTGTTGCCAATGAGGAATCTGTGGACTTTTACGACAGAAAAATCGGCACCTGGATCGATTCCATTACCGTTGAGGGACTAGCACCAGTGTCGTGTAGAACACAATCGATTCTAATGAAAAAAGGTGCGGGTTTCGCCAGGCCCGTGATTGAACCTCGGGAGGCTGACAAGCTGCAGCCGCACAGACACATTACAATCCCCGCACACACTTATCCCAGCCAACAAGATGGCAGTGGTTGTGCTGGAGCATGCCCATACAGTGGTGGGGTCGGCTGGAGCCAGTGGGGACCCAGGGGTTCCCTGGGGGAATATCTATACCAGGCATTGTCAAACGCAGGAGCGCGACCCACGGGTGTGTGTCGGGAGGGTCGCGGAACCTTCCATTGCGGCGCTCCTGATCGCGCAAATCTGCGCTCAACAGCCACAGCAACCGACTCTTAGTAATGCCGCTGCAGGCAGCCTTCAAAACGGCCGCAAACATGTAAAATAAATGCGTCCGCACTGCGCATGCATGCCCGATCAACAGCGCGCAAGCGCCTTTTGCGCATTCGCGCCGTTGATCGGGCACGCATGCGCAGTGCGGCTGCTTTTTTTTAACGGTCGCAGCTTTTTGTTTTACAAGTTCGGGGGGGGTTTTATTCATTTAATTTTAATTTTTTTATTTATTTTATTCATTAAATTTTTTTTGACAAGTTCGGGAGGTTTTATTTGCTAAAACCTTACAGAAGAAAATGCAGAACTTTGGACAGATTGAGACTCCATCCTTTCCGACACCGGAAGGCTTCACCTTCATCCAACAGGTTCCATTGGAGGAGCGTGTACGAGGGCCAAAGGGTGTGTTGAAAGTGCAGAGCCTTCTGCTGGACTCATCCAGCTGGATTTGCCAAAATCCATGTGACGCATCTAACTTGGTGAAAAAACGTGTGTGTACCATCTCACTGGTGAGTTCCTCTCACTGGTGAGTTCCTCCCACTTCGGGATGGGGTAGTGTTCACGCATTATATTCTTATTGAGATCCTTGGGATCAATGCAGATGCGCAGGTCTCCCAAAGACTTTCTAACACATACCATCTAGCTGACCCAGTCAGTCGGTTCGGTTACCTTGGAAATGATGCCCTGTTGCTGAAGATCCTTGAGCTGTGCCTTCAGGCGCTCCCTCAACGGAGCCGGGACACGGGAAATGTGTGTGGACCACTGGCTTGGCATCAGGTCGTAGCATGATCTTGTATCGATATGGCAGCGTGCCCATCCCGTCGAACACATCCGGATACTGAGCGAGGATGTCGTCAATGCCGGCCTGAAGATCCGCATTGGAGGATGTAGTTGTGTAAACCCGCTGCATGAGGTTCAGCTGCTTGCAGGCCTGCGCGCCAAGTAGGGATGCCCAGTCTGGCTTGACAATTTTAAAACTTAACCGTGCATGGGTGCTCCAGTTGGAGACGAGTAGATGGCAGGATCCCAGTGCTGTGATGGCATTTCCGCTGTAGTCCAGGAGCCTGCAGGCTGCTGGAAGGACTTTGGGGGGCTTCTTGATGCATTTGAAATCTGCCTACGAGAGGAGGTTGGCAGATGCACCTGTGTCCAGTTTAAACTGGATGGAGCAGTGGTTGACCTGCATCACCGCACGCCATTCGTCCACAGAATCCACAGCGAGGATGGATTGAATTTGTGATGAGTTGGATGTGGCATATTCACATTTGGTAATGATGCCCACACAGTAGGCAGAGTCCAGGATTCTTCCTCTGGATCCGTTGCACTGCCAGGATCAGAATACTGTAATCGTTGTTGCACACTCTGAACGCACCGTCGTCGGAATTGGGAGCGCTGGCCCGACTGGTGGTGCAGACCTGCACAAGGCTGCATGGTGTCCAGGCTTCTCGCAGTTTAAACATCGCCTGCCTCTTGCAGGGCAGTGTTTCTTTGGGCGTTGTCGCAGTTCCAGCACGTCATGACGTCAGGGTCCTGACGCTCTACGCGTTGTAGTACATGCGCAGTGCGGTCGGCAGATGTCTGCACCTGCGCAGTGTGGGTGTCGGCCGCTTCGTTATCCTGTTCACATCACACATGCGTGAGGCCCTGGGAAAAGTGCGCAAAATGGCCGCTTTCATCAATGCTGAGATGCTGCATCCGGGAGTTGGCATGCACACACCCTGCCTCGTGGGAAGCAAGTTTCTCATTTTCAGCCAATTTGTACTGGGCATAGCGATTTTTGGCGTGCTCATGCACTGTGCATGTTTCAATCGTGGCTGGCTGGGTCATATGCTTGATTTTCAGTAGCTGCTCTCTCAGAGGATCAGCGTGAACTCCAAAAACAATTTGGTCTCTGATCATGGAGTCAGCAATATTACCAAAGTTGCAGGACAGCGCTAGCAGGCGGAGGTTAGTTAAGAAGGAGTTGAAAGATTCATCTTTACCTTGTAGATGCTGTTTGAATATGTAGCGCTCGAAGATTTCATGAGTGTCCACTTCACAGTGACTGTCAAACTTGTCCAGGATGGTCTGAAACTTTGTCTTGTCCTGGCCTTCGGTGAAGTGAAGAGTTGAAGAGTTCGATGGCTTGATTACCCGCTGTTGAGAGGAGAAGCGTGATCTTCCTTGCATCGGACGCACCCTCGAGGTCTGAAGCTTCGATGTACAGCAGAAACTTTTGCTTGAATGTCCGCCAGTTGGCACTGAGATTTCCGAAGGTCCTGAGCTGGTGAGGAGCCTGAATCTTCTCCCTGGTACCGGCATACATTCGCTGGTCGTCACGGACTGAGGTAAACCACCTAGATTAAGCAGTCTCCTGGTAGCATGATGTGTTATGTACTCTGGGATAACACAGGCTGCAACTGGATGCAGCTTTAACCAAAAGATACTCCAGACCTTGAAGTTAGTTCAATCTGATTTATTGAACCGCTCAGTTCTCTGTGAGTTCGACTCTCTGCTAACCTAAGTGTGGTTACTCTGTCTGACTGAACCAGACTAGCTGTTAGCCATGTGCTGGAGGTGTGATACTGTAAATACACCCTGACTCACTCTGTAGATGTTCATCAGTGGAAAGAGGTGGAGTGTGAGTGCCTCGTGCCTTTTATAGTGAGATACCACCCCTGAGTGTCCTGCTTGCTCATTGGTCATGTCCTGTTCTCTGTGTTCATTAGCTGCCTGTCTGTATATCGTTTTCTGCATGTCTGTGCATCATGACAGGGTCCAGTCATCAGGAAATCCCATTGACAATGGCGGGGGGTTGGTAAATCCTGCTGATGGGCCATCTCTGTGGCCGGAAAATACGCGGCTGATTGGTCAGTAAATCCCGCCCAAAATCTGTGCACAAGACTTTAAGTGTGGCCTCACAAACTACAAGGTTGGACAAAACATCCCTACTTTTACACTCAATTTCCCTTTTAATAAAGGCCTGCATGCCATTTGCTTTCCTACTTGCTGTACCAGCACATTAACTTCCTGCGATTCATTGAAAAGGATATTTAGATCCCTCTATATTTTTGTTAATAATCTTTATTGTCACAATTAGGCTTACATTAACACGGCAATGAAGTTACTGTGAAAATCCCCTAGTCGCCACATTCCGGCGCCTGTTCGGGTACACAGCGGGAGAATGCAGAATGTCCAATTCACCTCACAAGCACGTCTTTCGGGACTTGTGGGAGAAAACCGGAGCACCCGGAGGATACACACGCAGACACGGGGAGAACGTGCAGAGTCTGCAGAGACAGTGACCCAAGCCGAGAATTGAACCTGTGGCTTTGGCGCTGTGAAGCCATAGTGCTAACCACTCTGCTACCATGCTGCCCACTAAGGAACCCCCTTGGCCAACCACGAGGTCCACCATGCCAGGATCAAGCTGCTGGAGACCATCTGAGCCTATCCAGGGGCCAATCATGCCCCAACAATGCATTGCCTGCCCAGGTCTTCTCTACCAGACCACACCTCCCACAGAGACCCCTGTCAAAAGGCGCCCCCCACCCACAGGGACCCCCGTATTAGGGACCTAAATGGACCTCCCCCTAAGACCTCCCCACACTGATTCCCCATCCCCAAAAAAGAGACCCCTGCCTGGAAGCTAGCGAACAGTCCAGACAGGGCCAGTGAGAGGAATTACAGCTGTAACATTTACCTTGCAGCTCCCCGTGTCCATCCCTGGAAAGAGAGCAGCTGTGAGCTGCCTCTGGTCTCTACAGATCCATTAGCTGCAAGATTTCTAAAAGTGGTCTGTGATTGACAGCTCCGACACACCATCTGCAGCTTTGATTCATTAATTTCCCTTCACAGTTCAGTGGCCTAAGTGGTGAAACCCCAATGTTTGTAAACATTGACCACATCAAAGAGAGGTAAGTGCAGTGAAATCACACGCTTGAATGAGTGGAATACAGAATTGATTACCGGTTTGCACTCCCAGGGGGATCGTAAACTGGTTACAATTCAGCTCCGGCCGGAGGACATTGGGTGGGATTCTCCGTTCCCGACGCCAATTTCATAATCGGCGATCGGGCGGAGAATCCCTTTTCTCGGTGGGGGGGGGGTGAGCCAAGGCACTGGCTGGGGAGGCTTTGGCAAGGGCTGGGGGGACTGGGTGGCGAGGGAGTGTACAGGGGGGCACTATCTGATAGGACGGGTCCATGCCTGCCCTGGGCCACTCCCCACTAATTCCCTCAGCCCTTGCCAAAGCCCCACCGGCCAGTAGCATGGTCCCGCCCAATTGTTGGCTCCGCTGGACACAGTCCGCAGCCACCAAGCCGGGTACCCGACCGCTGAGACCATGAGTCAATAGCGCGGTTGGGAACTCGGCCCACCGGGGGCGGTGCATCGGGGGAGGGCCTTTAGGTAATGTCCTGAGGTGGTCCCAACGTTTTGCGGCGTGCTGCTCGATGACGCCATTTTGGAGGGAGCGGAGCATCCAAAAACAGGCACCACCCCCATTCCATCGTAAAAATGGATTTTCCGCCCGATCCTTGATTCTGAAATTGGTGTCGAGGAACGGAGAACCTGGCCCCATGTTCTTTTCGGGAGCTGAATTGCACCAGTTTTACAATCCCCTTGGGGTCGTAAAACAGGATTCAGTTCAGTCTTCCATGCCATGCAAATTTATGTATCGCATGGAATACGAGGGATTTTCAGGGATTTCCCCCTTTCGGACCACCATCTTGAGCGGATGGCCCGATAGTGATTCCAATGGCCGGTCACCCCACCGCACCGCAAATCAGCCTCGAACACCCCCCCACCAATAATGGAAATAGGCCCTGACTACCCTCCCCTCCCCCAATCAAACAGCAGCCCCCCAACCCTGGCTGCCCACAAATGCCCATGTACGGGGGTGACTAGACCCGCCCCCGCAAGGACTCCTGTAATAGGGGAACTCCTGTAATTTCGGCACCTCCCCACAGGAGCCCCTGTAACAGGCGGATGCCCCAATGAACCCCTGTAATTGGGGGCCTCCACAGGGACCCCTGTAATTGGGGGACCTCCCACAGGGACCCCTGTAATTGGGGGACCTCCCACAGGGACCCACGTAAAAGGTGACCCGCACAGGGACCCCCCTACCTAAAGGGACCCCCTCCATAGACCTCCCCCACACACAGACACCCAGAAAACGCCCGCATCTGGAAGCTAGAGAGCAGTCCAGACAGGGGCAGTGGGGAGCATTATACCTCTAATACGTACCTTGCCGCTCCATGTGTCCATTCCTTCAAGGAGAACAGCTGTGCCTGCTTCTGGCTCCCACAGATCCTCTACCCGCAAGCCATTTGTAGCTTTCCAGTAGTGGTCTGTGATTGCCGGAATATTCAAGGTAAATGCATGAGGTTAAATCACTTTCTTTATTTTAAAGTCATTAAAACCTGCTGGAAAATTATTTAATAGGAATGCCCATTCCAAGGGTGAGAAAAGGCAATCATTTTTCCACACAAAACATACCGATTAGGGTAGTAAGATAGCAGATACAAACTGATATTAGCACCTGATGAGGCAGCAATCTCAATAGAGTCTTTCTTTCTCCATTGAATCTATCTTTGTTGAAAGTTATAAAATATCTCCTTAAATTTCTGACACTGCTTCTCTCTTATCTTCTAACCTATATTCTCAATCCACATCAGCCAACCCTGTCTTTATATCTTTGTAAGAAGTCTTACAACACCAGGTTAAAGTCCAACAGGTTTGTTTCAAACACGAGCTTTCGGAGCACGGCTCCTTCTTCAGGTGAAGGAGCCGTGCTCCGAAAGCTCGTGTTTGAAACAAACCTGTTGGACTTTAACCTGGTGTTGTAAGACTTCTTACTGTGCTCACCCCAGTCCAACGCCGGCATCTCCACATCATTTATATCTTTGTAACTGCCTTCATTAGAGTTTAAGACATTAGCTTCAGATGTACATTTCTCAATCACAAATTGAATGTGAAATTCTATCATGTTATGATCACTTGCCCCTAGAGGATCCTTTCCTATCAATCCATTACTTAATCCTGTCTCATTCTAACAAACCTCCATTATGTCATTGATTTATACTCTGTCCTATAGTGTAGCTACAGTTAAGGGGGCCTATAAACTACTCCCAATAGTGAATTTTTGCTCTGTGTTTTTGTTATCTCCATTCAAACTCGTTTTGAACCTTGATATTCTGAACCAAGATAATTTCTCATAACTGTACACATCGCATCCTCTCTCAGCAGAGTTGTCTCATCTCCTTTTCCATTCTTCCTGTCCTTCAGGAATGTCAAATATCCTTAAATATTCAGGTCCCACCCATGGTCACCTTTTATCCAGGTCTCTGTAATGGCTATCATATCATACTCATTTGCTTCTATTTGTGCTATCATTTGATAGGAATAATACATATATATTCAGATGAAGAGATTTTAGCTCCTGACCTCATTACAGACTGGGTTCAAACAAGGACAAAAGAGCTGAATGCCAGAGGTGAGGTGAGAATGCCTTTGATATCAAGGCAGTTTTTGACCGAGTATGGCATTAAGGAGCCCTCGCAAAACTGGAATCAATGGGAATCAGTGGGTAACTCTCCGCTGGTTGGAGTCATACCTGGCACAAAGGACGATGGTTGTGGTCGATGGAGGTCAATCATCTCAGCTTCAGGATATTACTGCAGGAGTTCCTCAGGGTAGTGTCCTGGGCCCAACCATCTTAAGCTGCTTCATCAATGACCTTCCTTCCATCATAAGGTCAGAAGTGGGGATGTTTGCAGATGACTGCACAACGTTCAGCACCATTCACGACTCCTCAGATAATGTAGCAGTCCATGTCCAAATGCAGCAAGACGTGGGCAATATCCAGACTAACAGCACTGTGGGTGAACCTACACCTCAGGGACTGCAGCAGTTCAGGAAGGCAACTCACCACCGCATTCTGAAGGGCAACGAGGTGTGGGCAATAAATGCTGGCCTAATCAGCGATGCCCACATCCCATAAATTAATAAAAATGTTATTTTTGCTGCTTTCCGTTGTTCTGACCTTCGCTCGTACTACAGCGATACAAGTTCAAATCGGCTGTCAGCAGCCCAGGAGAGACTATCTCTGCCTTATTTACTGCTGCACACTTATGTTTGTACATTCTGTCCCTTCACACTCAGAGTGACCAGTTCATCTGTTCTTTTCATCTGCGTTTGCAAGATAAATGTTGCCCAGAGCACTTGGAGCACTCCTTAGTTGTTCTTTGAATATGTCATAAGATTTTTAACGTCCCTCTGGGATGCAGATGGAGCTTTGGTTTCATGTCTTATCTGAATACTGCACCTCTGACTGTGCAGTACTCTCTCAGTACTGCCAATGTAAGCAAGCTGTAGACCTGAAATTTACTTTTATTTTAACAGTAGCAATGCTTGATTCAGCTTCAAGGATTGAAACTACAAAAGTTTAAACACAGTTAAGATGTGCACACAGACATAATTCAGAAAGGAGCAAAAGGTTATCATAGAGCTGAACCCTTGATATAAAAAATACATGATTGTGGATTTTTTTTTTACAGGATTAACAATTTCAATTCTACTTCAAAATTCTAATGTCTAGTCATTGGAATTTCTGGTTTAAACAGCTCTGTCAGAAAAAATATATTGCTGCTTCCCTGCTGAATTCACTGCTTCTAGTAAACAGAGACATGAGCTGAGTCTAAACCAGCAGTGAATCTGGTGTATGTATTTAACACTGTACAAATGTCTCAGCAATCCTTAGGGAAACCGTTTGAAGATTCCAGGATTTTCTTTACTGAAAATCAAACGTATCACAAGCCTTGATCGATACAACAGCTGTATTAAGGTAGAAACTGTATTTCTGTGATGAGACAATTGGAATGTTGAGAGATGTTTCTGCTTTAGGCTTCGAAATGATGAATGGTGAGTAGAAACATCCGCAGATAGGGCTTTCTATGGGTCACTATCCAATTATGAGGCTACAAAATGTTTACCTTTAAAGTCCTGTCACAGTTCCTTAATGACATTGATGTTTACATTTTATTTTAATCATTACATATGTGGTAGCGCGGCCGTTTAAGGGGCGTGCCTTTGCGGTCCATGTGTCTGTCTCGGGGCCTATCATGTGGGAATGCGCGAATCCCAACCAATGAGGGCTCAGCGCAGATCCCGGGGAGCGGGAATCTTGTCAGAGTGAACCCAGGAACCAACGTGTTAACTATGCCTTGTTAGTTGCCAATTAACACTTAATTCCTCATTACTACCGTTTACCTGGTCTTGCCTTGAGCCACTACATTGGCGACGAGTATAAACCTGATCGATCACAAGCCCACAGTCGCCGAACGTGAGGGGGAGGTGGGGAAGAAAAGTCTCCAAGATGATCACAGAGTTGGAAAGCATTGACAACACCAGAGAACAGAAAACAGAAAAATGTCCATGATTGGAAAGATAGACCCATTCAATCAGGGAGCCGAAGACTGGAGCCAGAAGATTGAGCAGTTCCATTACTTTTTTTAACAAGTTTAGAGTACCCAATTATTTTTTTCCAATTAAGGGGCAATTTAGCATGGCCACTCCACCTAACCTGCACATCTTTGGGTTGTGGGTGTGGAATCCATGTAGACATGGGGAGAATATGCCAACTCTACACGGACAGTGACCCGAGGCCTGGATCGAACCCAAGTCCTCGCCATTGTGAGGCAGCAGTGCTAACCACTGCGCTACCATGCCTCCCTAAGAGCGGCTTCTTTACTTCTTCATGGCAAATGAAATAACCGAGGGAGGATAAACAGAAAGTTATCCTATTAACAGTTGATGGGCCCCAGACCGTCAACCTTATAAGAAATTTGACGTTCCCGGAGGATCCTGACGCAAAGTCATTTGACAAGTTGGTGAAACTGGTCAGGGAGAATTTCAATCACAGGCCCTCGATCATACTACAGCGATACAAATTCAATTCACTGTTAGGGACCAAGGAGAGACTATCTCTGCCTTTGCTGCCAGACTCAGACAGATGACCGAGCATTGCGAGTTTGGTGCTGCACTGGGCGACATGCTGCGTGATCGTTTAGTATTAACAATGCGTGGATTTCCTCCGGGTGCTCCGGTTTCCTTCCACAAATCCTGAAAGACATGTTTGTTAAGTAACTTGGACATTGCACAGTGGTTAGTACTGTTGCTCCAGGGTCCCAGGTTCGATTCCTGCTTGTGTCACTGGAGGTGCGGAGTCTGCACATTATCCCCGTGTCTGCGTGTGTTTCCTCCGGGTGCTCCAGTTTCCTCCATAAAGTCCCGAAAGATGTGCTTGTTAGGTGAATTGGACATTCTGAATCCTCCCTCCGTGTACCCGAACAGGTGCCGGAGTGTGGTGAAAAGGGGATTTTCACAGTAACATCATTGCAGTGCTAATGTAAGCCTACTTGTGACAATAATGAAAGATTATTATAACAGCCAAGCTGACAACATATACGGGGAGACCCTAAAAGCTTTGGGAATAACCATGACTCCAGTGTCATATCAGCAACAAGATGCTCAGTTACCCACGATCATTTTCAAGGGACATTGACCAAGTCAGATGGTGCAAGATTGAATGCGCCTGTGGTGAATGTATTCACCATAGTATAAACTGCCTGTATAGTACTGTGGCCTATGGCCAGGAAATGGTAATATGATCTACCCTGCCTGTATAGTACTGTGGCCTATGCCCAGGAAATAGTAATACGATCTGCCACCATGTATTGTACAGGAGCCCTGGTGGGCTCCGCCTCTGGCTCCGCCCCCCCCCCCCCCCCCCCCCCCCCCCCCGGGGCTGTATATACACCTGGCCACCTGTGGGCGGCACTCATTGTTACTGAACTCACAGGCAGGCAAGTTCTCAGTTAATAAAGCCTCTGTTCACCCGTTCTCATCACCTTGCAGTGAATTAATGGTACAACAATTTATTAACCAAAGACATCACTATGGAAGCCGTTCTAAAGCCTGATCAACTCGACCTTACCGCACGAGCAACAGAAGCTAAGGAGATCTTCTCCCACTGGCTCCACTGTTTCGAGGTCTACCTCGACTCCTCTGAAACGCCTCCCGCCGACGCCCTCAAGCTGCGCCTCCTCCATGCCCGGGTCAGCCACCGAATCTCCGTGATGATTGAGAAAGCCGACATGTACGATGCGGTCGTCGGGACGCTGAAGGAGCATTTCGTGAAGCCCATAAATGAGGTGTTCATGCGGCACCTTTTCACTACTCGCTGTCAACGCTCCAGGGAATTGCTGGACGAATACCTGGAGAACCTGACCCTACTCGCCAGAAACTGCAACTACCAGGATGTGAAGGCCGAGGAGCACACAAAGCTGCAGATCCGGGACACCTATGTGGCTGGAGTCCAGTCTAACTACATCAGGCAATGACTGCTGGAAAACGGGGCCCCGGACCTGCAGGACACGGTCAAACTCGCCACCGAATTAGAGGTGGCCTACCAGAGCTTCAGCGCGTTCCCCGCGAACCCAGCAAACCCCTCGTGGGTACCACCGCGTGGCCCTCACCAGGTCCGACTGTCACAGGCTTGTGCCGCGCGGCTGCCCGTCCAGACCGTGGGTCCGCCGTGCTACTTCTGCGGTCAGGGCCAACACCCCCGGCAGTGTTGCCCAGCCCGCACCGCAACATTCAGCGATTGCGGCAAAAAGGGACATTTTGCCAGTCTTCCTGGCCCGACATAAAGCCCCGAAGATGAAAGCATACCAGGCCCGATCCATGGACTCACAGGCCTACAGACCCCGCAACGTGGCTGCGTGTCGGCCGGGAACGTCCCCTTCAGACGCATCATCCGCCTCGTGCAACTCGTGGGTGGGAATCATCTTTCACGCAGCCCGACACGCGCGAATCATGGGGGCGGCCATTTTGGTCACCATATTCAACTCAGCCCGACACATGCGACTCGTGGGGGCCGCCATCTTGTGACTCGGATGCCTCCGACCATGCAGACTATCCGCAGTTCGGCGCTGTCACCCTCGACCAGTCGCAGCCAAAGCACCTGAAAAATTCAATGATGGTCGTCCGGGTCAATGGGCACAAGACCCCCTGTCTTTTTGACTCCGGGAGCACAGAGAGCTTCATCCACCCTGACACAGTAAGGCACTGCTCCCTTCACATCTACACCGCGTCCCAGACAATCTCCCTTGCAGTGCAGATCTGGGGTACTGTGTCGCGAACCTCGCGATACAGGGCTCAGAGTACACCCAATTTAAACTGTATGTCCTCCCTCACCTCTGCTCCCCACTACTGCTTGCACTAGACTTCCAATGCAGTCACCAAAGCCTGACGCTAAAATTCGGCGGACCGCTACCTCTCTCAGTGTATGTAGCCTCGCGACCCTTAAGTTCGCCCCCCCCCGCCGCTCTTTGCGAACCTCACCCCCGACTGTAAACTCGTCGCCACCTGGAGCAGATGGTACAGTGCACAAGACATGACTTTTATCAAGTCAGAGGTCCAGCGACTCTTGAGGGAGGGGGCCATCGAGGCCAGCAACAGCCCCTGGAGGGCACAAGTGGTAGTTGTCAGGACCTGGGAAAATAATCGGATGGTTGTGGACTACAACCAAACCATTAACTGGTTCACGCAACTGGATATGTACCCCCACCCCCACCCCCGCATTGCGGAGATGGTCAACCAAACTGCGCAATACCGGGTTTTCTCCACGGTAGATCTGAAGTCAGCCTACCACCAGCTGCCGATCTGCCCGGAAGATCGGCGCTACATGGCTTTTGAAGCAGCCGGCCGACTCTTCCAGTTCCTCAGGGTCCCTTTCGCCGTCACTAATGGGGTCTCGGTCTTCCAGAGAACGATGGACCGAATGGTGGACCAGTACGGGCTGCGGGCTACATACTCGTACTTGGACAATGTCACCATCTGCAGCCATGATCAGCAGGACCACGACGCCAACTTTCAGAGGTTCCTCTAAACCGCCCAATCCCTCAACCTCACATATAACAAGGAGAAGTGTGTTTTCCACACAACCCGACTAGCCATCCTCGGCTATGTCGTGGAAAACGGAGTCCTAGGGCCCGACCCCAACCGCATGCATTCCCTCACGGAACTTCCCCTTCCCCACAGCCTCAAGGCCCTCAAACGATGCCTGGGGCTATTCTCCTACTATGCCCAGTGGGTCCCCAACTATGCGGACAAAGCCCGCCCACGATATTCCCCCTGACGGGTGAGGCCCACTCGGCCTTCAGCCGCATCAAGGCCGATATCACTAAGGCCGCAATGCACGCGGTGGACGAGTCCGTCCCCTTCCAGGTAGGGAGCTGATGCATCAGACGTCGCTCTGGCCGCCATCCTCAACCAGGCGGGCAGGCCAGTAGCCTTCTTTTCCCGAACCCTCAAAGCCTCTGAGATCCGACACTCCTCTGTCGAGAAGGAAGCTTAAGCCATCGTGGAAGCTGTGCGGCATTGGAGGCAATACCTAGCCGGTAGGAGGTTCACCCTCGTCACCGACCAACGGTCGGTAGACTTTATGTTTGACAACGCACAATGAAGCAAAATTAAAAATGACAAAGTCTTGAGGTGGAGGATCGAACTCTCCGCCTACAATTACGATATCAAGTATCGTCCCGGGGAGCTCAACGAGCCCGCCGATGCCCTGTCCCGCGGCACATGCGCCAGCGCGCAAGATGACTGACTTCGGCTTTCCACGATGACCTCTGTCACCCAGGGGTCACCCAGCTTACCCACTTTATTAAGGCCCGCAACCTGCCCTACTCCACCGAGAAGGTCAGGGCCATGACTAGGGACTGCCACGTGTGCGCAGAGTGCAAACCGCTCTTATATCGGCCAGACAATGCTCATCTGGTAAAAGCCTCTCGGCCCTTTGAGCACCTCAGTATGGACTTCAAAGGGCCCCTCCACCCACCAACCTCAATATATACTTCCTGACCGTCATCGACGAGTACTCCCGCTTCCCCTTCGCTGTCCCTTGTCCCGACATGACCTCGGCCACTATAATAGAGGCACTGCACAGCATCTTCACCCTGTTCGGTTTCCCTGCATATATCCACAGTGACCGGGGCACATCGTTTATGAGCGATGAGCTGCATCAGTACCTGCTCAGTAAGGGCATCGCCTTGAGCAGGACTACGAGCTACAACCCGCAGGGAAACGGGCAGGTGGAGAAGGAGAACGCGACGGTATGGAAGGCCATCCTTCTGGCCCTCCAGTCTAGAAGTCTCCCGATTCCCCGCTGGCAGGAGGTCCTCCCTGACGCCCTTCACTCCATCAGATCGCTCCTCTGCACAGCCACGAACGAGACCCCTCACGACCGTGTGTTTGCCTTCCCTAGGAAGTCCATCTCCAGGGTCTCGCTTCCATCCTGGCTGACAACTCCGGGGCCTGTCCTTCTCCGGATGCATACGAGGAGCCATAAGACCAACCCCCTGGTTGAGAGGGTCCAGCTGCTGCACGCCAACCCCCGATACGCCTACGTCTGGCATCAAGACGGATGGCAAGATACGATCTCCCTACGGGACCTGGCACCCGCTGGTTCCCCGGCCAGCGCGCCCCCGCCTCGCCGCCTACTGCCACTCCTTGCGCCCCTGTTGGGGCCCCTGTACAGTCCCGCACCCACACTGCCGCCGTCCACCACCCCCCTGCCTACCCCCTCTCCTCAACCGATACTGACATGATGGACTGAAGCTCCAGACACTACGCTCTCGGCGTCATCAACTGCAACGCCCGCACCCACCGCACCGTCAGAGCTGAGGAGGTCCAAAAGAACAATCCAGCCTCCAGACAGACTGAATATATGATGACCCCATTTCACACCCGCCGAACTTCGTTTTTTTAACGGGGGTGAATGTGGTGAATGTATTCACCATAGTATAAACTGTCTGTTTAGTACTGTGGCCTATGACCAGGAAATAGTAATACGATCTACCACCATGTATTGTACAGGAGCCCCGGTGGCTCCGCCTCTGGCCTCTGGAAATTCTTTCCAGGCGAGTGACGTTACTTATCCAGGCGTCAAAGTGGACTCAAAGGGGTCCACGCCCACTTGAAGACAAGGTGAGAACCATAAGAGAGGTCCTGGCACCTAGGAATATGGCAGAATTAAAGTCCTTCTTCGGGATTGTAAACTATTATGGCCATTTTATTCCCAATCTCACAACAACATCACCTCCACCGCATATGCTGTTGAAGAAACAGCAGCATTGGCATTGGAAAGAACCACAGGAGCAAGCCTTCCGATACATTCAGCCAGCCTTACAAACTTCGAGCCTACCGGTTCATTTTGACCTGAGAAATTCCATCATTCTGATCTGCGATGCATCGCCATATGGGATAGGGCAGTTCTATCCCACACACTGGAGGATGGTTTAGAGAGGCCAATTGCTTTTGCCTCAAGAATACTTTCTGATGCTGAGTGTAAATATGCACAAATTCAGAGGAAAGGCCTTTCTGTAATCTATGGCAGCAACAAAATTTCACTACTATGTTTATAGCCAGCGTTTTACAATAATAATGGCCACAAGCCCCTGCTGGGGCTCCCTCGTGAAGATAAGGCAATAATAATAATAATAATCGCTTATTGTCACAAGTAGGCGTCAATGAAGTACTGTGAAAAGCTCCTAGTCGCCACATTCCGGCGCCTGTTCGGGGAGGGCGGTACGGGAATTGAACCCGTGCTGCTGGCCTTGTTCTGCATTCCAAGCCAGCTGTTTAGCCCTCTGTGCTAAACCAGCCCCTAACCTCCAATCATCTCTGCCAGAATACTGTGTATTCTGTAGCTGGTGGCCTATGACTACATCTTTCAGCGTAGGCCAAGTACATAGATTTCGCATTGAGTTGGCTCTCACTTTCAAAGAACATGGCATCCCTGCCGGTACCTCAAGAAATCATCTTCGCATTAAACTTGTTAGACATCATGCAAGTTTCGGCAGGCCATATAAAGAATTGGACATAACAGGACTCACTCCTGACCAAGGTAAAATGCATGATTTTGACTGGGTGGCACCACAACCAATCTGACCAATTAAAACCTTACCTTATTTGTATGGTTGAGCTCAGTTGGGAGGATGGAGTCATACTTTGGGGTTCCTGAGTGATAATGCCATCCCCAGCCTGGGAGCTCCTGTTGCAACAATTACATGGTGCCCATCCGGGCCAGGCAACGTTGAAAGTGCTCGGTCGTAGCTACATCTGGTGGTCTGGTTTAGTCAACGACATTGAAAACATGGTGCATTAGTGCGGCCCTTGCCAGATACAGCAGACATTGCCCCCTGCATCCAACCTTGGGAGTGGCCTGGATGCCCATGGACGAAGGTACATGTGGACTTTGCTGGTTCTTTCATGGGCAAGATGTTCCTCGTTTTGGTTGATGCCCATTCCAAGTGGTTGGAGGGAACGATGATCTCGGTGGCCACAGAAGAGGCCTTGCCCCCCGCAAGGGCCTCCCTGAAGTTATTGTGTCAGACAACAGCACCCACTTCACTTGTGAGGATTTCCAGCATTTGTTAGAGTGAATAACATTCACCAAACCAGGACAGCTCCCTATCGCCCCACCTCAATCGTGTTAGCAGAGAGAACTGTACAAACTTTCAAGGCAACCATGAAGAAGCTGTCCAGCCAACCACTACGTCTTAGGTTAGCCAACTGTCTTTTGTCTGACAATATGACCCCCCCCCCCCCATGCTACATTATCTGCAGGCATCACACCAGCAGAACTACTGATGGACGTTGTTTAAGAACCTGGTTGGACTTTGCCTTTCTAAATTTGGAGGGGAAGGTAGAGGCATGGCCTACCAGACGTAAGAACACACATTCACGAAAAGGAGACCCACCTTTTCAGATCCACTATGGTTACCAGGCCCGATTGTGTCCATGATATGTCGTGGGCTTGGGAACAGGACAATAAGGAAACATTTAGACCATGTGAGAAGCCAAGGGACCCCAACCCCAATCTCGGAATAGTTGGAGTCGGGAGCCAGCACCAGCGCTCATGTGGTAGAGTTGGAACAAAGGGGATCCAGAAGTTTCGAGGAAGTCCCATCAATGATCCAGGAACAAGCTACAGAAGAGAATAACCCTGCAGAGTTGGTAGACCCTCAGGATCATTCTGCTAAGAGTGATGATGTTGTTGCCTCTGGGTTGGAGGAGCCAGTTGGGGTATTTAGACTGTCCTTGAGAGCCAGAAAATCGCCTGATAGGTTAATGCTCTGATGGACTGTTTGACCTCATAGAATCCCCAGAAGGAGGCCATTCAGCCAATCAAGCCTGCATTAGCTCTCCGGAAGAGCACCCTACCCAGGCCCAGTCCCCCACCCTATCCCCATAACCTCACCTGATCTTTGGACACTAAAGGGCAATTTAGCATGGCCAATCCACCTAACCTGCACATCTTTGGATTGTGGCAGGAAACGGAGCACCCGGAGGAAACCCACGTGCAAAATCCACACAAACAGTTACCCGAGGTCGGACTCGAAACTGAGTTCCTAGTGCTGTGAGGCAGCAGTGCTAACCACTGTGTCACAATACCACCCTTTTTCTCCTCAGCCTTTTATTTTATATAATTATTGTGTATAGCCTATGTCATATTTCCTTGTCGCAAAGAGAAAAGGTATGGAGGTGCCTACACTCTGGATTCTTGAAAAACATAATGAGAGGTTTATTAAGGGTGTTGCTCATACAATCAAGATAGTGATCTGCTCAAAGCCCTCACAAACACTCTGCTGGTGTAATTACACATCACGTGAGACAGAACCAGCAAGAACGTATTACCAGTTACATAAAAGCCTGTTTGTACATATGGTTATTGAGGGACCTAAGGGGGGAGGGGTGTGGTGTGGGGTAGTGTCCCTTTTAGGTGCCTATCGTGCGGGAGTGTGCGAACCCTGACCAACGAGGGATCAGTGGGGGTCGGGGAGCGGGGTTCTGGGGGTCGGGGAGCGGGGTTCTAGTCAGAATGAATGCAGGAGCCAAAGTGTTAACACCTGTATTACTGACTCTGTGCCTGTACGTAAGTTACCCTTGTTAGTTGACAATAAATACTTTGTTTTTTATTACTACCATCTAGCTGACATTGACTTGAGCTGCCACAGCATGTTTTCAGTATGTTAGTTATTTATGAGAAGTAGAATGAAGTTTTCACTCCTGATTAAATGGCACTTATTTCAGGACATGTTGTGCATCAAAAGTTTAATGAAACATTTTGAAGGGGAGAAAATCTCACTTACATATTGGCAGAAATGGCCCTTGATGGACCAAACATATTGATCCCCACAGGAATAAGCATTGTCTTTAACAGATCTTTGATATTTTTTTCTGTCAATGATACATTGCTAATTGAGGCCTGTTAATGTGTAATTTCATCTTATTCAACAACAAACCCCAAAAACTTAGTTCGCACTTCACTTCTATAGGAAGGGCCAAACATATATAAACGCTGAGTGCTGACTTTAAAGAGAACAGGAGGATTGAGTGAAACAATAGATTAGAGAGGGTTCTCTTTCAGCTTAAACTCCTGAGAATAAGGATGCAATCTACCTGAATGGGAGCAGAGTCGTGTAGTGAGTGTGTTTAGCCGGTATTTTCCAGCGCTCGGAGCACCAAGAAACACCATGCCATTTGGGTAGATACTGGGCCTCAGCAGGGAAATGCCCCAACGAGCCTGCACTTAGTCCCTTTTTCTGCACTGAGGAACTTTGCTTGTTAGAACTCCTTAGTGAAGGAGATCAAATGGTATACCGAGATCTCGACTCCACGGCGCAACACCCAAACCCCTCCAAGGCCCCAATACACCTATAAGGGCTGGTTTAGTACAGAGCTAAATCACTGGCTTTGAAAGCAGACCAAGGCAGGCCAGTAGCACGGTTCAATTTCCATGCCAGTCTCCCCAAACAGGTGGCAGAATGTGGCGACTAGGGGCTTTTGACAGTAACTTCATTTGAAGCCTACTTGTGCCATGTGGTAGTATGACTAGGGGTATTACAGTACCTCAGAAGTGAGCTGCTATTGGTGCAGAGGACTCGCTGCCCTTGGCCCGGGTAAGTCATGTGCCTCTCAGTCGATTGGCTGAGAGGTAGGTAACTCTGCCTACAAGGCGGGATATAAGAACCCGTGTTCCCCGGCAATCGGCCATTCTTCTGTACGTCTGCTGCCGGGCACACATCTTGTGCATTAAAGCCTTTTGTTTGGATCACATCTTTGTCTCGTGTCCAAATGATGGTGCATCATGCCAATAAGCGATTTTCATTTTTTTTTCATTTATTCTGAACTCTTGCAATGAGAAAAACACACAAATCCTTCAGAAGGGGCTTTTATGGCAGTGAAAGTTCAGAAGTGTACTTTGAAACAATGAAGAATCTAACAATGTATTGCGTGCTCAAAATCTCCAGTGAATTATTGAAAAACTTTAAGCCTCGGCATGAGCATTCATAGATGAAAATATAATATTCTACCGCCCTGGACCACCAGACACTACAAGAAATTTTAAAATAAATAGTTTATATTTATCCTCTGCGACAACCTCATAGGCCTGACTCAGAGTGACAGACTCAGAATCAAACAAGAAGTAGCTTTAGCCAGTCTCAATCTATATTCCTCAATGTCTCGGTACAACATTGTCCTCAAGAGCATTGGGTAAAGACTAAAGACAGCAAGGATTGAGGAAAGACATCAGTCAGCCCTCATCTATTCTTTACTCAGGTCATATTGTTTCCACTATGTGGTGAATTTAAATGAAGAAAAGCCGAAGGCAATGTTTTGTAATCAATATTCAATTGTAGGGCAGCTAATTCATCAGCCGACGGGGGATGGGGATGGAGCGGATGGGGGTTGGGGGGGGGTGGGGGGGTGGGGGTGGGGGGGGGGGGGGGTGCAGTACTTGGTCATCAGCAGGATATTTGACCTGGTGCAAGGAGACTTGATGGGGTCCGGTGTTGATGTTGCAAACTTGCAGAGAAATTCCCGACTGTATAGAACTGTGCCTCCAACTCTGATGGATCTGTCTTGTTGATGGAACAGGACACATCCAGGGATGATGATGTCTGGGACATGTTTGGAAGGTATGATCCTGTGAGTATGACCAAGTCAGGTTGTTACTTTACCAGTCTGTGAGACAGACAGCTCTCCCAATTTTGGCACAAGCCTCCAGATGTTAGTAAGGAGGACTGCGGGGTTGACAGGGCTGTTTCCTATTGTTGTTTCCAGTGCTTAGGTCGATGCCTGTCGGTCCACCAGTTTCATTACTTTTGAGACTTTTTAGCAGTTTGATGCAACTGAATGGTTTGCTAGGTCATTTCAGAGGATATTTGAGAGTCAACCCATTGTTGTGGGTCTGGAGTCACATGTTGTATCTGTTAAACCTCAGATACTTTCCACCCGTTTACTTACTCAAACATTTTACCTAGGATGTCTTTATTTACGAGGAAACAAACCACAAACGCAAGTTCAAAATTCAACGCTATTTATTAAACACAATTAACCTGCATATTCCCCACAAAATATGAGAGGAACCCAAGATCAATGTCTGCTACCTATAAAGATGACTTGGTGGGGCGATGGATCTAATCGTTGGAATTCCTCTGACCCCGTCTTCAAGAACGCGGTTCTCGCTGGCGGTCTCTTCATTCCTTCCTTCGGCTCTGGTCAAGGTCTGGTCTTCACTTCTCCGATCTGGTCAAGGTTACCTCACACGCTGGGTTTTGCTCCCGAGGAGTCCAGAGCACCTGTTTTTATCCCCCTCTGGCTTCACGCCCTTTTCCCACTTCCTGTGGCCTTTTGCCAATGGGGTATCAAAAAGGGCTTTTAGTGTCCAATGATCTGACTGATGCCCCATTGACAGATCATCTGGGCCCGCCCCAGGCGCCTACTCCCATGGTCATGCTTGCTAAATAAGGCAATGGCGGGAATTCTAGGCATCCGAGAGTCTGGCCCGCCCTGGGTTTGCAACAATAGGCCGGTGCATTTCAATTGGATTGATTATCTCTTGATGGCCGATTGACAGGACAGATCCGGACATGTCTTGGTAGCCTATCTGACCTCTCGAGTATTCAAACTTGGTCATCCGAATTCCCATGATGCTGTGCTGCAGCGACTGTGGCTTGTTTCAAGATGTCCAATTCTGTAATTTAAAATGGCCAATTTCAATCAGGCCTAAACGCTAGGCCCTGGTAGGTCATCACACACATGTGGCCAGAACAGATAAGGTCAGCAGATTTCCCCTAAAGAACATTAGTGAACCAGATGAATTTAATCAGCAATGGTCATCATTAGACTTTGAATTCCAGTTTTTCTATTAGTGAATTCAAATTCTACTATTTGCCTTGGTGAGGTTTGAATCTGGGTCTCCAGAGCATTATCTGGGTCTCTGGATTACTAGTCCAGTGACCATATCATTATGTGACCATCTCCTCACTTTCCTGCCATCCAAGGATTGGGTGGAGAGCACATCTCTGCCGATACTGCCTGCCCTGCAGCTCCAACCAGCATTAATTGGTTGGAGGCTGGACCTCTGCACCTCATTTAGGAGGAAGTCTCATCTCAGAGAGCTGCGGCCAATTAGATAGGCTGGTTACTCTCTAGGCCCGGCAGTGCCAGAATCTGCAGTGGACAGGACTGGGGCTGTAAACATTCCTCAGAGTATAAGTCCTGGGAGTCTATAACCAAGGAAATACTGGGGGCCTCAGATCAGGGCGGAGGGGTGAGTCCAGGGCTGGATAGAAAGGAGCAGGGCTGTTGTTGGAGAGACCGGGGCTGAGGGGCCCCTCCTCAAACGAGACGCTCTATTGGATTTGTTTATTGTCACGTGTACTGAGGTACAGTGAAAAGTATTAAAAGAAGGCCGTTGATGGAGGTACCCCTGCTCCCCATGCCAACCCCATCCACCCAAGGCTGAACAGGATTACTTTTTGGGCTTTCCCCATTCCTGAAATCCTCCTGTCAGCCAGAAAATTGAAGCTGGGCAGGAAACTGCCTTCAAGTGCTTAATAATTGGAGTTTAGGGGACAAGGGAGAAAATATGTTGAGCAGAGAGATGGGCCCCAAAGGCAGCAGATCAGAAAGTGAGGTAGCCAAGGCTGTCAATGTATATTTAAAAATAATCATTCTTGGGATGCTAGGCCAGCATTTATTGCCCATCCCTGAGGGCATTTAAGAGTCAACCACATTGCTGTGGATCTGGAGTCACATGTAGGCCAGACCAGGTAAGGACAACAGATTTCCTTCCCTGAAGGATATTAGTAAACCAGATGGGTATTTACGACAATCAACAATGGTTTCAATTCTCGATTTCTACTGAATTCAAATGTCACCATCTGCCAGGGAGGGATTCGAACCTGGGTCCCCAGAGTATGACTTTGGGTCTCTGTATTACTAATCTAGTGATAATACCACTACGCCACTGCTTCCCCTGATATTTAAAGATATCATACACAGCCAATCAGCAAAGAAATAAACCTGATGACCTTACCAGGATAGACAAAGTCAACTTCCTCTTTGAAGAACGCATTGCACGATTCCGTTTGCCACTGGAAATGACCTGCCCTCACACTGTGTTAGTTTTCAGGAGACACTGTCCTTTCGTGAAATGTAATTGCATGTCATATATACCTGTCACCACACCCATTATGAACTGCATGTTGAACCTGGGTGTTGTTACATCTAATGATTACAAAAGCGAATTTATCTCTTTTGCCTTTCTTTGTCTGGGTCAAGACATATCAGAAGAACCAGGAGAAAAAAAAGAATGTCTTGCATTTATATAATACCTTTCATGACCTCAGGATGTCCCTAAGCATTTTATAACCAAGTAAGTATTTTTAAATGTAGTAATTTAATGCAGGTAACTGTTGGAGGACAGGCCAATGATCGACCACAGGCCTCAAACCTGGTGTTGCCATGGAGAATGCACCAGTTGATGGTGACTGACAGTTAACTGCCAAACATTGGTCATACAGTATAAATTTGTTGATTTCCCTCACATTGTAGTCTTGTGAATGTCCTGATGAGTGAAAAATGAAAAGCTTTGACAAATAAATATCTTCTTTCAGCAATACTCAAGTTCTGTATTACCAAAAAAACTATTTGTATACCTGAGACAGAGGTACAACAAAGACAACGTTTGGAATATCAATGACATAGTATGACTAATGGTTAAGTTAAGAACAGGGAAGCTATCTATTGAATTACTCCAAGACTGTATTAAACCCAAGGTTGTGCCAGTTTTCATTTCTGAACATAAAGTGCTAAAGTGACGCACAGTCCCACAATCAAGAGAGCATTTATGCGTGACGAGATTGAACAAATTGGTAATAGGGTTGCTAATTTATACCATGCCCTTCACTGCACTTGGTCTAAGGTGCACAAATTTCTTTCATTGCTCGATTTGATCCGTTTATACTGCTATATTGCTTCAATCGATTCCTGCACCATAAACAGTCTCCATTTGAAACATGTCCACACCGGAAGCTCACTGAAGTGGAAACAGTTTGGCAATGAGATTAACAATGGCACAAAACATGTAACAAATCTCTCTGACCACGGACTTTCAGAAAGCGAGGAGCCTGTTTTTGTGCCCTCATCCCAAATGAAACAGGAAGAGTTATTTGCAACATTCCTCTACTCCCAACTATCCTGCCACAAACCAGTGTCCACTGATGGTGATGAATCATTGAAAGTGCACCTTCCTGATCTAGTGCATGCATATTGCAGGATTCTGAAAGACCTGTCTGATTTTCACATGCAGTGTGAATGTCTTAGAACGTTGTGAGGCCTCAAGACCAAGCTGGATGTACACGTCAGTAAATCTCACAAAGGGACAGGAATAGCCAAATGCCATAAGACCATAAGACGTGGGCATGTGTCAAACGTTGTCGTACGATGCGGAGCACCGGGGCTCATTGCAAAGCGGGTTGTCGTCATCCTCCATCCCATGGACCAAACCCACTGTCACTACCAACCTAGAGCCCCCAGTCGTAACGCCGCAGGTATGTCTAACGGAGGGGTGTGCAAGCGGGTGGGTTGGCAGTGTGGGAGGTGACGGGGTGTGAGTGTGGGATGTGGTGTCCGTGCCCTTGGCCAGCACCACTCCCCCCTTTCCACCCCCTCCCTCCTAGTTGGTGAACCTGAAGCCGATTAGCCGAAATCAAATGAAGCGGCCTCCCGGGAGTCACCCGACTCCCCAGCGAGAAATCACAATGGCGTCGTTTAGTACTCCTTTACAAAAACAGGAAGCTGCTCAGCGGCTAGCGAGGGAAGTGAGGAGCTGAGTAGCACTTTCCATTTACCAACATGCAGCTCAAGGGCACAGGGCTGCTGCCCCAGTGCTGGTTGTGGGGGGCAGGCGTGGGGGAGGGGGGGCTGGGGGCTAGGGTTTTCGGGGGGCTGGAAGGGTCCAGGTCAGAGGCAACCCCTAGGGCCTTTGGGGGGTTTGCGGTGAGGAGCTTTGTGTCAGTGAGGCCTTCAAGCCAGCTATAAATATTGTGGAGACCCATAACAGGAGCAACCACAGCTGCAGCCTGTCTTTCTGCCAAACATTTTTGGGACAGAAACATGCTTCAGATTCTCTCCTGAAAGTCTATTTCACCCCCTTTGGCGGTGAGCTGCCTCTAGCTTCACAGCTGAAGGCTATTTCAAATGATGAATTAGCCTTGTTAGTTTTGAGAGCACTAATGCTCCTGAACTTTTACGTACCTCCTGAAAGGAACAGGTGCCACGTCTTAGAGGATGATTAGTGGACTGGATGCCCTGCAACCTTTGATGCCTGAACAATGTGCCTGTACTCTACGTGTGTCAGCACCATAGAGGCAGCTGCCAACAATCAATCACTAAAGAGCAGGGCTACACCACTGAGGACCCTCTAGTGGCTAAAGGGTAAATGTGTGGATGAGCAAAGGATAGCTGAGCATGAGTTCCCTGATGTTGCTTGCAGAGGTCTGGGGTATAGGGACCCCTGATGTGGCTGGTGGTGAGTTTGCCGACCGAGGTTTGCCAGCTCAGCTGGATGGCATTCTGAGAGAAGGCATGACAGTCATGGTATGGGTCGGGGAGGCCTGGGGGATTTAAGGATCCCCAGTTGGAAGCCCTAACTGATTGATGGCCTCTTTCCTACTCCAATTTCTTCCAGAAACAAAGATGTTTGCTGGTGTAGATCCCATAGAGGCTGCAATCGATGAACTTGAGCAGCTAAGGCAGGCAGACACTGAAGATGGCAGCAAGGCCATCTCAAGCTGGAGATGGCACCACATGTGCAGGGGAGTCACCACATACCCTGAAGACCTAGCCGTCCATCAGGCTGATGAGGGAGCCAGAAGATGAGGCCAATGAGGTGTCAGGGTGTACAGGAATCGTTGGTCCATCCATGAGCTGACAGACAGCATATGTCGCAGAAGACTTCATCTCAACAGGGAGACAGTGCAGCACGTGTGCCACATGATACCCTGTGGAGGAGGAGGATACCCGCTCCCGTTGGTCGTGAAGGTCACTGCAGTACTAAACGTCAATGCCACTGGGTCATTCCAGAGCTTGAGCACGGACCTGTGAGGCATATCGCAATCTTCAGCCCACAGGTGCATCTGGAGATGACCGATGCTCTGTATACCTGTATACCCAGACGGGCCCCACCTGACTTACCAGTGTCACAGGCATCACTGTGCCACCCTGTTCTGCCCGCTGCACTTGTGATTCGCCGATGTCAGGAAGAGGGATTCGAGTAGCCAAGTAACTGGAGACTGACCAAAGCCTGTTTAGCTCAGTGGGCTAGGCAGCTGGTTTGTAATGCAGAACAAGGCCAGCAGCGCGGGTTCAATTCCCGTACCGGCTTACCCGAACAGGCGTCAGAATGTGGCGACTCGGGGCTTTTCACAGTAACTTCATACTTGTGACAATAAAAGACTATTATTATTAATATTATTGGCTCCAGCACTTTCCCCTCCTTGAGGGTCCCTGTGGAGCCCTGGGTGATTCCATGGGATGGAAGGACAGATAGACTGAGCTCCAGAAGCCTCTCAGTCATCTGGCACTGTCAGTCCAGGAGGCTCCTCATTGTCTGCACCACGGTGTGGATGCCCTCAGCAATGGTCCGCAGTGACTCAGCCATGATCTGGAGTGCCTCGGCAACATCTATCTGTGCCTGGGACATGACCCTCAGTGACAGTGACATGATGTTGAGGACCTCAGCCATGGTTGTCACAGTCTGAGCCATGCCTTGGACACCACCACTCAAGGTGCAGACGCCATGCTCTCCGTTTTCCACTGTGGTCGCCATCCTAGCAGGTTCACGTGGGTGCTGTGCATCGCCAGCATCATCTCCTGTGCTTGAAGGCTTTAAGACTTCTCCAATCAGCTTTGCAGACACTGGGATGTTGCTGACACTGCAACCTGAGTGTCACGGCTGTGCCCTATCATCTGCAACAGCTCTGGGAGAACCTCCTCCAGAGGCTCACCATCTGACTGGGACCCAGCTTAGACCTTCGATTGTTGTCTCCCTTGGATGCTCCTTCCTCCATCTGATGTGCAACTTCAAATGTGTGGAGCTCACCAGGAAGTGTCCCCGAAGCCTGTTCACTAACGTCACCCATCGAGATGTGTGTCTCTGCACCGGTAGAAGGTGCGGGTGATGGTTGTGATCCCTTGCCAGTGTTCTCCTCGGAGCTGTCCTCCAAGGTGTTTTCTTGTATGACGGGTTATGAATCTGGATGACCCAGCCTCATCAGATGGCGATCCTGCACGACAATGGACATGTGGTCAGTAAGAGGGAAGATAGTTTTGTGGGACATCAACAACTCACTTGAGACAAGTAATCTGGATGAAGGGGCAGTGGATGCTCATCTCTCTGGCGCAAGCCAACCTCACTGTTAATCACTGCTCTCTCCTTGGGCAATCCGCAATCTCCAGGGCCCGTTTCTCGTGGGAGGTGAGGATTCTGGATTCCTCCCCTGGTCGTCGTTATTTTCCGCTTATTATGGACTACCTTCTTCTGTGGGGACAAAGAGAGGACATTGTGAGCTGCATGCTTAATGGGTCAGGGATGTATATAACAGGTGACATATGTGGGCACTGCACTTACACAAGAAAGGATTGTGCTGCTGGCTGCCAGGGTGTTATGAGGAAGATCAGATGTTGGGAAGGTGTGAGTGTCAGCAAGTGGATTGGGGGAGGAAGGAGGGTGTTTTGGAAATTGAGGGCTGGCAGGCAGGACTGATGCCATGAGAGAGGTGGTAACTCACCCCTGCAGCTCGTTGGAGGTCATTTGTCTTCTTCCAACATTGGACGGTTGTCCTCCTGGTCACCGCACTGCCTGTACTGACAGCCGCTGCCAGTGCCTCCCAGATGGCATTGCTGATTCTCCTCCTATTCTCCAACCCCTTCGGGGCAAAAGGGTATCCTGCCCCTCATCTCCAGCATTGAGAAGCCTGGCCAGGTCGGCATCCCAAAGTGAGGAACAGGTCTCCGCGCTGCCATCCTTGATTCCTGACTGGGAGTGAGTGCTGAGGGAACGCTTAAAAGCAGCTTCCCCTTGTTAGCAGCGAGCAGCTCAGCCATGAGTCAGGCGACTCAGACGGCGAGGGAGCGATATTTCATGGCGATATTTCACGTGGGAGCAGATTTTTGGGATTAGGTGCAGGTGAATACAGGTCGCGATCTCGCCATTAAATCCAACGGAAGACACCCCGCGAAAAACGTCCAAAATTACACTTTGAAATGTTTTGGGTGAATCGCGCCCCAAATGTTTGATAAGCTGTAACTCTGGTACTTTTGTTGCAAAACCAAAGATTTTCCCTCAGAAATCCAAGAACCATGTTTGTTTTGGATGTTATCTGCTGAATGTGGAATCTTCATAAAAATTGTTTTCAAGATGAACCCCCGTTGGAGAATTTGATTACAGAATTTAAATGTATCTGTTTGTGGATCCTTTTTGTTGGTAATGCACATGATACAGCTATGGTAGCATGGCCCCTTTAAGGGGGTGAGCTCCACTGACCATGAGAATGGGTTGGGGCCAATCAGGCAGGAGCGGGAAAACCTGGCTAATGGGGAGTTTGTGCGAAGCCCTGGACGTAGAACCGCAGGAACTGTGGACCAAGTAGCTGAAGAGTAAAGATATGTGTACAGTTTATACTGCCTGTTATCTTCTGCCTTTAAACCTCTTTTGTTTACTACTGGTAGCCTCCAGTGTATGTCTCGCATCACCACAATAGCATTTTTGGCATAGAATGTCATTTACCATTTGCAGTTTCAGAAGATCATCTTGCTGTGAATTGACAAGATCTCGAGTTTTCCCTGGTATGTAAACCACACACTCATCTGCAAATAATTGCACCATTTTTAGCTTGTTGGAAGGTCATTTAGACAAGACAAGAAGAGTAAAGACCCCAACACACTCCCCTGGGACACTCCAGGGAGGACATCTCTCGGTGAGAGAGTATCAGAATGGTGGGGTTGGGGAATGCAAAAATGATGGACAGGACTTGATTCTGGGAATTGCGCTCCCATATCAGATGCTGACAGATTTTGCATGGGAAGAACTCTGTCCTTCTGACTTGGCCATCTCCATTGTGAAGGTGGGCATCTCATAGCAAGGCCCCTTCAATATTTGTGGAGTTGGACCAATTTTGCTGTGACTCATTGCTTACAGGCCCACAGAGGAATCGTGAACTTGTCTGTTTTTGAGGACATTATGTATTGAAGATGTCTTATCCATGCCACCTTCATGGTGTCCCCACACCAACCACGGCACCTCCATGAAACTACCTTACAATGTTGACTACTCATATACACAGAACCATTTCATGAGCCATGTTATGACAATGGCAAGGATGGAAGTGCCAGAGACTGGAACACAAATATCTCGACAAACATTCTTGAGTAGTACTGAGGGAGTGCTGCACTCTCAAAGATGCCATCTTTCGGACAACACAGTAAATGGAGGCCCTGTCTTTCCTCAGGTGAGCATTAAGATGCTGTGGCATTGTTTCAAAGAAGAGCAGCAGAGTTCTCCTTGATGTCGTTGTCAATGTGAAACCTTTAGTAAATATAACAAAAGTAGATTATCTGGTCAATGTCACATTGCTGTTAGTGGAACCTCGCTGTGTGCAAACTGGCTATTGCCTTTCCTACAAGGGTGACTACACTTCAAAGAGTAACTCATTGGTTGTAAAGTGCTCTGGGACAACCTGAGGTCATGAAAGGCGTTATATAACTACAAAGCTTTTCCTTGTAGTTTGCCTGGGGCTGTGTGCTGCAGAATCTCAATCTGCATGTTGGCGTGGAACCAATTGCTGGTGGCAGTGGCTGATGTCAAGTTGATCTGAATGCACAATTCACCTGGGCTTAGAGGAATGTTAGGCCTGCCCCAACTGAACCTGGCAGTGACCCACAGGATTAAGCTCACTCAGGTGCACAGCAGCTGAAAAGTAAAACTTAAATCAACAAAAGTGTCTTCTATTATACAGAAATGATGATTGTGGTATTAATCAGAGAAACACCGGATGCTTCTCAGCAGTTTATGATTTGTTAAATAAAAACGCGAAATACTGGAACCCATCAGCAGGCCAGGCAGCACCTGCGCAGAGAGAAACAGATTAACGTTTCAGGTCGAAGATCTTTCATCAGGACTGGGAAAAGTTGGAGATTGCAACAGATAAGTTAGTACAGAGCTCGGGGAAAGTGCAGGAGTAGAGTAAAGAACAAAATGGATAGAGTGGGCAAGAGTGACTTATTGACAACACGGCTAACAATGCAAGGGGTAAGGGGGTGGCAATGAGGTAGTAAAATTAAAATGGAAGATGAGTCCAGAGAAAGGAAAATGGTTACAGCGGAATTGTTACCATAACAGCTGTGGCTTTCAGATATTAGAAAGCCAAAAAAAACATAGCATTCGCCACGGTAATCTGGGACCCTGTGGGAACAGGGCAAGGAACAGTGTGACTCCTCGGTCAATCAGGTTTAAATATCCTCAGACAGATATGTAACTCCATGGTGATTGGTTTCTTGATGCTATGAGTGCCATTTTGACTCGAAACTGGTGACCGCATTTTATAGGTTCACTTATGGAGTTATCCACACCGTGGATGCAGGGAGTACATGTCACAGGTGTGAGGAGTATGAAGAGAGAAATGTGATATCTGTTGATGGCTGTGGCGCTTCTTTGGGGCTTAACACTCCAGATAACACCCACTGCTATCCCACTGTGGCGACTAGGGGCTTTTCACAGTAACTTCATTTGAAGCCTACTTGTGACAATAAGCGATTTTCATTTAATTTCAGTGTTTTAAAAGAGAATTTAATGACCAATTCAGTGGGTGTTTCACTGTTTAAATACGGTAACTGTAAAAGATACACACAAACAGGTTTTCAAGTAAGTTTTAAAAGAAAAAGAAATAGTATTTCTTGTACTTAATACCAAATATGTAAAAATATTTTTTTTAATGCTTCAACTCTCACTCATACATGCATTCCAGAGATTCAAACACACACACTGAAGAAAATTATAAAGCAGGAGGCTAGAGGTAAATGGTTTAAGAGTCCCAAAAGAAAGCCAATTGACTTTGGTTTCAGGCAGTGTTTGGTGATCTTTACAGCTTCTGTATCGGGAGGATTTAAAATGTTAATGGACGGTCCCTATCTCTCTTTCTGGAGTCAGCAGTTGCTTGGTTTATGTTAAAGACACTGCCTGCAGGGTGTGTCTGGTCAGAATACAGGCAGGATACATATGCTTGCAGAATATCTGGAGAGAGAGAAAATGGAGCAAGTGTCTTCACCCTACTGTTACCAATTCAGTCTTTCTGCACACCAACTGACCTGGAAAAACAGTTTCTTAAAACACAAATGGTTACTTTGCTATTTCATGACCTCCACTCACAAATTGGCCCGTTTTCAAATATAGTCACAGCAAGCTGAGGAACCTTCATTCCAAATCCATAGTTGGAAGTGATTAGATTACACGGCCAGGGGAAGTCCGCTTCTCAGCCAGGGTCCATTGCCCAAAATGGTTGAGTCTAACAGCCTAATCCACACACCACTGAATACATTGATTATTATGTCTGATTATTTTGAGCATGGTTCAGGAGATGGATCATTCACACTTGTTGATTGTCTTTGGTGGGCTATTTCTAGCAACCCCAATTCCATCCTGATAGCTTTGTAAATGGGAAGGTGTACGTAGAACATAGAAAAATACAGCACAGAACAGGCCCTTTGGCCCATGATGTTGTGCCGAACTTTTGTCCTAGATTAAGAACAAATTAATCTACCCCCATCATTCTACCGTAATCCATGTACCTATCCAATAGCCGCTTGAAGGTCCCTAATGTTTCCGACTCAACTACGTCCACAGGCAGTGCATTCCATGCCCCCACTACTCTCTGGGTAAAGAACCTACCTCTGACATCGCCCCTATATCTTCCACTATTCACCTTAAATTTATGTCCCCTTGTAATGGTTTGTTCCACCCGGGGAAAAAGTCTCTATCTATTCCACTGATCATCTTATAAACCTTTATCAAGTCGCCCCTCATACTTCTCCGTTCTAATGAGAAAAGGCCGAGCACCCTCAACCTTTCCTCGTAAGACCTACTCCCCATTCCAGGCAACATCATGGCAAATCACCTTTGCACCTTTTCCAAAGCTTCCACATCCTTCCTAAAATGAGGCGACCAGAACTGCACACAGTACTCCAAATGTGGCCGTAGCAAGGTTTTGTACAGCTGCATCATCACCTCATGGCTCTTAAATGCAACCCCTCTGCTAATGAACGCTGGCAGACCATAGGCCTTCTTCGCAGCTCTATCCACTTGAGAGGCAACTTTCAAAGATCTATGAACATAGATTTCTCTGCTCCTCCACATTGCCAAGAACCCTATCGTTAACTCTGCATTCCACATTCATATTTGTCCTTCCAAAATGGACAACCTCACACTTGTCAGGGTTAAACTCCATCTGCCACTTCTCAGCCCAGCTCTGCATCCTATCTATGTCTCTTAGCAGCCGACAACAGCCCTCCTCACTATCCACAACTCCTCCAATCTTTGTACCGTCTGAAAATTTACTGACCCACCCTTCAACTCCCTCATCCAAGTCATTAATGAAAATCGCAAACAGCAGAGGACCCAGAACTGATCCCTGCGGTACACCACTGATAACTGGGCTCCAGGCTGAATATTTGCCATCCACCTCCACTCTCTGACTTCTATCGGTTAGCTAGTTCGTTATCCAACTGGCCAAATTTCCCATTATCCCATGCCTCCTTACTTTCTGCATAAGCCTACCATGGGGAACCTTATCAAATGCCTTACTAAAATCGATGTACACTACATCCACTGCTTTACCTTCATCCACATGCTTGGTCACCTCCTCAAAGAATTCAATAAGACTTGTGAGGCAAGACCTACCCCTCACATATTCGTGCTGACTATCCCTAATCAAGCAGTGTCTTGCTTGATTAGATGCTCAGAAATCATATCCCTCAGTACCCTTTCCATTACTTTGCCTACCACTAAAGTAAGACTAACTGGCCTGTAATTCCCAGGGTTATCCCTATTGCCTTTTTTGAACAGGGGCATGACATTCACCACTCTCCAATCCCCTGGTACCACCCCTGTTGACAGTGAGGACGAAAAGATCATTGCCAACGGCTCTGCAATTTCATCTCTTGCTTCCCATAGAATCCTTGGATATATCCCATCAGGCCCAGGGGACTTGACTATCCTCAAGTTTTTCAAAATGCCCAACACATCTTACTTCCGAACAAGTATGTCCTCGAGCTTACCATTCTGTTTCACACAGTCCTCTCCAACAATATGGCCCCTCTCATTCGTAAATACTGAAGAAAAGTACTCATTCAAGACCTCTCCTATCTCTTCTGACTCAATTCACAATCTCCCGCTACTTTCCTTGATCGGACCTTCCCTCGCTCTAGTCATTCTCATATTTCTCACATATGTGTAAAAGGCTTGGGGTTTTCCTTGATTCTATCCGCCAAAGATTTTTCATGCCCTCTCTTAGCTCTCCTAATCCCTTTCTTCAGTTCTCTCCTGGCTATCTTGTATCCCTCCAGCGCCCTGTCTGAGCCTTGTTTCCTCAGCCTTACATAAGTATCCTTCTTCCTCTTAACAAGACATTCAACCTCTCTTGTCAACCATGGTTCCCTCACTCGACCATCTCTTCCCTGCCTGACAGGGACATACATATCAAGGACACGTAGTATCTGTTCCTTGAACAAGTTCCACATTTCAATTGTGTCCTTCCCTGACAGCCTATGTTCCCAACTTATCTGACAGCACCGTATTTACCCTTCCCCCAATTGTAAACCTTGCCCTGTTCATCCTCGAACTGCCTTTCTGCAGCTGTTATACTATCTCTAATTAATAATGCAAACCCCCCACCTCTTTTATCATCCTCCCTAATCTTATT
Source organism: Scyliorhinus canicula (assembly GCF_902713615.1). Classification (NCBI taxonomy): domain Eukaryota; kingdom Metazoa; phylum Chordata; class Chondrichthyes; order Carcharhiniformes; family Scyliorhinidae; genus Scyliorhinus; species Scyliorhinus canicula. The sequence continues at coordinate 50,384,418 of NC_052149.1, read as the reverse complement.
GAAACATCTATAACCAGGAACTTCCAACAACCATTTCTGCCCCTCTTCTATCCAAGTTTCCATGATGGCCACCACATCGTAGTCCCAAGTACCAATCCATGTCTTAAGTTCACCCACCTTATTCCTGATGCTTCTTGGGTTGAAGTATACACACTTCAACCCATCTCTGTGCCTGCAAGTACTCTCCTTTGTCAGTGTTACCTTCCCCACTGCCTCACTACACGCTTTGACGTCCTGAATATCGGCTACCTTAGTTGCTGGACTACAAGTCCGGTTCCCATTCCCCTGCCAAATTAGTTTAAACCCTCCCGAAGACTACTAGAAAACCTCCCTCACAGGATATTGGTGCCCCTCTGGTTCGGATGCAACCTGTCCTGCTTGTACAGGTCCCACCTTCCCCAGAATGTGCTCCAATTATCCAAATACCTGAAGCCCTCCCTCCTACACCATTCCTGCAGCCACGTGTTCACCTGCACTCTCTCCCTATTCCTCGCCTCGCTATCACGTGGCACCGGCAACAAACCAGAGATGACAACTCTATCTGTCCTGGCCTTTAACTTCCAGCCTAACTCCCTAAACTCGTTTATTACATCCACACCCCTTTTCCTACCTATGTCGTTGGTACCAATGTGCACCACGACTTCTGGCTGCTTACCCTCCCCCTTAAGGATCCCGAAGACACGATCCGAGAAATCCCTGGCCCTGGAACCCTGGGGAGGCAACATACCTTCCGGGAGTCTCGCTCGCGACCACAGAATCTCCTATCTATTCCCCTAACCATTGAATTTCCTATTACTATTGCTTTTCTATTCTCCCCCCCTTCCCTTCTGAGCTCCAGAGCCAGACTCAGTGCCAGAGACCTGGCCGCTAGGGCCTTCCCCCGGTATGTCATTCCCCCCCAACAGCATCCAAAATGGTATACTTGTTTTGAAGGGAAACAGCCACGAGGGATCCCTGCACTGTCTGCCCGTTCATTTTCTTTCCCCTGACTGTAACCCAGCTACTCTTGTCCTGTACCTTGGGTGTGGCTACCTCCCTGTAACTCTTCTCTATTACCTCTTCTTCCTCCCAGATGATCCGACGTTCATCCAGCTCCAGCTCCAGTTCCCTAACACGGTCTTTGAGGAGCTGTAGTCGTTTGTACTTCCCGCAGGTATAGTCAGCAGGGACACCGGTGGTAACCCTCACTACCCACATCCTACAGGAGGAGCATGCAACTGCCCTAGCCTCCATCCCCTCTTACCTTACAGAATATAGCTGCCCTGTGGACCAACTGGAACTCTGCCCTCTGACTCTGCTCCCAGTCAGCTGCACTCTCGGCTCCCTTCACGCTCTTTGAGGATATGTAGGAAAGGAAATGAAAGGAGCACCTTACTCCCTCCTCACCTAATTCCCTCAGTCACCAAACTCTCACTATAGCACTCAAATGCACCCAAATTCAGCACTCCCTCAGTCACCAAACTCTCACTATAGCACTCAAATGCACCCAAATTCAGCACTCCCTCAGTCACAAACTCTCACTATAGCACTCAAATGCACTCGAATTCAGCACTCCCTCAGTCACCAAACTCTCACTATAGCACTCAAATGCACTCGAATTCAGCACTCAGTGAAAATAAAAAGTGTAGTTATGTAGATGCTCAGCCAACTTAGGAACTGCTGGTTAAATCACTTTGGTTAAATGCTGTTGTTCAGTCGCCTTGAAACTTTTTCTGTGGCTTCAGCTCACAACATACATGTGGGCAGTATGCATTGTACCTGTAGTAGAGCAGAACATTGGGGTGCTTAAATGACGTTTCTGCTGTGTGGACCACTCTGGAGCAACCATGCAGTATGCAGTTGAGTGTCAAGATTCAGTTGTGTACAACTGCAGCGGCACTGTGGTTAGCACTGCTACCTCACAGCTCCAGGGCCCTGGGTTCAATTCCAGCCTCGGGTGACTGTGTGGAGTTTTCACTTCCTCCCCGTGTCTGTATGGGTTTCCTCCGGGTGCTCCGGTTTCCTCCCACAGCCCAAAAATGTACAGGTTAGGTGGATTGGACATGCTAAATTGTCCCTTAGTGTCCGAAAAGTTAGGTGAAGTTATTGGATTACGGGGAGGGTGGAAACATGGGCTTAAGCACGGTGCTCTTTCCAAGGGCCGGTGCAGACTCGATGGGTTGAATGGCCTCCTTCTGCACTGTAAATTCTAAGGTCACCAGCAGACAGCATACCTTTACAGTCAGGGGGCAGAGGTGATTGTCAGGGAACAGAGGTGAGTGTTATGGGGTCAGAGGTGAGTGTTCAGGGGGCAGAGGTGAGTTTAATAGCCATCACTAAGGAGACGGTTCCGGGGAAACTAAAAAGTCTGAAGGTGGATAAGTCACCTGGACTGGATGGACTACACACCAGGGTTCTAAAAGAGATAGCTGAGGAGATTGTGGAGGCATTGGTGGTGATCTTTCAGGAATTATTGGAGGCAGAAAGGATCCAGAAGGCAGGAAAATGGCTAATATAACACCCCTGTTTAAGAAGGGAGGGAGGCAGAAGATAGAAAATTATAGGCTGATTAGTCTGACTTTGGTCATTGGTAAGACTTTAGAGTCTATTATTAAAGATGAGATTGCAGAGTACTTGGAAGTGTATGATAAAATAGGACTGAGTCAGCACGGCATCATCAAGGGGAGGTCATGCCTGACAAATCTGTTAGAGTTCTTTGAGGAGGTGCGGTAGTCACCACTGACTGTATATTAGATGTAGTACCTGTATATTAGATGTAGTACCTGTATATTAGATGTAGTACGGTAAGGCTCCTGTACTAAAGGTACAGGGGTAAATCCCTCCCTGCTGGCTCCGCCCAGTAAGCGGCGTATAAATGTGTGTGCACACCAGAGCTGCTCCCATTCTGGTCGCAGCTACAGGAGGCCACACACCTTTGCCCAATAAAGCCTTGATTATTCGCTACTCTTGTCTTTGTAGTAATTGATAGTGCACCAGGAGGTAACAAGGAAGTTAGATGCAGAGTCATAGAGTCATCAATGTTTGCAGCATGGAAACAGGCCCTTTGGCCCAGCTGTTTCATGCCTCCCAGTTTCTATCACTAAGCTAGTCCCACTTGCCCGCATTTGGCCCATATACCTCTATACTCACCCTGCCCATGTAACTGGTTTTTCAAGGAAAAAGTTGTACCCACCTCTACCACTGCCTCTGGCAGCTTGTTGCAGATGCTCACCACCCTCTGTGTGAATAAAATTCCCTTCTGGTCTCTTTTGTATCTCTATCCTCTAACCTTAAACCTATGCCCTCCAGTTCTAGGCTCCTCTACCTTTGGGAAAATATGTTGACTATCTACCTTATCTATGGTCCTCATTATTTTATAGACCTCTATAAGATCACCCTAAAGCCTCCTACGCTCCAAGAAAAAAAGTCCCAGCTTATCCAGACAAAGGAGAACCAGTGGACGTGATCTATTTAGATTTCCAGAAGGCCTTTGACAAGGTGCTGTACAGGAGGCTGTTAAACAAGTTAAGAGCCCATGGTGGTAAAGGTAAGGTACTTGCATGGATGGAGGATTGGCTGACTGGCAGAAGGCAGAGAGTGGGGATAAAGGGGTCTTTTTCAGGATGGCAGCCAGTGACTAGTGGTGCCTCAGGGGTCGGTGTTGGGACTATCACTTTTCAGAATATACATTAACAATCTGGAAAAAGGAATTGAGGGCATTGTTGCTAAGTTTGTAGATGTTACAAGGATATGCAGAGGGACTGGTAGTATTGAGGAAGCAGGCGGGCTGCAGAAGGACTTGGACAGGCTAGGAGAGTGGGCAAAGAAGTGGCAGATAGAATACAATGTGGAAAAGTGTGAGGTTATGCGTTTTGGTAGGTAAAATGGAGGCTTGGATTATTTTCTAAATGGGAAAAGGCTTAGGAAATCATAAGCACAAAAGAATTTAGGAGTCCTAGTTCAAGATTTAGGAAATCAGAAGCACAAAGGGACTTCGGAGTCTTAGTTCAAGATTCTCTTAAGGTTAACGTGCTGGTTCAGTCGGCAGTTAGGAAGGCAAATGGAACGTTAGCAATCATGCCGAAAGGGCTAGAATACAAGATCAGGGATATACTTCTGAAGCTGCGTAAGGCTCTGGAATATTCTAATCAGTTTTGGGCCCCATATCTAAGGAAGGATGTACTAGCCTTGGAAAAGGTCCAGAAGAGATTCACAAGAATGATTCCTGGAATGAAGAGCTTGTCATATGAGGAGTGGTTGCGGATTCTAGGTCTGTACTCATTGGAGTTTAGAAGGATGAGGGGGGATTTTATTGAAACTTACAGGGTGAGGCCTAGATAGAGTGGGCGTGGAGAGGATGTTTCCACTCGCAGGACTAGCTAGAACCAGAGGACACCATCTCAGACTAAAGGGGCGATCCTTTAAAACAGAGATGAGGAGGAAATTCTTCAGCCAGAGGGTGGTGAATCTGTGGAACTCTTTGCCGCAGAAGGCTGTGGATGCCAAGGCACGGAGTGTTTTTAAGGCAGAGATAGATAGGTTCTTGATTAATAAGGGGATCAGGGGTTTTGTGGAGAAGGCAGGAGACTGGGAATGAGAAACATATCAGCATGATTGAATGGCAGAGCAAACTCAATGAGCCGAATGGCCTAATTCTGCTCCTATGTCTTAGGATTTTTACCACCAGTTATATGGTGACCAGTTGAGGAGCAGGAGCAGGAAGAAGGAGGAGGATGAATAAGGAAAGAGGCAACGTTAAAGGCCCCTTTTTAGTCAGGTTGTACCTGATCGTCCCATTCGTCTGTCATGCCATTAAAACAAAAAGAAATCTTTTTTTTAATTTACAGGATGTAGATGTCACCGGCTAGGCCGACATTTATTGCCCATCCCTAGCTGTCCTTGAGAAGGTGATGGTGAATTGCCTTCTTGAACCGCTGCAGTCACTGAAGTGTTGGTACGCTACAGTGCTGTTAGGAAGTGAATTTCAGGATTCTGACCCAACGACAGTGAAGGAGCATCGATATATTTCCACATCAGGATGGCAAGTGACTTTGAGGGGAACTTCCAGTGGTGGTGTTCCAAGGTATCTGCTGATCTTGTTCGTCTAGATGGTAGTGGTCATGAGTTTGGAAGAATCCTTGGTGAGTTCCTGCAGTGCATCATGCAGATGGTACATGTAATAGTTGGAGTCTACAGGCTTCGTTAGGAACACAAAGGGTATTTATTAACCGGGAAAAACTGTACAAATTGCTCTGGAACAGCCCACTAGCTGCACCCAGTCCCTATATGTTTTGTACAAGGCTTCTAGATACCTTTAGCCCAAGAGAGGACGACACCCCTGGGTTGATCACCTGCTCTCGGTCCCCATTGGTCCCGCAAGTCAGGTGACCTTCTTCTGCTGTGCTGTCTTGAAGAGACAGACACCACAATCACTACAATACACACTGCTGCCATTAGTCGGTGGTGGAGGGAGCAAATGTTTGTGGAAGGGGTAACAATCAAGCGGGCTGCTTTGCCCTGGAGCTTCTTGAGTGTTGTTGGAGCTGCATTCATCCAGGCAAGTGGAGAGTATTCCATTACATTCCTGACTTGTGCCTTGTAGATGGTGAACAGGCTATGGTGAATCAGGAGGTAAGTTGCTCGCCGTAGGATTCCTGGCCTCTAACCTTTCTCCATTCATCAACAGTTGCACACTTTAGTTTCTCTCTGTTCCTGTCTATCACAGAGGCTGCTTGACCGCAGTCAAAGAGAAAAGTTAATGCAAAAGAAACATTCCAAACTATATTTATAAATGGCATCATTCCATATTGCAAACAAATGTCAACGATAGCTCCTTATGCTGTCACTTGGTATCTATCTTTCAAGTGCCTTTATCTGGCCTAGTGTTCCGATGTAATACTCACCCACTGCTTGCAGCACAGTTGGTGGAAGGCAGCTGACTTCAGGAGGGGGAAACGGCAGATGGCCTTGCAGCTGAGGCAACATTGACTAACACTGAGTCTAATAAACCTGGCGTTGTAATATACCATCTCAGCATAGGCACCTGGCTGAATGACAACAGCAAGGACACTGGGGCATTGGCAGAGAGATAGTGGTGGGAGAATTAAAGTTGTCATCCTGAGAGAATACAACTAGTTTGAGTTTGACGAATGTTCTGACACTTTTCCTGGAGCAGCGGCTGGGCAATGCTCGTACTATGGTGGAGAAAGGGTTGCGGGACTGTTGTGACACTCAGCAAGCCCCTTTGGACACTGATATCCTTAGGCTTGATGGCAAAGCTGAACTTGCATGACTTAAGCGTGAGTTTCTACTGCAACAAACAAATCATAAGACCATAAGACATAGGAGCAGAATTAGGCCATTCGGCCCATCGAGTCTGCTCCGCCATTCAATGCGATCACCACTGATCTGATAAAATTCTTAACTCCACTTACCCACCTTACCCACAGCCATTGATTCCCCTACAGGTTAAAATCTGTCTATCCCAGCCTTGAACATACTTATTGACCAACCTCTGCAGCTCTCTGTGGTAAAGGATTTCACAGGTTCATTACCCTCCAAGATAAGAAATTCCTCCTCATCTTGGTCTTGAATGCTTGACCTTTAACTCTGAGATTATACCCTCTGGTCCTAGACTCTCTTACAAGAGGAAATATCTCAGCATCTACCCTGGCAAGCCCCCTGAGATCCGACATGTCTCAATAAGGTCTGCTCTCATTCTTCTAAACTTCAATGATACAGGCCCAATCTACTAAACCTCTCCTCATAAGAAAGTCCCCCCATACCCAGGATAAACCTAGTGAACCTTCTCTGGATAGCCTCCAATGCCAGTCTATCTTTCCTTAGATAAGGGAACCAAAACTGTTCACAGTGTTCCAGGTGTTGTCTAACTACTGCCTTGTATCGTTTTAGTAGGATTTAAGTATTTTTGTACTCCATTCCCTTTGAAATAAAGGCCAACATTCCATTTGCGTTCCCTATTTCCTGCTGATCTTGCATGCTAGCTTTTTGTGATTTATACATGAGGACCCCAAAGCCCTTTGTGCTTCAGTTTTCTGCATTTAAATAACATTCAGCTCCTTTATCCTTCCTACCAAAGCACATAACTTCACAGTTCCCTACATTATATTCTATCTGCCAAGATTTTGCCCACTTACCTAAACTGTCTATATCCCTCTATAGACTCTAATCCTCATCACTTGCCTTCCCACCTATTTGTGTGTCCTTCGTAAACTTGGCAACAGTACATTCACTTCCCTCGTCCAAGTCATTCAAATAGAATCAGAAAGGTCTACAGCACAGAAAAGGCCCTTCAGCCCATCGTGTCTGTATCGGTCAAAAGCAACCACCTGACTATTCTAATCCCATTTTTCAGGACTTGCAATGGACTTGTAATGCCTTGGCATCACAATTGCACATCTAAATACTTCTTAAATGTTATGAGGGTCTCTGCCTCCACCACTCTTTCAGGCAGTGAGTTCCAGACTCCCACCAACCTCTGAGTGAAAAGGTTTTCCCTCACATCTGCTCCAAACCTCCTGCCACATACCTTAAATCTATGGTCATTGATCCCTCCACCAAATAGTTGTGGCCCCAGCACCGATCCCTGTGGCACTTCACTAGTTACAAGTTGCTATCCTGAAAATGCCCCTTTTATCCCAACTCTGTCTTCTATCAGTTCGCCAATCCTCTATTTGTGCTGATATACTACCCCTAACAGCATGGGTTCTTATCTTATTAAGTAACCTTTTCTGGGTAACTTATCAAACACTTTTTGGAAATCCAAGTATATTACATCTAGAGGTTCTCCTTCATATGGTCGCATAGTAACAAAGTGGTTAGCACTGTTACTTCACAGCACCAGGGTCCCGAGTTCGACTCACGGTTTGGGTCACTGTCTGTGCGGAGTCTGCACTTTCTCCCCGTGTCTGTGTGGTTTCCTCCGGGTGCTCCGGTTTCCTCCCATAAGTCCCGATAGATGTGTTTGTTGGGTGAATTGGACATTTTGAATTCTTCACAGTGTACCCGAACAGGCGCCGGAGTGTGGCGACTAGGGGATTTTCACAGTAGCTTCAATGCAGCGTTAATGTAAGCCTGCTTGTGACAATAATAATAATTATTATCTATCCTGCTCATTGCCAGCTCAAAGAATTCACATAAATTTGTCAGGCATGATTGCCCCTTCATGAAGCCATGCTGACTCTGCTTGATTATATTATGTATTTCTAAATGCTCTGCTATTACATCCTTTATAATGGACTCCAACATTTTCTCAATGACAGATTGATCTCCTCTCTCCCGCCTTATCCCCAAAACCCTTGATTCTCTATGGATTAAAAATCTGTCTCAGCCTTGAACATACTTAATAACCCAGCCTCTACAGCTCTCTGCGGTAAATCATTCTACAGTCATTACCCTTTGAGAGAAGAAATTCCTCCTCATCTCTGTGTTAAATGAGCAACCCCTTACTCTGAGATTATGCCCTCTGTTTCTACCTTACATTCCAAAGATGTGCAGGTTAGCTGGATTAGCTGTGCTAAATTGTCCTTAGTGTCCAAAAAGGTTAGGCGGGGTTACTGGATTACGGGGGATAGGGTGGAGGTGTGGGGCTTAAGTGGGGTGCTCTTTCCAAGGGCCAGTGTAGACTCGATGGGCCGAATGCCTCCTTCTGCACTGTAAATTCTATGTTCTATGTTCTATAGTTACTTGTTCTTTCTTTCCCAAGGTGTCATATTGGCAGTTTCCCAATCATATGTGACTTTTCCAGAATTTAAGGATTCTTGGAAGATTATTATCAATGCATCCACCTTCTCTGCAGTTATTTTACATGCCTTTATTATCGCCTGATTTATTCTCTGTTCTACATTAAAGCTATTGTTTAGCGGCCTATAGACTACCCACACCAGTGTCATCTTTCCCTTGTTATTTCTTACTTCCACCCATATGGATTCTACATCTTCCAATCCAAGATCATTTCTTGCTATTGTACACGTGGTACTGTAGCCACCGAAGTTGGCCATTCCCTCAATACAAAATGGAGGAACGCATAGCTTGCAGGTTAAAATGGACAATGTTTGCAGCACAAGCAGGCTGCACCAAGCCAATGTGTATTCTGTCTGCTAAGAGAGCAGACAGCACCAAAACGAACATTCCGCATACTAATGAGGCAATCTGCAGGATAGTTAACATAGCAATGGAACGATCCCAGGGACAATGGACACAAATAGAGAAGTGATTGCAACAGTGTATGGGAAACCAGACACCCCGGCACCAGCGGGGTTCGAAAACAAAGCACCTGAAGGCCCGCCCAGTAGCCGAGAGATAACCTCAGTATTGGGGGGATTCAAACAAATCGATTGGGAAGAGACCCAATCGATTCCCAGCAGGTAAAGGGTCCGCCCAAAAGGGCGTGAAGCCCTAGGACCTATAAAAGACAGGTCCCACACTTAGTTTGTTCTTCTTAACCAGCCCTCCTCTCTGGACCAGCATCTCAACCAGCTTTTACCAAAGAAGACCTTGACCGAGAGAGTGGAGAGGTTTGGGACAGCAGCCGCCAGTAAGTAAGTGTCTCACAACGATCGCTACCAGAGATAGACACTCCTGACCCCTTTTTAACCCGTAGCAACCTGAAGTCTGCAGACCAGAGCAGAGCAAGAGGCCTTGTCCCCTGATCCGGCAGTTCCCTTTGAGATAAGTATTGGTTTATTTAGTGGTAGGAATAGTTTAATCATCTTAGCGTGTGCATGGGTAGTATTATAATTGTATTATAATAAACTCAGTTGTTTGAACTTACTAATTGGTGTATGGTTTTATTGCTTTGAACTTGACCTTAAAACTTGTGGCGGTATATTAACGATACCTGGCGACTCCAGAGCTAAGTAACGAAACAGAGCCAAATTGAGTGTTAAGCACTCACCCAGAACGAGCAACAGTACTGACAAAGCTACCTCATCATCCTTTCCTGCCTATCTGCCCTTGAGTAAAGTCACACACCCCTGAATATTTAGTTCCCAGTTTTGTTACCATTTTTTCCCTTTTTGACCTAATTTGTTGCTTTTTGTAACATGTAAATGTTTTGTAAATGTTTGTACACTCTGTCCCTTCCTGTCACTCCGGGTAACATTACCTAAATAGCTGCCTTGTAATGCTGTCATATCCTTTTGCTTTGTCACCTACATATCCCCTCTGCCTCTGTCTATTTAGTTTAAAGCCCTCTCTCCTTCCCTAGTTACGTGGTTTGTTAGAACACTGGTTTCAGCACAGTTCAGATGTAAGCTGTCCCCAGTACTGATACCAGTGCCCCACCAACCAAAATCCATTTCTCCCACACCAACCTTTGAGCCACATATTCATATCTCTAAGTTTATGCATCCTATGCCAATTTGCATGTGGTTCAGGTAATAATCCAGAGATTATAACCTTAGAGGTTCAGTTGTTGAATTTAGTGCCGAGCTCCTCAAACTCTTTATGCGAAACTCTTTGACCTACCTATGTTGTTCGTACCTGCAAGAAGCACAACGACTCGATCCTCCCATTCCCACTGCAAGTTCTCCTCCAGTGCGGAGCAGATGTCTCGAACACTGGCACAGGGCAGGCAACAAAGCCTTCAGGAATCTCGATCCTGGCTACAGAGAACAATGTCTATTCCCCTAACTGTGCTATCCCGGACTAAGGCTACATTTTTTTCATCCCCCACGAATGACTCCCTGACTGTATTGCTGTGGTCAGTTTACACATCATCCCGGAAGTTCCTGCTCTCGTCCACGCAGAAAGTAGCTGGAACCTATTGGACAAGAGCAGGGACTGAGGCTCCTGCAGTGCTACCTCTTGGACTCCTCTACCTGCCTCACTTGTAGTGACGCCTTCCTGTCCCTGACTACTGATCAAACTCAAGGTAATTAATCTAATGAGTGAGACTGCCTCCTGAAACAGAGTCCAGGTAACTCTCACCCTTTGTGATGTGTCGTAATGTCTGAAGCTCAGACTCCAGCTCAGTAACTCTGAGCCACAGTTCCTTGAGCAACCAACAATTACTATAGGTGTGGTTGTTGATGTGTTATCTGTGTTGGTCTGACATCGACTGCAACTGGATGCAGTAAAACGAGAAACAGGCTTCCGAAAGAGGAGATGGTCCAACACTGTTTTATTGAACTTGTTGATTGCTGTACATAATCTGCTGTGGGTTGACACTCTATTAACCTAACTGATAACATCCTACTGGCTTGACCAGACTAGCTCTCTATCACATGGTGATGATGTTCATTGGCCTGTGCACTGCGACTATCTCCCTGGCCGTGTCCTGTGAGAGAGGGAGAGCCTTAATGCCCTGTGGGCTTTATAGTGGTGGTGTCTTGTCTGGTGATTGGTTGTTCTGTGTCGTGTGTGTTCATTGGTTATCCTGTGTGTCAATCACTGCCTGTCTGCATCTCATGATACATGAGTGGATATTATTACATCTCCCCCTTTTAAAATAAATTTTGGAACGTGGCTGTATCTGCATGCATAACTATGTACAAGTGGGGAATGAATGAACATATGTACATGGGAAGGTGTCTATTGTGCAGATGCAGAGCAAACAGAACAAAATTTAGAAGATTTAAGTCTATAGATTCAGTCTTTGTGGGGGGCGACGAATTGTCGTCGATTTCCGCAGAGGTGGAGGGGGGGACGCCGGCACCTGGACAGGTGGGATGGCTGCCATCTCGGTGGCCTTGTGGACAGGTGGGATCGCTGCCAGATCGGTGGCCTCGTGGTGCAAGATGTCCGGAGGAGGTATGATGACATGCGGAGAAGTGCGGTCGGGTGATGGGCAGGGAACTTTACGCAGCGCCCTCCTGTTGTGCCGTAAAATGGAGCCATCAGCCATTTGGACAACAAAAGACTTGGGAGCAGCCTGTCTGACGATAACAGCTGGGGCTGACCAACCTCCCTCAGGCAACTGAACGCGAACACCATCGTCTGGAGCCAGCGCAGGCACATCCGTGGCATGAGCATCATACGTGATCTTTTGCTGGTCTCTGGATCGTTGCACCTTCTGCAGCACCATGAGGTGGTCAGGGTCTGGAACATGGATGGCTGGAACAGTCGTCCTCAGGTTGCGGTTCATGAGCAGCTGCGCCGGAGACAAACTAGTCGACAGAGGGGTTGCCCTGTATGCCAATAGCACCAGGTTGAAATCCGAGGCTGAGTCTGCAGCCTTGCACAGCAACCGCTTGACAATATGGACCCCTTTCTCAGCCTTCCCGTTTGATAGCGGGTAATGGGGACTGGATGTGATGTGACAAAAGTGGTAGGATCGTGCAAAGTCGGACCACTCTTGGCTGTAGAAACATGGACCATTGTCACTCATTACCATGAGTGGTATCCCGTGCCTGGCAAACGTCCCTTTGCAGGCTTTGATGGCAGACTTTGACGTGAGGTCCAACAGTTTCACCACTTCCGGGTTGCTGGAGAAGTAGTCGACCAGGAGCACGTAATGACGCCCATTGGCGCGAAAGAGGTCTATCCCCACCTTGGCCCACGGAGAGGTCACAATCTCGTGCTGTTGTAGCGTTTCCTTGGGCTGAGCTGGTTGAAACTTCTGGCATGTTGTGCAGTTGAGGACGGTGTTGGCAATGTCCTGGCTGATGCCAGGCCAGTAAGCTGTCTGACAAGCACTGCGTCGACATTTCCCGACCCCCAGGTGACCCTCATGGATCTGTCTGAGCACCATGTTTTGCATGCTTTGGGGAATTGGATTCCCTCAACAACCGTCAGTTCGTCCTTAATGTTGAAGAACTGGGGGCACTGCCCCCTTTGCCAGCCATGGGCGAGGTGTTTCATCACGCGCTGCAGTGGGGGATCTTTGGCAGTTTCTTCGCGTATTTGTATAACTCGTTCATCAGTGGCTGGGAGGTTGCTGGCACACAGCTGCACCTGTGCTTCAATGTGGCGAATGAAGTCGCTCTGTTCACACGGCGTGGTGACGGATCGGGATAGGGCAGCCGCGATGATCAGCTCCTTACCCGGTGTGTAGACGAGTTCAAAGTCATATCGGCGGAGACGAAGAAGAATTCGCTGCAGCCGAGGTGTCATGTCATTTAAATCCTTTTGGATTATGTGGACTAAAGACCTGTGGTCTGTTTCCACCGTGATGGCTGGCTGTTGGTCAGTGGAGCGGACCTGCATAAGGCCGCGTAATGCCCAGGCTTTCCATGCTGTAGACATCGCCCTCCTTTGGCTGGACATTGCTGCTTTAAATGGGCGGAGCCACAATTTGGACATGTCATGATGCTGACGTCAGCACGTTCCGTGCGCCATTGTGCAAACCTACCAGTCTTTTTCTGTAAACCTCTCCATCAATGTCATCATCTGAGTCTTTTGCAACAGGGCCATGCACGGCCTCACTCTTCGGATATCTGGAACCTGTGCTACTCTTATCCCCTGCCCTGACTTAGGCCACTTGTGTGCAATGTCTGACAATGTGCAGATCCACCTGTAAGATATCCTCTAAAGTATGTGCAGTGTCATTCTGTGTCATTGGCTGTGAGTGTGAACGTTAGAGACGTTTCTTCTTCATTATTGCCTTCCTGCTCTTCCTCCACTGTTTGGCTGCACCAACGCCAATGCCCACCAAATCTTTTATAGGGGTAAAGGTGTGCTACTTTGCCTTTCCCAGCAGTTAAGTACTACTGCCTCCAGCCATTCATCAAATTGTCCTCCAAGATGGAGGGAAGTTTCAGTGAGTGTTGTGCAATGCGTTTGGTGGATCATTGATGTCGAGGCTGAATAGCTGACAGAATGTGCAAACTGTAAGGTGTAGGTGCAGCAATACTAAGTGTGTGAGAGTGACGATCCTATGAATGGGAAGCATCAGTCGTAATTACTAGAGATCGTTGGTAGGTGAGTGAAGGGTGGCATGATGCATTCAGTGATGTGAGAGGCTAATGGTGCAATTGGTGGAATGTAGTCTTTGTACAGAACATGTTGGAAGTACTCAGCTGGCCAGGCAGCATCTGTGGGGAGAGAAACAGAGTTAACGTGCAAAATTCACTGCCTCGCACCACCGGTTTCAGAGTTCCCGGTGAGGCGGATAATCCCGCGTTAGTGAAGAAAATAGGATCGGCTCCCATTTCCGATGCTCTCACCCCGCTGGCATCAGGATCAAGGGTTGCCCCCTGTAGTAGTGGGAGGATGCAAACGGGTCTTAATGACCACTTAATGACCCACTTAGCGGACCGGGCACCATATTCTTCGGTCCTCGGGCCTGGGAATCATGTGGGTGAGAATTATTACAGGTATGGACAAGAGTGGTCCTGATGTGGTGGACTTAGCGGTGGGCCACTCCTTAAGGGAGTTGCCGCCAAAGGTCATCCGAGGGCCACCCTTCTCTCCACACAATGCAAGACCTGTGCACCCCACCCCCACTCCCCTAGAGGCCCCCAAAATAAAGAGAACCCCACAGAGTCCCCCTAAAAACAGAGACACCCCACAGACTCCCCAGAAATGAGACACCGGTCAGGAGACCCGCAGAAAACAGACCCCCGCCTGGAAGCTAGAGAACAATCCGGACAGAGGTAGTGAAAAACATTACTGTTGTAACACTCACCTTGACAATACTGGCTCAGACACCCGAAGCACCACCTGTTAATTACTGGAAAGAGAAAAGCAGTCAGTGGTGTTTAAATCCTCTCAGATCCTTGAACTGCAAGCCATTCATTAATTTCCCTTACTAGCTGTGATTTGGAGATGCCGGCATTGGACTGGGGTGGGCGCAGAAGGAAGTCTTACAACACCAGGTTAAAGTCCAACAGGTTAATTTGGAATCACTATCTTTTGGAATGTAGCTTACCTGATGAAGGAGCTACACTCCAAAAGCTAGTGATTCCAAATAAACCTGTTGGACTTTAACCTGGTGTTGTAAGACTTCTTACTAGGCTGTGGTTGACAGCTTCCACACACACAGCTGTCATCTTTGCTTCATTCATCTTCCTTCATGCTTGAGTAACTCTGAAGTGCTCTCACCTCAATGTTTATAAATATCTTCTTTGATTGACAGGTCCTGGCCCACTTTAAATACAATTAAGTGCTTCACAATCACCCCCTTTCACACTTGAATGATTTTGAAGTGGTCAGCTGGAAATTGACAGCACTTAATTCTCTTTGAAGTAGTTGATGGGGCTTAAACACAGCTCATTGCTTTTTTGGGGAATGGAGGGGAGTCTTGACAGGGGTCTCTTCAGGGGCAGCAGGACAACACAGAAACGTTCTAATTTACGTTTTTTAATGTAAATTTAGAGTACCCAATTATTTTCTTTCCAATTAAGGGGTAATTTAGCATGACAAATTCACCTACCCTGCATGTGTTTTGGGTTGTGGGGGTGAGACCCACACAGACACGGGGAGAATGAGCACACTCCACACGGACAGTGATCCGGGGCTGGGATCGAACCCGGAACCTCAGCTCTGTCGGCAGCAGTGCTAACCACTGTGCCACCATGCTGCCGTTCTGATTTCCACATGTAACTGTGCCTGTGCGGATGATGAAAGTTTCTGTCTGATATAAGCCTTAATAACAGTGAGTGCTGATAGTCTTACTATTTTCTCTTGCACAAAATCTGGGTTACATTATTAACCTAATGAAAAATTAATCTGTTTCAAAGTGATTCAGAATTTATTTCACTATCTGTTGGCAAGTTACACTGCCCATTTCACCTTGCTGAATTAATTTGCACACAATAGGACATAATGGCTACACAGTACCTGAGAGACGAATAGGCTCAAAATTACCTTGGGAATTTTAAATGAAGCTTGAGATTACTTTTAATTATGCTCCGACGCAGTTATGTTTCCTGAATTTTCCAAAACAAATTGACTATACTTACAAAGAAGCTAAGATTCAGCAGTAATTCCACCATTTCTCTGGCATTACTCCAGCATGAAATTGAAAAATCATGAGGCAAAATCGCTATTTCCTTGAGGATTCTGTTGGTCTCCTGGAGATTGGTGAAACTCTTGTGGGATAGTGTCCACCTTAGTGTCCACCTGCAAAGTGAAAGCACCATTTCAAGCTATAGGACAACACTTTTCAAACTATTTTAAGGCAGATTGAATATAGAAACAAAAACCTAATAAATCTGCATTCTAAAAGGGGAAGGTGCTCTGGGAAGTTTGCAGATCAGACACAGAGCTACCATTCCGTAGTGTTGATTTTCAGATACATGCTTCCTTTGAAGTTAGAACTTACCCTACCGAATAATCTGGCACTTGATCATAGTAAGGTTTTACTAGTTAAATGATCCAGAAGTACTTTGACTTCAAACATAGAGCTTAGTAATGCTTTGTTCATGCTCTCACTGTTGAGTGATGTGAGATGGGAGTTGTTTTGAGTTGTTGTTGAAATCACTGTTTGGTGATCAATCTCAACTACTGCTTGGATTAAAAGAAATTCTCTGTTGATGTTACTTTCTGTGGCTGAGGTAGGTATAAAGTTGCATTGCTAATGTTTAAGTCCTGGTTGTCAGTAGGCCATGGGCGGGATTCTCCGTCAGCCGACGCCGAAATTGGGAAAGGCGATTGGGCGGAGAATCGGTTCCGACGCCGAAATCGCAGCAGGCGTCAATTTTACGCCAAATCGCAATGCTCCAGCACCTCGGCAGCGGCACAATGCGTTCCGGTTTCCGGTGGCGTTCGCGAACGGAGCGGCCGCAGCAAAGAGGCTCCCGCAGGTCCACAAAATCGTGGCTTTCTTCAGGGGGGGGTTCCCGGCGGGTTTAAAAAAAAATTTAAGTCCCGCGAGATCGGCCCTGCCTCCCTCGCCCTGTCCAGGCGCCAAAGCTCCGTTCCATGGAGCTGAAGAGAAAAAAAAAAGAGGCGAGAGAGGAGAGACTGGTCCCGGTGTGCTGCACGTGGCGGAGGAGTGGGGATCGCAACAAGAAACAGCTTGAAAGTCGGAACACAGAGAGTAGAAAAGACAAAAAACTAATACTTTTTTTATTCAACATTTTTTTTCTCTCCTGAAAATGTAAAAATTTTTTTCCACCAAAACCCAATAAAAAGAGAAAGGCACATAACAGAAATATGCATGCAAATAATAATAAATCGGGGGGGGGGGGGGGGGGGGGGGGGGGGGGGTGGCGAGATATAAGAAGGAGCAGCAGCGAAGGCAAAGGAAAAAGGCAGGAGCTCCGGCTGCGCAGGCAGACGGCCCCACGAGGCGAGACGTAGGTTCAGGCGAACCAGGAAGCGGAAAAGCTGGCGAGTTGAGCAGCAGAGCAGGAACAGAATGGGGCGACCATCCCTCCCCCCCACACAGGGGGAGGAATGGAGAAGCGTGCTGCAAACGGAAATAAATGCCATAAAGGAGGAGATAAAAACGGAGACAAACGCCATGAGGGAGGTGCTCAGGATGGAGCACCACACAATGATGAAGGAGATGCCGGCGGAGGCAAAGGACAAAATGCAGTGAACCATCGATGGTCTGGAAAGGAAGGTGAAGGCGCAGGAGAAAACGATTCAGGAGTTGGAGACGGCAGCCTCGGACCAGAGCGACAGAATGGTAACTCAGGAAACCGAGGTGAAAAGGCTGGTATCGACCAGGGGCTTGGAGGGTAGCAATATTAATTAGCAAGAGGACGAGGTTTACGGAAACCAATACAGTTACGGACCCAGGGGGACGGTATGTCATGGTCAGCGGTGTCCTGGAAGGAGCACCTGTCGTACTGGTAAATCGTAGATTATCATAGAATTTACAATGCAGAAGGAGGCCATTCAGCCCATCGAGTCTGCACCGGCTCTTGGAAAGAGCACCCTACCCAAGGTCAACACCTCCACCCGATCCCCATAACCCAGTAACCCCACCCAACACTGAGGGCAATTTTGGACACTAGGGGCAATTTATCATGGCCAATCCACCTAACCTGCACATCTTTGGACTGTGGGAGGAAACCCGGAGCA
This sequence comes from Scyliorhinus canicula, assembly GCF_902713615.1. Classification (NCBI taxonomy): domain Eukaryota; kingdom Metazoa; phylum Chordata; class Chondrichthyes; order Carcharhiniformes; family Scyliorhinidae; genus Scyliorhinus; species Scyliorhinus canicula. Next base: position 50,366,505 of record NC_052149.1, on the reverse strand, counting down.
CCCGGAGGAAACCCACGCACACACTGGGAGGATGTGCAGGCTCCGCACAAACAGTGACCCAAGCCCGAATCGAATCTGGGACCCTGGAGCTGTGAAGCAATTGTTCTATCCACAATGCTACCGTGCTGCCCAATGTGTACGCTCACAACTGGGACGACACAGAATTCATAAAGAAGACCATGGCGGAAATCCCAGACCTTGACACACACTGACTGATTATGGGGGGCGACGTCAGCTGTGTACAGGACCCACTGACTGACCAATCAAACCCCAGAGCAGGGAAAAAGACTGCCATGGCTGGGGAACTAGGAGCATTTATGGAGCAGATGGGGGCGGTGGACCCATAGAAGTTCCTACACTTGGGAGAGAAGGAATTTTCATACTTCTCACAAGTACATAAGGTATACACAAGTATCAACGTCTTTGCAGTGGGGAAATCGGTGCTTCCAGGGATCACGGGAACGGTATACTCCGTGATCGTAATCTCCGACCAAGCTCCACACTATATGGATGTGAGGTTGGAGCCTCACGTGGAGGCTTCTGGCCGACGAGGCCTTCTGTCAAAAAACATCGCAGGCCATCGGTGACTACGTTAGTAACAATCAAAACGGGGAGGTCTCACCCTCCATGTTCTGGGAGGCACTGAAGGCCATGACTAGAGGCAAGATCATAGCCTACAAGGCAAGCAGAGATAGGGAAGAGAGGGTGGCCAGGCAACAACTGGTGGACTCCATCCTGGATGTCAACAGAAAATACTCCGAGGCCCCGACTGTACAGCTGCTGGCAGAGAGAAAAAAAGCTGCAAATGGAAAACCTGCTCTCCTGTAGGAAAGCAGTGTACCAACTCCGCCAGACACAGGGGACCAACACGGAGACAAGGCCCACCAGCTGAGAAAGCAGACAGCCACAAGGGAAATAGCACAGGTAAAGGATAGCAGAGGCCGACTGGTAACAGAACCAAAGGAGATCAATCGGGCATTTGAGACCTTCTACCGGGGACTGTACGCCTCCGAGCCCCCCAACGGGGGCGTGGGGATGAAACAGTTCCTAGACAGACTGGAACTACTAGTTGTGGGGGAAGACAGATGGGGGAGCTGGAAGCACCAGTAGATCTGGGAGAAAACACGGAGAGCAGGCAAGGAAGGCACCGGGACCCGACGGGTTCCCAGCGGACTTCCACAAAAATTTGCACCAGTCCTGGCCCCACACTTGAGCGACATGTTCGTGGACTCACAGGCAAGAAGCACCCTGCCTCTCACGCTAGCACAGGCCACAATTTCACTGATACTCAAAAAAGATAAAGAGCGGGATTCTGCAAAAACCGACGGGGCGGGCAACTCCGGCGGGATGGAGTGGAGTGAACCACTCCGGCGTCGAACCACACCAAAGGTGCGGAATCCTCCGCACATTCAGGGGCTAGGCCCTCCCCGGAGAGGTTTGCACCCTGCCGGCCGGCGGGAAAGAGGCTTGGCGCCACACCAACCGGCGCCGAAGAGCCTCCGCCAGCTGGCGCGAGTTGACACATGTGCGGAAGCGCCAGCGTGTGCTGGGGTCATCCCGGTACATGTGCGGAAGAGTTCGACTCCACATCGGCCATCGCGGAGGACCTCAGCGACTAATGCGGATGAATAGTGCCCCCACGGCACAGGCCCGTCCGCTGATCGGTGGGCCCCGATCGCGGGCCAGGCCAGCGTGGGGGCACCTACCGGGGCCAGATCCCCCCGCGACCCCCGAGAACCCCGGAGACCGCCCACGCCGCCAGGACCCGCCGGTAAGGGCCTACTCCAATTTGTGCCAGCGGGACTGGCAAAAAAACGGGCAGCCACTCAGCCCATCACGGGCCGGAGATTTGCCGGGGGGGCCGTTGCTAGCGGCCGCCGACTGGCGCGGCGCGATTCCCACCCCCGCCAAATCCCCGGTGCTGGAGAATTCGGCAGCTGGTGGGGCGGGATTCACGCCGCCCCCTGGTGATACTCCTACCCGGCGGGGGGTCGGAGAAACCCGCCCAAATACATGATGGAATGTGAATCATACAGACCAATTTCACTGCTGAACGTGGATGCGAAAATACTCGCAAAGGTACTGGCCAAAAGGCTGGAGGGCTGCATACCAGAGGTGGTCGCAGAGGACCAAACGGGCTTTGTCAAAGGTAGGCAGCTCACAGTGAACATTAGGCGGCTGCTGAATGTAATAATGACCACCCCCTTGTCTCCCTGGATGCAAAAAAAGGCCTTCGACAGAGTCGAATGGAAATACCTCCTCGAGGTACTGGAACGGTTTGGGCTAGGAGCGGGATTCACCGCCTGGGTGAGGTTCGTGTACAACGCTCCCAAAGTGAGTGTCCGAACTAACACCACCAGCTCGGAATACTTCCAGCTACAGAGAGGAACAAGACAGGGCTGCCCCCTGTCCCCAATCTTGCTCGTGCTAGCGATCGAACCCCTGGCGATAGCCCTGCGGGACACAAAAAGCTGGAAGGGAATCCGGAGAGGAGACAGAGAGCACAGACTCTCACTCTATGCAGGTGACCTGCTCCTCTATGTCTCAAAGCCACAGGATGGACTGAAGGCAATACTGCAAATACTGAAAGAGTTTGGAACATTTTCGGGCTACAAACCTAACCTGGGCAAAAGTGAAGCATTCCCAGTGAACCCAAACGGGGGAGGGACAGAGCTGGAGGGGCTCCCATTTAAAATGGTCCAGAACAGATTCCGCTACCTGGGGATCCAGCTAGCCAGAGACTGGACACAGACCCACAAGTGGAACCTGACCAGCCTGGTGGAGGAAGTAAGAAGAGACCTTCAAAGGTGGGGCTCACTCCCACTCTCCCTGGCGGGGAGAGTGCAGACGATCAAGATGAAGGTACTGCCAAGGTTCCTCTTCCTGTTTAGATCCATTCCGATCTTCATCCCCAAGGCCTTTTTCCAAAACATAGACAGTCTAATCATGGCATTTGTGTGTGTGTGTGTGTGTGTGTGTGGGCGGAGAATTCCCAAACAGACACTGCAAAATAAAAATCAAAGGGGGCTTGGCATTAACAAACCTACAATACTACCACTGGGCAGCAACGGCAGAAAGAGTGAGGGGATAGGTACAAGAACCCGACACAGATTGGGTACAAATGGAGGAGGCATCCTGTAAAGGGACGACCCTCCGGGCCCTGGCCACAGCAGCACTCCCATCCTCCTCAGCAAGATGCACAACGAGCCCAGTGGTAGCGGCCACGCTGAGAACGTGGACCCAGCTGAGACAACACTTCGGGATAACCAAAATGACCCCCATGGCTCCCATATGCAGCAATCACAGATACCCCCCAGCCATGCAGGATACCACCTTCAAAAGATGGAGGCGGGATGGGGACACATTGACGGTCGGGCACTTCTATGTAGGGCACAGACTGGCAACACTGGACGAACTGAACGTAGTGGAAGCTAGCTAAACAATAGGAAATGAGGCACCTCCAAATGAAACACTTCCTCCGCAAAGAGACAGTAGGGTACCCCGGGGCCCCAGAAACTACACTACGAGAGGACCTGATAGCGCAAGCAACGAGAAGAGGGGGTTCTGTGGGAAAATATATGGACAGCTACTGGACAGAGCCCGGACTCCACTGGACGAGACCAGACAAAAATGGAAGGACGAACTGGAGACAGAGGTAGGATGGGGACTCTGGAACGAAGCACTGAGCAGGGTGAACTCCAACTCCTCCTGCGCAAGGCTAAGCAGCTCAAAGTGGTGCACAGAGCGCACCTGACCAGAACCATATTAAACAGGTTCTTCCCGGAGATGGAGGATAAATGTGAGCGGTGCCAGAGGGGCCCGGCCAACCACACCCACATGTTTTGGGCTTGTCCCAAGCTTGCTGGGTTCTGGGCAGCCTTCTCCGAGGCAATGTCCAAGGTTGTGGGGGTGAGGGTGAAGCCATGCCCAAAAGTAGCAATCTTCAGGGTATCGGAGCAGCTAGAATTACACATGGGGGACTTCCGGTTGCGGTGATGCGGAGCTAAGCCGCACGTTCGGTACCTCCCGCTATTTTCGGTCTTTTGGGCTCTTTTAAGGGCCCGTAGCGGAGCTGGCTGGACTATTCCCGGTGGGGGAACACATCCACTGCGCTTATCTGCCGGTGGATGGACTGGACCAGGAGCGGAACGATTAAAAAATCGGCTTTGGAGCAGAGAAAGGTGCGAGGCAGGAGAAACAAGATGGCGGCGGGCGGGGAACCGGCAGCGTGGCAGCAGTGGGCGCAGGAGCAGCAGGAGCTGCTTCAGAGAGCTGAAGGCTGAGCTTTTGGAACCGCTTAAGGCCTCGCTGGACAAGCTCATGGTGACTCAGACGGCCCAGGGTGTCGAGATCCGGGAGCTACGGCAAAAGGCCTCGGAGAGCGAGGACAAACTCCTAGGCCTGGCAGTGAAGGTGGAGTCGCACGAGGCGCTCCACAAGAAATGGCTAGTGAGGATGGAGGAGATGGAGAACTGCTCCCGTCGGAAGAACTTGCGGATCCTGGGCGTCCCGGAGGGGCTGGAAGGTTCGGACTTGGGGGCCTATGTGGCCGTGATGTTGAACTCGTTAATGGGCGCGGTGTCCTTCCAAGGGCCCTTGGAGCTGGAGGGTGCCCATAAAGTGCTGTTGAGGAAGTCCAGGACGAACGAGCCGCCTAGGGGGGTGCTGGTCTGTTTTCACCGCTTTGTTGACCGTGAGTGTGTGCTGAGATGGGCGAAGAAGGAGAGGAGCAGCAAGTGAGAGAATACAGAGATCAGGATTTATCAGGATTAGAGTGCGGAGGTGGCGAAGAGAAGCGCTGGTTTTAATCAGACGAAGGCAGCGCTTCATAAGAAGGAGGTGAAGTTTGGCCTGTTACAGCCGGCTCGCCTCTGGGTCACTTACAAAGACCGCCAGCTCTACTTCGATTCCCCGGAGGATGCCTGGGCCTTCGTCCAGGCACAGAAGTTGGACTCGAACTGAGGACTGGGGGGCTGGGGACTGATGTACATAGTCCGGAGGCTTTGTCCTCCTGGGTATCCTTTCGTTTTTCTGGTTGTGTTTGTTGATGCCTTTTTGCTTTTTTGCTTTTTGGGGCTGTTATTTATTTATTCGGGTGCTTTCCTGTTTTTCACTGGTGGAGGGCTGGGGAGCTGTTCGCGGTCCCGTTGGGTTATGTGCCCTTCTTTTTCCCGCGTGTTGGGTCGGGGGGCGGGGTCTGAGATGGAAGTGCGGGCTTCCTTCCCGTGCTGGAGGCGCATCGGGCGGGACCGGCACTGGATGGGGGGAGTGGTGGTTGTGTTACCATGGGGGGGGGGGGGGGGGGGGGGGGGGAGGTCGTTGGGGTGGTGGGAGCAGTCGGGGTCAGCAGGAGTCGGCTGACTTACGGAAGTACGATGGAAGGGATTACGCAGCTGGGGGGGCCCTAGCTTGGGGGGGGGGGGGGGTTGGGGGGGGGGGGAATGGGTGGGGGGGATGGGGGGGTACCGTGTTGCTGCTGGAGGGGCCAAAGGGGAACTGCTGGTGATGGGGGGAGGGGGGTTGGGAGGGGCGTCTGCCACCGTGGGGTACAGGCCTGGGGGGTTCTGCGGGCACGTGGTGAGACAAGGGAGAGCTATGGCTGACCGGCGCAGAGGGAGGGGGAAGACACCCAGATTCGGCTGGTCGCATGGAACGTGAGGGGGCTGAATGGTCGGTGAAGTGGGCCCGGGTCTTGGCGCATTTGAAGGGGCTGGGAGCGGACGTGGCTATGCTCCAGGAGACGCACCTTAAGGTGGCGGATCAGGTGAGGCTGAGAAGAGGCTGGGTTGGGCAGGTGTTTCACTCGGGGCTAGATGCGAAGAATCGAGGGGTGGCGATTTTAGTTGGCAAGAGCTTGTTGTTTGTGGCGTCGAGTGTGGTGGCGGACAGCTGTGGTAGATACGTAATGGTGAGTGGTAGGCTTCAAGAGGAGCGGGTGGTTCTGGTTAATGTGTACGCCCCCAACTGGGACGATGCGGGTTTCATGCGGCGAATGTTGAGCCGGATTCCGGACCTCGAGACGGGGAGCTTGATCTTGGGAGGGGATTTTAATACTGTGTTGGACCCAGCTTTAGATCGTTCGAGGTCTAAGACGGGCAAGAGGCCGGCGGCGGCCTCAGTGCTGAGGGGGTTCATGGATCAGATGGGAGGGGTAGACTCTTGGAGGTTTTTGAGGCCGGGAGGTAGGGAGTTTTCCTTTTTCTCCCATGTTCTCAAGGCTTATTCCCGGATTGATTTTTTTGTCCTCAGCAGGGTGCTAATCCCGAGAGTGGTGGGGGCGGAGTATTCGGCGATAGTCATATCTGACCACGCTCTGCATTCGATGGACCTGGAGCTGGGGGAGGGGAAGGATCAGCTCCCGCTGTGGAGGTCAGATGTGGGATTTCTGTCAGAGGAGGAAGTATGTGGGAGGGTCCGTAGGTGCATAGAGGGGTATTTGGAAGCTAATGATAATGGGGAGGTGCAAATTGGGGTGGTCTGGGAAGCCCTGAAGGCGGTGGTTAGAGGGGAGCTGATATCTATTCGGGCGCACAGGGAGAGGGGAGAGAGGGTTGAGAGGGAGAGGTTGGTGGAAGAAATGGCAAGGGTGGACAGAAGGTATGCGGATGTCCCGGAAGTGGGGCTTTTGAGGAAGCGTTGCAGTCTCCAAGCGGAGTTTGACATATTGACCACCCAGAAGGCGGAGGCGCAGTGGAGGAGGGCGCAGGGGACGGTATACGAGTACGGGGAGAAGGCAAGTCGGATGCTGGCCCACCAGCTCTGAAGCGGGAGGCAGCGAGAGAGATAGGGGGAGTTAGGGATGTAGGAGGGAACCTGGTGCGGGGTGCTAGGGACATTAATGGGGTGTTCAGATCCTTTTACGAGGAGCTGTACTGGTCGGTGCCCCCTAGGGAGGTGGGCGGGATGGATCGCTTTCTGGATAAGGTGGAGTTCCCAAGAGTGGAGGAGGAGGGGGTGGAGGGTCTGGGGGCCCCAATCGAGTTGGAGGAGCTGATGGAGGCGCTGGGGAGCATGCAGACAGGGAAAGCACCGGGACCTGATGGGTCCCCGGTGGAATTTCATAAGAAGTTCTCAGACTTGCTGGGCCCGTTGTTAGTGAGGACCCTGAATGAGGCGAGGGAGGGGGGGGGGCTTTGCCCCCGACGATAATTTCATTGATTCTAAAGCGGGATAAGGACCCCCTCCAGTGTGGGTCTTACAGGCAGATCTCGCTCCTCAACATGGACGCAAAGTTGTTGGCTAAGATACTGTCCAGGAGGGTGGAAGATGTGGTCCCGATGGTTATCCATGAGGACCAAACGGGGTTTGTGAAGGGGAGGCAGCTGAATGTTAATGTGCGGCGGCTTCTTAATGTCATGATGATGTCGGCGGCGGATGGGGAGGCGGAAATAGTAGCATCGATGGATGCGGAGAAAGCCTTCGAAAGGGTGGACTGGAGCTACCTGTGGGAAGTGTTGAGGAGATTTGGGTTTGGTGAGGGATTCATTAGCTGGGTGAGGCTGCTATATAGTGCCCCGGTAGCGAGTATGGTGATGAATGGGAGGAGGTCGGAGGATTTTCGGCTGTCCCGGGGGACGAGGCAGGGGTGCCCCTTGTCTCCCCTGCTCTTCGCATTAGCGATTGAACCCCTGGTCGTGGCGCTGAGGGATTAGAAGAACTGGAGGGGGATGGTGCAGAGGGGGGGGGGGGGGGGGAGGGGGGGGGGGAGGAGCACCAATTGTCGCTGTACGCGGATGATTTACTGTTGTACATCGTGGATCCGGGTTGGGGGGGGGGGGGGATGCCAGAGGTGTTGAGGATACTTGGGGAGTTTGGGGACTTTTCGAGCTATAATCTCAACGTGGGGAAGAGTGAGCTGTTTGTGTTGCACTTGGGGGACCAGGAGTGGGAGATAGGGGAGCTCCCGTTGAAGAGGGCGGAGAGGAGCTTTAGATATCTTGGCGTCCAGATAGCTAGGAGCTGGGGGGCCCTGCACAGGCTAAACGTTCGAGGCTGGTGGAACAGATGGAGGAGGAGTTTAGGAGGTGGGATGCGCTGCCACTCTCTTTGGCGGGCAGGGTCCAGTCGGTTAAGATGACGGTGCTCCCGAGGTTTTTGTTTCTCTTCCAGTGCCACCCCATATTGATTCCGAAGGCTTTTTTTTGGAGGGTTAATAAGAGTATTCTGGGGTTCGTGTGGGCGCGGAAGACCCCGAGAGTGAGGAGGGTATCCCTGGAGCGACGCAGGGAGGTTGGCGGTTTGGCGTTGCCCAACTTGTGTGGGTACTACTGGGCTGCGAATGTGGCAATGATTTGTAGGTGGGTGATGGAGGGGGAGGGTGCCACATGGAAGAGGTTGGAGGTGGCGTCCTGTGTGGGCACGAGTTTGGAGGCATTGGTGACGGCCCCGCTGCCACTCCCCCCGGCAAGGTATTCTACGAGTCCAGTAGTGGTGGCTTCCCTCAAAATTTGGGGGCAGTGGAGGCGGCATAAGGGGGAAGTGAAGGCCTCAGTTTGGACCCCGATATGGGGCAACCACCGGTTTGCACCAGGGAGAATAGATGGTGGGTTTTTGAGTTGGCATAGGGCAGGCATCAGGCGGATGGGGGACCTTTTCCTCGACGGGAAGTTTGCGACCTTAGAGGAGTTGGAGGGGAAATGGGGTCTTCCCCCTGGGAATACCTTCAGGTATATGCAGACTAGGGCGTTTGTTAAGCGGCAGATGGCGGAGTTTCCGCTATTGCCGCCAAGGGGGGTGTAGATAGGGTGCTCACGGGGACGTGGGTTGGTGAGGGTAGGATCTCGGCAATTTATCAGACGATGCAGGAGAGGGAGGAGGCCTCGGTGGATTATGGGTCTGTTAAGGGGGTTTGTTTTTGCAACTATATGTTTGTTACTTTCTTTTTTGTTATTCATTTATTGCTTTGTATTGGGGGGAGGGGCTTTTCTTTCTGTTTTTTCTATGCCTTGTTTATTTTATTGTTGGGAAAAAATTTGTTGTTGAAAAATTTGAATAAAAATTATTTTTTTTTAAAGTTACACCTGGGAAAGGGGGTTAACTCCCTCGCTTTCGCTTCCCTAATCGCACGCCGGAGAATCCTGCTCAGCTGGCGATCGGCAGCACCACCCAAAGCTGCAGACTGACTCGCCAACCTCTCGGAATTTCTCCACCTGGAGAAGATTAAGTACGCTGTCCGAGGGTCAGAGGAAGGCTCCCTGGATACTTGGGGGCAGTTTGTCGGTCTGTTCCAGAACCTATTCGAGGCCAGCAACAATGAGTAACCTAATAAGAATTTTTTTAAATATCAAGATAGATGCCAATAAACTGCGCAACCCTCGGGGAGGGGGGGGGGGGGGGGACAGGGGGAAGGAGCAGGAACCATAAACCGATCCAGAAGGCAATGAAATGCACATAGGGTCAGTTAAACGAAGGACAAACTAAACCTCTCTGTATAATAAAGGAAATTAGGGCGGGTGAGAAAAATGTGATGTGTCTACATACAACTGCTTATAAATATAGGAAATACCAATAAAAAGATTTTTTTTAAAAATCAATGCATTCTGGAGTGCACATACAGTAGATATCATTTGCATATCATTAGCTGGCCCGACCCGGTATTCTTCGGGGCCTCCATGATTCTCCGCCTCCGATGGGCTGAGTTCCCGATGGCGCGGTTCACTTGTGCTTTTAAAAATCATGAAACCAGCGTGGCGGCTGCTGAGGGAGAGGGGGCACAGAAGGTGTCCAATATCGCCACAGTGTGCTGACACTTGTGCCGCTAGTCGGGGGCTTCTGCCGGGGCCGGGGGGGGGGAGTAGTAGGGGTATGGCCAGGAGATGGGCTGTGGGGTCGGGGTGGACGGGTAGGGAACACCATGCTGCAGCTGGCAAAGCAGCCATGCAGCTGGGCACACCGCTAATAGTCCACTTTGAACTTAATGCCATGGGTCATATAGGTGTCCCCCCCAGGTCACCCCCCCCTCCCCCCCGGGTGATCTCTGGCCCCAGCCGACCCGTCAGCGAGATGGGCACGTTCCAGCGCAACCAGTGCCATCTTGTTGGCTGGGATTGAGTGTGTGTGGGGAGTGAAGTGTGTATATGGTGCTGCAGCTTGTCAGCCTCCCAAGTGTCAATCCCGAACCTGCCGAATCCCGCACCGTTTTTCACTATAATCGATGGTATTCCATGCGGCAGTGCTAGGCCCTCAACAGTAGCGGAATCAGTCCAGGTGCGGCACTGGTTTTTCTGTCGTAAAAGTCCACGGATTCTGCATTGGCGTCAACACTTGTCTCAGAAAAGGAGAATCCTGCCCCATATCTAAAGTTCATGGGCTGGGTTCTCCGATTCTGAGGCTATGTCCTGGCGCCGGCATGGGAACGCTGGCGTTTTACGACCAAACATTTGGTGCAAAATGGCCACCGATCCTCCATTTGTCTGGGGGATAGCAGCCGAGCAGCGTAGAGTACCCGGCTCTAGCTGCCGATACGGCCTGGACAATTGCCGGGTCCGTGGCATGCACCGGCCATGAGCGGACCCGGCCTGCAAAATAGTGCTCCCCCTTTGGCCAAGAGCTCTGGACCACGTCCCAACAGTGTCTCCAGCCCCTGCCAAAATCCCCCCAACCTCGCGGATCGACCCTCCCCCGACTGTGGCGGCATTGGACTGTTTCCGCAGCCACCACGCCGAGCTCCCGACGGATGATAGCACACGTGACCGACGCTGCCGGGAACTCAGCTGGTCAGGGGCAGAGCATCGGGGCCTGAGGCAATGTCCTGAGGCTGTGGATACGCCATGTGCCGTACTCCTAGAGTATGCTGCTTTGGAGGAGGTGGAGCATTGCTCCCTATCCACCCTGTCCATGCCCCTCATAATCTTGTACACCTCAACCAGGTCATCCCTCAGCCTTCTCTGCTCCAGGGAAAACAACCCAAGCCTATCCAATCTTTCTTTATAGCTTAAATGTTCCATCTCAGGCAACATTCTGGTGAATCTTTTCTGCACCTCGTCCAGTGCAATTACATCCTTCCTATTATGTGGCGACCAGAATCATACAATGTACTCCAGCTGTGGTCTCATCAAAGTTCTATACAGCTCTATCATGACCTCCCTGCTTTTGGAATCTATGGCCCGATTGATAAAAGCAAGTGTCACATATGCCTTTTTCACCACCCTATTAACCTGCCCTTCACCTTCATAGATCTATGGGCAAACACGCTAAGGACCCTTTGTTCTTTGGATCTTTCATAGTATACATCCTTGATAAATTACTCCTTCCAAAGTGTATCACCTCACACTTTTCAGGGTTAATTTCCATCTGCCATTTATCTGCCCATTTGACCATCCCGTTTATATCTTCCTATAACCCACAGCACTCAACCTCACTGTTAACCACCCGGCCAATCTTTGTGTCAGCCGCAAACTTACTGATCCTACCCCCCACATAGTCAGCCATGTCATTTATACAAATGACAAACAATAGGGAACCCAGCACAGAGAAGCAACAGCTTCTTCCCCGCTGTTACCAGACTCCTAAATGACCCTCTTATGGACTGACCTCATTAACACTATACCCTGTATGCTTCATCCGATGCTGGTGCTTATGTAGTTACATTGTATATCTTGTGTTGCCCTATTATGTATTTTCTTTTATTCCCTTTTCTTCCCATGTACTTAATGATCTGTTGAGCTGCTCGCAGAAAAATATTTTTCACTGTACAATAAACAAATGTGACAATAAACAAATCCAATCCAATCTTTGTGGTACACCACTGGTTACTGGCTTCCAGACACTAAAGCAGCCGTCTATCATCACCCTCTGTCTCCTACTGCTAAGCCAATTATGAATCCATCGTATTAAATCACCCTGCATCTCTTGTGCATTTGCCTTCTTAATAAGTCTCCCATGTGGATCTTGTCAATGTAAACTATATCAACTGCACTACCCTCATCTATATACTTCAATCAAATTTGTTAGGCATGACCTCCCCCTGACAAAATTATGCTGACTACCCCTGATCAAACCTTGCCTCTCCAAGTGCAGATAGATTCTCTCCTTCACAATCTTATCCAGTAGTTTCCCAACCAGTGACGTGAGATCCACTGGTCTGTAGTTCCCTGGCTTGTTTCTACAACCTTTCTTAAATAGTAGGACCACATTAGCTGTTCTCCAGTCCTCTGGCACCTCCCCTGTGGCCAGAGAGGAATTAAAAATTTGGGTCAAAGCACTGACAATCTCCTCCCTTGCCTCCCCCAGCAGCCTGGGACACAATTCATCTGGACCTGGAGATTTGTCCACTTTTAAGTATTGCTCACCAATACCTCCAATACCTTGTCACTTTCTATGAGAACTTGCTCAAGAACCTCACAATCTCTCTCCCCGAGTTCCATAACTACCTCCTCATTCTCTTTAGTGAAGACAAATGTGAAATATTCGTTCAACACCCAACCAATCTTCTCTGGCTCCACCCACAGATTTCCCCCTTGGTCCTCAATGGGCCCAGCTCTTTCCCTGGTTATCCTCTTCCCATTAATATACTTCGAGAATATCTTGGGATTTTCCCTACTCTTACCAGCCAGAGCCCTCTTTGCTCTCCTAATGGATTTATTAAGCTCCGTCCTGCACTTTCTGTACTCCACTAATGTCTCTGCAGACTTGCTCCCCTTATTCTCGTTAAAAGTCTTTCTTTTCTTTCTCATCGTATCCTGAATGTCTCTGGTCATCCATGGTTCTCTGAGTTTGTTACACCTTCCTCTTACCCGAGAGGGAACATATTGGGCCTGTACCCTCTCCATTTCATCTTTGAACGCACCCCACTGCTCTTCTGTAGGTTTCCCCTCAAGTAACTCTTTCCAGTCTACCTTGGCCAGATCCTGCCTTATTTTGTTAAAATCTACTCTTCCCCCAATCCAAAACCTTTTTTTGCAACTTGTCAATTTCTTTGTTCAAAACAAATATAAATTGAACCATGTTGTTGTGGTCGCTATCACCAAAATGTTCCCCCCACCAACACATTAACTACCTGTCCGTCTTCATTCCCCAGAATTAGGTTAGACACTGCACCGTCCCCTGTTGGATGCTCTACATATTGAGCTAAATAGTTCTCCTGTATACATTTTAAGAACACTACTCCATCTAAGCACTTAACATGATGGCTAACCCAATTCATTTTGGGAAAGTTGAAATCACCTGATATAATTACCCTCTTATTTAAAGAAACGACAGACTACAGCCAATGAAGTATTTTTCAAATATCATCATTGCTGTAATGTAGGAAATGTGACAATTAGTCGGCACACAGCAAACAGCAATGTGATAATGACTAGATTATCGGTGGGATTCTCCATTCCAGAGACTAGAGGGCTGGATTCTTCGATTTTGAGGCTATGACGGGGGGAGGTGTCTAGTTTTATGAGAAAAAAAATCAGCGAGGCCCCAGCAACGATCCTCAGACCAGTGAGGGGCTAGCAGCCGTGCCACGTAAAGCACACAGCCGTCACAAAATAAATGGCCGGACAATTGCCGGGCCCGTGGGAATGCATGCGCACAACGACGACCTCCAGCGGTCGTGCCGTACAACATGATGCTGGCCGAGTGTAGACCCGACCTGCCAGATAGTGCCTCCCCTGGACACCCTCGCTACCGCCGGGCCTCCCCCCATCAGTCCCCCCAGCCCTCGCCGAAGCCCCCCTGCCCAGCGGCACAGCTCCCCCACCCTGACTGTGGTGGGGCTGGACACAGTCTCCAGCCGCCATGGCGGGTTGATGGAAACTGAGAGCACACATGCCTCGCGCCGTCAGGAACTCGGCCTATCAGAGGTGGGCCTTCAGGTAACGTCTTGAGGCGGTCCCAACAGTGTGTGGCGTACTCCTCGGTGACACCGTTTTGGAGGAGGCGGAGCATCCGAAAACAGGTGCCCCCCCACCGATTTGGTCGTAAACAGGGATTCTCCGCCTGATCGCCGATTACGATATCGGTGTCAGGCAACGGATAATCCCGCCCTAGTGTTGAAGCCAGGGCAAGATTCGCGGACCTACACAACAGCAAAACTGGCGCTGTACCTGGACCGATTCAGCGGCCGTTGAGGGGCTAGCACAGACGCAACATGAAACACAGCCGATTCCAATGAGAAACGGTGCAGCATCCTAAAGGACATAGAAGCTAGACTGGAACTGCAGCAGGTGGTGAAGGAACCAACAAGAGGGAAAAACATATATATTTTTAAAAATGTATTTTGTTCCAAACACATGTAACAACATGCGTCTCAAAATAATACTCCCGGCTGTCGAATGTAACCCAAAGTCTCGTCGGGTAGAACACCCCAAAACGAATCACCCTAGCCCACCGCAGAATCTTCTCCTTGTCCACGAACTTGTGCAATCGTACAATCACCGCCCGCGGCGGTTCCTGTGCTCCCAGCTTCTGCCTCAAGGACCTGTAGGCCTAACCCACCTCTGGGGACTTGTTCAACACCTTCTCCTCCACCAGCCCATCCAGGATCCTCGAAACATACTTTGTGGCACTTGTTCCTTCCACACCCACTGACAGGCCCACAATTCACAAGTTCTGCCATCTGGCCTTGCTCTCCTGCTCCTCCACCTTCACCCACAGCGACTTGCATAGTTCCCCCAGGATCCCCACCTCTGCCTCCAAAGACACAATCCAGTCACTCTGGTCGGACATCACCTTCTCCACCTCATGTATCATTGCCCCTTGCACCTCGAAGCACTTCTCCACCCCGTCCACCGACCCTCGCAGAGGTGCCACTGCTCCCACAATCGCCTTCAACCATTATTCGTGCATCTACTTTCTTACATGCTTTATGGAAGTTGGTGCCATTAAAAAGAATGTGTTTGTCTTATATCTGACCCAGCTGCCCTGACACAGGCCTCGGGAAGTTGGTGTGTTGCTCTGTTCCCACCTGGCTTGAGTCGAAAGGCTGGGGAGCTGGATTTCAAGGTAAAGAACGATGAGAAGGGCGGAAATCCGATTATGACTGTCACTCAATGGAAGATTCGGGCTATTATTTCAAGGCTGCCATTTGAATTTTCAATAACTTAATTCAGCAACTTACTGTAAACCCAATTTTGAGCAAGAGGTGGTTGGCCACAGCTTTGAGAATGATCTTACAGTGGCATTTCTTTCCTTTTACAGCTGATAGGCCATCTTCATTATCACCAATCATGCTTTTTAACGATGAAAACACACAGACATTGCACAAGAAAGAATTATAACAGAAAATTTAACAATAAATTGACTCACCTTGGAACATACTAATAATGTTGTAGATTTCAGAGCAGTGCAGGCAAACATTGTGCAGTTACACTTCCTCCTCATACTGTGGTCTGATACAGTGAAGTACACGTCTGTGCAACCTATTTCAAGATGGTGGTCAGAATCCTTCTGGTCATTATGCATAGTGACAAGCTCAAAGCAGTCATGAAGATTTCCTTTGTCCAGTATTGTGAATTTGCAAACATGTTTTTAAAGTTATACAAGCACTGGGCAACATTTCAGCTCTTTTCTATCACGAGTTCATGTATTGGAACAGAACTAAAAACACCAAGCAGCGGAGATTCTACAAAAATTATTATGTTCCCAAGGCTTCCTCGTTTTAAATTAGACTTCAGCAAATGTTCACAGGTACCCTGAAAGGAGAAATAGCAATTATGAGTAATTGAGGACGCAAATGTAAAGATCTTGAAGTAACTTTCAAGCTGGTGGGCTGCTAATGAACTCCTTGAACCCTTTAATTAAGACTATGAGAGCAATAATGAGTAGTTCTTCTCGAATTGAACTGGTGAGCCCAGTCTTTCTGAGCCACGGATATCTCCTAATTCTGGAAGAAATCTGTGGATCTCCCTGTATGACGGAGTAAGGCTCTTTCAGGACTTTTAGGTGAATTGCAACCTCCTTTCCCATAATAGCTGAAAGATATTCAAATATTCTTCTGGGTTTCTTGATAGGCAGCTGCAAATGAGTCTGGCTCTCCTGCTACACAATCTCAGTAGCTTAATTGGAAAATAGGAACAGCAGTTGGCCATTCAGCCTGTTTGGTTATTCAGTTAGATCATAGCTGATCTATGCTTCAACTCAATTTTCTTGCCTTTGCTTCAAATTACTTGATTCCCTGACCCAACAAAAATATACAAATCTCACTCTTGATAATGTTGATTCACACATTATCGGCTTGACTTTTCAGGAAAGGAATTCCAGATTTTCACTCACCTTTTTTTATGATAAAGTGTTTCAGGACTTCATTATTCAATTGCCCTTCACTAATTTCATGATTATGTTCCCTTGTGCTGGATTCCCCCACCAGAGGAAGTCTACTCTATCCGATCGACCTCAGTTAGTTTGCCATTGCTTCTTTAATGTTTGCTAAGTACCACTGCATCAAACTTTCACCAGGTCAGGTTTAGTGTAGGCAAGATGCAGGGGAAAACTGCTTTGAACCAATAATGAACTCTAACCTGAGAGAGCAATATTGTGGCTGGGATTTTCCGGGGTCGTCCGCCAGCAGAGGGAATTCCGATGGCCCAGTGAATCGGGCGGCGGCCCAAAAATCTATACCGGTTGTGAAACCCATTGCAAGTCTCTTAGCCCACCCTGCCGGCCCCAGTGAGCTTCCCGTCTTCCCCAAAAAGATTCCTACCCAGACGAGGTGAGAATAAGCAGATAGTTCATGAGAGCTGTTTTGAATCTAATTAAAGGGTTTAAGCCTGCAGATGGGAAGATCAGCCAAATGAATCCCATCCCAGGAAAGACTCCTGACCTGAGACCCTCCAGCACAGCACAAGCCCCCCTAACCACCACTTCGGCACCCTGGCAGCAATTGAGGGAGGATACTCACCCCGTTTCCACCCCTCGGACTGCAAGGTTCTAGGTTGGCACTGCCAAAGGAACCTGAAGGTGGATTGGGGCAAGGTTGAAGGCGAGTACTGAGGGAGGGCCCTTGCCAGAGAGTAGGGGATGCAGCATAATTCTGAGATTAGGGCTCCCTTTAAAAATGGCGTTCTGATCTCTGAGGAGTCAGACCTGTCAGAGACGTTCGGTCCCATCCCTCTCCGATCCAGCGAGAACAACAGCATGCCATTGAATGACACTGAAACCCCAATCCCAGGTAAAGCTTTTTCTTAATGCCATTGAATGGCACGTCGGGTTCGCTCCGAGTGCCAGCGGGAATCTTTCCGGTTATCCTGCTGGTGTCTCCGATCAGGAGAATCAAGTCCTGTATCATCTCCCACATCATTTACTATTATGAGTACTATCCTGGCCCCATTTGATTTGGAAACTTGTTCTCTTCCAGCGCGCAATTAGTACATTTTGTATTGAAAGAGGTGTGCCTTTTCTTACCCCCATTTGAGTCTAGAGCCCAATTAAATAATTCAGCAGCAAGGTTTTTTGTGAGTTTAAAGAAGGTTAGTTATTCTCAAACACATCCTTTTCCTTCAGGTACCAATGCCCGAAGAAGGCATTGGTGACCATTGACTTTCATTGAATTGGCTGATGTTTATATTTGGCAAAATATTGCCGTAGTTTGCTGTTGCCTTCCGCAGTATGGCTGACCAGGAAACACTCCTGTTCTTATCGTAAGATGTATTGGAAGGATTCAGAGGCTGAATCTCACACACACACTCATACAAAGATTAGGTACAGCTAAAGGTCATGTTTACACATGACAGTTATCTTACTCCCTGGTTTACGAACTCCGGTCCACGTTACAGGCCTAGTTTGGATTTGATGCTTCAATGAATAATCCAATGGATGGATTCTGAACTTTGGCTTGCTGATGTCTTGCAGCTTGTTTTGAGTCTGATTCACAGACTTACTAAACTGATGGTTTTGATGACTTTGGTGCTTCTGCCTCCAAACTGCTCTTAGAAAATCCTTTAAACAGAAAAAGACAAAGCCATGTGCTTTTTCATAAGTTCAAGTCCTTTTCCAAAAAGGTGCAATGTTCATTTTGATTCACACTCTGTGTTTTGCATTTAAGCCTCTGAGGGGCTGAGATATTCATCGTCATACAATGAGATGGTGATCGGCGCCACTCACTTCCATCTGCCACCAATTGAGTTTCGATCTTCCCCTTTGTCAATATGAAACAGAGTTAGGCAGTCTGTAAATTCCACAGGGTGGGATTTTCCGGACATTCCCACTGGCAGGTTCCCCGGGGGTGTGGCTGGCGAGCGACGCAAATGGCCATTGACTTCAGAGGGACTGGAATATCCCGGCGACAGCCAATGGCGAACCACCTCCGCCACGTGAAAACCTGCTGTTGGGTGGGGCCGGAAAATCCCGGCCATTGTCTTTTGTGTTGGCCCTTTCTTAAACAAAGAGATGTGTGAATTCCCCAGATGGCTGTGAATGTCCATATTTGATAAGATATTAGCTTGACATTTGATCCTGTCTGAAGTAGCAAATGTCAAACATTACATGATGTGCAGCAGCCATTTACACAGTTTATTTGTGTCCAGTTCTTAAAAATATTGCCTGCAAGTTTATAATATACTGGGAATGACAGTACCAAGTAGAAAGAGTCTTCAGCAGCCTGGACTAGATTTAGACAAGTGGAAAAATATCCTAAATTGCAATTATCTAGCGAATTAATAAAATACTTATGTTTGATCAGCGAGATATTTTCATACCCTTGGTTGACTTCTGAACTATGGTTTATTTCCTCAACTTAATCTACTTTTTGTAGAAAGAGAGAATACATGGAAGACATGTGTAGCTGGTGCTGTAAGTGCAAATGACAACACTGTTAATTATCAACAAATTCACAAGTTGGTAATAGTTAAAGTCATGTGTGGTATAAATATTGTCAGAAATTGGTGTGAGTCACACATGGTGCTCAGGCTGCCTGTCAGCAATATTCTGGTTATATACTATCCAATAAAAATATTACATTGAGGATGAACCGACGTCTGCTAAAGGTGGAGTAATTCACTGTGACACTACATTCCGAACCTAAGGCAATGTGAGGCGGCGTTGCCATGGTGAGATTCACTGCCATGGAATGTAGCTGTCTTGGGTGCAGGCCTCCTGAGAAGCTATTTTTGTCTCCAATTTTTTTGAAAAGAAAATTGCAATGGTTGAGCAAGTTAAATGATTGTTTTGCTATGCTTATCAAGGAACTGAGAGTATCTGGAAGGCATGATTTCATGTTAGATGTGCAAGGTGTATGGATACCATGTAGTTGAGTGTTACAATAGCTGTTGTTGTGAGCATATCTTCACCCCAATACACTGTTTTTGTTAACCCTTTGGGGCATAGTGGGGTAAGTGATCTCCAAGCTGGTTGTCAGCCATTGAACCGTGTTGAATGCACCTTCTGTGGCCAACAAGTCTTGGCGTTGTAATCGAATCGGGAGGTCCTGGTCCAGTAGGAGGGGTGCCAGCACTGCACCACAAGACCTCCATGTTACAATAGTGCCGTGCGCAGTGCTGCACCATTGCTGGATTATCAGGTGGATTTGTGGAATGCAGCCTGTTAGGCATTGAAGTCGGAAATCAGTTCGCAAATGTGCATGTCTAAGCACGTATGCCGGATTTCCCAACCAGTCATATTTTTTAATGGGAAAAGTAGATCACACAACTGGCATGCCTGGGCCTTATTCACATTTAATTTTACTTTACATGAAAGCCCCTTCCTTCATTTTCATTGCTGTGGGTGAAGAATTGACAATATTGTGCTTCTCACCCATTTTATATATGATTGATAATAACTGATCATCCTCTGCCTTGGCCTGCTCAAACAGACCTGTAAAGGCCTATCCTATTCACACAAAGTTGTCTTTTTAAGATATTTTGGTCATTGTTGTTGCATTTTTCCCCCTGCTAATTGACTTTCCTGAAAATTCAGCTGTTTTTGTTTTGATTTTTAAATGCTTACAGTTCATACTCACGGGGTAGGATTCTCCCTTCTGGGGACCAAGTCCAGCAGAAAATGGGCGAAAATCACTCCAGACTTTTCCCTCGAAGGTCCGGGGTAATTCTCCATTTTACAGGGGGCGAGCAGAGCCCCGGCGTGTATCCAGCGGCTCTGCCTGCTGGCGGGGTCCTGGTAGCCAGACCACGCAGCCGTGCATGCGCACGGCAGCCGCAAGCGGGTCCACGCATGCGTGCAGTGGCCCACCTCGGCGTGGGCGCTGCTGACATGGCGGAGCCACACAGCGGACCCACGCGGAGGAAGGTAGGTCCCTCCCACATCGCGATGGCCCGGCGATCAGTAGCCCCTGATCGTCGGCCTGGCCACTGCTGAGCACCCCCCCCCCCCCCCCCCCCCCCGGAGTCAGATCCCCCCCCCCCCCCGCCCGCCCCCCACTAGGACCGTCGCCACGGCCGTCAGTCCCAGCTCCCGCCGGGTGGTACCGCATGTAAACCGTGCCGGCGGGAGTTCAGCCAGTCGACCGCGGAGAATTGTTGTGGCCTGTTCCAAAGGCCCCTGACAGGCGGCGCGTCAACCGCGCGCGCGGTACTGGCAGGTACACGGAGAATCACGGAAGTGCCATCACGCCAGATTTCCGGCATGAACGGCTATTTTCCACCTCCGCGCCGGGCATGATTCCGGCGTGGAGGGTCGGAGAATCCCGCCCTAGGTTTCTGCGGGTATTTACACAACATCATACAAAGTACTGACTGTAGACTTTCGTCTGGACACCTTAGATGTGGCAAGGGGAAGAGCAGTCTTGTGGGCCCACTGAATGGAGGAAGGAAGACAACTGAAGCCCAGTCTGGAATCCATGTCTGGAGATCATTTCCTCAAGTACCTGAACAAGACAGAGTAGAGCCGCCTCCCTTTCAGAAGGCTGCCATCTGGTTGCATCATCTGCTGCAAGTTGACCTTCAGGCAACATCGGGCAAAAGGAAAATTCTTCCTGTGAAACTGAAGGCTAACACCAGATGCTGCGAGATACATGTAAATCAGCCCAAAGATGTAGACTGCATCAGTCAGTCTAAAGTGTACAGCTAGATCTATTAATGGGAGAGACCAGGGAGTGGGGGTTCCAGCAGCTACTAGGACCTTAAGCAGGGGGCGGGGAGCATCTGAAGTTAGAAGGGGCTTCTGATGAACGTTCCCTCACTCCCTTCACTCCATGCCTGAACTCAATCATTTTTGAACTTCCCACAGACCTGGAAAATCAAATTGAAGCTGGCAGGAAATGGCCCTGAAGTGGCCATTAATGGTAAATTAAGGGCCTCAATTGGAGCAAGGACGTGCCATTCAAAGCCTTGCGCATCCCAGTGTAAAATTTCATGGGGAGAGTGCGGGAATCCAGAGGGAAGCCCATTCCTTCTATTTCTCACTCGCCATCCCACCTAAAAAGCCGCTATGGGAGAGTGTGAAATTCAGGCCACAGGGTATAAATGCAACAACATTATGGTGAACCATTATAAAGCACTGGTTTGGCCTCAAGTGGGAATATGGAATTTAGTTCTGACCAATACGCTTTAGGAAAGATGTGAAGGCATAAACAAGGATGCAAAAGAGATTTATAAGAATGGTTCCGGGGATGAGGGAATTCAATTATGTGGATGGATTGGAGAAGAAGAGGTTAAAAAGGGATTTGATAGGTGCTCAAAATCATGAGGGGTCTGGCCAGAGCAGACAGGATCCTTCTGTTCCCATTGGAGGAAGGATTGAGAACCAAAGGACACTAATCTAACATGATGAACTGAAAACCAAAAGTAACATAGGGTAAGACTGTTTTTAACATAGTGGCTTTCGAAGGGGTATTGGATAATTAACTGAAGTAAATAGAAACATGGAAATATAAACAATAGAAACAGGAGGAGGCCATTCGGCCCTTTGAGCCTGCTTCGCCATTCATTATGATCATGTCTGATCATCAAGTTCAATACCCTGATCCTGCCTTCTTCCCATATCCCTTGATCCCTTTAGCCCCAAGAGCTATATCGAATTCCTACTTGAAATTACACAACGTGTTGGCATCAACACCTTTCCATGGTAGCGAATTCCACAGAATTACCACTCTCTGGGTGTAGTAATGTCTCCTCACCTCGGTCCTAAAATATTTACCCCTTATTCTCAAACTATGACCCCTAGTTCTGGACTCTTCCACCATCAGGAACGTTTTTTCTGAATCTACCCTGTCTAATCCTGTTAGAATTTTGTAAGTTTCTATGAGATCCCTTTTCACTCCTCGAAACTCCAATTAATATAATCCTAACCAATTTAGTCTCTCCTCATATGATAGTCCCACCATCCCAGGAATCAGCCTGGTAAACTTTCACTGCACTCCCTCCATAGCAAATAAGGACACCAAAACTGCACACACTCCAGGGGCTGGATTCTCCCCTACCCGGCGTGACGGAGGGTGCCGGCGTAGGGGAGTGGCGCCAACCACTCAGGGATCGCGCCTCCCCAAAGGTGGGGAATTCTCCCCACCTTTGGGGGCCAGCCCCGCGCCGGAGCAGTTTGCACCAGAAGACTGGCGCAAACACCCGGCGCCGTCGGAAGCGGGGCTGGCCGAAAGGCTTTCGGCGGTCGGCGCATGCGCCGGCAGTGACGTCAGCGGCAGCTGGCCGCTGACGTCACTGCCGGCGCATGCGCGATGCGGGGTTCTCCTCCGCGTACGCCATGGCGGAGGCCGTGGCGGAGCGGAAGGAGAAAGAGTGCCCCCACGGCACTGCCCCGCAGAGTGAGCGGGGGGCCCCGATCGCGGGCCAGGCCTCCGTGGGGGCACCCCCCCCGGGTCCGATCGCCCCCCCGCCCCCCCAGGACCCCGGGGGCCCGCTCGCGCCGCTGAGCCCGCCGTTTCAGAGGTGGTTTAAACCTCGGCGGCGGGAGAAGACCTCCCAGCGGCGGGATTTGCACAACGCCGGTTTTTGACCGGCGGGAGAATTACAAAACCTGCGGGAGCGGAAATAACGTCGCTTCCCGCCTATTCCTTCCCACGCAGGGTCGGAGAATTTCGCCCCAGGTGTGGCCTCACCAATGCCCTATACAATTGCAGTAAAACATCTCTTTTCCAATACTCAAATCCTCTCGTTATGAAGGCCAACTTACCATTTGCCCCTTCACTGCCTGCTGTTCCTGCACGCTTACTTTCAGCGACTGATACACGAGGACATGAAGTTCTCGTTGAGTATCCACCTCTCTCAATTTACACCCCACACAAATAATAATCTGCCTTCCTATTTTTGCTACCGAAGCGGATAATCTCACATTTATTCACATTATACTGTATCTGTCATGCTTGTAACCACTCACTCAGCTGATCCAAATCCCGCTGAAGCTTCTCTGCATCCTCCTCACAGCTTATCCTCCCACCCAACTTTTATCACTGAAGGTCTATGGGGAACAGGTGAGAAAATAGAATTAGCTGATTCGCTCTTACAAAGGGCCAGCAGGGACACAAAGAGCTGAATGGCCTCTTTTTCTTGTGGCACATCTGAATCATTTGCCACATTAGAACTTTCCAGAAACTGGTCACTGGAAGTGCCAGACATCAGGTGACTTGTGGCAGACATCTTGAGCCACTGTCTTTTCTTTCAATCAGGTCAGTATATGGTAGGTCAGCCAGTGAAATTACAGATGAATTTCACCCATGCACATTGTGACAGAGGTGATAAGGAAAAGAGGTGATCAGGGTAGATTGAACAGCTGAGGCTGTTCCCGTAACAGCCTCCCCGAACAGGCGCTGGAATGTGTTGACGAGGGGCTTTTCACAGTAACTTCATTTGAAGCCTACTCGTGACAATAAGCGATTTTCATTTCATTTTTCATTTCATTTCGATAAAAGACTTGGGGCCAGAGGGTGGGAGGGCAGGAGGAGGGATGGGCGGTTTGGAGTGATCAAACAGAGGTCTTAAAATTTTGTTTAATAGGGCACATGTGAAGGTGTTTAATAGAGCGTTTGTGAGGAAGATGTTCCCACTTTTGGGCGTCTAAAATTAGAGGTTATAAATATAAGATAGTGATTAATAAATCCTTGAAGGAATTCAGGAGAAACGTCCTTACCCAATTTTTAACCCACTGGTGTAGTTGAGGTGAATAGCATCGATGCATTTAAGGAGAATTTTGATAAGTACATGAAGCGGAAAGGAGTGGAAAGATATGCTAACACAGTCAAATAAAGTTGGGTGAGAGGGAGTTTGTATAGAGCATAGACTAGCACAGACCAGTTGGGCCAAATGGCCATGTAATTCAATAAACCAAGTGTACAATACGGCAAACCGTTTACTGAAATCAGGAATCAGGGGCGGAATCTCCGACCCCCCCGCAGGGTCGGGGAATCGCCCAGGGGCCGGCGTGAATCCCACCCACGACGTGGCCGGAATTCTCTGCCACCCGGGAATCGGCGGGAGCGGGAATCACGCCCCGCCGGTCGGCGTACCCCCCGCGGCAATTCTCCGGCCCGCAATGGGCCGAAGTCCCGCCGCTGCCAGGCCTCTCCCGCCGACGTGGTTTAAACCACCTCTGTGCCGGCAGGATTGGCGGTGTGAGCGGGCCCCCGGGGTCGTGGGGGGGGGGCGTGGGGCAATCGGACCCCGGAGGGTGCCCCCAGTGGCCTGCCCCGTGATCGGGGCCCATCGATCGGCGGGCGGGCCAGTGCCGTGGGGGCACTCTTTTTCTTCCGCCGCCGCCGCCACGGCCTCCACCATGGCGGAGGCGGAAGAGACGCCCTCCACCGCGCAGTGCATGCACCGGTGGTGACGTCAGCGGCTGCTGACGCTCCGGCGCATGCCCGGACTCACGCCGACCGGCGAAGGCCTTTCGGCCAGCCCTGACGCCGGCCAGCGTAGCGCCAACGGAGCGGAAGCCACTCCGGCATGGGCCTAGCCCCTTTGAAGGTGTACCTGTGCAAGAGACCCGAGGTGTTCAAGTGAAGGCAAGCATCCAGCAGAGGGCAGTAGAGCGGAACTACTGATTGGCTGTTCCGGGGAAATTTACATACGTGCAGTGCCATCAGCGTAATTTGAAGGTGGTTTGTGGAGGGGCTGTTGTCAAGTGACAGTTGAACCCGAAAGGCTTCCTCAGTGTTTCCCCCCACCCCCTCCTCTAACAAAAAAAAACAATCGCAGTTGTTGGGAAGCGGGAGCGGGCTCCGCATTTTCGGCGGGAGCAGGGGCCTGTCAGGAAGGTGAGTGAGTGCCTTTAAATTTGCTTACCTTTCAGCGGGAGCGGCCTCCGGATTTTCGGTGGGAGCAGGGGTCTGTCGGGAAGGTGAGTACCTGTATACAAGTCAGGCGGTTACTAAACCCAAGACACTACACTTGTAGTGTCCCCCACCCTTCCACCTCCTCTAATCTAAGGGGTTGAGTGAATATCAGATAAGCTCTTCCTTTCTTTTTCTTGTTTTTTTATCTAGAGGTGATGTCAGGGAAGGCAGTACAATGCTCCTCCTGCAGAATGTTTGAGGTGAGGGACGCCATCAGTGTCCCTGCTGATTTCACCTGTGGGAAGTGCACCCATCTCCAGCTCCTCAAAAACCGTGTTAGGGAACTGAAGCTGGAGCTGGATGAACTTCGGATCATTCGGGAGGCAGAGGTGGTCAGAGAAAGAAGCTTCAGGGAGGTAGTTACGCCAAAGAATAAAGATAGATTGGTGACGGTGAGAGGGGCTGGGGGGAAGCAGTCAGTACAGGGATCCCCTGTGGTCGTTCCCCTTAGTAACAGGTATACCGCTTTGGATACTGTTGGGGGGGGGAACTTACCAGGGGTCAGCCATGGGGTACAGGTCCCTGGCACAGAGTCTGTCCCTGTTGCTCAGAAGGGAAGGGGGGAGAGGAGAAGAACATTAGTCATTGGAGATTCCATAGTTAGGGGGATAGATAGGAGATTCTGTGGGAACGAGAGACTCGCGGTTGGTGTGTTGCCTCCCAGGTGCCAGGGTCCGTGATGTCTCTGATCGTGTTTTCGGGATCCTTAAGGGGGAGGGGGAGCAGCCACAAGTCGTGGTCCACATAGATACCAACGACATAGGTAGGAAAAGGGATAGGGATGTAAGGCAGGAATTCTAGGGTGGAAACTTAGATCCTGGACAAACAGTTATTATCTCTGGGTTGTTACCCGTGCCACGTGCTAGCGAGTCGAGGAATAGGGAGAGAGAGCAGTTGAACACCTGGCTGCAGGGATGGTGGAGGAGGGAGGGCTTCAGATTCCTGGACAATTGGGGCTCATTCTGGGGTGGGTGGGACCTCTACAAACGGGATGGTCTACACCTGGACCAGAGGGGTACTAATATCTTGGGTGGGAGGTTTGCTAATGCTCTTTGGGAGGGTTTAAACTAGTTCAGCAGGGGATTGGGAACCTGAATTGTAGCTCCAGTACACAAGAAGCTGAGAGTAGTGAGGTCATGAGTAAGGTTTCAAAGTTGCAGGAGTGTACCGACAGGAAGGAAGGTGGTTTAAAGTGCGTCTACTTCAATGCCAGGAGCATCCGGAATAAGGTGGGTGAGCTTGCGGCATGGGTTGGTACCTGGGACTTCGATGTTGTGGCCATTTCGGAGACATGGATAGAGCAGGGCGAGGAATGGTTGTTGCAGGTGCCGGTGTTTAGATATTTCAGTAAGCTCAGGGAAGGGGGTAAGAGAGGGGGAGGGGTGGCATTGTTAGTCAAGGACAGTATTACGGTGGCTGAGAGGACATTTGATGAGGACTCGAATACTGAGGTAGTATGGGCTGCATTAAGAAACAGGAAAGGAGAGGTCACCCTGTTAGGGGTTTTCTATAGGCCTCCGAAAAGTTCCAGAGGTGTAGAGGAAAGGATTGCAAAGGTGATTCTGGATAGGAGCGAAAGAAACAGGGTAGTTGTTATGGGGGACTTTAACTTTCCAAATATTGACTGGAAACACTATAGTTCGAGTACTTTAGATGGGTCCGTTTTTGTCCAATGTGTGCAGGAGGGTTTCCTGACGCAGTATGTAGATAGGCCAATGAGAGGCAAGGCTTTATTGGATTTGGTACTGGATAATGAATCAGGACAGGTGTCAAATTTGGAGGTTGGCGAGCACTTTGGTGATAGTGACCACAATTCGATTACGTTTACTTTAGCGATGAAAAGGGATAGGTATATACCGCAAGGCAGGAGTCATATCTGGGGGAAAGGCAATTATGATGCGATGAGGCAAGACTTCGGATGCGTCGGCTGGAGAGGAAAACTGCAGGGGATGGGCACAATGGAAATGTGGAGCATGTTCAAGGAACAGCTACTGCGTATCCTTGATAAGTATGTACCTGTTAGGCAGGGAGGAAGTGGTCAAGCGAGGGAACCATGGTTTGCTAAAGCAGTTGAAACACTTGTCAAGAGGAAGGAGGAGGCTTATGTAAAGATGAGACGTGATGGTTCAGTTAGGGCACTCGAGAGTTACAAGTTAGCTAGGAAGGCTCTAAAGAGAGAGCTAAGAAGAGCCAGGCGAGGACATGAGAAGTCTTTGGCAGGTAGGATCAAGGATAACCCTAAAGCTTTCTAGACATATGTCAGGAATAAAAGAATGACTAAGGTAAGAGTAGGGCCAGTCAAGGACAGTAGTGGAAACTTGTGCGTGGAGTCCGAGGAGATAGGAGAGGTGCTAAATGAATATTTTTCGTCTGTATTCACACAGGAAAAATACAAAGTTGTCAAGGAGAATACTGAGATACAGGCTACTAGACTAGAAGGGCTTGAGGTTCATAAGGAGGAGGTGTTAGCAATTCTGGAAAGTGTGAAAATAGGTAAGTCCCCTGGGCCGGATGGGATTTATCCTAGGATTCTCTGGGAAGCTAGGGAGGTGATTGCTGAACCTTTTGGCTTTGATCTTTAAGTCATCTTTGTCTACAGGAATAGTGCCAGAAGACTGGAGGATAGCAAATGTTGTCCCCTTGTTCAAGAAGGGGAGTAGAGATAACCCTGGTAACTATAGACCAGTGAGCCTTACTTCCGTTGTGGGAAAAGTCTTGGTAAGGTTTATAAGAGATAGGATGTATAATCATCTGGAAAGGAATAATTTGATTAGAGATAGTCAACATGGTTTTGTGAAGGGTAGGTCGTGCCTCACAAACCTGATTGAGTTCTTCAAGAAGGTGACCAAACAGGTGGATGAGGGTAAAGCAGTTGATGTGGTGTTTATGGATTTCAGTAAAGCGTTTGATAAGGTTCCCCACGGTAGGCTATTGCAGAAAATACAGAGGCATGGGATTCAGAGTGATTTAGCAGTTTGGATCAGAAATTGGCTAGTTGATAGAAGACAAAGGGTGGTGGTTGATGGGAAATGTTCTGACTGGTGTCCAGTTACTAGTGGTGTACCACAAGGATCTGTTTTGGGGCCGCTGCTGTTTGTCATTTTTATAAATAACCTGGAGGAGGGCGTAGAAGGATGGGTGAGTAAATTTGCAGATGGCACTAAAGTCGGTGGAGTTGTGGACAGTGCAGAAGGATGTTACAAGTTACAGAGGGACATAGATAAGCTGCAGAGCTGGGCTGACAGGTGGCAAATGGAGTTTAATGCAGAAAAGTGTAAGGTAATTCATTTTGGATGAAATAACAGGAAGACAGAGTACTGGGCTAATGGTAAGATTCTTGGTAGTATGGACGAGCAGAGAGATCTCGGTGTCCATGTACATAGATCCCTGAAAGTTGCCACCCAGGTTGAGAGGGATGTTAAGAAGGCGTACTGTGTGTTAGCTTTTATTGGTAGAGGAATTGAGTTTCGGAGCCATGAGGTCCTGTTGCAGTTGTACAAAACTCTGGTGCGGCCGAATTTGGAGTATTGCGTGCCGTTCTGGTCGCCACATTATAGGAAGGATGTGGAAGCATTGGAAAGGGTACAGAGGAGATTTACAAGGATGTTGCCTGGTATGGAGGGAAGATCTTATGAGGAAAGGCTTAAGGACTTGAGGCTGTTTTTGTTAGAGAGAAGAAGGTTAAGAGGTTAATTGAGGCATACAAGATGATCAGAGGATTAGATAGGGTGGACATTGAGAGCCTTTTTCCTCGGATGGTGATGTCTAGTACGAGGGGACATAGCTTTAACTTGAGGGGAGATAGATATAGGACAGATGTCAGAGGTAGATTCTTTACTCAGAGGGTAGTAAGGGCGTGGAATGCCCTGCCTGCAACAGTAGTGGACTCGCCAACACTAAACGCATTCAAATGGTCATTGGATAGGCATATGGATGATAAGGGAATAGTGTAGAGGGACTTTAGAGGGGTTTCACAGGATGGCGCAACATCGTGGGCCGAAGGGCCTGTACTGCGCTGTAATGTTCTATGTTCTATAAAGATGCGGAGAATTCCGCACCTTTGGGGAGGCCCGACGCCGGAGTGGTTGGCGCCACTCCGCTACGCCGGGACCCCCGCCCCGCCGGTTGGGGAGAGTTTCACCCAGGAGTGGGCCAGGACAGCTATTATGCTGCAGATTCAGGTGAACACGTGCAACGGGTCAACCAAACCCCATTTCCCATATTATTAAGAGTCAAGATTATTCTACATTTGTATCACGAAGTACATTTGATTGGAAACACAACAGAAAGTCTTAGAAATTCGCAGCAAATTAGTCAGCATCAGTAACAAAAATGTAACTTAGATTGTTGCAGGTTTGTAGCATTCATCAGAACTCTTACAGACGCTGAGCTATCTGCAGCAAATTCCCAGTATCTTCTGTTTTTATTTTTGATTTCCACCACTTGCCGTTTTTCCATTCGATAAGTTCACAGACCTAATATGTTACTGAACATCTCCCCCTTTCAATAAATAATTCTTTGCATGATAGTGATGTACTCAAAAGCCCCATCATACAGAACCAAAGCTATTTATTATATATACACATGTGTGTATGTAATATCAGTGTGGCGACTAGTCGGTAGCATCACAGTTCATACTGAAAAGGTGGAAATCTGAGAGGAAATCAGGAATTCTGATGATCTGTGTCTGATTACCATCCCTCCCATGCTGATTTTATACTCTGTGGTCCTTGCCAGTGGAAAAATGGTTTCATCGACCTATTTCTTATCACCAGGAAAAATGCACGCACAAACAGGATTGTAGTTCCCACCAGGAGAGCAATTAATGTCAAAATGTTATAGAATTTTAGGACTTTGGAGAGGAAGCAGAAGAGCTTTACTAGAATGATTCCTGGGATGAAAGTTATGTGGAGCTTGGAGAAATTAAGACTGTCCACTTTAGAACAGAGAAAACTGCAGGGAAATTTGTTTCAAATCTTAATGGATTTGGATAAAAAGGAATAGAATCTGCTCCCAGTGACAGAATGGTCAGGAACAAGGGGACACTGATTTAAGGAGATTCACATAAGAATCAGAGACAAAAGGAGGAATCACATTATTTTTAATGCGGCAAATTGTTGTCATTTGAACTTGGAAGGGTGGTGGAAGCAGATTTAATGGTAACTTTCAAAAGGTAATTGGATAATTAATTGAAAAGAAAAAAATGAAAGGGCTGTGGGGAAAGAGCAGGGGAATGTCACTATTTGGATAGCTCTACCAATGAGCTATCACAGCTTTGATGGGCAGAATGGCTTTACTCTGTGCTGTATTATCCTACGATTCAATGAACACGTCTCCCTCTTTAATGTAGCTCTGAATCAAATAGGAAAAATTGGAATTGGAAATTCTGAGGTTGGGGTGGGGTAAGCACTGGCAGGAAACCTCAAAAAACAAAATTGTTTATATTTTAAATGATGAAGTGTATTTAAGAACACATTCAAATCTGTACAGATGCACCATAGAAGGCATTTTTTCTGGTTGTATCACAGCTTGGTATGGAGCCTGCTCTGCTCAAGACCGCAGGAAACTACAAAAGGTCGTGAATGTAGCCTAGTCCATCACACAAACCAGCCTCCCATCCATTGACTCTATCTATAATTCCTGCTATCTCAGAAAGGCAACCAGCATAATTAAGGACCCCACGCACCCTGGACATACTCTCTTCCACCTTCTTCCGTCAGGAAAAAGATACCAAAGTTTGAGGTCACGTAACAACCGACTCAAGAACAGCTTCTTCCCTACTGCCATCAGACTTTTGAATGGACCTACCTCATATTAAGTTGATCTTTTCTCTACATCTTGCTATAATTGTAACATTATATTCTGCAGTCTCTCCTTCCTTCCCTATGTACGGTACGCATTGTTTGTACAGCGTGCAAGAAACAATACTTTTCACTGTGTACTAATACATGTGACAATAATAAATCAAATCAAAAAACTTATTGCATTTGGATGATTGTACACTGAAAGTATTCTCTCTAATGTGAACCTTTCACTCACAATTTTCTTAGATTTAATAAAAATGTACAGCTAAATGTTACATGAATTCTATGTTATAATATTCATTAGTAAAATGCTTAGAAACTAGACTTTCGCAAGTGGACACAATGCAAACCTATTGTGTTGTGATCACCTTCCATTTGTTCTATTTTGGTGTCTGCTCGCGCAAATGTTAACAATACACTTTTGGCACTGACATACTGCGAATGCACATGCCTGTCTCCAAAACATCTGGCTCCAATTTAAAGAGCAATTATCATTATTCCTCCTTCAGGCAGTATCTTGCAATAAACATCAATCATTTTATTAATAAATAATAAACAAAAGCTGACTGACTTTTTGACAGCATGGCACCCTGTTACTATTTTAATTACAGCACACAGGAATGTTGTTCTTAAGTTTTTTGATGCTTGACAAAAAGGTCTGTCACTAGCAGTAAGACACATTTCAAAGCGTCTTCTCAAAGCATTATTTAGTCATTGCTCCAGATTCCAGACACTTTCATGTGCCGTTCGAGGTTAGTTGTTTATTCTTTCAGAATTGACGTTTTCTATCAGTGTGGTCTTTTATCTCAAAAGTCTCCACCATCTTGGGAATGCTAAGCTGTTTCTTCTAAAAGTAGAAAAAAAAAAGTAGTTACACAACATATGACTAATTTTATTTTTTGCTTATCAGTATTGCTCCACCAATAAAGATTGAACATATTTTATTGATGTCAATTGGAGACAGAGGGGCAGAGCCAGAGATTTTCCAGGTCAGTCTGCGCTCAAGGCAACCTAAGGCTCCAGTCATAGTTTTGAAGTGAGCCAGTTGAAAAATAAAATAAAACAAAATTGGCAGGCTAATTGTGCACATGCATGTATGAAGAGGAATGTTTTAAAACTTACTTCTTGCCCAGTTATAGTTTCATGCTTCCTTACTCTAATCCTAGACAAATCTGCTCTGTTTCTTCCCTTGTCAGGACAAAAACCGTTCTCTATGGCTCCTGCCAAAACTGAATGACCTTATCCTGTCTCCTCTTTTTAGTCATATCTGTGAGTCTGTTCAATCTCTTCCCTCCTGATATTAACCAGAATCAACTTCTCTTTATTCCAGTAAGACATTGTAACTTCAAAATTACTGTTGGCGATATCTGTGAAAGAATACATTATGTTTAGCATGTTCTGATGACATTCCTCTGACATCGTTTTAGCAGTTATTTTACCCCATGTAAAATAAACAGAATAGCAACTGCAATAAAATAGCCAACTGAGGAATTTCTTACTAATGCACTCGGCCTGCCTCCTCTCTGACAATACCTACACGGTTACAGGGAGAAGGCAGGACAATGGCACTAAGTGAATTGTTCATTCAGAGAACCAGTGTAGAAACGATGGGCTGAATGGTCTCCTTCTGCGCTGTAACACTTCTGTGATTTTCAATTTCTATTGTCAAATATCGGAAGGGTTTCATGTTACATGTGTCTGAAGCGGAAATTCTGCTGCCTTATGCCAATGGCACAGGTATGCACCTAGCACAGAGAGTGGCAGAAATTCAGAATTGTGTCCATTTGCCAGCACAGCTTTGCTGGTGGGCCTGTGTTTGAAGGCAAATTAAGTTTATGCTCCTCCATGGAACAAGCTCCATATTATATGGATTGGGATTTTTTGGGGCTTTCCTATCAAGGTCCTTGAAATGTCAATGGTTCTCAAACTACTTGCATGCTCTGAACTCCTTTCACCCTAAGTAGAATTTAATCTTGGCTTCAAACTTATGTTACATTCCAATGGTGAAAGCATCTGTTTGCTCTATGATGCTCGATCAATGCCTCCAGAAGCGAGATTGGACGACAATTGAAGGCTTTATTGGACTAGATGTTTCCCCCAGCAGCGCAGTTACAGAATGCAGCAGCTGGGGAGACACGGGCTCTTATACTCCGCCTTACTGGGTGGGACCAGCAAGCAGGCTCCACCAATGATCTTGCTGTCTCATGTACCTGCCACACCAATGGTCTTACAGCATTATCCAGGGTACCGTAATACCCCTAATACCGACTACCACACTCTATTTCTCTACACAAACCTTTAGCAGACAACCTGCATTGGTGGCAGATCACCTAACTTCTACCACCTGAACCACCATGAGAATCCCGATGATAATTAGCATGCAGACTACTGAGAGAGAGAGAGAGAGAGCCTGGAGCTTTGTGTTTACCCAACAATCTCAGTCACCAATCTTATTCTGTCCCTGTGATCAGAGATTACCTGAATGTTGATGTCATGGTAGTTTCTGTGATCTATATATGCCATGATATTTACGTAGGGCACATGGGGAAATCTAGGCGCCAAGGAAATCCTGAATTACACAGAAACAGAGAAAACAATTGACAACGTGAATTGAAAAAATGCAATATAGCGTCTCCCAAACAACAAGAGAAAGCCAACTTGCCAAAATTGGACAGGCCCAGTTTAAAATTGCTGTTCCGTAGCAAACAGCAAGGATGCCACCTTGTTCCATTTAAAACTGGCACTCAGCAAACTTTAAAGCCATAGGAAATAAAATTTGGGAGACACTGACACACACAGATCTACTGCTACATTTCCTCGGTATAAAATATGGTTTTCATTAGTGTTTTTTTCCCGCAGTATTAGAATTAGGCCCACAATTCCTCAACTTCCTTTTGCTAACCTATTTGGTACAGACAAATGTAATTTAAGTTTTCCGGATGATTTAACTTGTTGCTAGTTGCAAATAGTGCGGTGGTGGTATGTCCCATTTACCAACCAAATCAACTTGATAGCTCCATGCAGTGTACTTCTGTAAAAAGATGATAAAACTAGGATGTTGCCTGGTCGAGAGTGTTTCAGCTATGAAGAGAGGCTGGTTAGCCTGGCATTATTTTCCTTTTCTTAAAATTCATTTGTGGGATGTGGGCCTCGCTGGTTAGGCCAGCGTTTATTGCCCATCCCTAGTTGCCCTTCAGAAGGTGGTGGTGAGTTCCTTTTTAAACGTTGCAGTCCTTAAGGTGTAGGTACACCCACTGTGCTATTAGGGAGGGAGTTCCAGGATTTTGTCCCAGCGACAGTGAAGGAACCACGATATATTTCCAAATCAGGGTAGTGAGTGACTTGGAGGGGAATCTCCAGGTGATGGGGTTCCCAGGTATCTGCTGCTCTTGTCCTTCTAGATGGTAGTGGTCGTGGGTTTGGAGGGTACTGCCTAAGGAACTTTGGTGAGTTATTGCAGTGCATCTTGTAGATGGTACACACAGCTGCCACTGTTTCATCAGTGGTGGAAGGTTTGAAAGTTTGTGGAAGGGGAGCAATCAAGCGGACTGCTTTGTTGTGGATGGTGTCAAGATTCTTGAGTGTTGCTGAGGCTGCACTCATCCAGGCAAGTGGAGAGTATTCCAATTCACTCCTGACTTGTGCCTTTCAGATGATGGACAGGGTTTGGGGGATCAGGAGGTAAGTTACTTGCTGTAGAATTCCTAGCCTTTGACCTGCCCTAGTAGCCACAGTATTAATGTGGCTAGTCCAGTTCAGTTTCTGATCAATGATAATCCCCAGGATGTTAATTGTGGGGGATTTAGTGATGGAAATGCCATTGAATGTCAAGGGTGGTGGTTAGATAGGAGATGGTCATTACCTGGCATTTGTGTGGCGTAAATGTAAGTTGCCACTTGTCAGCCCAAGCCTGGATATTTTCCAGGTTTTGCTGCATTTGGACATGGACTGCTTCATTATCTGCGGAGTCGTGAATGGTGCTGAACATTGTGCAGTCATATGCAAATATTCCCACTTCTGACCTTATGATGGAAGAGAGGTTATTGATGAAGCAGCTGAAGATGGTTGGGCCTAGGGCACTACCCTGAGGAACTTCTGCAGTAATGTCCTGGAGTTGAGATGATTGACCTCCAACCACCACAACCATCTTCCTTTGTGTCAGGTATGACTCCAACCAGCGGAGAGTTTTCCCCCTGATTCCCATTGACTCCAATTTGCTCGGGCTCCTTGATGCCATGCTCGGTCAAATGCTGCCTTGATGTCAAGGGCAGTCATTCTCACCTCACCCCTGGCATTCAGCTCTTTTGTCCATGTTTGAACCAAGGTTGTGATGAGGTCAGGAGCTGAGTGACCCTGGCGGAACCCAAACTGAGCTTCCATGAGCAGGTTATTGCTGAGTAAGTGCCGCTTGATAGCGCTGTTGATGACTCCTTCCATCACTTTGCTGATGATGGAGAGTAGACTGATAGGGCGGTAATTGGCTGGGTTGGACTTGTTCTGTTTCTTGTGTACAGGACATAGCTGGGCACTTTTCCACATTGCCGGAGAGATGCCAGTGTTGTAGCTGTACTGGAACAGCTTGGCTAGGGGTGCAGCAAGTTCTGAAGCACAAGTCTTCAGTGCTGTTGCTGGGATATTGTCAGGGCCCAGAGCCTTTGCAGTATCCTGTGCCTTCAGCCGTTTCTTGATATCGTGTGGAGTGAATCATATTGGCTGGACACTGACATCTGTGATGCTGGGGATCTCCGGAGGAGACCGGGATGGATCATCCACTTGGCACTTCTGGCTGAAGATTGTTGCGAATGCCTCAGCCTTGTCTTTTGCACATATGAGAGCATAAAAGGTTGAGGGGAAACCTGATGGAGGTACGCAAATTTATGAGGAATATAGATAGGGTAGATAGGAAAGAACGTCTCCTGAGTAGAGGGGTCAGTAACCGGGGGGCATAAATTTAAGGTAAGGGACAGGAGATTTAGAGCGGATTTGAGGAAAGACTTCCTGACTCAAAGGGTGATGGCAATCTGGAACTCACTTCTTAAAAAGGTGGTAAAATCAGGACTTCTCACAACATTTATGAAGCATTTAGATGAGTACTTGAAACGCCGTAGCATACAAGGCTACAGACCAAGTGCTGGAAAATGGGATTAGAATGGATAGGTGCTTGATGGCCGATACGTATATGGTGGGCCAAAACGCCTCTTTTTGTGCTGGAAAAGTCTATTTGACTCTAGGCTGGACATTATTCCATTGATTGATTGAGACTGGGTGACTCTTCAGGGCTACGAGCACATTCCCTACAGTGGCACTGAGGGTGGGACAGATGGGAGGTCAAACCTCCAGGGACCTAGGACCTGCTTCTCTGTCAACACCTCCATGCAGCAATCCTGACCACAAACAGCAAAGCCTGCCCCAGGTGTTTGCTGAGCTGGTTGAACTGGATGGGGTTGCATTAGGAGTGGTACAATTAGCCAAAAGTGCTCAATGCATAGAAAAGGAGAAAAGAGTCAAGGTTTCTGATTATGGCCAGTGATATGCACAGACACGATTGGATAGAGATTCCTTTCAGCATGATTCGCCACAAGTTGATTGATACATTCAACTGAATGTCTTCTGTCGATTATTTTAACAAAACCAGTAAACCAGTCATTAAAGCAGCAAAATATTTAACCAATCTGCGCTTGTATTTTCAACATCTAAGATCTATTTAAATGAATAGCTATTCTAATTAATTACTTGATAAGCCCTTTCTGGATTTTGAAATCCCCCAAAAAATACTCCAGAAGGAACAATAATTGATAATATTAATCTATGGAAATAAAATATGCTGACAGACTCATTAAAGAAAATGATACATTGATCCGCGACACAATTTCTGAATTGACTGAAGTCCCTGAAATAACGTGGGCAGGGTTCTTCGTCAGCTGACGCCAAAATCGGGAAATATGATTGGGCAGAGAATCGGTTCTGACGCTAAAATTGCGGCGGGTGCTGATTTGACGCTAATTCGCAATTTTCCATCACCTCTACAGCAGCGTCAATGCGTTCCAGAATGCATAAACTGTAAACACCGTTTGCACATCATTAGCGGGTCCCACCCAGTATTCTCCGGGGCCTCCATCATTCTCCTCCTCGGATGGGTCGAGTTCCCGACGGCGCGGTTCACTAGTGCTTTTAAAAATCGTGAAACTGGTGTGATGGCCGATGAGGGAGAGAGAAAGGAGGTAGGACATGGAGAAACCTGACTGCAGGCTGCGGGGCCGGACACTGGCCGGGCTGGCTGGGATGGGGGACCCTGCCAAGGCCGGGGAGATGGTGACGCGAGAACAGGCTGTGTGGCCGGGGTGACCCCCATGGGAATGGGGTGGTGTCCAGGTATGGGCCGCCATTGCCGCAGCCTGCAAGGCAGCCATCTTGCTGCACACCTTATTGACCACGCAACTTGGTCCCTGGTTCTGCAGAGTGACACCGGCCATTTGGGTGCCCCCACACCCCCCCCAACATTTGGGTGGCCCCAGCCCTGCACCCCAGCCCCCACACTCCATCCCACTGACTGCCGTCCCCCACCCTCTGCCATACCACCCCCTCCCTCCCCCACACCAACCAGCTGCTGGGCATCAAGCAGCCCACCCAGGACAATGCCCACTGTAGCCCCTACTGAGTGGGGACAGTGGAGCAGCGCCAGCCGACAATACCTTTGGCAGCAGGGATGGGCGGCAGGGCCAAAGTCCCTACGGTGCTGGGCACCGACAGGGCCAGGGGTGCGGGGAGAGGGGGGACATGCATGGCAGAGCCAGCAATGCAACTGGGGGCACCGTGTAGCCCATTGGACCCGGTTGGGCATGGAGGTATTCACCATGCTAACATGTCGGTCATTCACCTCCTGCAGACAATGGATATTGGAATTTAACCAGCAATGGTGGCCTTCCTGCTAGTAGCCGCAGCCCTGGGGGATGCACTGGGGGATGAACAAGCTGCAGCTGTTCGAGGAGGAGGAAGCTGCAGCAGAGGAGCGTCCCCAGAGGAACAGGAGGCAGCCACCCAGGATGGAGAGCCAGCTGCCCAACAGGCTGAGGAGGAGGAGGTGCAAAGGAGGTGCCACAAGAGGCTTCAGTGTACTGGCAGCGTCTGTCATTCGAGGACCTGCTGGACGGGGCAGACAGTTGACGACTGTGCAGGGGGACGGTGCAACATATCTGCTGGATCTTGGTGCCCCTGGCATTGTGGGGAAATGGGAGAGGACACCTGCTCTCGGTGACCATCAGCGTTTATGCCACGGGTTCCTTCCAGGCGCTGAGTGAGGACCTGTACGAGATATCACAGAGCTCGATACACAGGGCATCCATGCCGTCAAGGAAGCCCTTTATGTCCGGTCGGCTCAATACATCCATTTGAATGTGAACCGAGCCCACCCAGATGCCCGGGCAGCGGGGTTCGCCACCATTGCCGATATGCCCTGGATCTAGGGTCGATCGACAGGATGCATGTTGCCCTACGAGCACCTGCCGATGACAGGGCACTCTACACAAACCAAAAGGAGTTCCACTTAATGAACATGTAGCTAATATGTGACCATCATACACGTCTATGCCCGATACCTGGACAGTATGCACAACGTCTCCATCCTGGCACACTCAACGATTCCTGACATGTTTGAGATAATCCCCTCCCCCAGCTGGGGGGTTGGCTCCTGGGTGATGGGGTTATCTACTGCGGTCGTGGCTGATGACGCCTATTCGGAGGCCACAGACCGCGCGGAGACTCGCTACAACTACACCCATGCAGCGACCAGTGGCGTGATCGAATAGTGTTTTGGTCTCCTGAAGATGCCTGGTACCTGTTCAGGTACCTGAACTGTTCTCGAGGAGTCCTCCAGTATGATGCTGAGAGGGTCGCCTGCATTGTGGTGGCCTGCTGCATCCTCCACAACATTGCGCAGCAGAGGGATGATGTGCTGGAGGAGGAGGATAAACGCCAGGTCTCATCCGACGAGGAGGATGTGGGGGAGGGTGAGGATGGACATGAGCATATATCATAGAGTTTACAGTGCAGAAAGGGGCCATTTGGCTCATCGAGTCTGCACCGGCCTTTGGA
Source organism: Scyliorhinus canicula (assembly GCF_902713615.1). Classification (NCBI taxonomy): domain Eukaryota; kingdom Metazoa; phylum Chordata; class Chondrichthyes; order Carcharhiniformes; family Scyliorhinidae; genus Scyliorhinus; species Scyliorhinus canicula. The sequence continues at coordinate 50,327,448 of NC_052149.1, read as the reverse complement.
AAGAGCACCCCTACTTAAGCCCCACACCACTACTCTATCCCCGTAACCCAGTAGCACCACACGGACATAGAACATACAGTGCAGAAGGAGGCCATTCGGCCCATCAAGTCTGAACCGACCCACTTAAGCCCTCACTTCCACCCTATCCCTGTAACCCAATAACCTCTCCCAACCTTTTTGGTCACTGAGGGCAATTTAGCATGGCCAATCCACCTAACCTGCATGTCTTTGGACTGTGGGAGGAAGCCGGAGCACCCGGAGGAAACCCACGCAGACACGGGGCGAACGTGCAGACTCCAAACAGATAGTGATCCAAGCCGGGTATTGAACCTGTGACCCTGGAGCTGTGAAGCAACAGTGCTAACCACTGTGCTCCCGTGCCACCTGTAGGGCCCAGGCAGGCCAGGAAGGCTGCATGACATGTGCGCCAGGGCCAATGAGCACGGGATGGTCTGACTGGTGGGGGTGGGGGGGAGGAACTGGCCAGGGGCATGGACATTGCATCCCACAGCCACACCCCCAATCCCTGCTCCTCCCCCCCCCCCCCCCCCCCCCCCCCCCGCCCCCCACCACCACCACCAGCCAACCCTCTCCGGAATGCATATCTACTGCAGTACAGACTGCGAGCCCTGGGGTGGCAGTAACACCAGGCCTGGTCCCTTGGGGTGGAGGATGATGATAACCAGGACTGCGATGAGCTATGATGCTTCGCCCGCATCGTATGACAACATCTGACTCCTACCCATGGCAGCATTTTCGACCGTCCACCTGGGTGATCCCTGCATGTGAGCTGGTCATTCCATCACCTGGTATCTTTGGATTCCTGGGGTGTCGGTGGTGAGGACAGTCTGGGGAAGGATGGGAGCCCAGCGCCACCCCACCCCCTCCTGCACACCCTCTCTGGCCAGCCCAGACCAGCCCACCCCTCACAACCATTTGACAGAGCACCGAGGCAGGTTGTAACAGTGTTAACAGGGGTTTAATATGAACAAACGTATACAGATTCATGCCCTAGCCCCTATAACTAAACTGTGCAGGTTATGTAGATTGGCCTTGCTAAATTGTCCCGTAGTGTCCATAAGGTTAGGTGTGGTTACATGAATACCATGGATCTGGGCAGGGTGCTCTTTCGGTGGGTCTGTACAGGCTCAATGGGTCAAATGGCCTCCTTCTGTGCTGCAAATATTCTGTGATTTCAGATTCCAGCATCCGCAGTAATTTGCTTTTATCCTGTGAATATATGATATGCTCTTGCTGACCATGTTCTAACCCCCAATCATCATCTCCCCTAACCCCATAATCTCTCCCACCTACCCCACCGACTAGAACCCGACAAAGGTTCCTCCCTATCTGCTTCTCCATTGTGTCCTTTTGCTGCAGGCTTTCTCATCCAACAGGCAACCATGTTGTCAATCAGAATGGTTGTTGGGTGGAAACCCCGGCGGAAACGTTCAAAATGTGTCACATTTGGCAAACCCATACATAGTTATCCCGACCATACTACTACAGAATAAACCTTTCAGACAATAATCGGGGCCAAGATTTTGTTCAGTTATCTTAAGAACTGAAGTGAAAGAAAAACATTTGTTGGTAAATGGCTGTTGGTTACTAGACCACAAATGACTTTCCTTAACCAACTAAAGTTAAATTTTGATAAGGATGATCTGACCACATTCAGCTATATGGGACAGAACATGATTTGGAATAACTCATATCTGTGATTTATTTATTTGTCTTTCTTTTGTCAACCCAAATTCAAGGTGACCCCTTTTTACATGATTTTTGAGACAATTAGAATCCTTAAGTAAGAAAAATGAACAGGCATCTTAAATTTCAGCATAAAACGCAATAATCTCTTATGTATAACAGAATTTAGCATTTGTTAAATTGCAAAAGGTATTGTCGAGCATCTTATTACTGCTCACAAATCCTGGAGCCCCATATTCCCAGTTTGATCAGCTAAAATTGGACAGCGGCAGATATGGCTTTTAGAGCTAATTCATGCTTGGAGGTCAGACTCTTAATCAGGATAAGTGGAGGGCATCCTGATGTACCATCCATCCAATTATACACCACTCCATTAATGCTGCTTGTCAGCAAAGTTGATTACTTAACCTTTACCCATGGAGTTTTATTGAATGTTGTAAAAGGCTATGAAAGTAAGCAATTAATTATAAATACCTATTAACGAAAGATGGCGATGACAGCAAGGATTTTTTGGGTAACATATTTTTTTAATTAGCAGAACTTTTAAACCTGCAGATTTTGCTGTCTTTTATATGACGTTCCATCTCCACCATACAAGGTGACAGCACCTGGTCAGGAGGGCAGAAACGCAGGTTGATTAAAGTCTCCATCATCGATATTTTAACTGATTGTTTGGCGTTGCACCGTGAGTGACAAGAAGTGACTAGTGCTGTTACACCTCCTCTTTCTTTGTGCAGAAATGCTTAGCTTTCTACCCAATGTGTACGTAATTAAAAGCCCAGTTGAAGACTGGTAATTACTGTAGTAAGGTTCAGTGGTCCAAGTAGCCTCCAATGGCAGGTCATTAATTAAGCTCACAGCATCCAAAAGGAGAGGAAAAAGCTGAAGGCATGAAAATGTCCAATTAGGGAGAATTGCCAGCTGATGCAAAATACAATAAACATTTTTGTATATATTGTTTTTATTTCAAATATTTTTATTCAAGGCTTTTTACATATGTACAAAAATATCAGAAGACCAAAACATCAACCTGTATATATTATATGTTGAGTGAAGATATATATATGTAAAATATATACAAAATCAACTCCCGGTTAGAGGACAAAGGGTCTAGGCTGACACTCCAGTGCATCATTGGGGAAGTGCTGTATTGTTGAAGGTGCTGTCTTTTGGATGTGACATTAAACTGAGGCCTTACCTGTCTCCCTTGGTTGGGTACAAAAGATCCCATGGCAATATTTCAAATAGGAATACGTGAGCTTGCTCTGCACAAACTGGCTGCCATGCTTCTTACATTACAGGACTGACTGCACTTCCAAAGTAATTAATTGGCTGGAAAGAGGTTTGGAAAATCTGGTGGTTACAAAAGACGTTACATAAATGCAAATCTTTCTCTCTCAATATGTGTGGACATTCTCCCTTCAGTTTGAACTAGATATTTTTTAGTGCTTTTGTTTTGCATTTTTAAAATTTGTCTTCCTGCATTTGTGAATGTATCAATTTGTTTTCTGCAGTTTAAGCATTGCCTTGTTTTCAAAATTATTTACTTTTGGGTCAATTTTAACCCACTAGTCTAGCACTCACTTAGCATAATTAACCGTCTTTTTGAGTACTTTATTTCAATTTTCCTTCAAATCAATTTCCTTAAGTAAAGTATGAATCTCATGCCCCTTGAACCATGCTTTTAATCTCATTTGTCTTCTTGACAATTATGTGAAGGAGCAAACAGCACTTCGCTTTTGTGTGTTTTTGTACAATTACAATAAAACCCCAATACAGGTTTTTAAAAAAGTGACCAAACAATTTTCCTCCCTGGTTTTGAACTGTTCGGCATGCACCAGAAAGACTTCCTGCTCTCCGTGTGCAAGATTGAGGAACAGGCTGTCAGCTGGACCAGTGTCAAAAGGTACAGATGGTTTTATGGAGGGAGACGTACCTGTTACTAATTAGTTTGGAGAGGGCATGCTCACGTAGGCAGAATACCAGTGATGCCGTGAGAATAACTGCTTCAGCACCAAGGAACCCTCAAAACAATTAAGGTATGGTGGAGGCTGTTCATGGCTATATTTGAGGAGCTATTTGTCACGGGTGGAGTAAATGAGGAAAATGTACAAACTGTAAATTCTGTTGGATGTTAAGGTTGTGTTAGTATGTTGAACATGTTTGGAATAAAATAACTTATAATAAAGATGTATTACTGGAAGGGGACACACGCAAACTGTAGATTATGGGATGGGGTGCCTGTTAGTGTGACACATTAGGGATAGTTTGCACAAACATTAAGCACATTCAAATGGTCATTGGATAGGCATATGGACGATAAGGGAATAGTGTAGAAGGACTTTAGAGGGGTTTCACAGGTCGGCGCAACATCGAGGGTCGAAGGGCCTGTACTGCGCTGTAATGTTCTATGTAATGTTCTATGTTCTATGTCAGAGCTGCAGTGTTTTGTGAAGATTGCTGTGTGCGTAGTCCTATTTAGAAATGGGAACGATATCAAGAACCTCATTTTGGTTCAGAGACTGTCAGACAAGAGTCACAGAGTGCAGACATTCCTGCTGTGAAATGGAAAGGAGTCACAGATGTCAGGCAGTCCAGGAGCAATGTGGACCTCACAATCCGAAGTCAGAGAAAGGAGACAGTGCAGAAGAGCAGTAAGAGCAATCATTCAGAGCATAATGTCCCCCAGCTGCAGGGAGGGACAAGGGCTGTGCGAGTCAAAGGAAAAATGCACAGCTTGATGTGTAGGGCTGTCTTACAGGGCTTGATGTGCAGGGCTGCAATGTGCAATGTCCCTGGGTGTGTCATGTACACCATCACAACAACAAGATTCAGTATTAAGAGTAAGTTTGGAGAACAGGTAGCATCTCTACCTGCACCAGGTAAACTCGGAGGCCCGCAGACAGTGAGGAAGGGAGAGTTAAACGTGTTCCTGTAATAGAGGTGTAGAACCACTCTCTCAAAACATAGGTAATATGGCGTCTTCCAAAATTGAAGCAAGATCGGTTCTGTCTGGAAGAAGTGTGGGAGGACCACTAAGCTGGGCTCTGGGGCCCCTTCTTGGAATGCAAACTCACTTGGTGCTGCTACAGCAGGCCGGGTCCCAGTCAATTACACAGGACTCAGAACCCCTTGCCCAGCAAGCAAGGACAAACCAGATTTCTAATGTAATGCTTTGAAGAGGTTTGGCACAACTCAAGAGGTTCATCTACCACAAGGGCTTCCATTCTATTGACATGCAGTTGGTGTGTTACCATCAAAATCACATCCTGCACGTGTGTGCATGGTACCCTTGGGAGTTGTCATGACTCTTCTCAGGCATTCCAAGGTTCCTGGGATTTTTGAACCAGAAGGTCCGCAGGGGATATGGGCTACACACTTAAATATTTTCTCATGCCTCTGGTGCATCGCATTCAAACTCCAGCCGAGGAAGGTTACAACGCTGCTCATGCCACCACACGCTCCCTCTTAGAGCAGAGCATAGGACTGCTGAAGATGCCATTCAGATGCCTGAACCGTTCATTCTGCAATGTGCACTGGAGAGGGTTTGCTGCATAGTATCATAGAATTTACAGTGCAGAAGGAGGCCATTTAGCCCTTCGCGTCTGCACAAACCCTTGGAAAGAGCACCTTACATAAACCCACGCCTCCACCCCACCCTCGTAACCCAGTAACCCCACCTAACATTTTTGGACACTAAGGGACAATTTATCATGGCCAATCCACCTAACCTGCATATCTTTGGACTGTGGGAGGAAACCTGAGCACCCGGAGGAAACCCACGCAGACACTCGGAGAAAGTGCAGATTCCGCACAGACAGTGACCCAAGCCGGGAATCGAACCCGGGACCCTGGAGCTGTGAAGCAGCTGTGCTAACCACTGTGCTATTGTGCGGCCGACGGTCGCAGTTTGCTGCGCCCTTCACAATCTGGCTATGCAGAGAGTTGAGACCCTGCCAGAGGGTGAACTGGAGGAGGAGAAGAAACCCTTCTCAGAAGATGAAGATGAGGAGGTGCAGGAAGCCTGGGGGATTCTGAGGGATAACATGAGCACCCTGATATCTTGGGGGAGGGGAGACGTGGGAGGTGTATCCGTCATACCTTCATAGCTGAAAAGTTCCAAGAGGAGTAAAACTTTAGTCTGATATTATGAGACAACTCCTCAAGCCCTCCAAGCCATTTATGACTTCTGGGGAAATAGCCGAACCATCTCTGGGAGGATGGTTCCTGCAATTCGGACTTGGGCCTGAAATTCTCACAACTCACTAGGTTCAGACCTTAGCAGTGGTCTTCGGCGTCCTGCTAATGTGCTCACCTGGATTATTGTGTGAAGCTTTGGTCTCCTTATCTGAGGAAAGATGTTCTTGTTATAGAGGGAATACAGCAGACTGATTTCTGGGATGGTGGGATGATCATTGAGGAGAGATTGAGTTGATTAGGATTATATTTGCTGGATTTAGAAGAATGAGGGGGGAATCTCAGAAACCTATAAAATTATAAGAGGACTAGGTAGACTAGATACAGGTAGGACTGCTATATCCTGATGCCTGTGATGACTTTGGTGGACGCTCTCAGGTGCTCTGAGCTCTGGTCAGGGGCAGAAACACCCTTGGTGGATTGCGCTGCTGGAGTTCGTTCAGACACAGGCAGAGGGGACTCAGAGCATCTGTACATCCTTGAGCATATTGAGTGGAGGCCCCCAGAGTGTCCTGCTGATGCTCATCTTTCCTGTTGGTACCAGAGGGCCCCGGTTTGATTCCTGGTGCAGGTGGGACACTTGGAGGGAAGTCAAGCTGCCTAGTCCTCAGGTGCTTGCCTCCTGATGGTACCCACCAAAATGTGTGGCCATGGAATGCAGGGCTGAGCACAAATCCTGCAGGACCTGCAGGACTAAGGTCTCCATGGTGGTGGCCAAACTTCCCATGGCGGCCTCACGGTACTCACATATCTGAACAATCAGACACGGTGTGGATGGATTCCTCTATCATGTGCTCTACTCTGACGAGTAACTGTCGAAGCTCTGACAAATGTGCTGCTGTCTGCCATTGCATCTCCACCAGTGAGCTGACAGCCGCTTTCAGAGGCACAGCCTGACTGGGACTGAGCAGGTGGCTGTTCTCCAGCAGCACTCCCGAGTGCCAAAAACCTGGGCTGTCCCAGCCTTCGAATGCTGCAGGAACGTGTCAGCGAGGCATTCTCCAGAAAGGTGACCTCGAGTATAACCTTGATCTACGGCCCAGTGGAGGTGGGTTTCTGTGGTGGAGGTACGGGTGAGTGCTGTTCTGGTTCTTCCAGAGCCCCGTGATCCATTTGCTCCAGGGGCTCGGAGTCCTGCTGGGCTGGCTGGCTAGCTATCCATGGTCTGCTTGTACATGCAAAAGACAAAAGGAGAGTTTTAGTGGTTGAGCTGAAGCTGATTCAGAGTTCATAACACTCAGTGTGAATTGCTGGATTGGGTGAAGTGATGGAGCTGAGAGCCATACTAGGTTGTTGCAAGAAGCTAAACTCTGTATTTCCTCAGGGGCAATCCCTGTCCTAGACAGCGAGTTCTTCTGCAGTCTCTTTGAACTCGGTGAGGTCGAAGATCTCATGCTGTCCCTCGCCCTGGCTGGGCTTGCTCTCGCTTGTTGAGCGCAAGTTTGACCTATATGGGACAGAGATTGGAGTTCAGGCAACAAGTCAGATGGGATGGAGATGTTGTGAAAGTCCTTTTGAGAGAATAAGTGTTGATATGTGTCTCCCATTACTGAATGTGTGAGAACTGTAAAGAGAGCAGATGTTTAAATACATGATGCCATGCTGAGTTTAGAACATAGAACGTAGAACAGTACAGCACAGAACAGGCCCTTCGGCCCTCGATGTTGTGCCGAGCAACGATCACCCTACTCAAACCCACGTATCCACCCTATACCCGTAACCCAACAACTCACCCCCTTAACCTTACTATTAGGACACTACGGGCAATATAGCATGGCCAATCCATCTAACCCGCACATCTTTGGACTGTGGGAGGAAACCGGAGCACCCGGAGGAAACCCACGCACACACGGGGAGGACGTGCAGACTCTACACAGACAGTGACCCAGCCGGAAATCGAACCTGGGACCCTGGAGCTGTGAAGCATTTATGCTAACCACCATGCTACCGTGCTGCCCCTAATAAGCTTAGACAGGACTTAGCCTGGTGGAGAGGATGAGATCATTCATCCGATTCCTGAACTGCTTGGGGCTTCATGGGTGGGTGAAAACCAAGCTGACCTCCTGGACAATGGCCTCCCAGGGAAGAGAGATGAGGTTGGTGTGCTTTTTCATGCAATTCCTGGTGTACAGCGGGACCGATCTCCCCGGATATGGGCCTCGATGGCCCTGGCATTGAAAATCGGTGCAACTTTCTTCTTGCAGCTATTTGCCTTTTGCTTCTGGCTTCCAGACATGTTGGAAGGTCTCCTGAAGACCCTCCAGGTGGGCTGGAGAGAGTGATACAAGTGTGCTGGACTGTGTTTCGATTTGGTGCTGTGACCTTCGACCTTTGCCAGCTGAGAGTGAATGGACGAATCAGCTGCCAATTTGCCAGGAGAGTTACAGCGGAGCCGACCTGTGCATAATTAATGAGGTTCCAAGTGCTGAATCTAGGTCAGTGGGACAGGTGCTGCCAGAACCACCTGCCATCTCAGAGTCTCCAAATGGCTGAATTCTGTCCTCACTATCCAGTTGTACAACTGCAGTCTAGTTTTGAGATTTTAAGGTTGTCTAATTCTCCCACACTTCAGCCGCTACAGTGATCTGTCAAATGCGAAATTCACAAATAGAAGATTAATTTTTTTCTCCTTTTCAAGCAAATCAAAATAGTGAGGGAAAAAAAAACCTTTCACGATCATACTTGTAAAGCAAGTTCTGGTAGTGGATTACACCTTTTTACATATAACAAAAGGACTCTTTTCCACAGCAAAATACTACACTTGCTATCAGGGTTTATTGACGTGTTATTGATTGCAGAATGAGAAAGATGGCCAATCTAGCAGCATTTCACTGCATCGTAAAGATACATGTTCAAAATGATTGATTGTTGATCCTGGGTGGTGTGGTACAGTAGATTAGAACAGTACAATTTCGTGTCGAACGTTAGTTTTGAATTATTGAGGTAGGTATTGAGAGGATTAAGGCTGCCTCTAATAAGTTCTTGTCAGGCGCGAGTGTACAGTTCAAAACTGCCCATCCATTGGCACTAATTGACAATTTTATTTCTCACAGAAAGCTACAAAGACCCCTTTGTTGGTGCAATAAAATTGTAATAATGCAGTTGAAGAAAGTCCACCAAATGAAAATGACGGAATATTGTCACGAAACAATTAAGTAAATGTGATTCTGTGCTGAAGTCCTGCCTATATTTAAACAAAGAGTGCTTGTTGTTAACACCAGATGCATAACTTGAAAAATAACACTGGTTTTCCACACATGAAAATTACCAAACAATTTTCTGAGAATAAAACGGGCCAGCAACAATCGATTGTGAGATTCATTTACCGTTGGTCTCTCTCTCTCCCCAATGCTGTGTACTTATGTGTGCTTATCACTCTGTAAACACATAATGCTTATTGCTTATCCTCACTTCTTTGCACATGAATCTTAAATTAAACTCTTATTCCATTTCTTAAGATCTTGTTTTATTCTGGGCAATAAGTATTTCAAAATGTATATAGTAAACCGAATGAAAACAACCAAACTATGATGGAACTGGCCTTGTCATGCTTCTACGCAACCAACTGTTTTGTTGATGTACCATTTGTCAATGTTCCCTGTTGATTATTCTTGTGTCTACTATGTACGTACTGTCAACGTTCCTCGGCCGCAGAAAAATACTTTTCACTGTACTTCGGTACATGTGACAATAAATCAAATCAAATCAAATTAATAGAATGCTGTAACCTTAGGAGTTTATGACCAGGAACCTGGTGCTGGATTCTCCAAAAATGGGGCTATGTCCCCATGCCAGCGTAAAAACGCTGGTGTTTCACTCTGGACTGTCCTTAAGAAGGTCCTGAGTGATTCTCCGACCTGCAGGGGGCTGGCTAGGAGTGCTTCTCGCAGCTCTGACTGCAGATATGGGGCCCTGCACCTCTGGTCGGGAGTCTGCGCATGCGTGCGGTGGAGGCCTGCGGCGGTCGCACCGTGCGACATGGCGGACTCGCACCGTGGACGGTCATCAAAAATGTAGGCCTCCCCCCGAGATCGCGCGACGCGGGTCCGTGCCGCCCGATTGCTCCCCTGGCGGTCCGTGAACCCCACCCCGGTGGTCGATCCCCTGACCCCCACCAGGGAGGCTGTGAACTGAGTCCGCAGCCGCCACCCGATGTTCCCGGTGGCCAATATGTGGTTAGAACCAGGGCTTCGGGAACTCGGCCAGTTTTGTGCAGAGAATCGCGGGGGGGGTGGCCTCTGTCAATGGCCCCCTGCACGTACCGCGTAAGATCGCGCGCAGGTGACTCCTGAGTGATTCGCCGGGGACAGAGAATCGCCTCAGCAGCGCTGGTCCCGATTGGGCCATTCTCCGCCCCGCGACGAACCCGATTTTGGCGCGGAGGCTCAGAGAATCCAGCCCCTGGTCATTTTGTCCAAAGGGTTTAACAATACAAATGTAACTTCTATAAAACATGTGTTTCCATCACATGCTTGTGTTTTGGAGGCACACACTCCAGAATAAAGGCACTTGAGGGCCTTGCACTGGAGATTTCCTTTAAACATATTCCTAATAACACTTGCAGATTCAAATAATCTCTGCTCTAACAGACCTATCAACAACTGCTGATAACCTTCCTCTTACAATAGCATTCTTTAACATAGGTATGTTACCCACAAGGTCACAGGATAAATACAGACCAGATATTCCATCATCATATCTAACTATCTCTTGACTGAGTCCAAGGTTTTCACCTCCACCACTGCACCTGAGAAAATATTCCAGTTTTTGCTCATTTGGTGCACAAATAAGTTTATTCTAATGCATGTCCTAAATTCTCTTTTTACTGGTTTTATTTTATGCCTCACTTTTCGTCTCTTAGCTTGAATTACTGATACCCTTTAGTTACCTCGGCACCAAGATACCACATAATGAGTTGAACTGTATTAGCACCAAAGAACCCTGAGTTGTGAAAGGGACCATCGAACATTGCAGAGCTCAATCCTCCAGATTTTCCTGTGTCTATCATTTGCATATGCATTGGAGAATCCATTGACACAAATCGAATACAAATTTGGTGCAATGTGCTGTGGAATTAAAGTGAAGGTGGTGAAAATTGAGCCTGTGTTAAGGTTGGCGAAGTAGGCTGTGGACCAGTGTGATAGTGGCAAATTATTTGTTTCACTCACTTCATTGCCAGTTGACTACATTGTATTGCTCATGTGTCTTTTTCCCCCAGTGTTATGATCCCTGCTGATGTTACAACTGGGCGATCAGGTCCTAGAGCTGCACCCCAGCTCAATAGATCCTTTTATTTTCTTGTTTAGAGATGTAGATGAACAGAATTTCAAGGCTGACGATCAACTTTTAACAAAAGAATAAAACTTTAATTAAACAAGAAAGGACCAACTATAATATACCATTCCTTCACCCCAGCGATATCTTAATACAATTATAAAATAGATCTTATACTCCCACTAAGCACACAGTCTATGTAAACCACCAGGCCAACTGTGGTCGGACATCACAATCTGAAACCAGGTGATAGATGCCGCCCAATACAACTTCTGTGGAATTAACATCAAAACCTGTCATCCTGTGAACCACCTCATCTCACTGGAATTCTGACTTCCACACAAGTGTTTCCAACTCCACTCTCAAAGAACACACATGGAATCTTCCTCCAAACAAAGATTTCTCTTGGTGCTTTCACCAAGGGGTCATCTTCAGGATTTCAATCTCTCCTTTCGGTGTTCCTCTGCTTTGGATTGCCATGTGCATCCAGGTTTCCACACGATCTCTACGGCGCCTAGCCATACCAACAGAACACCGCAACTTCACAGGCTGTATTATGATGTCACCAAACTTTTGATTTACCTTGGATGTCTGGCCTCCCATCTAGTTGACTTTAAACCTGGTTCCTGCAGCTGTCTCTAACTCTGAGCACTTTCTCTGCTTTTTTTCTTTAATTCCCCTGAACAGGACCTTGTCGAGCTTTGTTCCTTTAACTTAACTATCTTCCTCAGACATTATTTTTGTCCTCACACCCTGACTTTTGAGACCTTTTTCTGTTCTTATGGATATTCTGCTTTCTTCAGCTCCCTTGTCCCATCTAGCATCTCCTGGCACTAGCTTAGAACTAACTTAAAATCTATTTCTGTCCGAAAGTGGTCCCTGGTCGCTAAGCAACAATCCAGTTTTCCTTTTAACCCTGTTTGCTTTCATGTCAAAAACCCACATTACCAAGCATGCATCTAAACCAAACTGAAGTTATTAATGCTTTTAAATACAGAAACTCAGAATTAAAGGCCGGGATTCTCCCAGAACCGGCAGGCGGGCCGTACCGGCGCCAAAGAGTGGCGTGAACCATTCCGGCATCGGGCCGCCTGGATGTTGGATTGGATTTGTTTATTGTCACGTGTACCGAGGTACAGTGAAACATATTTTTCTGCAAGCAGCTCAACAGATCATTCAGTACATGGAAGAAAAGGGAATTAAACAAAATTCAAGAAAATACATGATAATACATAATAGGGCAACACAAGAAATACAATGTAACTACATAAGCATTGGCATCGGTTGAAGCATACAGGGTGTAGTGTTAATGAGGTCAGTCCATAAGAGGGTCATTTAGGAGTCTGGTGACAGTGGGGAAGAAGCTGTTTTTGAGTCTGTTCATGCGTGTTCTCAGACTTCTGAATCTCCTGCCCGATGGAAGAAGTTGGAAGAGTGAGTAAGCCGGGTGGGAGGGGTCTTTGTTTATGCTGCCCGCTTTCCCCCGGCAGCGAGAGGTGTAGATGGAATCAATGGGTGGGAGGCAGGTTCGTGTGATGGACTGGGCGGTATTCACGACTCTCTGAAGTTCCTTGCGGTCCTGGGCCGAGCAGTTGCCATACCAGGCTGTGATGCAGCCCGATAGGATGCTTTCTATAGTGCATCTGTAAAAGTTGGTAAGGGTTAATGTGGACATGCCAAATTTCCTTAGTTTCCTGAGGAAGTATAGGCGCTGTTGTGCTTTCTTGGTGATAGCGTCGACGTGAGTGGACCAGGATAGATTTTTGGTGATGTGCACCCCTAGGAATTTGAAACTGCTAACCATCTCCACCTCGGCCCCGTTGATGCTGGCAGGGGTGTGCACAGTACTTTGCTTCCTGAAGTCGATGACCAGCTCTTTAGTTTTGCTGGCATTGAGGGAGAGATTGTTGTGTTGCGGAATTCTCTGCAATTCCGGGGGCTAGGCCGGCACTGGAGTGGTTGTTGCCGAACCAACCGGCGGCGAACGGCCTCCGCCGGCTGCCGCGAGTTGGCACATGCACGGGAGTGCCAGCGTGTTCTGCGGCATGCGCAGAACTGCTGGCGTGATCCCTGCGCATGCGCAGGGGGTTTCTGTAAAGCTCCGCGATGGCCGGCGTGGAGGGAAAGAGTGCCCCCACGGCACAGGCCCGCCCGCAGATCGGTGGGCCTCGATCGTGGGCCAGGCCACCGTGGGCCCCCCCCCCCCCCCCAGTGCCGGATCCCCCCGTGATCCCCAGAGGGCAGGCCGCCCTCAGAGCCAGCTCCCGCCGGTATGGACCTTGTGTATTTTACGCCGGCGGGACCAGCCGAAAACGGGCGGCCACTCGGCCCATCGGGGCCCAGAGAATCGCCGTGGGGGGGGGGGGGGGGGGGGCAATGCCAACGGGCCCTGACCGGCGCGACATGATCCACACTCCCGCCAAAAAAATGGCGCTGGAGAATTCGGCAGCCGCCGTCGGAGTGGCGGGGTGGGATTCACGCCGCCCTGGCGGGGGGTCGGAGAATCCCGCCCAAAATTTCTGAAAGCTATACCCACAATACAAATATTGATTAAGAACATAAGAACTAGGAGCAGGAGTAGGCCATCTAGCCCCTCGAGCCTGTTCCGCCATTCAATGAGACCATGGCTGATCTTTTGTGGACTCAGCTCCACTTTCCGGCCCGAACACCATAACCCTTAATCCCTTTATTCTTCAAACATCTATCTATCTCTATCTTAAAAACATTTAATGAAGGAGCTTCACTGGGTAAGGAATTCCATAGATTCACAACCCTTTGGGTGAAGAAGTTCCTCCTAAACTCAGTTCTAAATCTACTTCCCCTTATTTTGCGGCTATGCCCCCTAGTTCTGCTTTCACCCGCCAGTGGAAACAACCTGCCCGCATCTATCCTATCTATTCACTTCATAATATTATATGTTTCTATAAGATCCCCCCTCATCCTTCTAAATTCCAACGAGTACAGTCCCAGTCTACTCAACCTCTCCTCATAATCCAACCCCATCAGCTCTGGGATTAACCTAGTGAATCTCCTCTGCACACCCTCCAGCGCCAGTACGTCCTTTCTCAGGTAAGGAGACCAAAACTGAACACAATACTCCAGGTGTGGCCTCACTAACACCTTATACAATTGCAGCATAACCTCCCTAGTCTTAAACTCCATCCCTCTAGCAATGAAGGACAAAATTCCATTTGCCTTCTTAATCACCTGTTGCACCTGTAAACCAACTTTTTGCGACTCATGCACTAGCACACCCAGGTCTCTCTGCACAGCAGCATGTTTTAATATTTTATCATTTGAATAATAATCCCTTTTGCTGATATTCCTACCAAAATGGATAACCTCACATTTGTCAACATTGTATTCCATCTGCCAGACCTGAACCCATTCACTTAACCTATCCAAATCCCTCTGCAGACTTCTGGTATCCTCTGCCCTTTTCGCTTTACCACTCATCTTAGTGTCGTCTGCAAACTTGGACAAATTGCACTTGGTCCCCAACTCCAAATCATCTATATAAATTGTGAACAATTGTGGGCCCCATACTGATCCCTGAGGGACACCACTCGCTACTATTTGCCAACGAGAGAAACACCCATTTATCCCAACTCTTTGCTTTCTATTAATTAACCAATCCTCTATCCATGCTACTACTTTACCCTTAATGTCATACATCTTTATCTTATGCAGCAACCTTTTGTGTGGCACCTTGTCAAAGGCTTACTGGAAATCCAGATACACCACATCCATTGGCTCCCCATTATCTACCGCACTGGTAATGTCCTCAAAAAATTCCACTAAATTAGTTGGGCACGACCTGTCCTTTATGAACCTATGCTGCATCTGCCCAATGGGACAATTTCCATCCAAATGCCTCACTATTTCTTCCTTGATGATAGATTCCAGCATCTTCCCTATTACCGAAGTTAAGCTCACTGGCCTATAATTACCCACTTTCTGCTTACCTCCTTTTTAAACAGTGGTGTCACATTTGCCAATTTCCAATCCGCCGGGACCACCCCAGAGTCTAGTGAATTTTGGTAAATTATCACTAGTGCATTTGCAATTTCCCCAGCCATCTCTTTTAGCACTCTGGGATGCAGTCCATCAGGGCCAGGAGACTTGTCTACCTTTAGCCCCATTAGCTTGCCCATCACTACCTCCTTAGTGATAGCAATCATCTCAAGGTCCTCACCTGTCATAGCCTCATTTCTATCAGTCACTGGCATGTTATTTGTGTCTTCCACTGTGAAGACCGACCCAAAAAACCTGTTCAGTTCCTCAGCCATTTCCTCATCTCCCATTATTAAATCTCCCTTCTCATCCTCTAAAGGACCAATATTTACCTTAGCCACTCTTATTTATTTTATTTTGAACTACCTCAGTAACCTGACACCTCCCCCTTTGAAAGAAAGAAAGCATCATAACCATAACGATTTCTTTACAACGGCGTTACATCTACAAATTCAACATCACAAATGTCTAACAAAATAACTTATTGGATTACACAAGTTAGTTTATCTTATTTCACAACTCTACATGTTATATTATAGAATTGCAAATATTTAACCAAAGCAAAAGCAATAAAAGTAACAGTGTTATCAGAATCTGTACATCACAAAGTTATGATAACTTTATTTTTCCTGTTCCCAGTCTTCACCTGTAGGCATTGTCAAGCTCATGCTCATTTTCAAAACTTAAATGTGGTATACCGTACATTTTATTTAACAAAGTCAAAGTCAAAATGGTGCAAAATGGTTCATTAACAACTCATTTGTTCAGTTGTCAACATCTCGTTTAGCCATTTCAAGCATGTTGTTAATATGCTTCTTACATTCACTCAAAAAGGGTTTTGTTTGCCTGCTTGGTTTGTCCTTTGAATGTTTTGTGATTTTGTTGTTTCTCCCAGTCCCATTTCAAGCAAGTCTTTTTCAATTCTGTTTGAGCCACTTCCTCCCTCTGGAGTTTTATCATTTGTTCTAACCCTTCAAGATTTTTGCATAATTTGTAACGATTTCAGTTTAGTCTTCAACAAATGTTGAATGGTCTTTTGTCAAATTGTTAATTTGAATGTATTCCAACTGCTACGCCTTGTGGTTTAGCACAGGCAGGCACTGATCATTGACCAGGAAAGATCATTTTGCAATTTCAATTATTTTTGTTGACAATTCATAATTTCCATTTTTGCAGGCATTTCAGTTGTTTTCATGTCATCCATTTCTGATATATCAACCTCAGGAAGGCTTCTTATGTTGTCCACAAATTATCAGATACTTATCGCTGGAGTTTAGAAGAATGAGGTGGGATCTGATCAAGGTCTATAAATACTAAGAGGGATTGATAAAGTATATGTCGGCCAAATGTTCCCCTTGTGGGGAAATCTAGAATGAGAGGTCATAGATATAGGTTGAGAAGCAGTAGATTTAGAACTGAGATGAGGAGGAACTACTTCTTGCAGAGGGTGATCAGTTTGTGGAACGCGCTGCCCCATAGTGCGGTGGAGTGTGAATCATTAAAGAAGAAGGTAGATATATTTCTGATTTTAAAAATGGGTTAAAGGGATATGGGGGACAAGTGGGGAGGTGGATTTGAGACCAGGAAGAGATCAGTCATGATCTAATTGAATGGCAGAGCAGGCACAAAGGGCTGAATCGCCTACTTCTTCTCCAAATTCCTATGTTCTTATGATACAGGACAGGCCCAGAGCTGCCCCAGCTGTTTGTCTCCGTTCAGTATATTCAAACTTGGCTGTTTGAATTCCCAACAGGCCTGTCTCTCGTTCTGACTGTGGTTTTAATTTAAAGTGTCCAATTGTATATTGGGCCTAAAATTCAGGCCATTGGCAATTTCAACACACTTGGATCAGCTCTTTGACCAACTGGATCACAGTTCGGCAATGCGTTTTCTGTTCCACAGGAACAACTTTAAAATTGTGGCATTCCATACCATCAATTTCCAAGTTCAAGAAATTCATTGCTCTTTGCACGACAAAGTTCTAACAAACTCTTTAGTTTTGCTTTTTAATTCTGCTTCCAACCAATTATTATGATTTACCAGCAATTCATTTTTCTGTTTCAGACATTTTCCATGATACTTCATAGAGACTTCTGATGCTTGGTGTTCATCAATGTTTAACTGAAGTTTGACCTTTGGTAAGCTTGCTTTTACAAGTTTATCATTTAAACAGTTCAAGTCTTCCATCAAGTCTTTCCATGATTGATTCTAATTGTTCTCATGAATTCTCTTTTTTCATGAGCAAACCCCCCTTTCACACCTGCAAGTTAATTCTCCTTGCTCATAGATTCAAAGGGAGCATGTTTCACCTGTACCACTGCTCATTTTAACCATCATTTCCTTTTCCAGTGTTACCTATCCCACTACTGCAATTGGTCTTCCATTTAGTTCCTAGCAATCTGCCCGAATATGTCCTACCTTGTTACAATGGAAACACTTGGCCTTTGAATGTCACTTCTCCTCTCTGCACTTTCCTTTCTGATCTGAGGAAAAATTTCTTGACCATTCCCAACTGTCCCACCTCTCCACTTGAAGAGTGATATTATTGCAGTTTTTAAGATTCTGGAAGTTATGGAAAGTGGACTGAAGGGATGAGCCATCCCAATGTGGATGAAGTGAGTGTTCAACGTATTAATAAGGTTCACTAGGGAGACAGTTAATTGTATTTAATGCATTTTTCCCACTCAAATAAGATCAGTTCTTTCAGAAAGTAATATTTTGGGACACAGTATGAGTAATTGAGGCATAGCATATGATCAGTGTAGCCTGCTGTGATGACAAAATTGGGATGACTAATCCCACCACTTTTGACATCATTTACTCAAACTGGCTCCTAATTTAAATGTCACGATAAAAGTGACAGTAGGAACACTAGCGAGTTATCCCTGAAGTGGACACTGTTTAAAGAAGACCATTTTATTTTCTGAAATGGGAGACTGGTTGTTATACATTTTGGACGGGATTCTTCGAGCCTCCGCGCCGAAATCACGCTCAGCGCGGGGGCAGAGAATGGGCGTCAAACCTGAGATCGGGTCTGACGCTGCTCCCGTGATTCTCTGGGCCCTGGAGAATCGCTGCTAATCGGGCGCGCATGGTCGATGCGCCTACGGTCGGGGGCCATTGAAAGAGGCCCCCGCGGCGATTCTCCAAGTGCAGCTGTCCGAGTTCCCGTCGGCGTGGTTCTCTCATGGTTCAGCCCGGAGGGCAGTCGGCGTGGCGGCTGCCCTGGTGGGGGGCAGGGGATCATTCACCGTGGGGGGGGGGGGGGGGGGGGGGGGGGGGGGGGGGGGGGCAGGGCAGCCAAGCTATCGATCGGGGCCACCGATCCGCGGACGTGTGCGATCTGAGGGGGCCTATTTTCTTGGTGCTGGTCCGCGGTGTGAGTCTGCCATGTCGCGCAGAGAGGCCGCGCACGCCGCTGTTGTGCGCATGCACGGACCACCGACCGGAAGTGCAGGGCACCGTATTGGCAGCTGGAGCTGCGAGGAGCACTCCGGGGCCCTGCTACCCCCTTCCAGGTAAGTCCAGAGTGATTTTGCGCGGTTCTCTGTGTTGTGGGGACATTGCCCCATTATTGGAGAATCCCGCCTTTTATATCTTAGAGCTATGCAGGTATGACACGTCTATTTAGAAAGGTTTTGTTTTTAGATATCTGCTTATAGTGCTTTACTTCCAGCAACTTCTACAGTTTGTTTACTTTTCTTTGAGTCCACACCCACGCTTAACGAATAAGGCAATTCTTTATTCTTTCATCATGAAGAGGAACTGAAAAATAATGTGTGTTTATGATGGGCTTGCAAGCAAAACATGCATGTCAAAAAGTACGTATCAACCCAACAAACATTACGATTAAAGTCTTGTGGTTCCTTACCTATTAATGTCTCCTCCTCTAGCCCACTTTCACTTTGAGAACATTGAGAAGCGAGCACTTTTCCAGGAGACACATCCGGAGTGAGACTCATACAGAGTGAGAGATTTAAACTTGGTAATTTGGTGCAGTGAGGTAAATCAGCAAAGGTAAGTGGAAAATCTAATTCTGCTGTTTTTCAGTTAAAAGTGCAGTGTGGAGCTTAGTGTCTGATTGGTTGAAGCTGCCCCCACCCTAATTGCTGAGAGGCAGTTATCTGTCAATCACCTGAGGCCTGTTGAGGCCTGTTTAGGGGCACATTGTATTATTCTCTTTGAAGTTAAGGTTTTTTTTGAGTCATCGGTTAGCTGAGGTCTGTATAAAAGACAGACAGAGAGCGCACGCAGTAAGCGAGCACTTTTCCAGGAGACTCATCCGGAGTGAGACTCATACAGAGTGAGAGATTTAAACTTGGTAATTTGGTGCAGTGAGGTCATTCGGTGCAGAGTGTGAGGAGGTGCTTTTTAACCCTGGTAAGTGACTGGTAAGTAGTCTCTCTTTTTCTTTTCATTGTCTAATTTATTTATTTTTATTTTGAAATTCTAGTTGTTTAAGTTTACCAAGGGTTTAAGACATGGCAGGAGATCCCAGACCCGTGTCATGTTCCTCGTGTGCGATGTGGGAGCTCAGGGACACGTCCACTGTCCCTGGCTCCTTCACGTGCAAGAAGTGTGTTCAGTTGCAGCTCTTGTTAGACCGCTTGACGGCTCTGGAGCTGCGGATGGACTCACTTTGGAGCATCCGCGATGCTGAGGAGGTCGTGGATAGCACGTTTAGCGAGTTGGTCACACCGCAGGTGAAGGTTACTGAGGGAGATAGAAAATGGGTGACCAAAAGAAAGAGCAAGAGTAGGAAGGCAGTGCAGGTGTCCCCTGCGGTCATCTCCCTGCAAAACAGATATACCGCTTTGGATACTGTTGAGGGAGATGGCTCACCAGGGGAAGGCAGCAGCAGCCAGGTTCATGGCACCGTGGCTGGCTCTGCTGCACAGCAGGGCAGGAAGAAAAATGGCAGGGCTATAGTGATAGGGGACTCGATCGTAAGGGGAATAGACAGGCGGTTCTGTGGACGCAATCGAGACTCCAGGATGGTATGTTGCCTCCCTGGTGCAAGGGTCAAGGATGTCTCGGAGCGGCTGCAGGCCATTCTGGGGGGGGGGGGAGGGTGAACAGCCAGCTGTCGTGGTGCACATAGGCACCAACGATATAGGTAAAAAACGGGATGAGGTCCTACAAGCGGACTTCAGGGAGTTAGGAGTTAAACTAAAAAGTAGGACCTCAAAGGTAGTAATCTCAGGATTGCTACCAGTGCCACGAGCTAGTCAGAGTAGGAATGTCAGGATAGATAGGATGAATGCGTGGCTCGAGAGATGGTGCAAGAGGGAGGGATTCAAATTCCTGGGGCATTGGGACCGGTTCTGG
The DNA here is from genome assembly GCF_902713615.1 of Scyliorhinus canicula. Taxonomy (NCBI): domain Eukaryota; kingdom Metazoa; phylum Chordata; class Chondrichthyes; order Carcharhiniformes; family Scyliorhinidae; genus Scyliorhinus; species Scyliorhinus canicula. Next base: position 50,306,928 of record NC_052149.1, on the reverse strand, counting down.
GGGAGGTGGGACCAGTACAAACCGGACGGTCTGCACTTGGGCAGGACTGGAACCGATGTCCTAGAGGGGGTGTTTTCTAGAGCTGTTGGGGAGGGTTTAAACTAATGTGGCAGGGGGATGGGAACCAATGCTGGAAGTTGGAAGGTAGTAAAACAGGGACAGAAACAAAAGGAAGTAAGGGGAAAAGTGCAAGGCAGAGAAGACATAGTCAGAAATCCATAAGGGCGACAGTACAAGGTACAGTGACTGAGGGGAGCACAGTGAATAGGCCCAGTAATAACAAAAGGAATAAAACTGGAGATGTTAAGATTCAAAACAGAGGTAAAAAAAACCAACATAAGTGTACTTTACCTGAATGCTCGTAGTATTCGGAATAAAGTAAATGAGTTGGTGGCACAAATCATCGTAAATGACTATGATTTAGTGGCCATTACTGAAACATGGTTAAAGGATGGTCACGACTGGGAGTTAAATATCCGAGGGTATCAAACTATTCGGAAGGACAGAGTGGATGGTAAGGGAGGTGGTGTTGCTCTGTTATTTAAGGATGACATCCGGGCAATAGTAAGGGATGACATCGGTGCTATGGAGGATAAGGTTGAATCCATTTGGGTGGAAATCAGGAATAGTAAGGCGAAAAAGTCACTGATAGGAGTAGTCTATCGGCCACCAAATAGTAACGATATGGTGGGGCAGGCAATAAACAAAGAAATAACTGATGCATGTAGAAATGGTACAGCAGTTATCATGGGGGATTTTAATCTATATGTCGATTGGTTTAACCAGGTCGGTCAAGGCAACCGTGAGGAGGAGTTTATAGAATGTATCCGCGATAGTTTCCTAGAACAGTATGCAATGGAACCTACGAGGGAACAAGCGGTCCTAGATCTTGTCCTGTGTAATGAGACAGGATTGATCCATGATCTCATAGTTAGGGATCCTCTCGGAAGGAGCGATCACAATATGGTGGAATTTAAAATACAGATGGAGGGTGAGAAAGTAAAATCAAATACTAGTGTTTTGTGTTTAAACAAAGGAGATTACAAGGGGATGAGAGAAGAACTAGCTAAGGTAGACTGGGAGCTAAGACTTTATGGTGGAACAGTTGAGGAACAGTGGAGAACCTTCCAAGCGAATTTTCACAGTGCTCAGCAAAGGTTTATACCAACAAAAAGGAAGGACGGAAGAAAGAGGGAAAATCGACCGTGGATATCTAAGGAAATAAGGGAGAGTATCAAATTGAAGGAAAAAGCATATAAAGTGGCAAAGATTGCTGGGAGATTAGAGGACTGGGAAATCTTTAGGGGGCAACAGAAAGCTACTAAAAAAGCTATAAAGAAGAGTAAGATAGAGTATGAGAGTAAACTTGCTCAGAATATAAAAACAGACAGTAAAAGTTTTTACAAATATATAAGACAAAAAAGAGTGGCTAAGGTAAATATTGGTCCTTTAGAGGATGAGAAGGGAGTTTTAATAATGGGAAATGAGGAAATGGCTGAGGAACTGAACAGGTTTTTTGGGTCGGTCTTCACAGTGGAAGACACAAATAACATGCCAGCGACTGATAGAAATGAGGCTATGACAGGTGAGGACCTTGAGAGGATTGTTATCACTAAGGAGGGACTGATGGGCAAGCTAATGGGGCTAAAGGTAGACAAGTCTCCTGGCCCTGATGGAATGCATCCCAGAGTGCTAAAAGAGATGGCTAGGGAAATTGCAGATGCACTAGTGATAATTTACCGAAATTCACTAGACTCTGGGGTGGTCCCGGTGGATTGGAAATTAGCAAACGTGACGCCACTGTTTAAAAAAGGAGGTAGGCAGAAAGCAGGAAATTATAGGCCAGTGAGTTTAACTTCGGTAATAGGGAAGATGCTGGAATCTATCATCAAGGAAGAAATTGCGAGGCATCTGGATAGAAATTGTCCCATTGGGCAGACGCAGCATGGGTTCGTTAAAGGCAGGTCATGCCTAACTAATTTAGTGGAATTTTTTGAGGACATTACCAGTGCAGTAGATAACGGGGAGCCGATGGATGTGGTATATCTGGATTTCCAGTAAGCCTTTGACAAGGTGCCACACAAAAGGTTGCTGCATAAGATAAAGATGCATGGCATTAAGGGTAAAGTAGTAGCATGGATAGAGGATTGGTTAATTAATAGAAAGCAAAGAGTTGGGATAAATGGGTGTTTCTCTGGTTGGCAATCAGTAGCTAGTGGTGTCCCTCAGGGATCCGTGTTGGGCCCACAATTGTTCACAATTTACATTGATGATTTGGAGTTGGGGACCAAGGGCAATGTGTCCAAGTTTGCAAATGACACTAAGATGAGTGGTAAAGCGAAAAGTGCAGAGGATACTGGAAGTCTGCAGAGGGATTTGGATAGGTTAAGTGAATGGGCTCGGGTCTGGCAGATGGAATACAATGTTGACAAATGTGAGGTTATCCATTTTGGTAGGAATAACAGCAAACGGGATTATTATTTAAACGATAAAATATTAAAGCATGCCGCTGTTCAGAGAGACTTGGGTGTGCTAGTGCATGAGTCACAGAAGGTTGGTTTACAAGTGCAACAGGTGATTAAGAAGGCAAATGGAATTTTGTCCTTCATTGCTAGAGGGATGGAGTTTAAGACTAGGGAGGTTATGTTGCAATTGTATAAGGTGTTAGTGCGGCCACACCTGGAGTATTGTGTTCAGTTTTGGTCTCCTTACTTGAGAAGGGACGTACTGGCACTGGAGGGTGTGCAGAGGAGATTCACTAGGTTAATCCCAGAGCTGAAGGGGTTGGATTACGAGGAGAGGTTGAGTAGACTGGGACTGTACTCGTTGGAATTTAGAAGGATGAGGGGGGATCTTATAGAAACATTTAAAATTATGAAGGGAATAGATAGGATAGATGCGGGCAGGTTGTTTCCACTGGCGGGTGACAGCAGAACTAGGGGGCATAGCCTCAAAATAAGGGGAAGTAGATTTAGGACTGAGTTTAGGAGGAACTTCTTCACCCAAAGGGTTGTGAATCTATGGAATTCCTTGCCCAGTGAAGCAGTTGAGGCTCCTTCATTACATGTTTTTAAGGTAAAGATAGATATTTTTTTGAAGAATAAAGGGATTAAGGGTTATGGTGTTCGGGCCGGAAAGTGGAGCTGAGTCCACAAAAGATCAGCCATGATCTCATTGAATGGCGGAGAAGGCTCGAGGGGCCAGATGGCCTACTCCTGCTCCTAGTTCTTATGTTCTTATGTTCTTATGTTCATTGTGCATATCAGTCAGTCGCCAGTGCCTAGAATTTCATTGCCACATGATCCTACCAGACAATATATGGAGCCACATTGTCAGGCAGCAACTTTTACTGCATTATGAAGACCTCTGATACTGCATTCCCAATGAAAACAGATAAACACGGAATAAGAGTTACCCATTTCTACAGATTGGTCGATAATCCCACAGGTGTAAGCAGCAATTGCGAAAATGAACATGAAACTCAAAGTCCCCAATTGGAACCCACTCAATTTCATAAATGGGAGAGTGTTTCACTTCATTAACATTCAACAAACATGCAATGCCAATCAGCTTAACTTTCATGGCAATGTCCGTTACCCAGGAAACTACGTAATGATTTCATCCCTGGCTACCATACTGATCCGTACAATTCAGGTCCATGTATCAGTGTTGATCAAGGTATTCTGCTGCAGCCACACTTAATGCTAGCAATGTGGTTATGGCAGAGGGGGTAGATTTTTTAAAAAGCTTATGAAACTACCAGAAATGTAATAGTGCTGATTTTAGCGACTTTGAAATCCCATATAACATACCTGGATAACCTGGTCGAATTCTCCTGTCTGCAAGAGTCTCCAGCAGCATTGTAACGTCTGTGTACAACATAAATGGCCAAGAAGAAAGGTTTGTTAATTGCAGGATCTGAAGACAATCATGATGAGGAAGTGGGGATTACAGCCGGAGAAGGACATTGCACGTCACATCACAAAGAGACTAAGGAACTAAGGAGCAAAAAGATTGAAAATGGAAAAGGACATCCATGGAACATATTACCCAGTGCTTTGAATCAAGAATGATGTGGAGATGCCGGTGTTGGACTGGGGTGAGCACAGTAAGAGGTCTTACAACACCAGGTTAAAGTCCAACAGGTTTGTTTCGAATCACTAGCTTTCGGAGCACAGCTCCTTCATCAGGCGATTCACCTGCACAGAACACATCTCCCCCAGTTCCAGTCATACCAGAGGCATCAGCAATATATTATTACCTCCTTTTCTCAGATACAAAACCTATTTGTACCTTTGCAGGAACCCGTCGATGATTCTTTAACCCCAAAATAACAAGACAAGAACTGCACAGAAAACATTTGGGAATTCACTAGTTGTAGGAGGGTATTTCACATATTTCACACTAGACGGTTCTGGGCAGCACGATGGGGCAGTGGTTAACACTGCTGCTCATGGCGCCTAGGACCCGCGTTTGATCCCGACTCTGGGTCACTGTCTACGTGGAGTTTGCACATTCTCCCCGTGTCTGGCTTGGGTCTCACCCCAGAGGCAACACATCCCAAAACTCCAGCACAATACAGAGCAATCAACACTCATTTATACAGAGAAGACCAGCAAATATTCATACAGTTGGTTCAGATTATAATCAATGCAGTCAGCATCTCCCAACACACTAACAGTGACAGGATAAAGAAATACAACCAAGAACAGAGGATCTCATGATAACAGGATGTACTGATCAGCACGTGGTCCTCTGTGTCACGCCCCTCACCACAAGACAAAAGAGGAAATAGCTGCTCATTAGAAACCTCACTCAGCCTCTCAGGGCATCCTGGCCAAGAAGGACCATCCAAGCATTGGGGAGCAACAGGATACTGAACACAGTATAAGACCTGGCTTGGCATTGTACATTCTTGCATACAGGAGTCAGTAAGCCAAGGATACCCACACAATATCAAGACTCACTACACAACCAACCTGACTCCTCTGTAACCACATCAGGTGTACTGCACCAGCATCGGCAACACTGGAAGATTCACATCATCCTCCACCGAGGGAAACCCACCAACAATGAGAAGAAGACTCATCAACACACCCACCATCTGGACATCTCGAGAGGGGTATGATCAACCTCCCCCCCCCGACACGTTAAGGGAAAACCGCCCTGAGATACAAAATACCAAATCGAGGCCTGCTATCTACCAAATAAGGAGAGGAAATCCCAAAAAGAGGGGAACACTAGGATTAGCCAAGGAATGTCAGACGAGGTCGAGTACCGTACACCATTGCAAAAAGGATACCAAGGCAGAACCACATAGCCTCACCAGAGACAGGACAGTGCCTCCTTTTTGAAGCCGGGGATCCCTGGTTGGCAATTTGGAAGTCACCGTGTAAGACCACTTGGAAGAAGGCGCCATTCTCCCCACTCAGCCTATCCCCAAACTGAAGAAGGGCTCCAACAACACAGATCCAGAGCACTCAGACTCTCACTCAAACTCTGCAGTGCACAGGCTCCTATTTTCCCAGTGTGAAACTCACTCCACCACCCAGCAGATCCTCCACCCAATCCAGGGAATCAAAATTACTCCTGCTCTTACCTCCCCAGTCAAGTGACCACTGCCACTACCCACACAGCCAAGAGAATGATGAAGACAAGTCAAACAAGGATTAAGCGACCACATCCAGGCATGTGCCATTACACATTTCCCCCTACTGCATCAACTCCAGAGACGCCAACCACAAAGAATAATCACAAGGAACCCAGTCCTCTCTCGGATACGTGATCTGTCCAGACCATCATATAAGATGAGCACAGATACTATAATCCCAAAATAACAAAAATACAAAATGAAGAACAAGATACTAACAGCTCTGCCTGGGGGTTTTCCTCACCCATAGTGAGGACTTACATGGCCATACCAATCACCTACATACCAAACCATCCACCTGCCACCCTGCTATGCCACTACTCATCTCATCTATAAACAAAGTGAGAGGTATCTAATTTATACTCCCTCTTTGTAAATTCAAGAATTACAGCAGAGAAGAAAAAAGGCAAAACTAGGTAGATACTGCACAAACCTCCTGTCACACTACCAACTCAGTATAGTCTTCACCATCGCAGGGTAACAGGCGACAACTGCTTCTGTACTCATGTATCATACACCCTTGTCAGGAAAAAGGATAGTAAATAATATCAGTGACATAATCACAAAGGGATAAAGTTCAGGTTCTTGATGAACTGCAGAATGATATCACCATCGAGGGAGCTTGGAAGGGCCAAATCCATGACAGGATTAACGAGCAGCATTCAGGATCCCTCCGCAGTTCCATCAAAGCCCCTGCACCCCTGTCATGTTGTCATCCCCAAGCCCATGTTCTGAGAAACCTTGGCCCCCGCGGGAGGCGATGAGCTGACAGGTCCAGCCGCCTCCAACCTTTCTTGATGAACATTGAGGACGAGACAGCAATAGACCAGTGGTCGGGATCTCCGATCGACTCAGGGCCATGAAGACCGGATACAATGTGCTCCGTCAAACTTGAAATGTCCAGTCTTCAAATCTACATTTCAAAAACATGGCAGCCAATCCTCAAAACTGGCCGAGAATTTGTCCCTTCAGAACACAAGGCTCCCCTCTGTCCGGCCCCATCTCCCCGAATTGACCAGGACAATCACTATGCCATTCAACAGGATTTTCAAGGACTGAAAGCGAGTCCTCACCAAGGACATTACCCTATTGTGTAACAGAATTCTCTTCTCCTCTTCATCTAGTCTCTTAAGAATATTTCTCAGTTCACAAAGTGAGCACCAATAATCTGCCACAAGGAACCGAGACCATCGTCCACAACATAATTCACAAGGCAGCCATCATCTTGATGCCAACAGCATTGCTGAAACCCAGCCCGCTCACCAGCAAACCCGCCACTGCAAGCTGGGACCCACCACGGCCGCCTCAATCAAAAAAGGATTTTTTTTACTTAATCCAACTCCTTTGGATAGCCAAAGTCTATCCAGGATCTTCCAGAGACAAAACACAAGGATTTACATCGGAAATTAATTATGGGATGTGCATCACAATAAAAGGATGAATAGTGCCAGAGTTGGGGAAAACGCAGCCACTCCTGCGCTCACATCACATGACCCACGAGGTTCGTGTTCCCGCCAGCCCCTGGCTAAAATGTTGTGGGAGAAGCTGCCCATGGTCATGATGGCCGTCCCAGAGCAATTTAACACTGGGGGCAGAGTTCATTTTAAGGTGAGACTCCAGTCCATTTCTCAGGAGGAAGTCCTGCCGTAGAGAACTGCCAGCTAATCAGATTGGCTGGCTGGAGTCCCAGCTGGGTGCGGTGGCCACTATTAGAACTATAAGCAGTTCCAAATGCTGGGGAGCCTGGGCTGACAGGTAAGTCTCAGCAAGTCAGTAGTCTCAGCAAGCAAAATGAGTGGTGGCTGGGCAGCCAGGGGGAGGATTAAAGGGAGGGGGGGGGGGGGGGGGTGACCTTTGGGATGTGACCCCAAAATGCCATTGGCCTCCCTCTGCTATGGGTAAAATACCACAGACGGGATAAGATCCTTAAGTGTTCCCCCTGCAAAACAGACTGGTCAGGGATGGGTGAGTGAGTGGCAGGGTTTATTTTATGCGTCTCCCTTACTTTCAAACCTGCAAGTAAAATCCAGCTGGTTATTTACCTATCTTTGTGGCCTGCATGGTCAACGATTCTATGGCACTGCATTGTTTTCCCATTACTCGGACCAGCAATCCTTCGTCGAGTAGCTTCAAAAACAGAGTCAGTTGCTATTTGAGGGACCTTGCTGTGGGCAGTTTTGAGCAGGAGTAATTTCATTTTAAAAGTGATTTAGTGGTTGTGACGTGTCCTGCTGATGTGATCAGGAATTATATAAATGCAGATGTTTTTTAAACCAGTGACTGGTTGTCATTGCTCCTAAACCCCTGTTCTGTGCTGTACTGTTCTAATTCTAATTCTAAACCCCCCATTTATTTCCATACTACAGCACGGTAGCATGGTGGTTAGCATCAATGCTTCACAGCTCCAGGGTCCCAGGTTCGATTCCCGGCTGGGGCACTGTCTGTGCGGAGTCTGCACGTCCTCCCCGTGTGTGCGTGGGTTTCCTTCGGGTGCTCCGGTTTCCTCCCACAGTCCAAAGATGTGCGGGTTAGGTGGATTGGCCAGGCTAAATTGCCCTTAGTGTCCTAAAAAATAATGTTAATGGGGGTTGTTGGGTTACTGGTATAGGGTGGATACGTGGGCTTGAGTAGGGTGATCATTGCTCGGCACAACATTGAGGGCCGAAGGGCCTGTTCTGTGCTGTACTGTTCTAATTCTAATTCTAAACCCCCCATTTATTTCCATACTACAGGATGTATCATCTCGCTTTCTAAAAGCATAGTGTAATGTGTACAGTTTATGAAGTTAATTTCCTAATTGCACGAATCAATTATTTTCCCATAGGTGGAAAAACAAATCTTTTACACTATTCAATAAATATGGATTGCATGGCGAGACTTTATTGTGAATTCAGTGCGTTTTACTGCAGTTGGCTCAGCCTTTCTGTAACATGAACTCCTCAGTGACCCATAGATTTCACCTCTGGTGCACACAACCTTATGTTATACCCTCACAGAAGTAAAGGCAATCTGCTCTTGTTCCCAAAATAAATAGCAGCTGGTTCAAAGTATTCCGAATCGATGTTGTGGTACTAAGATTATCCCAAAAGAAATAGCTATTTTTCAACATTGCTCATGGTGCACATGTGCAAGTTGTAGTGTTTGTGAAAATTGCAATAAATCTGGAGCTATTTCACCCATCTGGGGAAAATCTCCACAACTTTCAACAAAGAGATTCCAATTTTCACTGATGGTATATCAAGTGTAATGTGGTGTCTCAGTGAACTGAGACAGATGCGACAGTGTCAGTCAATTTGGCCTCGCTATTTGCAGGGAAGCGGGGTGGGGGAAATGTGCAACTTACTGGGTGGGAAACCAGGAGGTGTGGGCTACCCTCAGGTCCTGCCAGATTGAACAGCTGGACAAGGTTACCACCTTTACAATCCATCTAATGCCTGCAGTCTGTCAGTTTAAGAGGCTGGTGGTTGGGTGGGAGGCAGGGAGGAGATGAGGAAAGGTTTGGGGGATATCAATGGGGTGGCCCAGAACGTTCAGGCAGTGGTCCACTGGCTGGTCTGACTACGGAGAAGGGAATGAGGAGATTGTGGTCCAAAGTGGAACACCACTAACCGGTTCCATCCAGCTATCGTTGCCTCCATTCTGCTATGAGACTTTCAGGTGAAACCAGGCCTGCCAGGCACTTGAAAGAGAGGTCAAATCTTCTGCAGCTGTTCAAGAATGGTTGCTCACCACCATTTTCTCAATGGTAATTAGGGATGAGTAATAAATGCTGACCTAGCCAGTGACACCCATTTCCATCAATGAATAAAAAAAACTACAAGGCTGCCTGGATTCAGATTTGAAAGCTTTAAAAATGTAACTTCCCATTCAAGCCAAACTCACTCAACTCTTTGGGGTGAAAATAACTATCTTTGAATCCCTCATTAGGCTTGATCCATCCCCCTTTCTGCATTCGTTTCTTCTCGTTTTCTGTCCCATCACTCACTCCCTGTTTCCTGACTCAAATCCACTGTACATAATTCCTTTCTATCAGTACATGATGTTTGGTCCAGAGCCGGGCTATATTAGGAATTGGGGTGAATGATCTTGAAAGTCGGAGGCAGAACCACAGCCTGGGTGCAGATAAAAAGCAGGCCCTCGGAAAGGCCCATTTGAGAAGGTGATGGTGAAGTCCCTGGAGGAGACATTATTGCCTTATTGGGCGAGTGGGAATTCTGTAAATGTTATTCAACTGTTACCTGTCCCTGGGACAGATGGCCCATCATGAGCTTTCCCTGTGAAAAAATTGTCTTTCTTGCTGCCTATTCATAGTGTACTGTAATGAAACACAAAGCACGGAGTGGATTCACAGGACACAGCCATAGAGATGGCATCATCTTGTTGCCACTACCTGGTAAAGATATTCTGCAGTCATGTAGTTAGCTGCCATGACTCAGCAGATAATAGCCAATGCCATGGTCATTATCCCATCATTGTCTTCTTGCCACCCACCTATCAGGATGCGCCCATACAGTTGAGCCTTGACCACATCCCTCACCTCTGTACACTGCCATGGCATAAAAGCATGACAAAGAGGGAGTAAACCAGGAGGGCTTTCAACGGTCATGGAGCACAGCATGCAACCTTGGAGGAGTCCCTGGGGCAGAGATGGGCCCAACTGCCCCATGTTTCTCAGATCAGGATGTGCAAATGTTAGCCAAAGAGCCCCTGAAGAGGAGAGCAGTCCTGCAGCCTGCTGGCCAGTGTCATCCTCCAGCCACCACAAAAGTAGCCTGGGTTCAGCAGCTGTGGTAAGGGCAGCTGGAGGTCATCAGTGATCATGCAGTCAGTGCTAGAAAAGGTTCAACAGCCTGCTGCGTTCTGGCAAGGTGCGTAGTTTGGGTAAGCCAGAATGTGGAGTTGTGGTTACAATCAGATCGGCCATGAGCTTATTGAATGGCAGAGCAGGCTCCAGGGGCCGTGGCCTTCTCCTGCTCCTAATTTATGTACATCCACACAGAGGTCCAAAGGATGGGTCATATCTGATTGCTGCAGGTTAGGTGTGAGATATAATACATGGCTCTGCCTCAGCACTGAGACTTGTGGACTGCACATAACAGATGCATTCAGAACAAGTGTGAATGAACATTATGATGCACAGCACAATAAAGAGAGATATCTCTGCATGCGCTATATATCAGTCTCTATGAAATCATGTTGTTGCAGTTGAATAGTGTGAAGAATGCTAAGGATGTCCTGGACTGGGGGGTGTCAGCTTGGCTGAAACCAGTTTGCTCGGTTGAACAGATGGCCATGGAGATTGTGAGGATGCCTGAGCAGCTGTCTGTTGGTGATGGTGAATTCACAGAATCACAGAGTAATACAGCACAGAAGAGGCCCTTCGGTCTATTGAGTCTCCACCGACGTATGAAAAACACCTGACCTGCTTACCTTTGCCAAAACTTGGCCCATAGCCTTGAATGCTATGACGTGCCAAGTGCTCATCCAAGTACATTTTAAAAGGTATGAGGCAACTCACCTCTACCACTCTCCCAGGCAGTATATTCCAGACCATCACCATCCTCTGGGTAAAAAGTTTTTTCCTCAAATCCCCCTAAACCTCCTGCCCTGACCTTGAACCTGTTTCCCCTCGCAACTGGCCCTGCAACTAAGGGGAACAGTTGCTCTCTATCCACGCTGTCCATGCCCCTCATAATTTTGTACACCATGATCAGGTCGCCCCTCAATCTTCTCTGCTCCAGCAAAAACAACCCAAGCCTATCCAAAATCTCTTCATAACTTAAATGTTCCGTCCCAGGCAACATCCTGGTGAAATGCGTCTGCATCCGCTCCAGTGCAATCACATCATTCCTATAATGTGGTGACCAGAATTGCACACAGTACTCCAGTACTGGGGAGGCAGTGGCATACTGGTATTGTCATTGGACTAGCAATCCAGAAACCCATGTTAATGCTCTAGGGACCCGGTTCAAATCCCACCATGGCAGTTGGTGAAATTTGAATTCAATAAAAGTAAAATCTGGAATTAGAAGTCCAATGATGACCATAAAACCATTTTTGATTGTTGTAAAAACCAACCTTGTTCACTAATGACCTTCAGGGAAGGAAATCTGTCATCCTTACCTGGTCTGGTCTACATATGACTCCAGATCCACACTTAAATGCTGGCCCAGCCAGTGATACCCACATCCCATGAATGAATTAAAAAAAAAGCTGTGTCCTCACCAAAATTCTATACAACTCCATCATGACCTCCCTGCTTTTGTAATCAATGGCTCATTTGATAAAGGCAAGTATCCCATATGCCTTTTTCACCACCCTATTCCACCTTCAGAGATCTGCCTGAGATTCCACCTGCCTTTCTACCTTCAGAGATCTATGGACAAACATTCCAAGGTCCCTTTGTTCCTCAGAACTTCCCAGTGCCATGCCATTCATTGAATACTTCCTTGTCACATTACTCCTTCCAAAATATATCGGGGGCGATTCTCCAATATTGGGCTCAAGAGTTTGTGCCGTCATGAATGCCGTTGCATTTCACGACGGCGCGAACCGGGCCCGGTTATGTACGATTCGACGGCGCTGGAGCGGTTCACACCACTCCAGCCTCCTTTCGCGACACCAAATAGGCCCCGTGCCAACCCGCGCATGCACAGCTGGGCCAGCTCAATCCTGCGCATGCGCAGTTGGGCCGTGCCATCCTACGCATGCGCGGGGGACTTCTTTAGGGCGCCGCCCCGACTGAAGATGGAGTCGGTGTTCAGGGGCCGGCCGCGCCAGAAAGTAGGCCCAGGTGGGGAGAGGCCGGCCCACCAATTGGTGGGCCCCGATCGCGGGCCAGACCCCATTGGAGGCCCTCCCGGTGAAGGAGCCCCCTCCCCCCTCCCACAGGCCACCCCCGACCGTTCCCGCAGAGTTCCCGCCGGCATCGACCAGGGTGAACAGCGCCGGCGGGACTCTGTCATATTGGCGCGGCCGCTCGGCCCATCCGGGCCGGAGAATCAGCGGCCCTGCCGATTCCAGAATCCCGTGCCATGCGAAACACGCCGGCGCAGATGGCGCCGATTCTGCGTACCTCGGAGAATCGCGTGCCGGCGTCGTGGCGCAGTTGCACCGATTCTCCGGCCCGGCGCAGGGCTCGGAGAATCGCCCCCATCACCTCACACTTTTCAGGATTAAATTCCATCAGCCACTTTTCTGTCCATTTGACGATCCCAATACATATCTTGCTGTAACCCAAGACACTCAACCTCTCTGTTAGCCACCTGGCCAATCTTTGTGTCATCCGCAAACTAACTGATCCTACCCCCCACATGGTCATCCAGACACAAAACGTTAGCTCCCTTCTCTCTCCACAGATGCTGCCAGATCTGCTGATATTGTCCAGTATTTTCTTTTTTTTAAATCTCTTCTTAAATATAATTTTTCTCTTTCATCTTCAATTCCATTGTCCTCAGCACCTCTTTGAACTCAGCTTTCTGAAAAATATAAAAATCTTTCTTGTTTTCCTATTGCCTCTCCTTTTGGGTCAAATAAAATTTATTAATCTTCCCTTGTTTACTGATGAACCCTTTGTAAATTGTACCTATAGTCCAGTGCAATTTTAAAAAACCTAATCTATATACTTATAAATCCATTTCACTATGGCCTTATTACAAATGTTTGCACGTTTATCTCTTCTATTTCTGAACTCTCCAAGACAAGTTGTCTCTATTAAACTTTTCCCAGCTTAATTAAATCATTCATACACACGCACACACTGCCAAATATTTACAGCAATATTCCCCACAAATATTTTTTTAAATAACATCCATCCTCACAATGATCTATTCATTTCTGGGTTTGAAACCACCCAGGGTTAGAAAGTCTCTTGGTGGTACATCAATTTATAAACCTCTAGATTTGTTACTTGAGTATCATTATTGGAGTTGGTGAATGTAAATTGGGTAAATGACCCATTCTGCTCATGCCTTAACTCCTGTAAAATAAAATGTTGTTATTCACCCATTGTTTGAATACAAATTGGTTCTTACATTTACCCATAAGACTCCACTTCAAAGTATTTAGTTTGAAGAGCTTTAGGATACCCTGATACATACACATTTTGTTTTCTGAATTTACAGCTGTGTGTCGTGAGCCTTAATGAAAGCAAAAATTTTGAAGCTGTGGATTACCAACTGAACGTAATAATAAATGTTCTAGCTGTCAAATATACTTGGCCATTCTCAGCTTAGTTCCAATGAATATGCCACATGTCTGCTCAGAATTTGATAGTAATATCTGTTAACACAACATGAAGATGGTTGATGTGAAAATTGGCTTTTTGAACACATTGTGGTGATTCCCAGGGAAGCAACCATTCATTTTCTTAACGGTGTCAACTACACGTTGAGAGAGTGAAATCCTTCCCTTTTGGTGCTTCTGGAATTTGTAATGATGTATTGTGATTGCGAAAGGGAGCACTTATGGCCACATGAGTACAATCAATGAATCCTTGGAGCTCAGGTAATCCTACCACTCCATGAAATTACCTTGCCCTGTTATGTTACGGGCTCTCCTGGGGGGGCAACGGTTAGATGAATTGCTCGCTCTATTAAAAAATTCACCCGTGACCTTTTTACTGCATTTAGTGCATAGTGTTCTTCATGTCCCCAGTGAGAACTTGGAATGACCCCATAGCATAGATGTTAAGGGCCGCTGCAAACTCACCAGGCACTAGTGGAACTGTGCTATAAATCAATTCACAGTATGTGGTACTATTTAGCAAAAGCTTCCCCGGAAATCAGCCTCTGCAGGCACTTCTCGGTTTAATGCAGGTCAGAGGTGCCCCTGCAAGCATATTCTGGTGCGGAGGTACAGGCCGGTGGGCACTGTGTACCTGCAGATTAATCTCACCAGCCTCTATCGCTCCAGCTCTTCTTTACCTTTTGGAACAGGGATAAAAGGGAATTTCAAAAGGGAAAGCCATTCTACCCTCCTGAAAGTCAGGGAATTGTATCCCCAGTGAATGACACAGATGCTGATGACAGAGTATTTGGCAGCAGCAAAACAACACAGTAAAAAAAGGATGTGAAGATATATGTTAAGGCCCCAGGTATTTCCCTCCTTGCCTCCCGCAACAACCTGGGATAGATCCCATCCACCAGTGGGAATCTGAGGGGGGGGGGGGGGGGGGGGGGAGGGGTGCGGAATCATCAGCAGCAGGAATCTGAGCGGGGGTGCGGAATCATCACCAGCGGGAATCTGAGGGGGGTGCGGAATCATCACCAGCAGGGAATCTGAGGGGGGGGGGGTGCGGAATCATCACCAGCAGGGAATCTGAGCGGGGGTGTGGAATCATCACCAGCGGGAATCTGAGGGGTGTGCGGAATCATCACCAGCAGGGAATCTGAGGGGGGGGGGGTGCGGAATCATCACCAGCAGGGAATCTGAAGGGGGTGCGGAATCATCACCAGCAGGGAATCTGAGGGGGGGTGCGGAATCATCACCAGCGGGAATCTGAGGGGGGTGCGGAATCATCACCAGCAGGGAATCTGAGGGGGGGGGGGTGCGGAATCATCACCAGCAGGGAATCTGAGCGGGGGTGTGGAATCATCACCAGCGGGAATCTGAGGGGTGTGCGGAATCATCACCAGCAGGGAATCTGAGGGGGGGGGGGGTGCGGAATCATCACCAGCAGGGAATCTGAAGGGGGTGCGGAATCATCACCAGCAGGGAATCTGAGGGGGGGTGCGGAATCATCACCAGCGGGAATCTGAGGGGGGTGCGGAATCATCACCAGCAGGGAATCTGAGGGGGGGTGCGGAATCATCACCAGCGGGAATCTGAGGGGGGGGGGTGTGGAATTATCACCAGCGGGAATCTGAGGTGGGTGCGGAATCATCACCAGCAGGAAATCTGAGGGTGGTGCGGAATCATCACCAGCGGGAATCTGAAGGGGGTGCGGAATCCTCACCAGTGGGAATCTGAGGGGGGGCGGGTGCGGAATCATCACCAGCAGGGAATCTGAGGGGGGTGCGGAATCATCACCAGCAGGGAATCTGAGAGGGGTGCAGAATCATCACCAGCAGGGAATCTGAGGGGGGTGCGATTCATCACCAGTGGGAATCTGAGGGGGCGGGGCGGGTGCGGAATCATCACCAGCAGGGAATCTGAGGGGGGTGCGGATTCATCACCAGTGGGAATCTGAGGGGGCGGGGCGGGTGCGGAATCATCACCAGCAGGGAATCTGAGGGGAGTGCGAAATCATCACCAGCGGGAATCTGAGGGGGGCGCGGAATCATCACCAGCGGGAATCTGACGGGGGTTGGGAGGGGGGGTGGAAATTATCACCAGCAGGAATATGGAGGGGGGGAGGGGATTCATCACCAGCAGGAATATGGAGGGGGGTGGGTGGGAGGGGAGTCATCACCAGCAGATATGTGGGGGAGGGCGGAATCATCACCAGCAGGAATTTGGAGGGGAGAGTGGGGAAACAGGACCAGCAGGAATTTTGGGGGGGTGGGGATGCGGAATGATCACCAGCGGGAATCTGGGGGAGGGGGAGTGGCAAATCATCGTCAGCAGGACTCTGAGGGGGGGAGGGGGGGAATCATCACCAGCAGGAATCTGGGGGAGGGGGAGTGGTAAATCATCACCAGCAGGAATCTGAGGGGGGTGGGGTAGGGAATCATCACCAGCAGGAATCTGAGGGGGGGGGGGGAGGGAACCATCACCAGCAGGAATCTAGGGGGGGGGGGGGGAGGGAGGGAATCATCACCAGCAGGAATCTGAGGGGGGGTGCGGAATCATCACCAGCGGGAATCTGAGGGGGGTGCGGAATCATCACCAGCAGGGAATCTGAGGGGGGTGCGGAATCATCACCAGCGGGAATCTGAGGGGGGGGGGGTGTGGAATTATCACCAGCGGGAATCTGAGGTGGGTGCGGAATCATCACCAGCAGGAAATCTGAGGGTGGTGCGGAATCATCACCAGCGGGAATCTGAAGGGGGTGCGGAATCCTCACCAGTGGGAATCTGAGGGGGGGCGGGTGCGGAATCATCACCAGCAGGGAATCTGAGGGGGGTGCGGAATCATCACCAGCAGGGAATCTGAGAGGGGTGCAGAATCATCACCAGCAGGGAATCTGAGGGGGGTGCGGATTCATCACCAGTGGGAATCTGAGGGGGCGGGGCGGGTGCGGAATCATCACCAGCAGGGAATCTGAGGGGGGTGCGGATTCATCACCAGTGGGAATCTGAGGGGGCGGGGCGGGTGCGGAATCATCACCAGCAGGGAATCTGAGGGGAGTGCGAAATCATCACCAGCGGGAATCTGAGGAGGGCGCGGAATCATCACCAGCGGGAATCTGACGGGGGTTGGGAGGGGGGGTGGAAATTATCACCAGCAGGAATATGGAGGGGGGGAGGGGATTCATCACCAGCAGGAATATGGAGGGGGGTGGGTGGGAGGGGAGTCATCACCAGCAGATATGTGGGGGAGGGCGGAATCATCACCAGCAGGAATTTGGAGGGGAGAGTGGGGAAACAGGACCAGCAGGAATTTTGGGGGGGGGGGATGCGGAATGATCACCAGCAGGAATCTGGGGGAGGGGGAGTGGCAAATCATCGTCAGCAGGACTCTGAGGGGGGGAGGGGGGGAATCATCACCAGCAGGAATCTTGGGGGGAGGGGGAGGGGGGGAATCATCACCAGCAGGAATCTGGGGGAGGGGGAGTGGTAAATCATCACCAGCAGGAATCTGAGGGGGGTGGGGTAGGGAATCATCACCAGCAGGAATCTGAGGGGGGGGGGGGGGGGGGATGGAACCATCACCAGCAGGAATCTTGGGGGGGGGGGAGGGAGGGAATCATCACCAGCAGGAATCTGGGGGAGGGGGAGTGGCAAATCATCACCAGCGGGAATCTGAGGGGGGGGGTAGGGAATCATCACCAGCAGGAATCTGAGGGGGGGGGGGAGGGAACCATCACGAGCAGGAATCTGAGGGGGGGGGGGAGGGAACCATCACCAGCAGGAATCTGGGGGAGGGAGAGCGGCAAATCATCACCAGCAGGAATCTGAGGGGGGGGGGGGGGGGGGGGGGGGGGGGGGGGGGGGGGGGAAATCATCACCAGCAGGAATCTGGGATCATGTGATATTGGCTGAGTGACATCAAGTGGGAAGGGCATCAGCCTCATAGCACAGAGGAACAAATATATGCTGCAAAAGTAATAAAGGAATGGAGCAAAATTAAAGGTCTGAAAATAAATAAGATGGAAATTTAAAATAGTACTGCAACTCTGCTGCAGCAAGTGAAGCCAAGTTCATATGGATAAGTTTATCTTGCCGTTGTTTTCAGTTTGTTTTTCTGTGCTGCTTCCAGCATCTCTGGACTGCATTAAGTATTAACCCCTTGAGGGCTGTGTATCTTGGCTGCTGCTAGGGACTTTGTTACATTCTTCTACTAAGCTCTATGGACAGGAAGGTATTTGTGAGGGGAATCAATTCAGCAAAAGTTGCTGTGCCCACCGAAAGTTCCCTTCTGAGTGAGCTGATGCAACCCAGCTGGTTTAAATCGAATTCTGCTTCCGAGATTAGAACATAGACCAGGACCAATTGTCATTTTGTTGCTCTCACAGGGACATAAGCTTGAGAGACTGAGCGTCTCAGTGAGGAAGAATCTCCAGGTTTTACAAATGTACAACAATTTTGCAAGGCACCTAAACAGACTGATTCCAACTTTAACTGTAAAAAAAAACCTGTCATATAACAGTAGGTAGCACCAGAGAGAACTGATTCTCCTCTCATCTAATAAATTATATTAATTTTAAAAATGTCTATTTCTCCCCTTCATGTCTTCGGGAGCTTTTCACATTGCACAGTAACAAGTTGGTTTACTGATCCCTCCACCACCACTCTATAGCAAGCCAAACTAGCCATATCCCTTTAGAAGATTACCAATTAGTCCTGGTAGAATCTGCAAGTACACACAGGGAGCAATATTGCAATCATTTATGACATCAATGTTGCTCCAAGCAAAGACCTCTCATTTTAATAAATTTTCAGTGTTCCTGATGTATAACACTCTGGGAGAATGCAAGGTCAGGGTGTAACCTGGTAAATAGCTAGTTGCTGCCTCAAACGGCAATTGGCTCCAGAATCAATGAACGGTTGCTGAAGGACTCTGACTGCAAATAACTGTTGGACCCCCTTCTGCAGGCTCATCATTACACAACATCGCTCATTAATGGAGTGGTAAGCCTTGTGATTTGTGAGCGGAGTGAAGCCATCCAACAGGATAAAAGACTGCAGTCAATGACGTCTTGGGATTGAGGATGGGACAGCCTTCAATCCCGAACCTCGGGGCTTCCCCAGGATATCTCTGGAGAAAATGTTGACAGTGCATGACATCAACCACCTGCTCAACACAATCATGAACTGCAGACTGACCGAGGTTACTGATATCCCCTGTGGGAGCAGCCAGAGAGAAAAGAGGTGCAGGGCTGCAGTGACCTTGACTTCAGCAGGCTGTGCCATGCTCACTCAGGCAGTGGTTGTAGGTCTTGCCGGAGGGAGGGTTCCTGAATTCAAAGGTGGGATATATGTAGATCTTCAATGATGGGCAGACCTAAGTTTTCTAGGACCTGGTTTGTGTTCTCTGATTCGTGCAGCTTTTCTTCTGAAGTGGATACATAATGGGGCGCGATCAAACAAAGGAAAGTCAGTTGTGGGCAGGATTAAAGATGTTGTTCCTGCTATCTAACGGCACGCGGTCCCCCCCCCCCCCCCCCCCCCCCGCCGAGGCTGCACTCAGCCGCATTTCCTGCACTGAGGAGGTCCATTTGTCAGTGCAGGAAGAGATGGGGCGACCCTCGGACCCCCCCCCCCCCTCCCCAATGCCCCAACTCACCTTTTCGGGGGTCCTCGGGCTCCCTGCACCCCACCTCACATGGGCAGGGCACCCCCATGCCCGATTACCATTGTGGGCAAAATGCCCTCCCGGGCACCTTGGCACTTGCAGTCTAGCACCCTGGCAGTGCCTGTGCCAGCCTAGCACCCTGGCAGTGCCAGGCTGGCACCTGGATAGCACTGTTAGGGTGCCCAGGTGGCACTTTCAGGGTGCCAGGCTGGCATTGTCAGGCTGCCCAGGTGGCATCAGCAGTGCCAAGGTGCCACCCTCCCCAGATACCAGCCACCTGGGGGCTTCCATTCACCTGGGACAAAAACTCCAAGTGCTGTTCCGACTGGTCCCCGTTTGTGGGGACCAGTGCTAATTGGCACCTGGATGGGGCTTCTTTGGCGAGGACAGTAGATGTCAGGAACTGGTTCAATCTGGCGAAGGGCTAGTTCAGTGAGTTTTCAAACTCACTTAACTCTGCGAGTCTGGGTCCGGCACAATGTGGGTGGGAACCAGATTGCAACGCCTCGCAAGATCTTATTAGATCTCGTGCAATGTGGTGACCATCAGGAATCCTGGGAGAGGTCTCTCCCGGTATATACCGGCTGTATCCCATCCCGATTCCGGCAGGACGTGGCCGGTAAATCACGCCAACAATGTACACGGACTGAGAGGAAGTCAGGCTGTTGGTTTTGGTTTCACAACCCCTGTGATGAATCTCACTATAGTATTCATGTTCCAGCCCGCACCAAAACCCACCCACCCATAATCTGAACCTGTATTGGCTCCTGGTTAAGCAACATCTGTATTTTAAAATGTTCATCCTTGTTTTCAAATCCCTCCATGACTTCATCCCTTTCAATCTCTGTAAGCTTCTCCAGCTAAGATATCTGTGTTCCTCTAATTCTGGCCTCTTGTGCACTCCTAGATTTTAATCACTCCATCATTCCTTCAGCTGTCTAGGTCCTAAACTCTGGAACTTCCTCCCCCGATCTCTAAGCCTCTTTACCTATCTTTTCTCTTACTTTTTTGACCAAACGTTTGGTCATCTGCCCCAATATGTCCTTATTATGTACTTTATGTCATATTTTGATTGCCATACCTTGCAAGCCAATGCTCAATGGGATTTGCAGAATCCATGTTTGTTGATTCCGGTGCTGAAGTCAAATAAACGGAAGCTGCAATGTTAAAGCACAATATTTGTGTATTGATTAAGCTTGTAAAAGCTGTCAACAGTAGCAGTATTAAACAATAACAGTCCTTATGTGGCTCGTTGTCAAATTTTGATTCCTTGGAATCTTTGACTATATTAAAGGAGCTATGAAAATGTTAGTCACTGTGTTGAGCTCTCATTGATAAACAGTTTTGAGGTGGGTTGGAATATCAATTACCTGGTTACACATGCTCCAGCCAGGGCTAAATCCATATTGCTACTGAGGAATGCAATCCTTGCAGAGTGAGACCAGGCTTTATAGAAACATCCTTTTCAGGAGCCCAGCCAGAAATAGTTTGGATCAAGAAGTAGATATTTTTCTGGATAAAATGTCCTTTCTAGGACATGTTTACCTGCTACTTCACTGTTGTCCTATCGACTGAAGCCCCCAACTCATATTGAAGGGGTAACAAAGGAGAGAAGCAGAATTACAATTATTTAATTAACAAATGGAAAACACAGATATTGGACGGGGTGCAGAAACAGGTGTCCTTTTCCTCTGTAGAAGCTCTGTGATGGCTGCTGTTTGAAGTGACTGGAGCAAGCATCCAAGGAGAAGCATGTTGCTGAGTGGTTGTGTGCTTGAGCAGGGAGCAGAAAGAAGAAACAAACAATAGTTAAAGCCAGCCTGTGCCTCTTAAGCTGAAGGAGCATTGTCATTGCAGCAGGTGTTTGGAGTCATTCTCTGAAGTGGGAAACAACATGACAGAGAGCCAACTCCAAGGCTTTCAAATGCTGCATTGGAGTCTTTGGGGAGGTGGTGGAGAGGAGGAAAGATGTCTGTATCCACAGGGGGATGGAAGACAAATTTGGCAAAGACAGTGGGGCAGGAATGCCAGGAATCTAGCCCTGAAGCCTAGATGCTGTGCCACAAGAAGGGCAATGACCTCAGACAAGCAGTCAAGGTCAGTGAATGCCACTGAACAACTAGCCTCTCAGACATTGCTCAATCGATCACACACAATCTCATTGCACTACACTCAACTGAAACAGCTCCCTCTCTCCTGCAGGACATAACCAGAGGCAGCAGCACTGAATCGGCAGGGACAGGCTTGCCTGTCCTTACTCCAGTGGAGGAGGCAGTGATCAACTTTATTGGAGTGGCCATAATGGAGGCTGTGGCTAATAGTGGCATTGAAACCATTGAAGATTGCGCCCTCCTCATACCTAATCCTCCTCCTCACATTAAGCTCCCCCTCATCCCACAATCTTTTCTGATGGCAAGTGTGTAAGCACGCACCTCAACCTGTTGTCCTCTCTCAGGATGACAACATTCAACCTCCCACCATCGTCACTCTGCCAATGCCCTTGTCACTTGACAACTAGCAAATGCTGAATGCTGCATTCCCTGTAGAGATAGTCCAGTCTGAAGCCAGAGCATCATCATGGAAGAGTAGCTGTACTCTCCCTCCCACTGAGAGTCAGCAGCCTCCCAGCAGCCATGCCGCAGCCACTGTATAGGCTCCTGAGGCTCATGAGGCTCCTGGACGACAGGCACTAAGGGAACGCTGATTAATCAATTAATGTTTGTGCGCAATATGGCATAGTTTGATTTATAAACTTTGCTTGGAATGTTTATTTTCTACTGTCTTTTATTTTTGCATTGTGGCTGCTCTGATGATTAGTGATGGGGGAAGAAAAGGTGAATGTTGGTGAATATGGAATTGGGGGTGTTTACAGGTATTACAGTTGGATGAGCCGAGTCCGAAAGGGGTTGTGCTGTTTTCCCCTGCCTTTCCTGCCCATTCCCTTCCACCTCCTCCTCCTCAGCCAGATGCCTTACACCCTGTGTGTCCAGCGTGTTGTCAACCACCATGAATCTTGACACTGGCTCTGCCGTGAACTCCTCCAGAGTAGTCGAGACAGTGGGGACATTACCTAAGCACCATAATGATTTTCTCAATGTCATTTATGTGGCAACATGGTTTTCACTATATGTGTGCTACCCAGAGGTATGTGAGTTACAAATCAAAGTGGTGAGCCATTTTATCAAAGGATAGTCTCTGCCACACAGTAGCCATTTTTTAATTTACCACAGTGGCTTAAATGCAGATGGTGCAATGGACTGCTGTGCAATTAAGCTATCAGGTCTACTGCCAGGATGCTGCCCATTGGGCGACACGGTAGCACAGTGTTGCTTCACAGAGCCAGGGTCCCAGGTTTGATTGGGCTTGGGTTGCTGTCTGTGTGAAGTCTGCATGTTCTCCCTGTGTCTGCGTGGGTTTTCTCCGGGTGCTCCGGCTTCCTCCCACAAGTCCTGAAAGACGTGCTGTTAGGTGAATTGGACATTCTGAATTCTCCCTCAGTGTACCCGAACAGGCGCCAGAGTGTGGCGACTAGGGGCTTTTCACAGTAACTTCATTGCAGTGTCAATGTAAGCCTACTTGTGACAATATTATCATCATTGACCAGCATGATTCACAGCCTATGGTTGCAAACCAGTTGGACACTGAGGTAGTGAAATCTCTTCTAGTTTGATATATCTCAGAGTTGGCAAGAGACATCCATACAGCCAATGTCATCCTGCACCATGAGGAAGTCTGAAATCCTCACAAAGCCAAGTCCTTTCTCTGCTTGCTTGTCTCCAGCAGGAGAGAATGAAATATGTTCAGCTTGATTGGAATACACAGCTTGAGTGACCTTCCTTATGCAACAACAGATGGTAAACTTGGAGATATTTCAAATATCCATCATTGAAGGAAATTGATGCCAGAGTCACCTTCACTGGCATTGGCAATGATCCTCGCGTTGTGCTGAGGCTGCAGTTATAGTTGCAATACGTGGCAGATTTCAGTGAAGTCCTCCTTACTGAAGTGGATACATCGAATACAATGTTTCTTGCTGAGGAGCAGAAAGAAGAATCTCTCCCCCAACACCCTGGATGGATATGTTGTTCTGCTGGGAGACCTTCACTTCCCCCTCCTCCCTCTTCCAGGAACTTGTCCTGCTTTTGTGTCACCTCTGCTCAGTCTCCCTGTCATGCTTTCCAAGGGGATGCAAATTGCTGCATCCTTGTCTGGGAGCAAGTCGTTTGTGCAGAATCATCGAAATCAGTACAAAGTCCATCAGCAGATGCTCCACCACTCCCTGTTCACCTTAGCAACTTCAGAGACTGCCAAAGACTTCTAAAACGACAGTAACTGACAGGAGATGTTAATGAAAAACTAATATGTAATCAGTTGAAGCTCGCTTTAAATAGCAGCTTGGATCCAACCTGCTGCTGGGTACATGTTCAAGTGCATAGGGGTCCAGAAGAACAGTTAGCTGGAGCATTGAGCTCCAAAATGGCAGAACTGGCATCAAATTAGTTCCCTGCATGCATGTTCACGCCCTCATCAAAATAGGGTAAAGTGTGGCTTGCAGCAGAATGTCGTTCAGCTGCAGAAATAATTTCAGACAAAACAACACTCATATGACCAAAAAAACAAGTGCAAAGGAACCAAATTTTGCAGCTTCTGAGTTTGTCTCCCGGTTACTTGGGAGTCATTTTGTGATCCTATTACAATGTCCATTTATAGCCGACACTCAATTTACATCAATGCATCAGCATACCATAGGTATGAAATCAAAAGTTGTCATAGTCCCAGAGGACCATAGGCTGCTCTCCCCTTTTGAGAGAGAGAGAGAGGAGAGAAAGAGGGAGCTGACTGGCGGCGATTTAACCTGAGGATCACCACACCTCAGGTGAGCAGCAAGGTAGCCTCAGGATAACCTCAGCCGGTATGGGAATTGAACCCGCGTCACTGCATCACAAACCAGCCATACAACCAACTGAGCTGACCAACCCCTACCATTGGTGTAATATTTAGACAAAATGCAACTACTTTACTGGATATTTAGTGTAAAATAAACTACAAAAATTTCCCACAGCATTACCTTGCTGCCATCTAGTGCTAACTTGCAGTCAAACACTTGCCTTGCACAGTATCTGCATCTAGATTGGTCACAGGATATCAGATTCATGGGCTGGATTCTCCGTTTCTGAGACAATGGGCGGGATTCTCAGTTTCTGAGACTATGGGAGGGATTCTCCGTTTCCGACACTATGGGCTGGATTCTCCGTTTCTGAGACAATGGGAGGGATTCCCGTTTCTGAGACTATGGGCTGGATTCTCCGTTTCTGAGACAATGGGCGGGTCTCTCCGTTTCTGAGACTATGGGCGGGATTCTCCGTTTCTGAGACAATGGGAGGGATTCCCGTTTCTGAGACTATGGGCTGGATTCTCCGTTTCTGAGACAATGGGAGGGATTCCCGTTTCTGAGAGAATGGGCGGGATTCTCCGTTTCTGAGGCTATGGGCGGGATTCTCCATTTCTGAGACTATGGGCAGGATTCTCCGTTTCTGAGACTACGGGCAGGATTCTCCGTTTCTGAGACAATGGGCAGGATTCTCCGTTTCTGAGACAATGGGCAGGATTCTCCGTTTCTGAGACTATGGGCAGGATTCTCCGTTTCTGAGGCAATGGGCGGGATTCTCCGTTTCTGAGACTATGGGCTGGATTCTCCATTTCTGAGACTATGGGCAGGATTCTCCATTTCTGAGACTATGGGCGGGATTCTCCGTTTCTGAGACTATGGGCGGGATTCTCCGTTTCTGAGGCAATGGGCGGGATTCTCCGTTTCTGAGACTATGGGCGGGATTCTCCGTTCCTGAGACTATGGGCGGGATTCTCCGTTTCTGAGACTATGGGCGGGATTCTCCGTTTCTGAGACTATGGGCGGGATTCTCCGTTTCTGAGACTATGGGCGGGATTCTCCGTTTCTGAGACTATGGGCGGGATTCTCCGTTTCTGAGACTATGGGCGGGATTCTCCGTTTCTGAGACTATGGGCGGGATTCTCCGTTTCTGAGACTATGGGCTGGATTCTCCGTTTCTGAGACTATGGGCGGGATTCTCCGTTTCTGAGACTATGGCGGGATTCTCCGTTTATGAGACTGTGGGCAGGATTCTCCGTTTCTGAGACTATGGGCAGGATTCTCCGTTTCTGAGACTGTGGGCAGGATTCTCCGTTTCTGAGACTATGGGCGGGATTCTCCGTTTCTGAGACAATGGGCAGGATTCTCCGTTTCTGAGACAATGGGAGGGATTCTCCGTTTCTGAGACAATGGGAGGGATTCTCCGTTTCTGAGACAAGGGGCAGGATTCTCCGTTTCTGAGACTATGGGCAGGATTCTCCGTTTCTGAGACTATGGGCGGGATTCTCCGTTTCTGAGACTATGGGCAGGATTCTCCGTTTCTGAGACTATGGGCAGGATTCTCCGTTTCTGAGACAATGGGAGGGATTCCCGTTCTGTGACTATGGGCGGGATTCTCCGTTTCTGAGACAATTGGCAGGATTCTCCGTTTCTGAGACTATGGGCAGGATTCTCCGTTTCTGAGACTATAGGCTGGATTCTCCGTTTCTGAGACTATGGGCGGGATTCTCCGTTTCTGAGACTATGGGCAGGATTCTCCGTTTCTGAGACAATGGGCGGGATTCTCCGTTTCTGAGACTATAGGCTGGATTCTCCGTTTCTGAGACAATGGGCGGGATTCTCCGTTTCTGAGACTATAGGCTGGATTCTCCGTTTCTGAGACAATGGGAGGGATTCTCCGTTTCTGAGACTATGGGCAGGATTCTCCGTTTCTGAGACAATGGGCGGGATTCTCCGTTTCTGAGGCAATGGGCGGGATTCTCCGTTTCTGAGACTATGGGCTGGATTCTCCGTTTCTGAGACTATGGGCGGGATTCTCCGTTTCTGAGACAATGGGCGGGATTCTCCATTTCTGAGACTATGGGCGGGATTCTCCGTTTCTGAGACTATGGGCAGGATTCTCCATTTCGGAGACTATGGCGGGATTCTCCGTTTCTGAGACTATGGGCGGGATTCTCCGTTTCTGAGACTATGGGCGGGATTCTCCGTTTCTGAGACTATGGGCTGGATTCTCCGTTTCTGAGACTATAGGCTGGATTCTCCGTTTCTGAGACAATGGGCGGGATTCTCCGTTTCTGAGACTATGGGCGGGATTCTCCGTTTCTGAGACTATGGGCAGGATTCTCCGTTTCTGAGACAATGGGCGGGATTCTCCGTTTCTGAAACTATGGGCGGGATTCTCCGTTTCTGAGACTATGGGCGGGATTCTCCGTTTCTGAGACTATGGGCAGGATTCTCCGTTTCTGAGACTATGGGCAGGATTCTCCGTTTCTGAGACAATGGGCGGGATTCTCCGTTTCTGAGACTATGGGCGGGATTCTCCGTTTCTGAGACAATGGGCGGGATTCTCCGTTTCTGAGACAATGGGCAGGATTCTCCGTTTCTGAGACAATGGGAGGGATTCTCCGTTTCTGAGACAATGGGAGGGATTCTCCGTTTCTGAGACAATGGGAGGGATTCTCCGTTTCTGAGACAATGGGAAGGATTCTCCGTTTCTGAGACAATGGGAGGGATTCCCGTTTCTGAGACTATGGGCGGGATTCTCCGTTTCTGAGACTATGGGCAGGATTCTCCGTTTCTGAGACTATGGGCGGGATTCTCCGTTTCTGAGACTATGGGCGGGATTCTCCGTTTCTGAGACAATTGGCAGGATTCTCCATTTCTGAGACTATGGGCGGGATTCTCCGTTTCTGAGACTATGGGCGGGATTCTCCGTTTCTGAGACTATGGGCGGGATTCTCCGTTTCTGAGACTATGGGCAGGATTCTCCGTTTCTGAGACTATGGGCGGGATTCTCCGTTTCTGAGACTATGGGCGGGATTCTCCGTTTCTGAGACTATGGGCAGGATTCTCCGTTTCTGAGACTATGGGCGGGATTCTCCGTTTCTGAGACAATGGGCAGGATTCTCCGTTTCTGAGACAAGGGGCAGGATTCTCCGTTTCTGAGACTATGGGCGGGATTCTCCGTTTCTGAGACTATAGGCTGGATTCTCCGTTTCTGAGACAATGGGCAGGATTCTCCGTTTCTGAGACAAGGGGCAGGATTCTCCGTTTCTGAGACTATGGGCGGGATTCTCCGTTTCTGAGACTATGGGCGGGATTCTCCGTTTCTGAGACTATGGGCGGGATTCTCCGTTCCTGAGACTATGGGCAGGATTCTCCGTTTCTGAGACAATGGGCAGGATTCTCCGTTTCTGAGACTATGGGCGGGATTCTCCGTTCCCCGACGGCAATTTTGTAATCAACACTCGGGCAGAGAAACCCTTTGACGCTAAAATCGGGGGCGGCACCTGTTTGACGCAGGTTTTGTATGCGCCACCTTCTCCAAAACAACATCATCACGTCGCGCGCCGCACGCAGTTGGGATGGCCTCAGCGCGTCACCTGAAGGCCCTTCCCCGATGCTCCGCTGCCAATGGGCCGAGTTCCCGAGTGCGCGGTTGACGTATGGTCTCAGCGGTCGGGTACCCAGCCTGGCAGCTGCGGACTGTGTCCAGTGTCGCCACAGTCGGGTGGGGGCCATGTTGCTGGTTTGGGGGGCTTCCGCAAAGGCTGGGGGGGGGGGGACTGGTGGGGGTGGGGGGGGGGGGGGGGGTGGCCCGGGGGGCATTATCTGACAGGTCGGGTCCCGCATGGCCGGTGCCATGTATTAGGGCGCGACCGCTGCAGGTCGTTGCCGTGCGCATGTGCAGCCACGGTTCTGACCATTCTCTAGCCATTTATATCATGGGGACCGGGAATATTAATGCGGCGCGGCTACTCGCCCCTCACCTGACGCAGATTCGGTGACGGGACCCTGCCGATATTTTTCATGTAAAACACCACAGATCCTCTGCACGTAGCCTCAGAAATGGAGAATCCAGACCTAAGTGTTGACACCAACGCAGAATTCGCGGACTTTCATGACAGCAAAACTGGCGCCACACCTGGACCAATTCTGCTACTGTTAAGTGGCTAGAACTGGTGCCGCATGGAACATCGCCAGTGCGGAATTTGCTGGGTCCATGATTGACACTCAGGAGACTGATAAGCTGCTGCTGCATATACACATTGCACTCCCCACACACACTCATCCCAGCCAACAAGATGGAACTGGTTCTGATGTAGCACACCCATACAGCTGATGGGTCAGCTGGGGCTAGAGGGTACCCAGGGGAGTGGCCAAGGGGGACAGCTATATGACCTGTGGCCCTAAGTTCACAGTGGACTCTGAGCGGTGTGTGCAGCTGCATGGCTGCCTTGCCAGCTGTGGCAACGGTGTTCTGTGCCCGGCCACGCCAACTCCACAACCCACCTCTTGGCCACCTCTATCTACTCCCCCAGCCATGGCAGAAGCCCCCCCCCCCCCCCCCCCCCCCCCCAGATCAGCAGCAAAACTGTCAGCAAACTATGGCAATATTGGACACTTTCCGTTCTGCCTCTCTCTCCCTCAGCAGCCACAAAGCCAATTTCATGATTTTTAAAAGCACAAGTGAAGAACGGCGTCAGGAACTGGGCCCATGGGAGGAGGGGAATCGCTGATGCGTGCGTACTGGAACGCATTGACGCAGCTATCAAGGTGATGGAAAATTGCGATTTGCCGTCAAATCGGCCCTGCCGGCGATTTTGGGGCCGGAACCTATTCTCCGCCCAATCGTATTTCCCGATTTTGGCGTCGGCCAATGGAGAACCCGGCCATAGAGCCTTACAGCACAGAGAGAGAGGCTCTTCAGCCCATCTGTGCTGGCCATCAACACCTATTTATTCTAATCCCATTTTTCAGCACCTGGGCCGGGATTCTCCGACCCTGCGATGAGTCGGAAAATCCCCGGGGGGAGGCGCGAATCTCGCACCGCCGTCCCGATGCTGGCTTCACTATTCACCGGTGCCGTTTTTCGGGGGCCAGCAGGATTCCCGCTACGGTGTTAACAGCTGCCCCTCCGGCGAATCTCTGGGCCCCGATGGGCCGAGTGGCCGTCAGGGTTTGCCCAGTCCCGCCGGCGTGAATTACTCACCTCACACACGGCGGGACCTGGCAGGTAAGTGTGCGGGGGCCATCCTGGGGGGGAGCGGGCGAGGGGGGAATCTGACCCCGGGGGGCCCCCACGGTGGCCTGGCCCGTGATCAGGGCCTACCGATCTGTGGGCGGGCTAGTTCCATGGGGGCCTTCTTTCCTCCATGCTGAACCCCTGTAGGGGTCCGCCATATTGCCCGAAAGCCGGCGGAGAGAAGGGAACCCCCGCGCATGCGCGGAAATATGCCAGCCATTCTGCGCATGCGTGGAAATACGTCGGCCAGTCCACGCATGCACGAGTTCACACCAGCCGTTCTGCGCATGCGCGAACTCATGCCGGCCCTTCGGCGCCGACTGGAGCTGCGGGAACCACTCCGGCGTCAACCTAGCCTCCGAGAAAGGTGAGAATTCCTCACTTTCGGGGGCTGACGCCAGAGTTGTTGGCGCCGGTTTTCACGCCGGAATGGGGACATAGCCCCATTATTGGAGAATCCCACCCCCGGTCTGTAGTCTTTATCTACCTTTAACATGTTCTTTAAAACCTACCTGTTAGTTCAATCATTTTTATAATAATCTTTATAAGTGTCACAAGTAGGTTTACATTAACACTGCAATGAAGCTACTGTGGAAAGACCTTAGTTGCCACACTCCGGCGCCTGATTGGGTAAACTGAAAGAGAATTCAGAATGTCCAATTCACCAAACAAGCACGGCTTTTGGGACTTGTTGGAGGAAACTGGAGCACCTGGAGGAAACCCATGCAGACATGTTGAGAATGTGCAGATGCTGCACAGACAGTGGCCCAAGCCGGGAATCAAACCTGGGACCCTGTGAAGCAACAGTGTGAACCACTGTGCTATAGTGCTGCCCATAGTAACATATTGGACCATATTCTCTGAGGAAAACCAATAACCATCGGATTACGACTCCATTCCTATTTACTTACATTACAACAGAGTTCTTGGGCGGAATTCTCCGACCCCCCCCGCCGGGTCACAGAATTGGCGCGGTGCCGCGCGAACTGTGCCACGCTGCCCTGACGTCGGAACACAATTCTCTGTAATACGGAGGATCGGCGCCGGCATGGTCGGCGCGGCACCGGTCGGGGTATGCGGCAACTCTCCGGCCCAGGCCGGCCCGCCAATTCTCCGGGCCGGATGGGCCGAACGGCTGTCAACAAAAGCCAAGTCCCACCGGCGCCGTTCTAACATCCTCTGAGCCAGCGGGACCTCGGTGTTGAAGCGTCCGGGGGCGGCCTGTTGGGGGGAGGGGGGTCCAACCCTGGGGGGGGGGCCTCCATAGTGGCCTGGCCCGCGATTGGGGCCCACCAATAGGAGGGCTGGCCTCTCTACCCCCCGGCCTCCTTTCTTCCGTGCTGGCTCCTGTAGCCCTGCACCATTTGGCATCGGGGCCACCGTGGGGAAGAAAGTCACTGCGCATGCGCTAGTTGGCGCCGGCCCAACTGCACATGCGCAGACCCCTCGGTGCCGGGTTCAGGCCGGGATCGGCAGCTGGGGCGGCGGAGCTGCAGCGCCGTCCTAACTCCCTATGGGCCGCAGAATGGGGTCCCGGAACGGGCGCCGACCCCGGAGTAAAATTCTCCTGTTTTTACTCCAACATCGGCACTTAGCTGCCCGTTGGGAGAATCCCGGCCCTCAATTTCTCACCCAGACTTCCAGACCGGCTATCCTCAGAAGTGTGGAGTATGGTGGTTCTGGGAGTCCTTCCTTTGCAGAGTAGGATCGGCAGGGAAACCGAGCCATGCCCCCTTTTTAGAGCACAAGCTGCCATATTCCAGTAAGTTTAAATTTTCCAATGCCATTTTGACAAGCGATGGTGAGATGGTAAGCATGTAAGTTGAGGGGTTTGGATGGGTCGTGGCAAGGTCGGGTTGGTGGTGCAGTCAGGTCGGGTTGAGGCAAAGAACAAATAACAATACAGCACAGGAACAGGCCCTTCGGCCCTCCAAGCCTGTACCAGTGATGATACCAACCTTTGCCAAAATCCTCAGCACTTCCTAGTGCCGTATATCCCTCTATACCCATCCTATTCATGTATTTGTCAAAAGAACAAAATTAATAGGGGGGGTTGGGGTTCAGGGGAATGGTTTGGTGGGGCGGGTAATCAAGGATTTGGTAAGGCATCGGGGAGGTTGTCAGGTGAGGGAGTAGTCGGGTGGTCAGCAGTGGGTAGTCAAGCAAGGGTGTAGTAGGATTGTGGAGTAGTCAAAGGGTTCGGTGGGGGCGTCGGGGTGAGTTAGTCAGGGAGGGAGGAGTCAGTAGTATAGTTACCCACCTGTTAGAACTGGTTTAAACCTTCTAATTTTTACCTTTTAAGTAACTATTCTACTTAGTAAGTTGGGATCATCCAAAGTCTCCAACTCCAACATGGAGTTTCGGAATGTTCGAGATGCAGGGAATTGCCCATCGGAAATCCAAACATCCTGGGCAATTCCCATGCAGTCAGATCTCCAAGTCCATCTTTGGGGGTACCTCTGGAGTATGATCATCTGGGGATCAGGGCCAAAGTAGTGTGTGAGTTGGAAAAAATTAGCAGCTTCTGTGTCACAGCCATACTCTTGCCCAAAGGCCCCTTGCCATAACCATGCTAAGAATTCCAGCAAATGCCTGGAATTTCCACTGGAGTTCTCCAGGTTTTTGACCCGTCGTCATTTTCTCTGGGACTTCTGCTGATCTTCTGTCCAAGTTAAGGCAGGAAATTGGAAGAATGCCCAGGGACATTCTACTTTAACAATGAATTTAAGGTTCAGAATTTAAGATCAACAGTTAGAATTTTGAGGTGTCTCCCACAGCAATTCTACCATTGGAATTAATTTTAACATCCAATTGTTCGATTTTCCCAGAGGAAAGGTTTTTAAAATATCAGAGCAGTGTTTTTGAAGATGGACTGTGTCTATATCAATATTGTTAAATCCAGCTTGAAGAAATGGAGACAGTCAGAAATCAAGAGTATGTGTTTAAATATAATGAGAAACTAGCTGAGCTGTCAATTGGTTCACAGTGGTTCAATTGTGTACTATCTGTGTCAGCGACTTTCATTGAATCATAGAGCGCTCTCTAACGGCCGCACCGGAGATATACCCGGCTCGTTACCCCTCGCGGAATCTAAGGGGATCTCGCAAGGCATCACAATCTGGATCCACAAAGGGCAGGGTCAAATTTGCATATTCAAATTAGTAGTTCGCCTCACTTGAATATGTCTACGCTGCACCTACCAGTTCCTGGGATCGAATCCCCTCACCTCAGAGACCCCGGGCCAGCTCTGTTAAGCACTGGTCCCCACAAATATGGACTAGGCTGAACGGCACTTGGCTGTGGGGGGGTTGCTGAGGCGGTCGGAGGCCTCTGAGTGGTCTGTCTCTGGGCAGGGTGGCACCCTGGCACTGCTGATGCCACTGGGCACCTTGGCACTGTCAGTCTGGCACTCTTGTACTGCCAGGGAGGGTGCTTAGGTGGCACTGCCAGGCTAACAAAGCCACTGCCAGGGTGCCCAAGTGGCACCTTGCCTGTGCTGGGGATCGGGCCCGCAGATGCCCTGCCCTTATGAGGTGGGGTGAAGGGGGCTCAAGCATCCCCTAATTGGTAAGTCGGTACACGGGGTGAGGGGGTGAGGGGGGGGTTGCACTGGGAGGGTCGAGAGATCGGGATGCCAGTTTAAAATGGTTGCCCGATCTCTTCCTGCACTGGTGACTGAAGATCCTCAGTGCAGGAAATGAAGGTAAGTGCAGCCTCGGCGGGCCCTTCCTTTCCGAGGCTCGAAAAAAGAAAAAAGTCCTGTTTAATAGCGGGTTCGTTCCCAGCGCTGCAAGCCCTCAATGTACTCATCACGGGACTCTTTTTTTTAACCATTAAATCATGCCCATAGAATCCCAACAGTGCTTGAAACGATCCAACAGTTCCACCAGTGCTTCTACATCTGTGCTGACTACTCCTGTACTTAGTGCTCATGCAGGATGCTGCTTCTTGCTCTTCACTGCTGTCAGCATCATCATCTTGGGAGGCCCATAGATAAAGACCACCTGAAAGTTCCCAAGAGATATTATTATTTATTATCTGTAATTTTTAGAAGTTATAGACTATATTGCCTCAGGAAGTCTGATAAGAATTTCCCAGTTTTCTTTCAATTGGACATAAGTTGTTTTTTCTCTGATATTTTTAGCTTCTCGCATGGGATTGCAACAATGGTATTTATAAATGGGCAGGCCCAAAGGTCTTTTCTTGCCCTCGAGTTCAGAAATCTCCTGAGATATCTGCTTCATCTCACTTACTGTTTTTTATTTAGAAGATTTCTAAAAATAAATTTAGAGTATCCAATTTTTTTTCCAATTAAGGGGCAATTAGCATGGCCAATCCACCTAACCTGCATATCTTTGGGTCGTGGGGGTGAGGCCCATGCAGACACAGGGAGAATCTGCAAACTCCACACACACAGTGATCCAGGGCTGGGATCTAACCTGGGTCCTTGGCACCATAGGCAGCAGTGCAAACCACTGTGCCAGAGTGCTGCTTCATCTCACTTATAGTACAGTAAGAAAGAAAACATACATACGCAAAACAAATAGTGCCTTCCACAACCAGTGTCCAGTGATTTACCACAGGGATCGATGCTGGGTCCTTTGCTGTTTATAGTGTACATGAATGATCTAGATTTGAATGCGGGAAGTATGATCAGTAAGTTCGCAGATGACAGTAAAGTTGGTGGTGTGGTAAATAACAAGGAGGAAAGTCTTAGATTACAGCATGAGAAAGACAGGCTGATCAGATGGACGGGACAGTGGCAAATGGAATTTAAAACTGAAAACTGTGAGATGGTGCATCATGGGAGGACTAGCAATGCAAGGGAGTACACAATGAACAGTAGAATGCTAGAAAGTATTGCGGACTAGAGGGACCTTGGGGCACGTGTCCAAAGATCCCTGCCAGGCAGTACAGGTAGATAAGGTGGGTAAGAAGGCATGTGAGTCCTTGCCTTTATTAGCTGAAGCATATTTATATAACCTTCTTGGAACTCCTTAAGATATTGTACTTTTCCTTGTGTTTCTGTGTTCTTTTTATATTATGGAGACCAGAATTGTGCAAATCACCTCATATTTACTTGAATGTTAGAGTACATATGCCTCCTAAGTACCCTGTCTGCTGCAGTTTTCTCATACGTTCCTGTTATGTTGCACTCTTCCTCAGTATCAGTTATGCCATCCGCCCCCTGGTTTGGTATCATCTGCAAATGTTGACATTGAGTTACTCACTCCTAAATTCAAGATGTCCGAGAGAGCCTATCTCCTGAAGAATAGCTGGCGAAAGAAAGTTGGGAGAGTTGAACACGAAAATGATATCTTCCAATCTGCGTATCCTGAAAATGATCTAACAGAATGGCAACAATGCTAATCTACTTGAAATGTATTTTCAGAATTTAGAATTGCAATGGCATGAATTTCACCAGTGTGTCTCATTTAAAGAAAAAGACAGCAGAATAACTTCAGAGGAGAATATAGATGAATGGCGGGGCAAGCAAACAAACAAACAGATGGGCAAAGCATGCTTCTGGATAATCAGGTGAATACACGGAGAAATATAAAGTTCAACATTAATTCAACAAAACACAAGCACGCAATCTCAATTTCTCTGGATTGTTGACAGCAGCAAGAATCTAAATCGATGTTGTTTCGTGGTCACCTCGATCAGGTGTGTTGGCTGATCTGAAACGGAAGGGGGCGCAGAATCCAAGATGGCGCTTGTGAATACGGTCTATCTGGAGCCGGGACCCGGAAGTGAAAGTCCCCGGGGTGGGCGAGCGCTGGGGGTCCCGGCCTGGGCCTGAGCACAGCGCCTGGATCTCAGCTGGAGTCCGGGCCCCTAGGTTCGAGGGAGGGATGGTCTGCGGACGAGTGTAAAGGGCCTGCGGGAGGTGGTCGCGGGGCTGCGGCTTGCCCCCCCCCCGGGCTGGCGGAGTTTCTGTGCTGAGGCCCCGGGCTGGGAGTTGCTCCTTCCCCCCTGTGCTGGTGATGGACGAGTGGAAGCCGAACCCCCGGGCCAAACCCTTCGTTCCGCGGCGGCACCGGAGCTGGCTGATCGCCTGTAAGTACAGGCTAACGGGACAGCGGTCAGTGAGGAGGTTGTGCCAGGTGAGGAGGCCGAGGGGGCAGGGCTGGGCTGGGCCAGGCCAGTGAAGCAGTTAAACACTGGGCGGCGTGTACACATCAACTGACATCCTTATATGTCTCACAAACATTCCCTTTCCCTCTTTGACCTGATATGGTTGATAACAACACCTTCCTCCATGAATAACACTCCCTTTTGTCTAACTGGGAAGCATTGTTCTCACCTGGCACTACTCTTGTCACTTCCAGTACCTACCCTCCTTGCTCCCGCCACCTTTACCTGTGGTGTTCCACCCAAGGATCTAATCTTGGCTCCCTCTGATTTCTTATCCATATGCTGCCTTTGGAAACATCATCGACAGTTTTCAAGTGGCACATGTTGGCTGTGACTTACTTAGTAACATTCTTGCCTTGGAGCCCAGGTCTTGAGTATGACATCGAGGTGGGTGCTCAAGTGCAGTACTGTGGAAGTGTTGTCTTTCAGTTGATGTGCTAAACCTGGCTAAGCTTGTCCTCAAGTGTGGTGTAACAGATTCCTGGTACTATTTCAAAAAAAAAGTAGAGGAGTTTCCTTGGTGTCCTTGCCAATATTTACCCCTGAACGTCACAAAAAAAAACCCAGTTTATTTGGCTGTTATTACGCTGTTTGTGGGAACTTGTTTTACTGTGTTTTTTATAACTACACTTCTTTTAAAAAAAAAATATTTTTATTCTCCTCGAATTTACACCCACCAACAATAAAGAATAATCAGCAACAGATGTCAATCCCCATAACAATAACACCAATCCCATCCTCCCACCAACCCCCAAACAGCAGCCCGCATGTTTACATAAACAAATGACAAAAAGGAATCAGGGATTACCCATAATCATCCGTAATATACACAGGCCCCCTCCCCCCAACCCTGCCACCCATCCTCCCCCCCCCCCAACTAATATTCGATATTATCCAGTTCTTGAAAGTGCATAATGAATAATGCCCATGACTGTAGAACCCCTCCTCCTTCCCCTCAGTTCAAACTTAACCTTCTTAAGGGTCAAGTATTCCAACAGGTCCCTCCGCCACGCCAGGGCACAGGGTGGAGAGGCTGCTCTCCATCCGAACAGTATCCGCCTTCGGGTGATCAACGAGGCGAAGGCTACGATATCTGACTCCGCATCCGTTTCCAACCCTGGCTGGTCCGACACCCCGAATATGGCCTCCCAGGGACCGGGTCCAGTTTCACGTGCACCACCTTGGAAATTAGCCTAAAAACCGCCTTCCAGTACTCCTCTAGCTTTGGACAGGACCAAAACACATGAACGTGATTAGCGGGGCCCCACCCGCAACGCTCACACAGATCACCTACTCCTTCAAAGAATTGGCCAATCCTCGCCCTCGTGAGGTTCGCTCTGTTTAGCACCTTCAGCTGTATCAGCCCCAACCTCGCACATGAGGTGGAGGCATTTACTCTCTGGAGCACCTCACACCAGACCCGCTCTATAACCTCTCCCAACTCTTCCTCTCACTTTGCTTTGATCCCTTCCAGTGGTGCCTTATCCTCTTCAAAATAGCTCCGTACACTGCTGACACTACCCCCTTCTCCAGTCCCCTTGTCGTCAGCACCTCTTCCAGCAATGTGGAGGCCAGTTCCTCCGGGAAGCTCTGTATCTCCTTCCTGGCAAAATCTCGAACCTGCGTGTATCTAAACATTTCTCCCTGCTCCAGCCCATACTTCGCTTCCAGCTCCCTCAATCCTGCAAACCGACCCTTAAGAAACACATCTTTTAGCGTCTTAATCCCCTTCTCTTCCCATTTCCGAAAACTTCCATCCCACTTCCCTGGCTCAAATCTGTGGTTTCCCCGAATCGGCATTTCCCTTGACCCTGCCCCCAACCCGAAGTGTTGGCGAAACTGCCTCCAGATTGTCAACAAAGCTATTATTACCGGACTCCCTGAGTATTTCCCCGGAGCTATCGGGAGCGCGCTGTTGCTAGTGCTTTCAGTCCCGACCCCCTGCACAAACTCTCCTCTATTCTGACCCACTGGAAATAAACCCCTCTGACCCAGCTCCGCACCTTCTCCACATTCGCCGCCCAGTTCGGGAGACCCAAACCCCCTGCCTGCCTTCCCCTCTGTAGCAGCACCTTTCTCACTCTGGCTACTTTCCCTCCCCATATGAATGAGGTAATCCTTCCCCCAATCTCCCTGAAAAAAGCCTTTGGGGGGGAAAATCGGAAGGCATTGAAAAATAAACAGAAATCGTGGCATCACGTACATTTTAACCGCCTGTACCCGACCCGCCAGTGACAGAGGGAGACCATCCCACCTTGCCAGATCAGCTTTCACTCTCCCCACCAAACTAGTGATGTTGTACCTGTGAAGTCTCCCCCACTCCCGGGCAACCTGCACCCCCAGATACCTAAAGTGAGTCCCTACCCTACGGAATGGCAGCCCCCCCCCCCCACCCCTACCCCTGGCCGAGACACCACAAAATACTCACTCTTGTCCAGGTTCAGCTTGTACCCCGAGAAAGACCCAAATACTTGCAGTAGCTCCAATATTCCTCCTATCGACGCACTCAGTTCCGACACATACAGCAGCAAGTCATCGGCATACAAGGACACCCTATGCTCTATCCTCTCCCCCCCCCCCCCCCCTCCCCACCACCTGCACTATTCCTTTCCATGCTCCCGAATTTCTTAATGTGATGGCGAACGGCTCAATCACAAGTGCAAAACAGCCGGGGGAAAATACGACATCCCTGCCTAGTCCTATGGTGGAGAGAAAAATATCTTGAGCTGATGTTGTTTGTGTGGACACTCGCCTTCGCCTGCTTATATAATAGCTTTACCCACTTCACAAATCCCAAACCGCTCCAGAACTGCCATCGGGTACCCCCATTCTATCCGGTCAAACTCCTTCTCGGCGTCCAATGCCACAACCACCTCTGTTTCCTTCCCTTCTGCCGGTGCCATAACAACGTTCAAAACCCTCCTAATGTTCAAAAAAAGCTGCCTCCCTTTCACGAACCCCGTCTGATCCTTACCTATCACCTTCGGGAGGCACTCCTCCAGCCTACCCGCCAGTACCTTCACCAATACTTTTGCGACCACATTCAGAAGTGATATGGGCCTATACGACCCACACTCCGGCGGATCCTTATCTTTTTTAGCAACAGTGAAGCCTGCCCCAAGGTTTGTGGCAGCACCCCCTTCCCTATCGCCTTGTCAAACATCCCCACCATCAGGGGTGCCAATTTATCCTTGAAATTGTTATAATATTCCACCGGAAACCCATCCGGCCCTGCCACCTTCTCCGACTGCATCCTCCCAATCGCATCCTTTATCTCCTGCTCCACTATTGCTGCTTCTAATGTAGCCCTGTCCCCCTCCCCTAGCCTCAGGTACTCCAACCCATCTAGAAATTCCTGCATCTCATGGTCTCCCCCGGGTGGCTCTGACCTGTACAACCTCTCATAAAACTCATCCAAAACCTTGTTAATCAGCTCTGGAGCCACCACCAACTTCCCTGCCCTATCCCTCACCTGAAGAATTTCCCTTGCCGTTGCCTTATCTCCATGTTCAAAAACTGCACCCCTTGCTCGTCTCAGTTGGCGCACCGCCTTCCTGGTGGACACTCGTTCGAAGCTCGCCTGTAGTTCCTTCCTCTTTTCCAGCTTCGCTGGGTCCCCATCTTCTGCATAACTCCTATCTACCTCCAACATCTCATCTATTACCCTCTGCCGCTCCAACCTCTCCTCTTTGTCCACCCTGGCCTTATACAAAATTACCTCACCCCTCACCATCGCCTTTAGAGCCAACCAGACAACTGCCTTCGACACCTCACCCCGTACAGTTGAAACCTACATAGTCCTTAATTACCTTTTCAATTTTCTCACAGAACACTTGATTCCCCAAAAGCCCCACATCCAGTTTCCACCCCGGCCTCTGCGCTACCCCCTTCTCCAGTACCATATCCACCCAATGCGGAGCATGATCTGACACTGCAATTGCCGAATATGTCGACCCCTTAACCCCAGCCAGCAAAGCCTTTCCCACCACCAAAAAGTCGATCCGTGAGTATACCTTATGGACTGCTGAGAAAAACGAGTACTCCCTTTCCCTTGGGTGCAGGAACCTCCAAGGGTCCACCCCTCCCATTTCCACCATTAGCCAGCCAGCGCCTTCGCCCCCCCTGATGGGACCAGCGAGCGTGGCTGTGATCTGTCCAACCTTGGCTCTTGCACCAAGTTCCAGTCCCCCCCCCCCCCCCCCCCCCCCCCCCCCCAATCAGCTTGTGTGTGTCCAAGTCAGGAATGGCCCCAAACATCATCTTCGCGAATCCCACATCGTCCCAATTGGGATCGTATATGCTTAACAGCGCCACTAATCGCCCCTCCAGCGCACCTGTCACAATCACATATCTACCCCATCTGATCTGCCACCACCGTCTCCATCTGGAAGCGTACCCTTTTGCTGACCAACACCGCTATCCCTTGAGCCCTTCCATCAAATCCAGAGTGAAACACCTGACTAACCCAGCCCTTTTTAAGTCTCACCTGGTCCTTCACCCTCAAGTGAGTCTCATGCAGCATTGCTACATCAGCTTTCAAACTTTTAAGATGCGCAAGCACCCTTAACCTCTTGACCGGACTTCCTAGCCCTCTCACATTCCACGTGACTATCCTTCTTACTGGGTGTCTCTCACCCCCCCCCCCCCCCCCCTCCCCCCCCCCCCCCCCCCCCCTCCCCCCCGCCTTTCTTATCCGCCATCATCCACCACCGGGCCCTGCCCCATAGGCCTGACACGCCCCTGTCCATTGTTAACATCGAACCTACATTTCCCCCTGAAACAACATCTCCCAGCATACATCCCTTCCCTCTCTCTCGCTCGCCTCCTAGGCCCATTGAAGCCTGCTATCCAGGCTCCAACGTCCGCAGCCCTCCTCTCACCCCACCTCCATTTACTAGCTGACTTTAGGTGGATCTCCCCACCAAGATATATCGTCCCCTTCCACCCAGTCTCAGAGAAAGGAAAAACAAAAAAAAACAACTACACTTCAAAAGTACTTAATTGACTGTTGCACAGTTTTGAAAATCTTGAGTTGTGAAAGGTGCTGTATAAATGGCTGATTGTCTAGGGACGCTGATGACACCTCGTTGTGCCTGCTCTTGACCTCTTGGATTTAGATTTGTCACGTGCTCGGAGGTACAGAGAACAGTCCAGGCAGATCGTTCCATACATGAAAAACTTAAGACGGAATGCACAATGTAAATACGTAGACATTGGGTGAAGCATATGGACTATAATGCTACAGCAATCGAGAAGGTGCATAGAGAGTTCAGTCCATAAGAGGGTCATTCAGGAGTCTGGTAACAGTCGTGTGTTCATAAGGAGGGCTAAGTATGCAGCCTTGCAGGGCCCTGTATTGAGGACTATTGTGGAGGAGGTATTGTTGTTTATCCTTACTGATTGTAGTCCGTGGGTCAGGAAGTCGAGGATTCAGTTGCAGTGGGAGGAGCAAAGTCCTAGGTTTTGGAGTTTTGATATGAGCTTCACTGTGATTATGGTGTTGAAGGTGAAGCTGTAGTTAACGAATAGGAGTCTGACGTAGGAGCCCTTGTTGTCGAGATGTCCCCCCACTATCTCTAAGAAGTTGTCAGACAGTTTATCTAAAATTAAATATTGGATGAACAGCGATGTCTTCCAATTAAATATTGGGAAGATTGAAGTCTGTCTTCCAATTAAGTATTGGGAAGATTGAAGTCATTCCATCTTAGTGTCATGTGAGATTACCTTTAAGAAATGGGTGTTTTTATAGAATAACTGTAGTGGGTGTACCTTTAAGAAATGGGTGTTTATTACTGCAGTGATGTCAGAGAGTGGGAGGAGCTGGGCTGTCTGTCAGCTTTTTACTTTTGCTTTAGGCTTTTTGCTGCAGGGTGGGTTTGGTTTCATTTTAATTTTGGAGAAGCTGCAATCACAGCAGGATGTGTGTGAATCTCTGCAAGCTTATGAGTGTCCATTTGCTGATTTCAACGTGGTAACTTCTCAGTAGTGAAGTTAAGCCTGATGTCTTTCTGTAAAAAGGTGTTTTAAAGTCTTTTGGATGGTAAAAGGAAAGCTTAAAGGATTACTTAGTATCGTAGTCTTTGGCGGTTGTATTTGAATTAATGGTTGCTAAGATGTTCACTATGTTTTAAAAAGGTTAACTTGAGTTCATAGAATAAACATTGTTTTGCTTTAAAAAATACTTTTCCATTTCTGCTGTACCACACCTGTAGAGTGGGCCGTGTGCTCCCCATACCACAATCTATTAAACGTTGTGGGTCAGGTGAACTCCATGATACACTTTGGGGTTCTCTAAACCCTGGCCCATAACATTAGTCCCCAAACTCTGTTCCCTAGCCAGCTTTTCCACCATGACAACTGTGGGAGTCTGAATCAGGTTGTTTTCAATCTTGGGGTCATGTTTGATTCTGAGATGAGCTTTTGACCACACCTCACTTAAGGTAAGGGACAGGTTTAGAGAGGATGTGAGGAAAAACATTTTAATCCAGAGGGTGGTGGGAGTCTGGAATTCACTGCCTGAAAGGATGGTGGGCAGGAACCCTCATAACATTTCAGAAGTATTTAGATATGCCAAGGCACACGTGGCTATGGGCCAAGTTTTACAAAATGGGATTAGAATATGTTGGTGTAGACACGATAGGCCGAAGGGCCTTTTCTGTGGTGTAGACCTGACTCATGATAATCATCTATTTCCATCTTTGTCACTTCACCAATCTCGACCACTGCCTCAACTCATCTGTTGAAATCCTCACCCATACCCCTGTTATCTCTGGAATTGATGATTCCAAAGCAGTCTCTGGCCTGCCTCCTACCTTCAGCCTCTGGAATCTTGAAGTTATCCAAAGTTTTGGTGCCCATGTCTAAACTCGCACCAAAACCAGTTCAGCAATATGCAACACTTCAGTTTTAAAATTCCACATCCTTGTTTTCAGATCCCAGCTGCAAGCTCTGGATCCTCATTTGGCCTCAATGTGCACAATGTTTCAGACTGATACCATTTTGCCAGAATTGAAATGATTTAACTGTTACATGTTACACAAGCTAACTTGACCTGTTGTAAACATATGTATCGGCCTAATGTTCTCCTAAGACTCCATTGGGATATATAAAATAATTTTCTGCTTTAATTACGTATGGAATGCATTTGTTTTAGTGGTCCATTGTTGGTTGTTCTTGTAAGTAAAATCTCTCCAACTGAACGTTTTTTTCTTTCTGATTGTAAACATTGAACAGGCATTTTCTGTTTTCCAGACTGGTGCACTGCTATTTTTACTAGTGACTGTAATTGTCAACATCAAACTTATCTTGGATACAAGAAGAGCGGCAGCTGAGGAGGAATTAGTACAAGACTATGGTAAGCTTCTGTGATGCGCTTTGTAACCTTTTTTCTATATGTTATCAGAGGTGCTACTGTATATAATTGCAAATTGTTGGTTACATTGGGGGATACAGCAATGTGAGAGAGGGTTCTGAGAGTTCAGTTTACTCATCTGCATTGTCGGGTTTTTTTGGCTCCTCATGTAACAATACACGTTCGAAGGTAGTGATTTACTCTGAAAATTTGCTTGATCTTTCAACCAAATTGACAGCCGTTTTTCATTAGTAACACAGGCCATTGTAACCTTTTGAGTCTGGAGCCAGTTCTTCAACTATTTTTACAGCATAGTCAACATTACAATCTATCCTTCCATTTGTATTTATTTTAAGTGACACTTTGATCCAAGGGTTTATAACTGTGTTCAGAATATAGCTTTAAATATTTGCCCTTTTAATGACATTTGTAATTCATTAGGTGTGACTCATGCCTATTTATTCAACTCAATGGCTGGTCATGCCAGTTTTTAAAATTCAGCTGCATGTACAATTTATTTTTTTAAGTTTAAGGAAATTGCCAGAATCTGCTTTTAATACTTTGTCATAATGGGTTCTGTAGACTGGAATTTCTAACTTTCAATAAAGAAGACTTGTGTTGAAACATACCAACGAACTAGCTTAAATTTTGTTGATCACACCATTTAGAATCACAATGTCACAGCGCTGAGGAGGCCATTCGGCCCACTGTATCTATACTGGTTTTTGGGTAATGCGATCCACCTGGCCCAACACTTCTCCTCTCACCCTGTAGCCCTCTAATTATTTCCCATTCAACTATTCATCCAATTCCCTTTGGAATGTTCTGATTAAATCTCCTTCCACCACTTTTTCAGACAGCACATTCTAGATCATGACAGCTT
Source organism: Scyliorhinus canicula (assembly GCF_902713615.1). Taxonomy (NCBI): domain Eukaryota; kingdom Metazoa; phylum Chordata; class Chondrichthyes; order Carcharhiniformes; family Scyliorhinidae; genus Scyliorhinus; species Scyliorhinus canicula. Next base: position 50,262,877 of record NC_052149.1, on the reverse strand, counting down.
GCTGAGCTTATATGGTTTGTTTGCCAATCACCTTAAAGCTGTGTCCTCTGATTTTTGATCTTTCTGCACTAGCAAGAGTTTCCCCTTACTTTAGTGAACCATTCATGATTTTGAACATCTGTATCAAAAGTTAAGATCTTAGTCTTCTCCTGCCATAGGAGAACAATGTCTGCTTCTTCAGTCTGCCCATGTAAGTAAAGTCCTTCATCCCTGATCCCGCTCTCTGCACCATCTGAGATCTTACAAATATCCTAAAGTAGTGTGCCAAGAATTGAACGCAGTACTCTAGGTGAAGGATTGTTTTCTAAAGGTTGAGTACAACTTTCTTGATTTTGTGCCCTGTTTCAGAATTTATAAAGCCAAGGATCCCAAATGTTTGTCAACTTGTCCTGCCATCTTTGAAGATTTGTATACATATAATGCCCTTTTAAAATTAGCATTTGGTTTATATTGTCTCTCTTTGCTTTTTCAAACCAAAATGGATCATTTCACACTCCTGCATTAAATTTCATCAGTCATGTGTTTGTCCATGTTTGCCTGTTCTTTTGAAAGCTGTGGTGTAGTGGTATTGGAGTTGGACTTCAACGAGAGACCCAGGGTAATCAAGAGACAAGGAGAGACGGTACAGTGATGTTGTCGCAGTATTAGTAATCCAGAGACCCAGGAAAATTATCTGGGGACCCTAGTTTGAATCCCACCATGGCAGGTGGTGGAATTTAAACTCAATAAAATATCTGGAATTAAAAATCTAATGATAACCATGAAACCATTGTCGATTGTCGTAAAAACCTACCTGATTCACTAATGTCCTTTAAGGGAAGGAAATCTGCTATTCTTACCTGGTCTGGCCTACATGTGACAGCAACGTGGTGACTCTTAAATACCCTCTGAAATTACCTAGCAAGCCACTGAGTTGTATTCACCGCTGTAAAAACACGAAAAAGGAATGAAACCAGACGGATCTCACAGACCCGTCAAGTAACAGCCTGACATAGTCATACTCACAGAATCATACAATACATGCAGTGTCGCAGACATCACTGTCACCATTCCTGGCTATGTCCTGTCTCACCGACAAGACACACTAGTATAGAATTGTGAGGGAGTTGCCCCGGGAGTCCTCAACATTGATTCGGCACCCACAAAATCTCATGGCAAAGAAGCCTCCTGCTGATTACCATGTACCGGCCACCATCAGCTGATGAATCAGTACTCCTCCATGTTGGAACACAACTTGAAGGAAACATTGAGGGCACTGAGGGTGGCAAGGGTGTAGAATATGCTCTGGGTGGGGGACTTCAGTGTCCATCACCAAGAGTGGCTCGGTAGTACCACCACAGACAGAGCTGGCCGTAACCTAAAGGACATAGCTGCTAGACTGGGACTGCAGCAGGTGGTGAGGGAACCAACAAGAGGGAAAAACATACTTTACCCCATCCTCCCCAACCTGTCTGCTGCAGGTGCATCTATCCATGACAGAATTGGTAGAAGTGACGGTCCTTGCGGAGACAGAGTCCGGTCTTTACATTGGGGATATCCTTCATCGCGTTGTGTGGCACTACCGCCATGTTAAATCAGTGAGAAGTCTTACAACATCAGGTTAACGTCCCAACAGGTTTGTTTCAAACACGAGCTTTCGGAGCGCAGCTCCTTCCTCAGGTGAATGGCGAGGTATGTTCCAGAAACATTTATATAGACAAAGTCAGAGATGCCATACAATGCTTGGAATGCGAGCATTTGCGGGTAATCAAATCATTACAGATTCAGAGATAGCGGGTAATCCCAGGTTAAAGAGGTGTGAATTGTCTCAGGCCAGGACAGTTGGTAGGATTTTGCAAGTCCAGGCCAGATGGTGGGGGGGGTGAATGTAATGCGACATGAATCCAAGATCCCGGTTGAGGCCGCACTCATGCATGCGGAACTTAGCTATAAGTTTTTGCTCGACAATTCTGCGTTGTCGCGTGTCCTGAAGACCGCCTTGGAGAACGCTTACCCGGAGATCAGAGGCTGAATGCCCTTGACTGCTGAAGTGTTCCCCGACTGGAAGGGAACATTCCTGCCTGGTGATTGTCGCACGATGCCCGTTCATTCGTTGTCGCAGTGTCTGCAAGGTCTCACCAATGTACCACGCTTCGGGACATCCTTTCCTGCAGCGTATGAGGTATCGGTAGAAGTGACGGTCCTTGCGGAGACAAAGAGTCGAGACGCACGGGTATGTGCCGCGTACCTGGTGGGTGGTGTTTCCACGTGTAATGGTGGTATCCATATCGATGATCTGGCATGTCTTGCAGAGATTGCCCTGGCAGGGTTGTGTGGTGTGGTCGCTGTTCTGAAGGCTGGGTAATTTGCTACAAACAATGGTTTGTTTGAGGTTGCGCGGTTGTTTGAAGGCAAGTAGTGGGGGTGTGGGGATGACCTTGGCAAGATGTTCATCTTCATTGATGATGTGTTGAAGGCTGCGAAGAAGATGTTGTAGTTTCTCCGCCCCAGGAAAGTACTGGACGACGAAGGGTACTCTGTCGGTTGTGTCCCGTGTTTGTCTTCTGAGGAGGTCGGTGCGGTTTTTTGCTGTGGCGCGTTGGAACTGTCGATCGATGAGTCGAGCGCCATATCCCGTTCGTACGAGGGCATCTTTCAGCATCTGTAGGTGTCTGTTACGCTCCTCCTCGTCTGAGCAGATCCTGTGTATACGGAGGGCTTGTCGATAGGGGATGGCTTCTTTAATGTGTTTTGGGTGAAAGCTGGAGAAGTGGAGCATCGTGAGTTATCTATGGGCTTGCGGTAAAGCGAAGTGCTGAGATGACCGTCCTTGATGGAGATTAGTGTGTCCAAGAATGCAACTGAATTTGGAGAATAGTCCATGGTGAGTCTGATGGTGTGATGGAACTTATTGATCTCATCGTGTAGTCGTTTCAGATATTCTTCGCTGTGGGTCCAAAGGAAAAAAATGCCATCGATGTATCTGGTGTATAACGTCGGTTGAAGGTGAGGTGCGGTGAGGAAGTCTTGTTCAAACTTGTGCATGAAGATGTTGGCATAATGAGGTGCGCATTTAGTCCCCATGGCTGTTCCGTGCGTCTGGATGAAGAATTTGTTGTCGAAGGTGAAGACGTTGTGATCTAGAATGAAGCGGATGAGTTGCAGAATTGCGTCTGGAGATTGGCAGTTGTTGGTGTTGAGGACTGAGGCTGTTGCAGCAATGCCGTCGTCATGGGGGATGCTGGTGTAGAGTGCCGAGACATCCATTGTGACGAAAAATGTTCCTGGTTCAACTGGTCCATGGGTGCTGAGTTTCTGTAGGAAGTCCGTCGTGTCGCGACAGAATCTGGGTGTACCTTGTACGATGGGTATCAAGATGCCCTCGATGTGGCCAGAGAGGTTCTCACACAGGGTCCCATTGCCTGAAACGATAGGACGGCCTGGTGTGTTGGCCTTGTGTATTTTTGGGAGGCAGTAGAGATCTCCAATGCGGGGATTACGTGGGATGAGAGCACGTAGGGTGCTCTGAGGATCTGGTTCCAAAGTCTTGATCAGTCTGTTGAGTTGGCGGATGTGTTCCTTGGTTGGATCTGCGGGTAACTGTCTATAGTGTTCCTGGTTGTTGAGTTGTCGGTATACTTCTTTGCAGTAGTCCGTTCTATTCAGTATGATGGTGGCCCCTCCTTGGTCTGCTAGTTTGATGACGATGTTGCGCTTGGTCTTGAGAGCGTGGATGGCGTTGCGTTGTGCTTGGGTGAGGTTCGGGGCTGTCTTGTGAATGCGACTGATGAATCTGGCATTGATGCGACTCCTGACGGCTTGAGCATACATGTCGAGTCTAGGGCAGCGGCCTTCCGGAGGGGCCTAATTCGACTTTCCTTTTAGGTTGCTGCACTCGTGTTTGAAACAAACCTGTTGGACTTTAACCTGGTGTTGTAAGACTTCTTACTGTGCTCACCCCAGTCCAACGCCGGCATCTCCACATCATGGCCATGTTAAATGCAATTGAACAGATCAAGCAACTCAAGACTGGGCATCAACGAGAAGCTGTGGGCCATCAGCAGCAGCTGCATTACACTCGACTACAGTCTGCAATGTCATGGCCTGGCATATCCACCACTCTACGAATACCACCAAGCCAGGGAATCGACCCTGGTTCAATGACGAGTTCATGACAGCATGCCAGGCGTGACACCAGGCTTAGCTGGTGCCAACCTGGTGAAGCTACAACACCGTGCACTTGTGTGCCAAACAGCATAAGCAGCAAGTAATAGACATAGCTAAGTGATTCCACAACAAACGCATCCGATCTAAACTCTGTAGACCTGCCCCATCCAGTCGTGAATGGTGGTGGACAATTAAACAACTCATTGGAGGGGAGGGGGCGGGGGGGCTCCACAAATATCCCCATCCTCAGCGATGGAGGAGCCCAGCACATCTGTGCCAAAGACAAGGCTGAAGCATTTGCAACAATCTTCAGGCAGAAGTACCGACTGGATGATCCATATCGGTCTCCTCTGGAGGTCCCCAGCATCTAGCTGAAGGTTGGCGACTCTGTGTTGCAGGCCGTTGGGGAAAAGGTTTGGACTAGTAGTGTTCTTCAGGAGAGCTGAAGTTGTGATTGTGAGTTGTTGTTTGAGCACAGACTCGGGGATCCAGGGGAACAGAATCTCGGGAGATGAGATTGAAACCATGCAAGGTGGGTCGTTGTTGAGCCTTTCCCAGTTAGAAAGACATTTGAACCCTAGAGGTGCCAGAGGACTGGAGGACAGCTAATGTGGTGTCACTGTTCAAGAACGGAACTACCGGGAAATTACAGGTTAGTGAGTCTAACTTCACTGGTAGGGTAACGACTGGAAAAAAAACTCTGAGGGACCAAATTCATCTTCTCTTGGAGAGGCAAGGGTTAATCAAGGGTAATCTGCATGGTTTTGTCAAATCTTACAAATTTGATTGAATTTTTTTAGGAGGTGACTTGGTGTGTAGATGAGGGTAGTGTGGTTGATGTAGTCTGCATGGACTTCAGGAAAGCTTTTGACAAGGTCCCGTATGGGAGACTGATGAAGAAAGTATGAGCCCATGGGATTCCGGGCAATTTGGAAAATGGATCCAAAACTGGCTTAATGGTAGGAGGCAGAGGGTGATGGTTAAAGGTTGTTTTTGTGACTAGAAGCCTGCGTCCAATGGTGTTCTGCAGGGATCGGTGCTGGGTCTCTTGTTGTTTGTAGTATACATTTAATGATCTGGATGCGAATGTAGGAGGTATGATAAGTAAGTTCACAGATGACACAAAAATTGGTGGTGTGGTAAATAGTGAAGAGAAAGGCCTTCGATTACAGGACGATATAGACGGACTGGTTAGATGGGCAGAAGAGAGGCAAATGGAATTTAACCATGGAAAGTGTGAGGTAATGCATTTTGGGAGGACTAACGAGATAAGGGAATGTACAATGAATGGTTGGACCCTGGGAAGTACAGAGGATCAAAGGGACATTGGTTTGCAGGTTCACAGATTTCTGAAGACAGCAGGACAGGTAGATCAGATGGTTAAGAAGATCTATGGGATTCTTGCCTTTATTAACCGAGGCATTGAATATGAGAGCAGGGAGGTTATGCTGGAGCTGTAGACCCCAACTGGAGTACTGTGTGTAGTTCTGGTCACCACGCTATAGAAAGGAAATGATTGCACTGGAGAAGGTGCAGAGAGATTCACCAGGATGTTGCCTGGGCTGGATCGTTTCCGCTAGAGAGACTGGATAGGTTGGGATTGTTTTCCCTGGAGAGAAGTCTGAGAGGTGACCTGATGGAAGTGTATAAAATTATTATTTATTTATTTTAAATAAATTTAGAGTACCCAATTATTTTTTTTCCAATTAAGGGGCAATTTAGTGTGGCCAATCCACATATCCTGCACATCTTTGGGTTGTGGGGGCGAAACCCACGCAAACACGGGGAGAATGTGCAATCTCCACACGGACAGTGACCCAGAGCCGGGATCGAACCTGGGACCTCGGCGCCGTGAGGCAGCAGAGCTAACCCACTGCGCCACCGTGCTGCTCGGAGGTGTATAAAATTATAAGGGACATAGGATGGACAGGAATGGATTTTTCCCCTTACTGGACAGGTCAATAAACAAGCGGCATAGATTTAAGGTAATGGGCAGGAGGTTGAGAGGAGATGTGAGGAAAGCTTTTTCACCCAGCTGGCGGTTGGATCTGAACCTCACTGCCTGAAAGGGTGGTAAAGGCGGGAACCCTCAACTGTTGAGAAGTATTTGGATCAGCACTTGAAATGCCATTGCATACAAGGCTATGGACCAAGTGCTGGTTGGCGTGGACGCGATGGGCCGAAGGGCCTCTTTCCGTGCTGTAAAACTGACTCTGACTCTATGACTCTGACATATGGCATTATGACTCTATAACATTATGTAATCTAACAGGAGTTCTGTAAAAATTTGACATCTCAGCTTTTCAATTTTACCTTCTAGAAGTGAACTCCAGTGTGTGTTTTAAAGGTTGCGTTTTATCCTGATGCCCATCCCCCTGTCAAATTAACTTTGACCCTCCCACACAGCACGAGCTAACCTTCCCACAAGGACAGTGGTCCCAGCTCTGTTGAGATACAACTTGCCACTTGAACAGGTCCCTCCTGCCCCAGTACTAAGCTTAATGTCTCGGGTATCTGAAGCACACACTCCTGCACCATTTCTCCAGCCGTGCACTCACCTGTCCAATCCTCCTCTTTCTCACTCACATGTGGCACTTCAAGTAATGCAGAGGTTAGTAACTTTGAGGTCCTGCTGTTTAATTTCTTCCTGAGCTCCTGGAAATCTGACTGCAGGATCTCAACCCTTCTTCCATTGTCATTAATTCCCACATCGATCACCGCTTCCTCTCTTCACCCACCAATTTATTTTTGAGAAATCCATATTGATGATATGGACGAGGGACTGAGTGTGATATATCCATGTTTGCTGACAGTTTCCCACTTCACTTTCTACTAACATGTGAAGAAGCTGCAAGGGGATATAGAGAGGTTAAGTTAGTGGGCAAGAAATTGGTAGATGGAGTATACTGTGGACAAAGCTGATATTTCCATTTTGGTAAGAGGAATAAAAGGGATTATTTTTGAAGAAATTAAAATCCGAGTAAATGTTTAGTATCAAGAGGGATTCCTTCATCAGTCACAGAAGGCAGGTACCACAACAAATTCAGCATGTCTGTCTTTGTTGTAATGGGGTTGAAATATACAAGAATAAGGAAGTTTTGCTGCAATTAATTATAAATTGATTAGCCCACACCAGGAATACTGTATAGAGTTTTGATTTTCTTACTCAAGGAAGGGTGTACTCCTTTAGAGGAGTGGGTGACGTGATGGGGAGGGAGACAAAACTGAGGTTCATTGAATTTATCCCTGGAGCGAGAGAATTGTTTTAGAAGGAGAGATTGAGTTAGACATTGAATTTACAGTGCAGAGGGAGGGCATTCGGCTCATTGAGGCTGGAAAGAGCACCCCACTTAAGCCCACACCTCCGCCCCATACCGGTAACCCAGAAACCGCACCCAAACTCTTTGGACAGTAAGGGCAATTTAGCATGGCCAGTCCACCTAACCTGCACGTCTTTGGACTGTGGGAGGAAACCGGAGCTCCCAGAGGAAACCCACGCAGACATTGGATTGGATTGGATTTGTTTATTGTCACGTGTACCGAGGTACAGTGAAAAGTATTTTTCTGCAAGCAGCTCAACAGATCATTCAGTACATGGAAGAAAAGGGAATTAAACAAAATTCAAGAAAATACAATAAAATACATGAGAATACATAATAGGGCAACACAAGATATACAATGTAACTACATAAGCATTGGCATCGGTTGAAGCATACAGGGTGTAGTGTTAATGAGGTCAGTCAATAAGAGGGTCATTTAGGAGTCTGGTGACATGAGGAGAACATGCAGACTCCACACATAGTGACCCAAGCCGGGAATCGAACCTTGGAACCTGGAGCTGTGAAGCGGCAGTGCTAACCACTGTGCTACCGTGCTGCACTTATTTGACTCAGCTGTAGCCTCTATAGTTTAGAAGAATGATCGGTGATTGCATTCTAAGAGGACGTGATAGGGAATGGGTGCAAAGAGGCAGTTTTCTTTGGCTGTTAAGTCTAGCCATAATATCAGTGATCGGCTATTTCAGACTGGGATGAGAAGTTTTTCCACCCAGACGGTTGTCAATCTTTGGAATTTTACAACCCAGAGAGCTGTGGATGCTCAGCCATTGAGTATATTTAAGAGTGATAGATTTTGGACTTAAGGGGAGCAATGAGTATGGGGATTGGGTGGGAAGGTAGAGTTGTAGTGGAATTTCAGACGTGGTTTAATTAAATGACGGAGCAGGCTTGAGAGGCCATTAAGCCTGCTCCTGCTCCAGTCTCTTAAACACTGCAGTTCATGTGGTGTAGGTTCCACAAGAATCCAATTTAGATAGGTTCATAAAACTGTAGTGTGCCTGTATGTCATTCTGTTTTATGCTGGTACTTTGGGTTGACCTAGTACCAGGTGTCATGGTGGCTATGTCATGCAGTTATCATGTGAAGATGTTTGCAATGAAGCATTATATGATTGTGCTGTAAGCAATGCCAGTTTGAGTGATCACCTTCAATTGAATAGCAAGAAGTAAGGCTGTTTGTTTTGATGTGATGCAGCAAACCTGCAGTAATACAGTCTTGGATTTCAAATTATTTACCAGAGCTTTCTTCATGTAGTTTGACCTTCTTAACCTCTCTTTGATGTCGTGGTTATGCTACTGGACCAATGATCCTGAGACCTGGACTAATAATCCAGAGATCAAGAGGGTTAAAACATTCCAGTTAGAGAATTTGAAGTCAGTACTTTTGTTTTAAATCTGGAAATCAATAGCTGGTCTCAGTAAAAATGACCGTGAAGCTGTCAGATTATTGGGGAAAAAAACTGGCTCACCTGTGTCCTTCAGCCATCCATGGATACCTGCCATCCTCAAAGTCTAGCCTATATGTCACTACAACCTCGCACCAAAGTGCTTGACTCCTAATGGCTTTCTAAAGTAGATTAGAAAGACTCTCCATTGTATCAAGCAGCTACCTGGAATAGCAGTTCAAGAAGTTGGCCCACCAGGGCTGTCAGCACAGGCAACAATGTTCATTTCTTGAGAATGAATGTTGCACAGCAATTTGCTAATGGCTTGGCTATTGTGTAAAACTCAGTTCTACCAATTTACTTGTCTACAGTTCTGTCTAATAAATTTGATTGAAAGGACTTATTATCATATTTCTGTGACAGATAATATCATTCCCAATATGGAAACTGCTCGAAGGCCATCCCATGGCCGAAAGGTCCTGGACATTGAAGTCTATTCCAGCAGGTCAAAGGTCTACGTTGCTGTTGATGGAACCACAGTAAGTACCTTTTCACTGCTTTATTTAACCTCCTCTATACATTGCTGCCCAACTATTGTATTGTTCTCAAGACTGATTTAGTGTACAAAAGGGAATAAGCATGGAAAGTCAAGTAGTTCTTTTGTCAGCAGGGGGTATTGTTAAAGTAAACCAATATGTCAGGAGTATTGAAGTTTGTAATTTGTTTGTGCTTTGTATCTGCTTCTGAGTGTTGCAAAGTAGCATTTCTTATTAAGAAATATATAGGAAATAAAAATAGAAAGTGCTGGAAACACAGCAGATCTGGCAGCGTCTGTGGAGCGAGAAACAAAGTTAACATTTTGAGACAAATATCTCCTCTTCAGAACTGTTAACTGGCGTCCCTATCACTGGACCAGTTAACTCAACATGGCAGTGGTCAAACCGTAGACCTTCCTGGTCACCTGACTGAACTGTTGAGGGAATGCTTTTTGTTCTGTTTGATGCTAGTTTAAAAAAGCTATTCCATGTTTGTTCAGCCTCAACATCACTACTGAGCAACTGATGAAAATTTAGTATTGGATGTTGTATTTCAAGTTTGTACTGCCAAGTGAGGTAAAGCAGCACCGGGCAGTGGGACACTTGTTCCACCAATGATTTCCAGGTCAGATCTAGTATAAAAGTTGGAAGATACCTGGCCAAGGCCAAAACAATATTTTATATCCTGTGAATTTTTCTTGTCATCTCCAGCTCCCTTTTTTGAGGAGATTGTCAAATTGCAAGTAGCTTTATGATGTCAACCCAGCTCCTCGTGTGTTGATTTCTGGTATTGCATACTGCTGTGAATTAAAACAATTGATCTAACCCCATTGTGTTGTACAGAACCTTTTTTAAACTAGTTTTAGTCTGGGGTCAAAATAAGTACAGGTATAGTAATTGGTGAGTGGGAAGGATCGAACAATTAGAGGAAGGTTGGTCGATGATATTTTAATTGTTCAGCTGCCTCATTCTGCTGTGGAGCCAGTATATTGCTGCCTACAGCTGACATTCCTGTAAACTGTTACAAATAACAACTGAATCACTTTCATTCCATATAGAATACCTATTTTATATGTAAAATAAGCATTTAATTTTATATTTTGGTTTGAAGAAACATTTGATAATAAAGAATAGCGATTCTTTATTGAAGCAATTCCAATAATTGGAATTCCACTAAAGATTTAAAAACATCTAATTCTATTATGTAGCAAGGCAAATGATTGAAAAGTACAAACTCCCTGGCAGCCTATCATGAAGGACATGCTGTTTGTTTCATTTGCAACCTGAGATAGTAACCTATTTGCCCAGTCACTTAGTGGATGGGGGAGAAGATCCCTCCTCTGGGGAGTCCTGTTGATTTCCTAGTTATATTAATGTACTTCCGTATTTTCCCATTTTAGGTTCTTGAGGATGAAGCCAAAGAGCAGGGTCGAGGAATACATGTTATTGTTTTGAATCAAGCTACAGTGAGTACACTGCAATAAGAAGATTGAAACTTCATCCACACATACCAGCATTTTGCACCCAGTTTCAAATAATTTTGGGGCATTTAAGAGACAGTTCCGACTGTACTGTGGGAATATATGACACAATTCAGAAAATATTGGCATATATATAACATAATTCAGACAATATTGGGGCATATATGACAATTCAAGCACTATTGGTCAAACTCTTTGGGTTCAATGGACAATACAGATCAACTGGTAAAAGAGTAGAGTTTGCCTTTTGCCCTCCAAACAAAATAAAATTTAAACATGAAGAAAGTCTTGGATCCTTTCAACAATACAAATTGCAGGGCAGCATGGTAAAAGTGTGTCCAATTATCATAGAATCGTAGAATTTGCAGTGCAGAAGGAGGCCATTCGGCCCATCGAGCTGATGCCGGCCCTTGATAAGAGTACTTTACTTAAGCCCATGCCTCCACCCTATCTCCGTAAACCAGTAACCCCACCTAACCTTTTGGACACTGAGGGGCAATTTAGCATGGCCAGTCCGCCTAACCTGCACATCTTTGGACTGTGGGAGGAAACCGGAGCACATGGAGGAAATCCACGCACGTTCTGGGACAATGTGCAAACTCCACACAGACAGTCACCCGAGGCTGGAATTGAACCTGGGTCCCTGGAGCTGTGAGGCAGCATTGCTAACCACTGTGCCATCGTGCCGCCCTTTATGAAGGGATGGATAGGACCAGATAGGGTAGAGAGGAACAAACTGCTCCAGTAATTCAATTAATAATGCGGGGCCATGGATATAAGTTTACATCTAAGATTCAGAACCGAGAATGAGGAAAAAATTGTGAGGCTGTAGACGTCACTTGCAGGTTTAATGTTGAGGCAAAAATTGTCAACATTCAAGATTTAAGTTTGAAAGATTTTGGGGGGGCAGTGGGAAGAATGGATTGTAGGTGCAGGTGGGTGCATTTCTTCAGAACAGTGTTTTTCAAACTTTTTTTCCAGGGACCCATTTTTACCAACCGGCCAACCTTTGGGACCCAACCCAGCCGACCTTCGCAACCCACGCCAGCCGTCCTTCGCGGCCCCCTTCACGGCCACACCGGCCGGCCATCACGGCCCACGCCAGCCGACCTTCGCGACCTACCATTTTCTCTTACCTTGTTTGCTTCTGACAAAAATGGAGGAAATGGTTTTGGGTCCCTTTGGCCCTCGTACACGCTCCTCCAATGGAACCTGTGGATGAAGGTGAAGCCTTCTGGTGTCGGAAAGTATGGAGTCACCATCTGTCCAAAGTTCTGCATTGTTTTCCTGTAAAATTTTATCAAATAAACCCCCCCCCCGAACTTGTAAAAAAAAATGAATAAAATAAATGAAAAAAATAAAAATAAAATGAATAAAATAAATGAATAAACCCCCCCCCCCAAACTTGTAAAGCAAAAAGCTGCGATCGTTTAAAAAAAAGCGGCTGCACTGCGCATGCGTGCCCGATCAACGGTACGCATGTGCAGAGTTTTGCGCATGCGTGCTGATAATTTGGCCGTATGCGCAGTGCGGCCGCATTTCTTTACATGTTCACGGCCATTTTGAAGGCTGCTTGCAGCCGGTGTTATTAACGTTATTAGGACCCTCCTGACACCCGCCTGCGACCCACCCGCAGGTCGTGCCCCCGGGTTTGACAATGCCAGCTTTAGAATGATTTGCTCATGAATTCCTGCAGGAACTGTTTGAACATGGAAACAGGCTCTGGATTACTATGTGATAACCAAACTCCTCTCAGTCAGTGACAGTAATTATTCAAATACTATTTGCTTGTGAAGTAAAAAGGTGCATTCTATAAGATACTTTTGTGAAAATAAAACTTTTATTTTCATATAATATCCTTCATATCCTCACAATGTCCCCAGCATGCTTCACCACCAATGAGTTCCTTTTGAGAGAGATTATGAAGCAGTGCCTAAAGCACAACCTTTTCATTCACTGGCAACAATGTAAATACTAGGATATTGCCAAGTATATTCAGCTTTGATGAAGTAATGCTCTACAAAAATAATGTTCAGTTCAAACCCTCTAATTAGAAGGCTTGCCTGGAAAAATGACAGAGCTTGGCAAAATTACTCTTTGGAGTGTTAGACCAAGGTGCATGCAAACTAGTGAAAGGCAGACAACCAATTTGGACTGGATCTGTTTTGAAGGAATGTTTTTGGGGGGTTATTATTGTGTTCACAAAGACTACGTTTGGGAAATCCTCTTGTATCTGGCACTGTTTTGTCACTAATTTCATTGGTGTGGGGGGGGGGGAGAAGCTTCAAATATACAGTTGGAGCATAAGTGAAAACTGGAAGCAGTAAAGGAGCTGATTAACCAGTGATCTCCGCTGAGAGCGAGCCAATAGCAACTCAGTTGAAATGGGCTGCACAACGTTAATGTTTATGGAAAAATAAGAAATTAAAATGGGAAGGAAAATAATGTACATAATCAGAAATATTTCTGGCATCAATTGGTGTTTTAATGTTGTTGATGTGAACCCAAAATCTGTATTTTTCCTTTAGTCTTAATTTGTTGAGACGCTCTTGAAAACTGTTTTGGCCCGATATTCCTGAATTTGCTATATTGCCAGAATTTTTCCCAGTAATACCCAACATTGTTCAGAATAAGTACGATATGTGGTAATGTTGATTGCACCACTGTTGGCAATTAACTCAAATGTGGAAATAATTTGAAAGCAGATTTCTGCAATCAACATTCGTACTAAATATCTCTCCAATTTATGGCTGTGTGTATCCAATGTGTAACTGCATTGATCTTTGTGGTGTTAATTGCTCTATACTTGTCTTGCAATCAGACCAGCCACTACGGATGCAGATCTCAAAATTAGAGTTCTTGAATTTAATTTTGGAGACTCCAAATAATCTTATACCCCAACTCAAATGTGGATTTGTTGAAAGAATAATTTAAAACAGTTGGAAACTAAGTGGTTGCAGTAATTGTTTTACAGAATGGACAGGGGACACCTTGTCTTAATGAAAAGAAACTCTTTCTCCACATATAAGGAAAACCTCCCTTAAACATTTCACTTTCACACATTTTGCCTTTTTAACGAGTACAAAACTAGTATGTTCGAAAGTATGAAAAAACTCGACTGATAAGGCTTGAATACGTAAATATTTTTGAAATCTTAACTAATAGCTTCCTGCAATTACTGATGGTGCTAATGATAGCGAATGATTATTTTTATGAACAGGGTCATGTGATGGCCAAACGTGTGTTTGATACATATTCACCCCATGAAGATGAAGCAATGATCCTATTCTTAAATATGGTCTCTCGAGGAAGAATCCTTCTCTTTACTATCAAGGTCAGTGTATTCTCACAACCTCCAGATAGACATAAAAGATACTAAAGATCTGAACATGTTTGGCTATTTTTTTACTTTTTAATTTTGTTTGAAGATAACATAGATACATAAAAGATAGGAGTAGGAGGAGGCCTTTTGGCTCTTCGAGCCTGCTCCGCCATTCATCACGATCACGACTGATCATCCAATAGCCTAATCCTGCTTTCTTCCCATAGCCTTTGATCCCATTCTCCACAAGAGTTATATCTATGCTATATCTAGCTGCCTCTTAACCACTTTATAGTTGCTAAGAGAGCAAAATAGAACAGTCTCCTGTGATTTGCAAAGTTGGGTACACCCAAAAAAAATCAATTATTTGATCTTGGAAAATATATGCAAGATTAGATATAAAACAAACACTGGAATTGGCTCCTGTATAACATTGGCAAAGATTTCTGGATCTTGTGCAATTTATTTTCCAAATTGCGTTGATGGGCTTGCCTTGGGTTGCTTGAATCTGCCACAAGGATGCCAGCGTGATGAATCTGTATCTGTTGTTTGACCTTACAATGTCTTCTCCCAGCAACACAGGCATTACATTCTTATTAATTTTAACTTATTACATAGCGGTAATGGAACCATATAATGGTTACAGCACAGAAGGAGGCCATTTGACCTAATGTGTCCCTATTGTGCATAAACACCTCACCTAGTCTCACTCTCCTGCCTTCTTACCAGCTTGGGGGTCACCTAACTAATAGTGAGTTTTTTTAGCCTAATCTCTGGCTAGAGTAGTTCTTTAACGTCTCTGAATTCCTGTCATCATAATTACTTCCTTGTTGCCATCTCCCCATCTCTCTTGCTCTCCTTATTCTGCATTCATCATTCTGCTCAGTCACATTGATAGAATCCCTTCAGTGCAGAAGGAGGCCACTCGACCCATCAAGTCTGCACCGATCCTCCAAAAGAGCACCCTACCTAGGCCCACGTCCCCGCCCTATCCTCATAACCCAGTAACTGCACTTAATGAACAAGCAAATTACTGTGGATGCAGGAATCTGAAACGAAAGGGAAAATGCTGGAAAATCTCAGCAGGTCTGGCAGAATCTGTAGGGAGAGAAAAGAGCTAACGTTTCGAGTCCGATGACTCTGCACTTAATCTTTTGGACATTAAGGGGCAATTTAGCATGGCCAATCCACCTAACCTGCACATTTTTGGACTGTGTGCGGAAACTGCAGCAGCCGGAGGAAACCCATGCAAGGAGAATGTACAAACTCCACACAGACAGTCACCCAAGTTGGGAATCGAACCTAGGTCCCTGGTGCTGTGAGGCAGCAGTGATAACCACTGCGCCACCGTTCCGCTCACGCACGTTCCATCCCGCTTCTCTGATCTTGTCAAAAATACCATGTTCGATTCTCCAATTAATTCTTTAGCGATTTAATGTTAGCAAATCTGTATGATGCATCTTGTTGCTCTTATCTGGTGATAATACTTTAGGTACATCTAATGTACTAATAATGAGCAAATTTTAATTTTCTTCAGAAAGGCCAAGTCTGTATTTGTCAAAGCTTCTGAAAACAATAGTGGTCAGACGATCTAGAAAAGGGACTAGATTAGTTTCTGGTTTAGTTATAAGATTCAACCATAATTACTCATTTGCTGCTGTGACTGCCACCATGAAAAAGCCACAAATGTAAAATGAAGCCTTCCATTTGCATGTATTTTGGGTGAAAGAAAGAGTTATGATGGAACTTTGTTCTTCGCTGTGAACTAGATCTGTTGATAAATGCAAATTACTGCGGATGCTGGAATCTGAAACACAAACAGAAAATACTGGACAATCTAAGCAGGTCTGACAGCATCTGTGGAGAGAGAAGGGAGCTAACGTTTCGAGTCTGGATGACTTTGACAAAGAATCATCCAGACTTGAAACATTAGATCTGTTGTACATCGTTCCCGCTCCTGACTTTAAGTAGCTTCAATTGTTTTTCTATTAAATCTTGTCTTTTAACTGACCCGAAAGCTATTCAACCAGGTCACGATACGAAACTGTAACTTGGACCAATCCATTTTACACACTAATGTCTGAGTTTTCGTCACTAATAGAACATAGAACAGTACAGCACAGAACAGGCCCTTCGGCCCTCGATGTTGTGCCGAGCCATGATCACCCTACTCAAACCCACGTATCCACCCTATACCCGTAACCCAACAACCCCCCCCCCTAACTTTACTTTTTTTTTCTAGTAAATAGATCTTTTCTATAATTTCCAGAAATCTTCTGGATCCACTTGTATGAAATTCTAAAATGCTGCGATATGCATCACTGATGAGAATGGTTGGAGTTCAAACCCGCACTCTTACTGACTAGGCTATTGTTTAATTTTGCCAGAAAACAATGAGATTTGCATTTGCTTCTCCCTGCTTTAATTCAGACGTGATTATCCAGCAGAGGGTGCTACATACACACTAATAAATGCACATGTTCTATGTAGAAGACAAACTTAATTTGAACCTATGTTGGAGGTCTCTATACTGCTATAGCCTGAAACTCGGTACAACACAGGTCAATCTTGGACCCCAAAATAATCATTTAAATTGAATTTGCCCAGTGTGGTACTAAACCACACAAGTCAAAGGAGACTTTCATCCAAATATCTGAGCTCTGCTGAGACAGCAATAACGGCATTGACCTGAGTTATGAAAGAAGCAAACCAGTTAGTGTTGCTGCTGGCTGTTCAGTAACTCCTACAGGACAGTGGATATATATGTAGGCATTAGGTAATGATAGGAATGGACGCAGTTATGACACCCCACATGCATGAAGAGACGACAAGTATTGTCTGGTGAGTTTTTTATATATTTTTATTCTGAAAATTTTCAATTATAACAATCAAAATGCTCAAACAAATTTATACAATTTTAATAAATATATCCCCAAGCCCCAGCCCCACCTATCTTGAATGTACCCAGAACCCACCCACTGCCCCTCTCCCCCCCCCCCCCCCCCCCCCCCCCCCCAATTGCTGGAGGCAACCAACTCCTTGAGGAAGGTAATGAATAGCAGCCATCTGGAGTAAACCCCTCCTCCGATCCCCTTATTGCAAATTTTATCAAATCCAGAAATTCCGACAAATCCCCCAACCAAGATGATGCCTTGGGCAGTGGCAGTGCCCTCCATCTGAGCAACACGCACCTCCGGGCTATTGGAGGCGAAGGCCAAGGCATCAGCCTTCTTCGCCTCATGCAGCCTGAGCAAGTCCAACACTCCAAAGATCGCCACCATTCAGCACAGCCCCACTCTCAACTCCCAAAATTAATGACTGAACGAGTACGCCACTACAGTAACTGATTTCATTAGTAAGTGTGCAAAAGACAGTGTGCCAAAGAAACAAATCTGCCTGTTTCCCAACCGGAAACCCTGGATGAACAGGGATATCCACTGCTTGCTGAAGCCTAGGTTTGAGGCATTCAAGTCAGGCGACCCTGACCTATACAAAACCTATACCCTGACCTGACCTATACAAAAAAGCCAGATATGATCTAAGGAGATCCATCAAAGATGCCAAAAGATAATACCGGACCAAGCTCAAGCCCCAGGCTAGCCACACAGACCCTGCCGACTATGGCAAGATCTGCAAGATGTAACGGGCTACAAGATGAAGACATGTAAAATCACCGGCTCCAATGCACCCCTCCCTGATGAGCTCAACGCATTCTATGCCCGCTTTGAGCAAGAGGTCAGCGGATGGGCACTCGGGTCTTGCGCGGATCAGCTGGCGGGGGTACTTACGGACATCTTCAACCACTCTTTACAACAATCTGAGGTCCCTATCTGCTTCAAGAAGTCGACCATCATACCTGGACCAAAATAAAAGCTAAGCAGCGTGCCTTAATGACTATCGTCCAGTGACTCTGACATCCATCATCATGAAGTGCTTCGAAAGGCACGAATCAACTCAAGCCTCCCGGATTGCCATGATCCACTACAGTTCGCCTACCGCTGCAACAGGTCCACAGCAGACACCATCTCCATGGCCCTGCACTCTACCCTGGAACACCTAGATAACAAAGACACCTATGACAGACTCCTATTTATCGACTATAGCTCAGCCTTTAACACCATCATTCCTATGAAACTCATCTCCAAACTCCTTGGCCTTGGCTCTTCCCTCTGCGACTGGATCCTGAACTTTCTAACCCACAGGCCGCAATCAGTAAGGATAGGCAACAGCACCTCCCCCACAATCATCCTCAACACCGGTGCCCCACAAGCCTGTGTCCTCAGCCCCCTACTGTACTCTTTGTACACCCATGACTGTGTAGCCAAATTCCCCTCCAACTCAATTTTCAAATTTGCTGATCACACCACATTCGTGGGTCGGATTTCAAACAATGACAAGACATGAGATAGAGAATCTGGTGAACTGGTGCGATGACAATAATGTCTCCCTCGAGCGAGCATTTGCAGGCAATTAAGTCTTTACAGATCCAGAGATAGGGGTAACCCCAGGTTAAAGAGGTGTGAATTGTCTCAAGCCAGGACAGTTGGTAGGATTTTGCAAGCCCGGACTGCAATCAACCGGGACCTGGGATTCATGTCGCATTACATTCATCCCCCACCATCTGGCCTGGGCTTGTGAAATCCTACCAACTGTCCTGGCTTGAGACAATTCACACCTCTTTAACCTGGGGTTACCCCTATCCCTGGATCTGTAACGACTTAATTACCTGCAAATGCTCGCATTCTAAGCATTGTGTGGCATCTTTGAATTTGTCTATATATATGTTTCTGGAGCATATCTCTTCATCCACCTGAGGAAGGAGCAGTGCTCTGAAAGCTAGTGTTTGAAACAAACCTGTTGGACTTTAACCTGGTGTTGTAAGACTTCTTACAATAATAAATCAAATGAAAAAAAATTAAAATGACATTGTTTCGTAGAAGGAAGCCGAGAACGTAACCAGTTTAAGGCAAGAACAAAATGTAAGCGAGTGGTTCGCTGGTCCCCTCGCACAACTCCCATTTATCCTCCACACCTGGGAAGAACCTACTTATATGTGCCTTGGTTAAGTGTGTCCTATAGAATTCATAGAATTTACAGTGCAGAAGGAGGCCATTCGGCCCATCGAGTCTGCACCGGCTCTTGGAAAGAGCACCCTACCCAAGTTCAACACCTCCACCCTATCCCAATAACCCCACCCAACACTAAGGGCAATTTTAGACACTAAGGGCAATTTATCATGGCCAATCCACCTAACCTGCACATCTTTGGACTGTGGGAGGAAACCGGAGCACCCGGAGGAAACCCACGCACACACGGGGAGGATGTGCAGACTCCGCACAGACAGTGACCCAAGCCGGAATCGAACCTGAGACCCTGGAGCTGTGAAGCCATTGTGCTATCCACAATGCTACCGTGCTGCCCTAATATGTACCACTTTAAACCTAAACAAACTCTGCCTTGCACACAAGGAGGTAAAATTGACCCTATGCAGAACCTCGCTCAACACCTACCCCTGTTCCAAAACCAACCCAATTTATCCTTCCATTTCCCCTTTACTTGCTCCAGAGAAGCTTTCTCTATCACCATCATCTGCCCATATATATCTGATATCCTCCCTTCCCCTATCTCATCACGAGACAGCACCTTAACCAGAAGTGAAGGCACAGGCAATCGTGGAAACAAAGAAAGTTCCTGACGCACAAAATCCCGCACCTGCAAATATGTAAAAACATTCCCTCCCGGGATTTGGAACTTCTTCTCCAGCCCAGCAAACCACCCTCCAAGAATAAACCTCTTCGCCACCTCCCTTTCCCAGTTCTTATATGACAAATCCATCCTAGCTGATATAAACCCTGTGGTTTCCCCAGTAGCACCATACATCCTAATTTACAGTTTTGTCTGAATTGATTCCATACTGTCCTAATGTTGGCTGACAACTGTCGGCCCTTAACAAAACCTGTCTGATCCTCAGAAATTACCCCCGGCATGCACCCCTCCAAACGGGTTGCCAGCACCTTAGCCAACAACTTTGTTTCAGCATTCAACAGAGAGATAAGACCATAAGACATAGGAGCAAAATTAGGCCACTTGGCCCATCGAGTCTGCTCCGCCATTCAATCATGGCTGATATTTTCTCGTCCCCACTCTCCTGCCTTCTCCCCATAACCCCTGATCCCCTTATTGATCAATAACCTATCTATCTCTGTTTTAAAGACACTCAGTGATTTGGCCTCCACATCTTCTGCGGCTAAGAGTTCCACAGATTCACCACCCTCTGGCTGAAGAAATTCCTCCTCATCTCTGTTTTAAAGGATCATCCCTTTAGTCTGAGATGGTGTCCTCTGATTCTAGTTTTTCCTGCAAGTGGAAACATCCTCTCCACGTCCACTCTATCTAGGCCTCGCAGTATCCTGTAAGTTTTGATAAGATCCCCTCTCATCCTTCCAAACTCCAATGAGTACAGACCCAAAGTCCTCAAACGTTCGTCATACGACAAGTTCTTCATTCCAGGGATCATTCTTGTGAACCTCCGCTGTACCCTTTCCAAGGCCAGCACATCCTTCCTAGATTTTTTTTTTTTTTTTAATAAATTTAGTGTACCCAATCATTTTTCCAATTAAGGGGCAATTTAGAGTGGCCAATCCACCTAGCTTGCACATTTTTGGGCTGTGGGGGCGAAACCCACGCAAACACAGGGAGAATGTGCAAACTCCACACGGACAGTGACCCAGAGCCGGGATCGAACCTGGGACCTCAGCGCCGTGAGGCCGCAGTGCTAACCCACTGCGCCACCATGCTGCCCTACATCCTTCCTAGATATGGAGCACCAGAACTGCTCACAATACTCCAAATGGGGTCTGACCAGAGCCTTATACAGCCTCAGAAGTACATCCCTGGCCTTGTATTCTAGCCCTCTTGACATGAATGCTAACATTGCATTTGCCTTCTTAACGACGGAACCTGCACATTAACCTTAAGAGAATCGTGAACAAGGACTCCCAAGTCTCTTTGCGCTTCTGCTTTCTGGAGCATTTCCCCATTTAGAAAATAGTCTATGCCTAGATTCTTCCTACCAAAGTGCATAACCTCACACTTTTCCACATTGTATTTCATTTGCCACTTCATTGCCCACTCTCCTAGCTTGTCCAAGTCCTTCTGCAGCCCCCTTGCTTCCTCAATACTACCTGTCCCTCTACAGATCTTTGTATCATCAGTAAACTTAGCAACAGTGTCTTCAGTACCTTCTTCCAGATCATTAATGTAATTGTGTGCCTATAATGACCCATAATCCATGGGATCTTTATCTTTTTCAAGATTAAGGAGATTGATGCCTGCACCTGTGTGGCCGGCAACAACCCCGGGACAGAGAATCATTAAACATGTTCCCAAAACAGTCAACTGTTAATAAAATTCCACAGGGAATTCGTCAGGGCCCTGTGCCTTCCCAGACTGCATTGAACGAATACAGTTCATAATTTCCTCCAGCTCGAGCAGTGCCTCCAGCTCCTGCCCTTTCCACCCGGTACCGGGAAGACCAGCCCATCCAGAAACTACCATAGACGAGTCTTCCTCCAGGGTCTCAGACTTGTATATCCCCGGCAAAAGGTCTCAAAAACCCTATTGGTCCACTCTGGAGCAGAAACCTGCCCTCCTGAGTCCTTAACCTGGATTACCTTCCGAGGGGCCATCTGCCGCCTCAGCTGGTGAGCCTATAAATGGCTGGCTTTATCTCCGTACTCGTAAAACGTCGCTCTCGCACCCCGAAGCTGGCTCACCGTCTTCTCCATCGACACCATCTCTAACTCCATCTGAAGCTTCTTCCTTTCTGATGTTGGGGCCGCAGAGTATTGACGGTCCACCTCCAGGATGGAATCCACCACCTCTGCCTCTCCGCCCTATCAAACTTATCTCTATGAGCTTTAAACAAAATCATTGCAGGAGTAGACCCGATGCACATGCAAAAAGAAGGAAAACTCCTTCTCCCTTCGGTATCTAAATCTCCATGGGTCCCCCAATCTGTTCCATGAATACTAGCAGCTCCTTTGCCACCCCCAATGTTATAAAGGATTTTGGGCTCGACCTATCCAGCCTAGTGTCCAACACAAAATTAATGCTGTGCCCCCCCCCCCCCCCCCATAATCAACTGAAGCAAGTCGTGCTTAGAGATGACCGTCACCACCTTAATGAAGTCTGTGCATATACATTCACTAAGACCACATGAGTGCCTGGCAACTCTCCAATCACTATCACACATCTCCCCTCCGAGTCTGCCTTAATATTAGCCACCGGAAAGGTCATCCTCCCAATAATCAGCACCGCGGTCCCCCTCGTCCTGCCATCAAAACTCGAGTGGCACACTTGCCCCACCACCTTTCCACAGTCATCTGGTCCTGAACTCTGCGATCTGTCTTGTACAAGAAAACCAGATCCGCCTTCAAACTGCTTAGATGAGCAAACACCCGGGATCTTTTAACTGGCCCATTTAACCAGCCCATTTATCCTCCTCGCGTTCCATGTAACCACCCTGATTGGGGGCCTCCCTTGCCTACCCGCAAGGAAGTCCGCCAAGGCCCCAACTTATACCGGTTCCAAACCCACCCAAGATGGCCGCCTTCCCCCCTTCCCCACCCCCCACAGACCATAAATAAAGAAACCCTCATCTTCAGCAATCTCCCCTCCCCCAGTCCTCCATGCCCCCTGTTCCTCATATCGTCCAGACATCGTCGCCGGAGCAGAAACAAAAACTTACAAATTACACCACTTTTCTCTCCAAACAACTCCAGTTAAACGGGCAAAAAGGGCCAAAACCAAATCCCCGAGCGGAAGCCACCTTATTTGTGCCCGTTCACCTCCTAGCCGCAACCAGAAGTCAAATGATGACTATTTTTATGGCTGAATGTGATGAATCTAGACCGTTGCACTCTAAATACAGCCGCACATCCCCCTCCTCTCAACTGTGCTAGTACACTTCCAACTTTTCTTTCTTCTGCAAACGTAGCCACAAATGCCCCCACTATCCCAAACTACAAACAGTCTAAAAAACTTATTTGGCTGATTTTACGGTGTGCTTGCTTTATTTATTTGTTTTTTGAGCACAAGGACATGGAACTGTAGATCTATGCACGTAATATTGGCCCTAGACACCGTATGAGTGGGCCCAATGGATACACAGCCCAGGCTGGGAAGAAATGCTGGTTGGCCTGGGAAACAAAATCATGCGCTTTTGAGATCTGCTCCCTAATGCCATGTTATAGCAGAATTCCAGTGTAGTAAGATGCGCCTGTCCTTAAAGTGTGAACTTGAATCTTGGTCTGGATGTAACTGAAAAGCTTGTTTCTCAAACTCATTAATGTAACTGCTGATTCACTCATTGTTTGTCCTCTCAGTGCATTTACTCATCAATGCAGCCAGATAATTCCTATTGGGTAAAGGGGGTGGGAGCAGGAAGATTTATGAATATCTGTGGATAGGAATTTATGCAAGATAACCTCTGCCCTTGGTGATGCTTTACATCAAGTACATTTGTTGGGTGGGAGAGGAAAGCAAGGGGAAAGAAGATTTTATTTATTACACAAAAGCCCAGTTTGCATAAATACTTCTACGCTAGGTGCTGATTTTGACCACACTATTGGTATAAGTGCACAAAAGACACCAGCTGAGGTGCAGACATTCTCGATTGGGTTAATGCGCAAGATGAGAAGATAGCGGTTATTCCATCGTTTGGGCTTAATGTCTATTTCGGTCAGACTTCAGTTTTCTCAGGCTGGGTAGAAAATTGGTTTTATTGAAATTTAAGCTTAAACAATGAAAATCAAAGTAAGCTATATTTATACCCTGTATCCTTTCCCCAGCAGTTTATACCAGATACAATGCCATTTTTACTGCTTGTACCTTGGATGTTCTTTTTGACCACAAGTCTTGTTCTATCAAGAATTATTTTATAATGGGCAGCACGGTGTCCTAGTGGTTAGCACAACCGCCTCACGGCGCTGAGGTCCCAGGTTCGATCCCGGCTCTGGGTCACTGTCCGTGTGGAGTTTGCACATTCTCCCTGTGTCTGCGTGGGTTTCACCCCCACAACCCAAAAATGTGCAGAGTAGGTTGATTGGCCACGCTAAATTGCCCCTTAATTGGAAAAATAATTGGGTAATCTAAATTTATAAAAAAAAAAGAATTATTTTATAAATGGAGCAGATTTATTTTCCTAATGTGGCCCCACTCTTGAAGGACTTCACAATTTAAGCATACAGAAATAGGTTGGGAGAAAACCCAGTTTCTTGAGATAAGTGTGTGTATCCACAGAAAAGTGACATTGCAAGGGGTGCATAAGGAATTGCCGTTGGGGATGTGACTCTGAGGTCAAGTATCATTTATATTGCTGTGTTCCATTCATCATTTCAATTTTCTGTACCTGTCAATGGATGCACTGTGGGAAAGAACTGATCTTTTCTTCTCTTCTCTCTTCCCCCCCACCCCACCCTCAAACTTTTTGGTGCAGGATGAGGGATCCTTCCATTTGAAAGACACAGCCAAAAGCCTACTAAAAGGACTGGGTAGTCAGATTGCCTCATCGCTTAGTTGGCGAGACATGTGGACTTTTGTGGTAAAGAAAGGAGGTGTAGTATATGTACATTTATATTCAAATCTGATATGAACAAACTTTGATTTATGCTATAAAAAAATGTTGTGAAGATTAAACCAAGAATAAAATGGTGAAAATTTGTAACATTGATTCACTGAACCAGGGTTGTACACGATTTGTTTTAGATTCATTGTCTACACTGGCTTGTTAGTAATACTGGAGCACTTAACATTTTTGCAGTTAACAAGTGCAGTAACAATAAATGCCCGATTGAAAATTACTTGAAATCTGACTTTACAAAGTTCAACGTTTTATTATTAGGTCAAGTATATGGTGAGAAACATTCAAAGTCTCCAGCTTTAGCCACCTGGGGCGATCCTGTTTTACTGAAGACAGAAGTCCAGCTAAGCTCTGCTGAAGGTGAGTTTTTATATTTCATTTTTAAAAATACTTCCAAGGATAAGGTCTAAGCCTCACTGCCGTCCAGTGTAATCCTCTTTATGCAGATCCCATTATCATCTTAATTGTCGATTTTTTTTTCTAAAACATAGAAAGATAAAATAACCTTTGGGAAATGTTTGATGAAACCATAATAATAAAAACAAATTGAGAAACTCCATTGAAGGACCAAGACTCTCTTGAGTATAGTGTACCCCAAGTGAAACAGGTGGCAAGTTGAGCACAATCTTTTCAAAACTGGGAATGTTTTTGCCACTTTTATATTAAATGTTTAACTACATTTTTAAGGACTTTTTTAGAGGTCATGTAATTTTAGCAGTACTACTGAGATGTCCCTCTCGCCGTTAGAAGTACCTTTTTGTACTAGCAATGAGCAGGCTCTGAAGGAAATAAATGTCAATATATCCTGAATCAGTTGCTTGGCGAGAGATGCCACAGAACATCAACAGTATTGTTAAAAGTTTGTGTGTATTTTTTTCTTATTTAAAGATGCTGAATGTCACTGGGCACACACGGATGCCAATTGGAGGAGGAAGACTTTCTGCAGCAAAG
The DNA here is from genome assembly GCF_902713615.1 of Scyliorhinus canicula. Lineage (NCBI taxonomy): Eukaryota > Metazoa > Chordata > Chondrichthyes > Carcharhiniformes > Scyliorhinidae > Scyliorhinus > Scyliorhinus canicula. The sequence goes on along the minus strand of NC_052149.1, from coordinate 50,237,077 downwards.
TTGAAGGATATGGGAGCATTTGCAGCTGTAAGGATCCAGCTCCTATCGAATTTAACCCTGAACCTGTAAGTTTATTTTTCTTGAATTGTTTTATTATGCGATGCTTTCACTGTATTCAGTCAGTCAATTAGTTGATTCCATGTGACCGTTTTGGTTGCAATCGGTTTGGTTTGATGATTGGATCAGCACCAGCTAGTCTAGAAGTAGTTGGCCTGGTTGTTCACTGAATAAATCTGATCATACCAGGCAGTCTTGACTTGTTGATCAGCCGGGTGAGCATGTAGTCATCCTAGCAGATACTTCCATTCAGCACTCTGAGAAATTCCCCTGTCTGAAGGAGTAGGTGGTCATAAGTGAGGCAATTAATAAAAAGAGAAACCTGGTTGAGAACAGAGCTGGAAAATCTTCATAAGCTGTTGCTGTGGACCGGTGACCCAGCAAACTGATTTGAAGCAATTTTGTCTTGCAAGCTTTCTCCCTCGCCTCTCTGTGGTTCAGGGAAGTATATCCATAATGAAACCACTCCGGTTGGGAATGCAGAGGAAAATCATGAGCGTTACCCATGTCCTCCCAGACTCTGCTGTTTAATCATAGTTTAGATAACTTTTCCGGTTTTTTTTTGCAAGCTGCTCATCTTCCTGTCGGTTTCATAAACGTTGCCCAGCAAGCACGATTCTTTATTTTTCTCTTGATCTTGTCCCATGTAGTAATTCCTCTGAAGGCGAAGTAAACGCCACTGGCAGGCAGCTTTGCTGGTGCAAGTTACAGCTTCAGACTTCGAATTGCTCCTCAGTACTAGTTCTAAGACTTTTCAGTTAAAAAGTATTTGGGTGTGGTGCATTGTAGCAGCAATAAAAAGAGATTGATTTACATGCTGCTAAGTTACGTTCCTTCAGTCATGCTTTCATGTGTTTGCATAAAAAAGAGACAAAGGCTTTTCTCTTGAAGGAGATTAATTTACCAGGCGAGTTATTTCTCTGGCATTACTGAGCAATTTCTGCTGGCAGGGTCCGTGTAACATTGAAACTGACCTAGCAGCAGGTCAGCTACAGGGAGTGTTTGATATGGGTGGGGAAAGAGACTGAGTTTCCCCACCCTATTGCTTTCTTTCTCTTGCTGTGGGAGACACAAACCATTGGGATATGAGAGTGATTTAATATAATCAACAAGAGAAATGGAAGGTGAAGAGAGGAGTTAATATTTTAATACAAGCCGAAATATCAGAACTGTTGCAAATTATCATCTGGTGAAATTTAATTTCCCGTTCAAAAGGGAACCTTTGGTAACTGGAGTATGTTTGAGCGTTGTGCTTTAATTTTGCAGTTAAAAGATAACAAAGTTTATGAAGTTCCAGTGGCAGTGATAGCTGGTAACAGGCCTAACTACCTTTACAGGTGAGATGCAATGATAGCATTGTTACTTTTGGCTTCACATCATGTCCGTAACATGATGTATTATGACTTTTTGTTTGCTTACTGGACGTTTTGTTTTGGATTGTGCAATTCTTTCATATTCTATTCAAGCTCAACGTTGGCAATAAATGCTTTTTGCAAAGTACATAGAAACATAGATAAAAAATAGAAGCAGGAGGAGGCCATTCGGCCCTTCGAACCTGCTCCACCATTCATTATGATCATGGCTGATCATCAAGTTCAATCCCTTATCCAAAATCGTGTTTGGCGCTGGGGCGGAGAATCGAATTTCCCGACGGAATCGGGCCTGGCGCCGCTCCAGTGATTCTCTGGGACCCGAATATCCACGTGTTCATGAATTACGCCACGCGGTTGGTGGGCCATTGCCAGAGGCCTGGCCAGCAATACTCAGCTCCCGACCGGCCGAGTTCCCGACGGCGTGGAACTAACATGGTGTGGCCGGTCGGGTTGCTCGCGTGGCAGCTGCAGACTTGGTCCGTGGCCGCCCTGGTGGGGGCAGGGGGATCGGGCGGGGGGGGGCTTATGGGTGGCTGGGGCGAGATCGGGCCGGACAGATCCTCGGGCGCTGGCTGATCGGTGGTGGGGGGGGGGTGCCTAGTTTCTTTGTGTGGGTCCGCGGTCCAAGTCTGCCATCGCACCCAGCACGGACTCGGAACTGGAAGTGCAGGGGCCCTTATCCGCAGCCAAAGCTGCGTGAAGCACTCGGACCCTGCTAGCCCCCTGAAGGCAAGTGAATTGGCTTGTATTTCTTTCAAAAAACTCGGGAGTACAACACTTGCGTTTTTACGCTGGCGTGGGGACATTACCCCATTATGGGAGAATCCAGCCCATTCTTTCTCAATCTACCCGCTTTAATCCCGTTAGGATTTTAAGCTTTTATGAGATCCCCTCTCACTCTTCTAATCTCCAATGAACATAATCCTAACTAACTTTGTCTACCCTCATATGACAATCCCGTTATCCCAGGAATCAGCCTGGTAAACCTTCGCTGCGCACCTTCCATTACATCCTTCCTTAGATTAGGCACCAAAACTGTGCACAGTACTGCAGGTGTGGCATCATCAATGCCCAATACAATTGCAGTAAAATATCTCTATTCCCATACTCAAATCTGCTTGCTCAAAAGCCAACATACCATTTGCGTTCTTTACTGCCTGCTGTACCTGATTGCTTATTTTCAGCGACTAATGCACAAGGACACAAAGGTCTCACTGAGTATCCACCTTTCTCAATTTACACCCATTCAAAAAATAATCTGCCTGCCTATTCTTACCACCAAAACAGATAACCTCACATTTATCCACATTATACTGCATCTGTCATGCATATGCCAACTCACTCAGCCTGCCCAAATCCCGCTGAAGCATGCCTGCATCCTCCTCGGCTCACCCTCCCACCCAACTTTGTATCACCTGCAAATTTGGAGATAATGCAGTTAGTTTCCTCATTCAAATCATTTATATATAATGTGAACAGTTGAGGTCCTAGCACAGATCCCTTCGGTACCCCACTAGTCACTGCCTGTCAATCGGAAAAAGAACCACTTATTCCAATTTTTTGTTTCCTAACCAGCTTTCTACCCACCACGAGACACTACCCACAATCCCATGCGCTTTAACTTTACATAGTAATCTGCTATGTGAGATCTTGTCGAAAGCCTTCTGAAAGTCTAAATAAACCACATCCAAAGTAAGCCAATTGTCCAGGAAAACAGACATTGTTAATGCATATTTTTGTTTTTTGTTGTATTTGATTGATTTTTTTTTAATGTCACAATAAATATAAAATTGATCTTTCCATGGTTTCCTTATGAGAGATTTGCTCGGAGCAGTTCTAAACAATGAATATGTTACAAATATCAGACAACATTGTGAAGTTAGTTGGCATAGTCACTGGAACACAGATAAGGCAAATTGGCTGTGAAATGTCTCCAAAGGGTTCTCTTTTTAATACTGGTGTGCAATAATCAAAGTGGGCTCTGATAAAGAAGTAAGTAAACATTGTGTAAATGGGAGAGTCCAGAATGAGCAGATGTATGGGATTATTTTGGACTGAGCCACTGGAAGTCAGTACTAATACATAAATGATCCAACCAGACTGCCAAGTGCAAATACAAATGAAAATGAAGTCCAGTTTGTCACATCAGTGACATAATTAGAATCCTTGACCAGTGGGCACAGCATGGTCTCTCTTCAGGGAAACCTGAGAAAAGGCGATGTTAAGTGAAGTGTTTCTTCAAAATTCTCGGAAGAGGATAAAGATCTTTCTTAATCCATCTGGATAAATGGTCTGAAACTATTTACTTCTGATAAAGAGAAGATTTAGTAACTGTGAAGGTTTTAATGGGGAGAATTTGGAAAATCTCTTTCCTCCGCAAGGGTGTCGATGATGAGGGACATCAATTAAATATTGCCACAGAGGGGCTAAGAGAAATTTCTCTTTGAAGAATCATTATAGCTTTGAATGTTTTGGCATGGATATTGAGGCAGAGACCAGTGCATTTTAAGAAAAAACTCAATCATTGTTCGAAGTCGAGGAAGCGACATGGTGGTGCAGTGGTTAGCACTGCTACCTCATGATGCCGAGGACCCGGAATCGATCCCGGCCCCGGATCACACTCGTGTGGGGTTTGAAAATTTCCCCATGTCTGCGTAAGTCTCACCAGCACAACCCAAAGATGTACCTGGTAGGTGAATTGGCCACACTAACTTGTCCCTTAATTGGAGAAGAAAAAATTGGGTTCTCTAAAGTTATTTTTAAAAAAAGGAAATATTTTCCATTTTTGATCTGTTTATACTGCCCAAATTAATTTACTGACCTGATGACGAAATGACCAGCATGAATAACCGATCTTGAATTAAACTTTTCTTGCAGAATGTTGCGCTCATTACTGTCTGCACAGGGTGTAAACCCAGAGATGATCGTTGTCTTCATAGATGGCTACTATGAGGTGAGGAGTTGCTCCTGTTGTTTATTATCAACCGACTCCTTATTAACAGACTCATTGCAAAAATCTAAGTCCCTTTGATGAAATAATCACACAGCACTTGAGTTATTTTTCTTTTCACTCTGATGAGACTAAATTAACTGCAATAGAAACAACTGTAGCAGGTCATTTCAGAGATCACTACTAATACACTTAAACTGTTACGTGCAAATCCAAATTAAAATAAAATCATCATCTAATTTGTCACATCAATGATGCAATTTAAATCCTACAGTGCCAATCTTTGGAAAGATAAATAACCCAGATACTTCAGCAGTAGCTACATTTGTTAATTTCTCTCTGGCCAACAGGCATAGTTTCCCCTCTACACCAGGTCCATCTCCCTCAGTTGACAGTGACCCAACAGATATTATTCATGTTTCTAGAATGCTTTTAGTTTTGAAATAGAATGACTTGTGATATATATAATGATTAAACCCTTATTTAAGCCTTGCAAAGAATTAAATATAAATTTAAAAATAAATGACCGTGTGTACTTGCAAGTCTGAAATACTTTATTACTGAATATTTTTCCTGACCAGGAACCAATGGATGTGGTGGAGCTTTTTGGACTGAAGGGGGTTCAACACACGCCTATCAGTATTAAGAATGCTCGAGTCTCTCAGGTATCAGTTTCAAGTTTCTGTAATGTGGTTTACCTTCTGGGTTTTACTGTTTTATTCTCTGCCAACAAAGTACAGCTAGATTGTTTTTCCCCATAACCATGAGTAACTTAAAGGTGAAAAGAATTATGTAGAAATTGGTGTTTGTCGGCATTTGGGTTCCATACAGAGTTTGAACAAGAGATATTTCCGTTTTAAACTATTATGTGGGACAGAATGATTAGCTAGCTGGATGAAATGGTTACTATGGTAAAATTAAGCAACCCTGGATAAGACATAGGCCAAAATCTCCCATCCTTGTTCACGGCTGGGATTTTCCGCTGCCGATTTGGCTGGAAGGCCAAATTTTCCGTCCTCTCTCGCAATGGGTCCCGCCACGGATCAGACTTGAGATCTCCGCCCATAAGGTGGAATTTTACGCTGGTAGGATTTTCAGTCCCACCAAAGTTGATGGACCGCTCGCTGCCCCTTGGCACAACAGGACCGTAATGTTCCGCCCATTGTTTTCTTTGATTTCACCTCTGTACAAGCTGGGTTCCTGCCTACTCCATCTGCATTAACTGCAGCATCAATGATTGCCATAATTGATCTAAATACATACTGAATTTGCATCACGATAACATTTCTTTTGGTTTTTTTTCCCCCTCTCCATATACACAGCATTACAAAGCCAGTTTGACTGCCACATTCAATTTACACCCGGTAAGCATTTCTGAATTTGGTTTTTTTTCCAAATGATAACCGTTTTGTTCCTCTTTAATAATGTTACAGCAGTGGTGTTGATAAATGAAAATACATAGCAAAACTTGTAATTTGATTTATGGAATCTGTTTTCAGCTTTTAGTTTGATCTGTCACGTGGGATAAAACCATCAAAATATCCATCATAAAAGGAGGCAATTTGTTCTACAGTGTCTATGCTGATTCTTCACTTGAGCAACTCAGAATCCCACTGCCCTGTTCTCTCTGCATGAAGTATTTATCCAAATTTCCTACAAAAGGTGAAGTGGTTGCTGCCCCAACTACTCCCTCTGGTAAAGCATACCACGCTCCATCAACTCACTGCATTAAAAATAAAATCTCCTAGTCCCTGTCCTCAGTTTTCCTACTTTTAAATTGATGACCTTTCATCACTGACTTCCGTGGCTGTCTTTTAAAAAAAAATTCAATCTATCAAATCACTTAATTTTAAAAACTATATCTCTTCTTGTCCTTCTGTGCCCCAGTGGTAATAATCCCCTGTCTCAAACCTCCCCACCTCCCCCCTTATTACCATAGTTTTCCATCCATGCTGTGTGCTCTCCATGCTCTCATGGTTTTTCTATAATAGTGACCTAAATCTATACAGCATACCTTAACTGGCATAACCAACGTTGAGCACAAATTTATCATTATTTCTTTCTGTGGAATTTGTCCCCTTTTTTATTGAACCCAAGATGCTTTTAGCCTCTAATAGTTTTATTTACCTGCAGCAGAACTTGGAATTATATATCCGAGCCGTTGGGTGTATCGGCTCATCCAAACTGTTTAGTATTTTTCAATCAAGTGTATACTCCCATTCCTTATTTTTTCTTTTAAACTGATCACCGCCCACTTGTCCACATGGAATTATATGTGCTGCTTATTTTTCTGCCCTGCTAACCGGCCTTATCTTCCTGATAATTAGAGGCCCTTGTCCCTTTGTCAGACTCCTGCTTTTGTGTCATCAGCAAAATGAAATATTATTCTTTCTACCCAATTCTGTCAACAATATATATATATATTGAGAACAGAAGAGAACTCTGTACTGACGCCTGGGGTGCATTTCTAGCTTCTCCATTTTGGACAACACCCAGTGCAGTCAATTTGTTTCCTGGTTGTCGACCAAACCTCTAGCAATGCTGATAGATTTCTTCATACACTATAAGTCATTATTATGCCTGCATCTGATCTGATCCTGTCTGTTGAAATTTCCTATTTTCAAGTCTTATTAATGTTTTTTTCTTTATGTGTTGGTTTATCTTTTTGATTGTTCTCCTGTCGCAATCCTTTGTTTTTTCCTACTTATTTTCCAGCACTAAAGTAAATAATGCTTTCTTCCTTATTAAAAACAGACCGTGATGGAAATACCCATCTGATTTTGCAGCATAAGAACATAAGAACTAGGAGCAGGAGTAGGCCATCTGGCCCCTCGAGCCTGCTCCGCCATTCAATTAGATCATGGCTGATCTTTTGTGGACTCAGCTCCACTTTCCGGCCCGAACACCATAACCCTTGATCCCTTTATTCTTCAAAAAACTATCTATCTTTACCTTAAAAACATGTAATGAAGGAGCCTCAACTGCTTCACTGGGCAAGGAATTCCATAGATTCACAACCCTTTGGGTGAAGAAGTTCCTCCTAAACTCAGTCCTAAATCTACTTCCCCTTATTTTGAGGCTATGTCCCCTAGTTCTGCTGTCACCCGCCAGTGGGAACAACCTGCCCGCATCTATCCTATCTATTCCCTTCATAATTTTAAATGTTTCTATAAGATCCCCCCTCATCCTTCTAAATTCCAACGAGTACAGTCCCAGTCTACTCAACCTCTCCTCGTAATCCAACCCCCTCAACTCTGGGATTAACCTAGTGAATCTCCTCTGCACACCCTCCAGCGCCAGTACGTCCTTTCTCAAGTAAGGAGATCAAAACTGAACACAATACTCCAGGTGTGGCCTCACTAACACCTTATACAATTGTAACATAACCTCCCTAGTCTTAAACTCCATCCCTCTAGCAATGAAGGACAAAATTCCATTTGCCTTCTTAATCACCTGTTGCACTTGTAAACCAACCTTCTGTGACTCATGCACTAGCACACCCAAGTCTCTCTGAACAGCGGCATGCTTTAATATTTTATCGTTTAAATAATAATCCCGTTTGCTGTTATTCCTACCAAAATGGATAACCTCACATTTGTCAACATTGTATTCCATCTGCCAGACCCTAGCCCATTCACTTAACCTATCCAAATCCCTCTGCAGACTTCCAGTATCCTCTGCACTTTTCGCTTTATCACTCATCTTAGTGTCATCTGCGAACTTGGACACATTGCCCTTGGTCCCCAACTCCAAATCATCTATGTAAATTGTGAACAATTGTGGGTCCAACACGGATCCCTGTGGGACACCACTAGCTACTGATTGCCAACCAGAGAAACACCCATTTATCCCAACTCTTTGCTTTCTATTAATTAACCAATCCTCTATCCATGCTACTACTTTACCCTTAATGCCATGCATCTTTATCTTGTGCAGCAACCTTTTGTGTGGCACCTTGTCAAAGGCTTTCTGGAAATCCAGATATACCACATCCATCGGCTCCCCGTTATCTACTGCACTGGTAATGTCCTCAAAAAATTCCACTAAATTAGTTAGGCATGACCTGCCCTTTACGAACCCATGCTGCGTCTGCCCAATGGGACAATTTCTGTCCAGATGCCTCGCAATTTCTTCCTTGATGATAGATTCCAGCATCTTCCCTACTACCGAAGTTAAGCTCACTGGCCTATAATTTCCTGCTTTCTGCCTACCTCCTTTTTTAAACAGTGGCGTCACGTTTGCTAATTTCCAATCCACCGGGACCACCCCAGAGTCTAGTGAATTTCGGTAAATTATCACTAGTGCATCAGCAATTTCCCTAGCCATCTCTTTTAGCACTCTGGGATGCATTCCATCAGGGCCAGGAGACTTGTCTACCTTTAGCCCCATTAGCTTGCCCATCACTCCCTCCTTAGTGATAACAAACCTCTCAAGGTCCTCACCTGTCATAGCCTCATTTCTATCAGTCGCTGGCATGTTATTTGTGTCTTCCACTGTGAAGACCGACCCAAAAAACCTGTTCAGTTCCTCAGCCATTTCCTCATTTCCCATTATTAAAACTCCCTTCTCATCCTCTAAAGGACCAATATTTACCTTAGCCACTCTTTTTTGTCTTATATATTTGTAAAAACTTTTACTGTCTGTTTTTATATTCTGAGCAAGTTTACTCTCATACTCTATCTTACTCTTCTTTATAGCTTTTTTAGTAGCTTTCTGTTGCCCCCTAAAGATTTCCCAGTCCTCTAATCTCCCAGCAATCTTTGCCACTTTATATGCTTTTTCCTTCAATTTGATACTCTCCCTTATTTCCTTAGATATCCACGGTCGATTTTCCCTCTTTCTTCCGTCCTTCCTTTTTGTTGGTATAAACCTTTGCTGAGCACTGTGAAAAATCGCTTGGAAGGTTCTCCACTGTTCCTCAACTGTTCCACCATAAAGTCTTAGCTCCCAGTCTACCTTAGCTAGTTCTTCTCTCATCCCCTTGTAATCTCCTTTGTTTAAACACAAAACACTAATATTTGATTTTACTTTCTCACCCTCCATCTGTATTTTAAATTCCACCATATTGTGATCCCTCCTTCCGAGAGGATCCCTAACTATGAGATCATGAATCAATCCTGTCTCATTACACAGGACAAGATCTAGGACCGCTTGTTCCCTCGTAGGTTCCATTACATACTGTTCTAGGAAACTATCGCGGATACATTCTATAAACTCCTCCTCAAGGTTGCCTTGACCGACCTGGTTAAACCAATCGACATGTAGATTAAAATCCCCCATGATAACTGCTGTACCATTTCTACATGCATCAGTTATTTCTTTGTTTATTGCCTGCCCCACCATATCGTTACTATTTGGTGGCCGATAGACTACTCCTATCAGCATCTGTGGAGAAAGAAACAAAGTTAACATTTTGAGTTGAATGTGACTTTATTTTAATGCTTTGTACTTTGTTAGGCTGGAATCTTACTAAAATAGGAAGCATTCCTGAATGAATTCTCAAAAAAGACAGTTTCGTTCTTTGATCACATACATTATCTTTATGCCAATCTGATATCAGCCACTATTATTGTGTTATTCTTACATTTTTTGAATTGTCAATCTATCTCCACTCCCCCTCACTACTCTATCTCCTCTCCACCCTGGTGTGCCCAATGTCCACCAAGAATTGCCCATCCCCTTCCAGTTTCTTCAGTCCAGGTGTACGTAAAATATCTCTAAGTATGTTTTATATCTCTTAGCCTACACTCATCCCTTAATAATATGGTGGCACAGTGGTTAGCAAGGCTGCCTCATAGCACAAGGGTCCTGGGTTCGATTCCAGCCTTGGGTGACCGTGTGGAGTTTGCACATTCTCTCCATGTCAACGTAGGTTTCCTTCAGGTTCTCCGGTTTCTTCCCATGATTCAAAGATGTGCAGGTTAGGTGGATTGGCCATGATCAATGCGCAGCATTACAAGGATGGGGTGGGGGAGTGGGCCTCGGTAGGGTGCTCTTTCTGAAGGTCAGTGCAATGTCGATGGGCCGAATGGCCTTCTGCACTGGAGGGATTGTATAAGGTGTTCTAGAGGTGATCCTTTTGCATCCTGCATGCTGATCGATGTTTGACCATTTTGTAAACATGGCTTAACTATTATAAAATGTAACCTAAATGTTACATTGTTCAGCAATTGTAGTTTATAATTAGTTTGTTTTTGCATAAACTAAAATCTGTACTTCTGGGGATGTTTTCTGATAAGGATGCAAAGTTTGCTGTGGTACTGGAGGAAGACTTGGATATTTCAGTGGACTTCTTCAGGTGAATACAAAGCACAAATACTGTTTTCCTCAATTTCAGCTAAACCGACCTAAACTCAGTGTTGTAAAACCTCAATTTATTTATAGTCATTAGATTTTACTTTCTACTATTGTAGATCAGTTGAGGCTTTTTGAACTTACTTAATGTTTTTCTCTTCAAAATACCCTTCTCCAAATTCTGATTATTTAATTGAATCATGGAATTCGTACAGTGCAGGATGAGGCCATTCTGTGATAATATCCCAGAGTTTAACTGATCAGAATACATGGCACAAGCTTATATTTGTGCAGCAGAAATATTTGGAGCTAACTGTACATTTGTTGCAGGATTATGTTAAATTCTGTATTAGTAGCTAAGTATCGAACTGATCAAATCTCTTTTTTTTTGCTAGTTTTCTCAGCCAAACAATCCACTTACTTGAAGATGATGAAAGTCTGTACTGCATATCCGCTTGGAATGATCAGGTAAGGCAATTGTATTTGGATAAGTTGGCGTATGGATTTGGGGGAATGTTGAGGGGCTTTTTGCTGTGTGGGATGTGTGAATCTATAGATGGTTAGTGAGTGGGTGGGGGGGGGGGGGGGGGGGTCCGGTGGTCAGTGTGAGAGGGTGGGGTTTAGTTGGGAGGTGGGGGCAGCAGTTGGAAGGAGTCATCTGGGGGGGTACGGCAGCAGTTAGGGTGGGTGTATTTGGGGACTGGGGAGGGCAATGGGATTTGGGGGGATAGCTGGAAGGGTGGTGGTGTAGTGGGCGGTGGGTAGCTGGGACGGTAGAGGTATGGTCCCATGGATAGTCCGTACAGCAGTTACCCAGAAGTTAGAAGTGGTTTTAATTCTACTAATTCTACTAAACACCCTCCAACCCCTGAGTACGATGCCCTGGGGGACTAGAAGTTATGATTCTATTTTTTCTATTCTTTTGAGTTCTGCTGAAACAGATCAATGGTGCTGTCTCTTTAATATAACTGATTTGCTTCCAGCATCCTTGTTTCATTGTATTAGTCTGGTATTAACTAAATGTGTATACAGGAAATTTAGCTAGGTTTCTATTATAAATTATTTGAGTTCTCGAGACCTGATTGGAAGATAAAGCTGTAGCGGGCCCCTTTCTCCTGCCAAAACTCCAGGATCATTCTGGCGAGCAAAGATAACCTTGGGCTTTTTAATCAATTCTCCATTACCTTTTTAAAAATATATTTATTCCAAACATACACAACATCAACAGAATGCACAGTCCATCAAAACATAAGTCAGCAGTTTTTTTCCTTTTTCATCTCCGTCCCCACCTCTCGCAACGAACAGCTCCCCAAATAAGGCCTCCACCGCGCCTCAAAACCCTCTTCTGACCCCTGCAACTCGACCGTAATCTTCTCCAACCAGAGAAAGTTGTACAGGTCTCCCAGCTATGCCACCAACCTCGGCGGCATCCATAAACTCCAATTCCAAACGATCCTTCGCCGGGCAATCAGAGAGGCGAAGGCCATGACATCAGCCCTCTTCCCCTCCAGCAGCCCCGGCTCCTCCAAAACTCCTATGATTGCCACTATAGGATCTGGACTCAGCCCCCACTACCCTGGATAATGTCCTGAACACCACCTCCCAAAAGCTCTCCAGCTTCTCGCAGCCCCAGAACATGTGTGCGTGATTTGCCGGCCCCCCCCCCACACTTCTTCCATCCATCAGCCACCCGCTGGAAGAACCCACTCATCCTTGCCCAAGTCATGTGTACCCTGCGCATCACCTTGAACTAAATCAAGCTCATCCTTGCACAGGAGGAGGTGGAGGTCACTCGCCGCATCGCCTCACACCAGAATCCCCAACCTATTTCCCTCCCCAACTCCTCCTCCCGCTTACACTTTATCATCACCACCTGTGCCTTGCGCTGCTCCCCCAACCACCCATATATGTCCCCAATCCTGCCTTCCCCAAATCGTCAGGGAGCAGCAGTTGCTTCAATAACGTGTACACACGTAGCTGGGGGAATGTCTGCCACTCCTTTTGCACAAATTACCGCACCTGCATTTACCTAAACTCGCTACCCTTCGATAGCTCAAACCTCTCCTGTAGCTCGTCCAGCCCCACAAGCTTCCCTCTGAGAACATATCCATAACCCGCTCTAGCTTTGCCTCCTTCCATTTCCCATACATCCCATCCATCTCCCCTGGCTTAAACCTGTGGTTCCCACAGCAATGGGGCTGTCACCAAGGCCCTCAGACTGGAGCCCCTGCAGGACTCCTCCAACTTGATCCACACCAATGTCTCCCATTCTCCATGTTCGCAGCCCAGTAATAATACATCAGGTTTGGGGGCCCTTCTGTTTCTGCCTCTGCAACAGAGCCCCCTTCACCCTCGGTTCCTTTCCCGCCCATAGAAACTCCAAGATCAGTTCCTCCACCCCCTGGAAAAAGGCCTTGGGGAGAAAGATCGGGAGGGTCTGAAGGACAAACAGGAACCTTGGCAGCACATTCATCTTTACCACCTGCAACCTCCCTGCCAACGTCAAGGAGAAAGCAGCCCACCTCTTCAGATCTCCCTTGGCCTCCTCCACTAATGCTGTCAAGTTTCACCTGTGCATTGTGGCCCACTCATTTGTCACCTGAGTCCTCAAATACCTAAACCACTCTCTTGCCACCTTAAACGGTAGTGCCCCCAAATTGGGCCCCGCACCACTGCATTTACTGGAAACACCTCGCCCTTCCCTATATTGAGCTTATGCCCGGAGAAGACCCTAAACCTTTCCAGCAGACCCATAATTCTGCCCATACTCTCCAGCGGGTCTGACAGCAGGTCATCTGCGTACAGCAACATCTGGTGCTCCCTGCTTCCCCTCACAATCCACTCGGCTGGCCCCCGAAGGGCCATTGCTAAAGACTTAATTGCCAACTCAAATAACAACGGCGACAGCAAGTTCCTTTGTGTAGCCCAAAGTACCGTCAAACCCGTCTCGTTCATATGCACACTTACCACCGGAGACACATACAAAAGACGAACCCTCGCCACAAACTTCAGCCCAAACCTACCCAGAATCCCAAATAGATACCTCCAGTCTACCCAGTGAAAGGCCTTCTTCTCATCCATGGATACAATAACTTCCGGTGCCCGCCCCCCAACTGTGTCATTACTACATTTAACAGCCTCCTAATGTTGCTGGAGAACTGCCGACCCTTCACAAAACCTATTCGATCCTTGGAGACCAATTCCCCATTACTAACTGCTTCCTTAAATCCCCCTCTCCTTATCCCTTCAGCCTTTTCTCGACTGATCAATGAAAGGGACCAATGTATTTAATGTTACCAAGATGGAGCCAATCATTTCAGCTTCCTATTTCTGCTTCTGAACCTTTGCTCCCCAGCTTCCACCAGATCTTAGCTCTGAAGTTTATGTGTTCAGAGCTAATCTTGTCCATAATAGATTCTTCCTGCTCCTTTTACCAAATTCCCACTAATCTCCTGACCTCCTCATTTCCTCTTCGGCCTATATGCTAGTTCAGAATTTCCTCTTCTCAGGAACTGTTCCCCTTCCCTCACTGTCCTCCAAAACATCCAGCATCAGCCCCCTCAAAAATGAAAGCACAGCTTTGATCCCCCTCGTTCCAACTATCTTCCCATTCTTCTTTAGTCCTTCAGTGTCTCCTCTCAGACCCCATCTTTCCCACAGCTTTTGATTTGAATCCCACTACTTAGATCCCTTTTTCTCCCATAATAGCCCGAACCAAAGCAACAAATGATATTCTCTGTTACGGTTGGTGTATTATTCCTCCCCAATTCCTCTTCAGTCTTTGACAGTGTTGAATAATCAATTTGTCATTCAACTCCTCGTATCTCCATTGTTCAACTCTGGGGCTGTTCTAGCTTTGTTCTATTCATGCCTATCTATTAGTAGCCAGCGCATCTTCAGCAATGCCTTCTCTTCACACTCCTGCATATTGTGCTGCCCCCCCGCCAAATAAATAATGAGTCATCATTCCCTTTCCTCCTCTTTGTCTTCATGCCACCCACTGACAACATTATCTTCAGGCACAACATTATCTTCAAACACAAGTGTATACACTAACTCGACCTAATGGGCAATTATTTTAACTCCTTCACTATCTTTCTGGTTTCAGAGTACTTGTCTAACATTTGGTCTTGGATGAGCCATAATTTCCTCCAACTTTGGCAAAACAAGCCATCACCCTTGACCCTTATTGGAGCTATACCCTTGCCATTCCCCTTCCTTTTTAATATTAGATGGAACCAGGCTAACCCCGTCCGTGACTCCCTATTTGACCTTGAGCTTAGCTCTGCCCTCATATCCTCCCCATCGCAAAGACTGCTTACTTACACCTCCATAATGTTGCTTACTTCTGCCGCTGCCTCAGCCCATCTCAGACTCTCAGAATTACCCCTTGATTTCTTTACCCTTTCCTACATCTGTAACTTACTCCAGTGCCATAATTCATTTTTCCTTTCCTCTGGCCTTCCAAATGTTCAGTTCCTCTATCACTGATACCTTGTGTCTCTTATTGCTTTCTCGCCTCTTTGTACACACACTATTAGAGCCCATGTCTTTGGTGCCTAGCTCCACTCTTTGGAATTCACCCCTGTAAATCTCTCTGCCTTCCTCTCATCCTTTTAAGACCCTGCTCAAAATCTGAATCTGATCAAGCTTTCAGCACGCATTCTCTTTGGCAACACATATTGAATACCTCAATTACTTGTTCCTAACACATGTACAATTTTCTCTGTTGCGAGTGGGTTTCCTCCCTGATTTATACATCAATGCTGTAATGAACTGGTCATAAGATAGTGCTGGAATGGCCTGGTGATACTGTTCTGTGTGTGTTTTTTTTTGGCTGAGGTTAGAACTTCGTATGTGGAGGATCAAGACCATTCCACTCCCCATCTAGTTGGTTTTATGGTCCAGTACTTTCCTGATTTAATATTATCTTCTCAAATTTGGTTTGGTGTCATGAACTTGAAAAGACTCTTCAACAGAATTACATTCTACCAAGCAGTTGCTTTTCATCAGAGTAGGTCAGCTAAATGTTCTGAACACTCAACATAACCAGCTTGCCAGCATCTTTCAGATCTTTGTTTCCTCCACTTTGTTCCTTGAGGAAGGAGAAAAGCATTAATGAAACATTGGGAGATACTACACTACTAACAGGGCAGTACAGTGGCACAATGGTTATCACTGCTGCCTCACAGCGCCAGGGACCCAAGTTCAATTCCAGCCTCCAGTGACTGCATGGGTTTCCTCCGGATGCTCCGGTTTCCTCCCACAGTCCAAAGGTGTGCAGATTAGGTGGATTGACTGTGCTAAATTGCCTCTTAGTGTCCGAAAGGTTGGGTGGGGTTACGGGGATAAGGTGGGACTAGATAGGGTGCACTTTTTAGGGGTTGGCGCAGACTCGATGGGTGGAATGGCCTCCTTCTGCACTATGATTCTATGAACATGCCAAGTCATGACAGTAATTCTGGTGAAGATGTCTCTTCAAGTTCACAACACCAAGCCAAATTTGAGAAGATAATATAGATATTTTGGGAAAGGAAATGGAAAAGGTTGTAACAACCTCAGCTTTGAAGTATGTCGATATGCTTTAAATTTACTCTCTTACTTGATAATATAACAAAATATTGTTTTGTTTGCTGTTGTACAGGTTAAAAACATATGATTTAATAATTGTGCAAGTACCAGGCCAATATTCCTTATTGACTATATGTTGCTGTCAACTCTCCATGGTTGAGAATGAGGAATAACAGTATTCTAATGATTTTGTTTCATTTTTTGTAAATCTTAGGGTTATGAGCACACAGCAGAAGACATTACTTTGCTCTATCGAGTGGAGAGCATGCCGGGACTTGGGTGGGTTTTAAAGAAGAGTCTTTATAAGGATGAGCTGGAGCCAAAGTGGCCAACACCAGAGAAGGTAGGATTTGTTACATTTTAATTCCTTGTAGTCCATAAATTAGAAATGTTTATGAATAGTTATGTCAGTGACAAACACTGGAACAGTTCTGTCCTTATCCCTCTTGTTCAAGGTAAGAATAATACATGAAGGGGAAATTAGCTGCAGTACATCTGTCTTCAAGCTAACACATGTGTCCTAGCAGCCATTTGTCAATAGTGTAACTGTCCAAACAGTAAAGGGCAAAGTCAAATCCTTTTGAGTTGTGGGGATGAGACATGAAGTGGAGGGGAAAGAATGCAGAACCCAGCCAAGTTAAAAGGAATTTTCCTTCTGCTCAGTTCTTATTGTCTTGTGATTAAAGCTGCTCCTTAGAGAATGGGCCATTAAATAGATTTTCAATCCGAAACCATCTATACACCAGAGTTTTATCTGCAGTTTTTCCTTTTAAGCTCACACCATTAATTGACTATTTTCTCTGTCAATTAAGGTTTGTTCACTTTGGAACAGTTACCTCACAGATAATTGCTGGTGAATAGTTAATGAGAATCCATAATGACCTCATAAAAACATAATCAATTAACTCGCACTAGTTCTGGACTGTGTTTATACCCAGTTTATGATATAGAAAGTTGAGTGAGAAATTAATTTAATTGAATCTAAAGGCATTTTAGAGGCAAAGAGGGGCAGCACGGTGGCACAGTGGTTAGCATTGCTGCCTACGGCGCTGAGGACCCGGGTTCGAATCCCGGCTCTGGGTCACTGTCTGTGAGGAGTTTGCACATTCTCCCCGTGTCTGCGTGGGTTTCGCCCCCACAACCCAAAGATGTGCAGGATAGGTGGATCGGCCACGCTAAATTGCCCCTTAATAGGAAAAAATAATTGGGTAATCTAAAATTAAAAAAAAAAAAAAAAATTTTAGAGGCAAAGTTAAATTAAGTCCGCTATTTGCTATGGGGATTACATTACGGCCCTCGCCCTTCTCCTGAAGTGCCCTCCTGTTAACTAACATGGATGTTGCAACAGACCATCATAGACTTGGAGACACTTTTGGTGACAACTAAAGACCTTCCCCTGAGCAGTCTAGGCAATGTAACCAATACTTCAGAATGTCAACTTTTTGCTCCATGATATTGCTGTTGGCTGCATGCTTCCATTGTAGGTGCACTGTCCACTCTCCTTGACTGTTAAAAGGGAGTCACGAGCAGGTGTCGAGCAGCTATCCCTTGTCACCCAGACGCCTCTGGTCCTTCATTGTGGCTCCAAAATGGGGGATCTTCTAGGCGTGGTGACACAACAACTGCACATTCATGGAGTGGCAGTCCACCTCCCTGTTATTGTGCACAACCGGCAGAGCCCCATGCAGGTAGTTGAAAGCGTCTTACCCAGCAGGAATCTCACTAGTCTGACAAAGTCATGTGCTTACTGCCCTGCTTCTCTCTGGTAAAGGAGATAATGATGAATTCCACTCTCCTTCTGTACAGGAACTCTGCCATCTCTCTGATGCAGTGATGGGTGCTGAATTGTCAAATACTGCAAATGACATCTGCTCTCGCCTGGCAGGATATGCTGCCATAGAAATTGTTGTCATGGCCTGTGTCAGCACCATACTTGGCAGCTGTGCAGCTACAGATCTGGCTGTAGGAGGTGGCACAGTTAAGCCACCGAATCCTTGGTGAAACATGGGTAAAAGTGTTTTCTGATGACCTTGGTGGATAGGGCCTTCTAGTGAGAGCTTTCTCCTTCCCGTCCTGCACACAGCTTATCATCTCTGCTGTCTCTGCCCTATCTGCATGTTCTGCTGAAGCCCAAGAGGAACTGTAACTATAATCCTCATTACTGAAGCCGACTTTTTCCGACCAGAATTCCTCTTCCAATTCCTCTGACCTTTTGGTCAAACTCCAACTCCATTCCCTTGTAAATCCAAAGGCCACACTGCGCCATAAGCACTCTGGCTGACATTAACGTTCGACAACATGAGGCACTATAGAACCAAATCTTGTGTCTTTTGTGTGTATACTTGACCAGTTGAGAACAGTTGACCTATGAGCGCAAGGATTGTGCTGTCTTATAATCCAGGGCCTTTTCTCGGAGGATTGTTGCAATATAATCGATTTCCAATGGTCATGTTCACACTGAATCAGAGACTACCAATCTAATGAAGTTGTATGCAAAAAAATGAACGGGAAGTCTCGGTAAAGACAACAGGAGCTGTGCATAGATTTTAACAGACCCAAAGCTTTTAACACTGATATAACTTTAAATATTTTTAATGAATCTAATAACTCAAACCAATTTTTAATAAATTTGTGAAATAGCAGAAAATTGATAAGTTGGCCTGCATTTAATATTTATTCAAAATTGGTTTGCGATATTAGATTCATAAAAATATTTAAAGTTATATCAGTGTTAAAAGCTTTGGGTCTGTTAAACACTTATCTTATGTATTTGGGAGGACAAAATAGCCCCCTTGCCCCCAGACTTCTGGAATTTGATAATTGTAGTTACCTTCAAGAAGGGAGATAAATCATGCTGTGGAAACTATAGAGGTATTTCCCTTCTGTCCATAACAGAGAAAGCCCTGGCACCCATTCTCCTGAATCGCCTACTTCCTGTGGCTAAGGAAATCCTGCCAGTGACTGAGTGTGGCATTAGACCCTCCAGAGCAACCTCTGATATGGGGTCTTTGCCAGACAAATCCAAGGAAAATGTTGAGGTAGGGGAGTGGCAGGTGGGAACCTTCTGCCTCCACCGTGAGTCAGTCCATGGCGGGCAAGCCCATGGGTGACTTTCTTGTCCTGTTACCAATTAGTGCCCACTTATGGGCCTCATCCCGCCATTGCTGCTATTATCCCATCAGTGGGCGGGAGCCTTGCCATACAGGGAGCATGAGGAGCAAATCCATGCCCGTTCAGAAGCTCTCAACCCTGAGCGTACATTATCATTGATTGAGGGCAGTCACTCCTGACAATACTGCACCACCATGCACGTTGTTATACTATGAATGCTGCGTATGTCAGTGCCCAATAACCAAACTGCAGTTGGAGAAAAACAATCAAGAACACTTTCTATCCCGGTAGCTCCATCAATGTTTTTTTGGATTACATAAATTTCTTCTGTGATCATTGTCAAAATTATTAGAAATTAATTTTTACCGCTTAAACTCTGATGCTCATACAATGTCCCACTCAGTCATTTTTACAGGTCTCTTTTGACTTGGTTCTTCGGTGCCTCAAATTAACAACCCCAGTGCCCTAAGTTAATAATCCTCATTCTTATGTTCAAACCATATCACAATTTTACTCCTCCCTATCTCTAACTTACTCCTAAATTACATGTTCCAAAATCTTTCATCACTGAATTCCCCACCACTCATATCTTGGAGTTTCATCATTGACTGGAAATTTAACTGGGCTAGCCATATCAATACAGTGATACAAGAACATAGTAGAGACTATGATAAGCTGCTTACGTTCTGACCTAACACTCTAACCACCCTCCAAAACATTTTCTGTATCAATGAGGGGTGAAGTGTGTAATGGAGTTCTCCTGCACGCTGTGTTGGCAGTACGTGTGACATACAGAATGTGCTACAGTAACTCACCAAGTTTATTTTAATGCAACTTGTACCATTTTAAGAGCAAAACAAAAATATTCATAAAATTCCTAAAGTACAGAGGAGGCCATTTGGTACATCGAGTCTGTATCAACCCTTGAAACAGCACCAGGCCCACTCCCTACTCTATCCCCATTGCTCCACCTATCCTGCGCATCCCTGAACACTAAGGGATAATTTAGCATAGCCAATCCACCTAACCTGCATATCTTTGGACTGTGGGAGGAAACTGGAACACCTGGAGGGAACCCACATAGAGAACATGCAAACTTCACAGTCACCCAGGACCGGAATCGAACCCAGCTCCCTGGCTCTATGAGGTAGCAGTGCTAACCACTGTGCCACACATGTTACGGAGATTTCTTCATCTCTCAAGTTCTGCACCGTCCTGATTTGAACACATCACTATTTATTTATTGTCGCTGAGTTTGAATAGCTTTAATTTTCTACCTAACACTATACTTTTAGTCATTACAAGGACTGCAGTAGCATAACAAAAAGGCCCAGCACAATCTCAGAGTGTTGTCACAATCACCTCTATCTGCATTCACATATTACAGTCATGTCTTTTTTGTTTGGAACCCAACTTGCCTGTCAATTTAGCACTGGTATAAATGCTGAACTTTAGACATAGCTTTTTCTGTTATGGTAATCAGTATATTACTGTGTGATGCAGTGACGTTCTCCATTTCCAAACAGAATAACTACAGAGTTCATTATTGCAATGGTTTCCTTATTGTGGATAATATACATTAAAAAGGGCTTGGGCAACTAGCCTGTGCACCATTGTAATTCAGCGGTGTTATTTGGCACAAGGAGACCTGGAAATGAGGAACAAATAAAACCATTGCTCACCATCGTCACACTTTAATTGAACAAAAACCTTTTGATGTTCATTTATGAATTCTTTACAGCTCTGGGACTGGGACATGTGGGTGAGAATGCCTGAGCAAAGAAAAGGTCGGGAGTGTATTATTCCTGATGTCTCGAGATCTTATCATTTTGGCATTGTTGGACTTAATATGAATGGATATTTTCATGTGAGTAATAGTTTTGCTTGTAATTGGATTAATGTAAAACTGCTCTGATAGGAGACTCGAGGGGCAATCAGGTTGATTATTTTGTCGCTACTGATGCAGCAGCTGATAAAAGCTACAACCTTTCTGGCCTGTTGTCTTTCCCACAAATGAGTACTCTTAACAATGTCGTTTTAAAATCAGCAACCACTTTATTTATTGTTTAGTGTTTTTTAAATCAGTTTTATTAACTTTAGGGGAATGTTTTATGTGAATAATTCAATTACTCTTACAAAGTTGGGAATGGGAAAGGATTAAAAGAATAAATCATACTTTGTGTACATTTGGACCAGTAGCCCTGTTGGATACATTCCAAGTATGTATGAAACAAAATTTGTACAATTCAGAAGTAACAGAACATACTGATTTTTAAAATTCTAACTTTTTGTGGAAGGAAGCCTACTTTAAGAAGCACAAGCTTAACACTGTTCCAAACGTGCAACTGAAAAATGTGGATAGGTATGTTGTGATACTTTAATCTATCTTTCACTCTTTCCTTGCCCCCTCCTTCTGTGTGTATTTTTAATTGATCTTACTAGCTTACCTTTGCGTTTAACTTTCTTTTAAACAAAGTTTTATGCATCTTGATCAAACTGCACATAGCCTTTATACTGTTTTCAAACTGAAAGATTATAGAATCACTTTTAAATGATTGTTTGGTAAAATATCTATGATCTGTTCATGTATTCAAATTTAACACTTTTTCACAGTCTGAAAAAGGATGCCTATGAGACTGAAATTCACAAACTGATAAGGTACGCCAGTTTTACACTTGATGAAACAATCTTCCTGATTTACTCTTGTTTCTGATCATGTCTTCTACTGAGTCTTTGTAGCTGGTAGGAGTGTAGGTTTTAAAATCAATCTTCCACTAATGTATTGTTGCGATTTAAAAAAAATCTTGGACATCTCTAAAGGCTGGAAAAGCGAATGTTTTCTCACCTTGATAACCAATGTCATTATTAAGCAGAAAATGACTTTTTAACCCAGAAACTGGCATTGGTTCAATCTACCCTGCAATAACTAACTAAATAAAATTAGGTTACCCTCGCATAGGAGCAAGAGTAAGCCATTCAGCCCTTCGAGCCATTTACTAAGATCATGGCCGATCAGATGGTAACCTCGAATCCACTGTCAGATCACTGCCATGGTCTTGTTAAAAGGTAGAGCAGGCCCGAGGGGCCTTGTGGCCTACTCCTACTTTTTCATACGCAAGGATAACCAATTTTACTTAGTTGGCAATTGCAGGACGTTTGACCAGCTTCTGGCATAAGACTTCTGTTTAATAATGACATTCATACTCCAAGGGGAAGAAACATTCACTTTACGCCTTTAGGGATGTTGATTCAGATGAAGAAAGAAAAATCACCATAATGCATACAACGTTTCTGTAGACCATCCAGATTGCGGCTACTAATTGGTTATTATTCCTACAGTGAAGCCAAGATTCTAGACCACAGCAAAAACCCCTGTGAGGATAATTTTATTCCAGACACGGAAGGAAAAATCTACATTATGTATATTAGAATGGAACAGGAGGCTGACTTTACAACATGGACACAGTTAGCTAAGGTAAGCATGGAAGGTGCACTCTTGGGGGAAAAAAATGTAGTAATAACAATAATCGCTTATTGTCACAAGTAGGCTTCAATGACGTTACTGTGAAAAGCCCCTAGTCACCACTTTCCGGCGCCTGTTCGGTGAGGCTGGTACGGGATTTGAACCCGTGCTGCTGGCCTTGTTCTGCATTATAAGCCAGCTGACCATAGGCTGGATTCTCCTCATCATGAGTCCCAGCATGAATAGCCGGGTGGCTTTGTAAAGTACGTGAGGTGGAAGGGTGAGCAATATTAATAATTCTAACTTAGAAGTTGTGTATAGGGATCATTGTTAACAAAAGTCCATAATGTCGAAGAAGTTGAGGAAGACGCCCCAAATTCTTTACAGAATCTTCTACTATACAGCCGATGGAATGTTAAGACATATCTGCAGGTTAAGTTATGAAGAACCTATGAAGTACCTTTGATTTAAAACTTACTGCTCACCATAGTCACAGGAATGTGAACCAAGATGTGTTAAGGCTGTATATTCTAATGGACCGGTTTGAGACAGCTGACTCTTGTGGAAGGGGTTATTGATTTCGGGCAACAAGCCAGACAAAGGATCTTCATACCTTCATCGAAACGCAACGCTTAAATCTGTCAAGGGCTGCTTCTACTGACTTCAATTGTAAATACCATTGAGTTTTATGGGGTAACACTGTAATGGCTCAGTATCCATCTACACTTGATCTCGTTTGTGCTCAATAAAGTTAATTCTGTCTTTTTCTACTTGGCAATGAATGGAAACCTTTTGTTCCAAGTTTAAGATGTTTTTAAAATTAGCATTATAAAATGCAGAATGTGTTATTCAGCTAATTGTGCGTCTGCTAACTCTTTGAAAGAGCTTTGCAATTAATCTCGCTCCTCTACTCTATCTCTGCAGCCATGTAATATTCTCTGAGTTTTTATTTAATTCCCTATTTTAAGTTGCTGTTAAATTGCTTCCCCCATCCTTTCCGACAATGCATTATTAATTATTCTTTTTGTTGCCTCTGGTTCTTACATTTCTGTTCTTTGGTTGCTGGAACCAATTTCTCCTTAACACTAACAAACTTGTCTATGATATTGAACACCTCTATCAAACCTCCTCTTAATCATATCCATTTTGAAGAGAACAACCCGTCTTTTCCACTTTCTCCATTTAACTGAAATTTCCCTCCATTTCCCTGTTCCTTGTTACTATTCTAGTAAATCTCTTCTGTACCCTGTCCAAAGCCTTGACATCCTTCCTAAAGCTTGGTGCCCAGAATTAGACAGAGTACTTAAACTGAGGCCTAACCATTGGTTTATAAAGCTTTAGAATGCTTCCTTGCTCTTTTGCTCAATTCCACTATTAATAAAGTGAAGGATCCCCAATGCTTTCTCTCTTTGAACTGCCCCTTTCAAAGATTTATGTACAGAGATTCCTAGAATTGAGTGATGCGAATCTTATGCCATTGTTTAAAATGAAGGAAGGAAGCGATAATCCAAGTAATTATAGGCTGAAAATGAAAAAGGTTCTTAGGAGCCAAATGGGGAATGACAAATTGGGATTCAAAATCTGCTTAGTGGCAAGATGCAAAGGATAATAGTGTTTTTTGCGATTGGAAGGTTACCAGTGGGGCTTCATGGGGCTTGGTACTCAGTCCCTTGCTGTTGTGTTTATATTAACATTTTAGACTCAAATGCAGGGGGAATGATGAAGGAGTCTGCAGCTGCTACAAACATTGGCCATGTAGTTGGCGATAAGGAGGATGTAGATGGTCTGGTGAGTTGGGTTGAAAAATGGAAGTCAATCCACAGATGTGTGAGGGAATGCATTTTGGGATGTGTAGAAAGGTGAGGGAATACACGACAGTTGGGAGGATGCTGAACAGTGTATGAACAGAGGAACCTTGGATTATATGCGCACAGTCCTTAAAGTGACAGGGCAGGACATGTTAAGAAGGCACATGGCATACTTTCCTTTATTAGCTGAGACATAGAATATAAGAGTCAGAACTGTATACAATACTATTTAGACCACAACTTGAGTACTGCATGCAGTTCTGATGACCACATTACAGGAAAGATGTGATTGCATTGAAGAGGATGCAGAGAAGATTTATGAATATGTTGCCAGGACTGAAAAAATTTAGCTATGAGGGAAGATTAGATAGGTTGTGGTTGTTTCCCTGAAACCGAGGTGGCTGAGGGGTCAGTTAATTGAAGTGTATAAAATTGAATGGCCTGGATAGAATGAACAGGGGTGACCTATTTATCTAGGCAGAGAGGTCAAAACCAGGGGGCATAGGTTTAAAGTAATTGGTCAAAGGATTAGAGGAGAGATGAGCAAAGCTTTTTCACCCGTTCGGTGGCAACGTCTTGGAATTAATTCACTGCCTGAAAGGGTGGTCGACATGCAAACTCTCATCAGATTTTAAAACATGTCTGTTTGAAGAGCTGTGACTTGCAGAGCTTACAGACCAGGAAGGTGGGATTAGACTGATCAGCTCTTAGTCGATTGGCACAGACATGCTTCTGTGTCGTAAAGTTTCTACAATTTCTTAAGTAGTCTTTGTTCCTGCAGCCCATTTAAAATTGTACCATATAAGCACAGAGAGTTTGTGCTAGGACTGTATAAAATACTAGTTGGGCCACAGCATACAGCTTTGGTCACCACATGAACGGGATGGATTATTTTCTGGTATCAGGAGAGCTAAACATTACTTTTGATGTTATAGTATGTGGCACCTCAATTGTTCTATTAGCATCTCCCAGCCACTAAATATGTTTTTTTCCTGTTCCAAATGCACTATACTGATTCAGATGTGGATTACTGCTGGGTGAAAATCCTGAAATAACACCATCACAGGAGTATCAAGACAGCAGCAGTTCAAGTAAAAGGATCCACCATCTTCTTGGAGCAATTAGGGATGGTCAATAAATATCAGTACTGCCCCTATCCCAAGAACAAACATTTTCAAAACTGGGAATGTAACTCACTCCTGGTAACACATTTTATTCATGTAGTTTTGAGTTTACAATTCCATCAAGTCCTTGATCAGAAGTGTATTTATATAATAGAATTCACGTGATGGAATGAGATCCATACTTTTCCATCACCTACAATCCTGTTATAAAAAAAGCACCTTTAAGGTATCATGTTGTAGGTAAACTGTACCCCATTTTGACAGGATTCCCCAGTGCATGTCAGGGAGTTTGTTTCCTGTACTTCACTTACCCTGAAGCTGGACTGCTAAACCAGATTCAGGGATTCTGTGGTGGGTGTAAGTTGTTTTCTCCACTCATTGCCACCCAAGCGATTTGCCTCAATCAGTGCACTGAGAGATTGTTGCACTAACTGGGGAACTGCAGACCTGCCAGTTGAAAAAAAGATTCCATGTCACTACTGGAAAAGCAGGAGTGTTCTCAAGGTGATGTTTCAACCAAACGTTAATAAAGCTGCTTATCTATCTCATTTGTGTGATCTTACGGTGCACAGATTGGATGCCATGTCTGCGTGCCTTCCGACAGTGATCACTCTTTGAAAGTACTGTAAAGGCTGAGGTTGTTAAGTTGCTATCCCAGACCTCCCACATTCTCCTTATCATGCACTTGCTCTCTACAAGAAAGGAATAGAAAAAAGCTTTAACTGTCAAAATTTACATTAGTCATGATATTTACAGATTTTAAACTATTTTCCCAGACTAGTGGATCTAATGACTTCAGCCCTTAAATGTTCATTAAAAAATGCCCTTGTATTTTCAAGTGCCTACATATCTGGGATCTGGATGTCCGAGGTAACCACAAAGGCATGTGGCGGCTATTCAGAAAGAAGAACCACTTGCTTGTTGTGGGGACACCTTCCTCACCTTATTCGTAAGTACTGTTTTCCATCAC
Source organism: Scyliorhinus canicula (assembly GCF_902713615.1). Classification (NCBI taxonomy): domain Eukaryota; kingdom Metazoa; phylum Chordata; class Chondrichthyes; order Carcharhiniformes; family Scyliorhinidae; genus Scyliorhinus; species Scyliorhinus canicula. The sequence continues at coordinate 50,210,356 of NC_052149.1, read as the reverse complement.
TCCCGTCAATTATATATTACTATTATTATTAATTACTCATAATGAAGTGAGTACTTTATACAACCTTCCTTTGGCACCTTGCTTATTTAGAAAATTGCTGATGAGGTAGAAGATTCATTTAATGCTAAACGGAAAAACAAGCATCTTTCAAGGAGAAAGGAACAATGGAACAAAGTTCTGTTGTATTTAATCATTGAGGAAGGAGACACCTTGCTGTGTGCTGCAATGCGATGAGATTCGAGCTATGACCAGAATAATGCAAGCAACAGAATAAGAAATGCTCTGTTCAAAATTGAGGATAAATGAAATTATTTTCCATTTGCTTTTTGATAGGTCAAAGAAACCTGCGACAGTTATTCCCATATACCTTGAACCACCTCCAAAAGAAGATGTGGAGTTAAACTGAAGACGGGCAAGCAAGGAAATCCACTACGGCGAGCATGGCAATTTTAAACCACTCTATTTAATGTACAGTTTACCAAGGTGTTTACAAGTTGGTTTATAACAGTCTGCTTAAACTAAAGAAAACACATTTTTACCTGCTCTAATACTTGATCACATGTAAAACTACTAAAAACATAGTTTGTAAATTATGGATTCAAATATTTATTTTGCTGGAACTATGTGCATTTTCTGAAGCACTGACGACATCAATCATGTTTGACAGCAGGTATTCCGGGAGTTATGGATCGAGTTCGACTTCATCATAGCAAAATATTATAATTAATACATGGAAAGTTTGGCAAAATGGATTCCTTGAAATCCGTGTTTTATTTCCAGATATCATGAATTAGATTTTTCCTACAGTTATTCTCTTGCACATGTTTGTATTTTGTATTGTGTAATTGAGTGTTGACAAATTTCAACACAAGCCTTTTTGCGGTACAGAATTCTGGAGATAAATAAACCACTACAAATAAACTATCAATTTATTTAATCTGTGATTATAAAGCCGAGATATCAACATTGAACTCTGGTCATATTTTACCAATAAACTTTACAGGGATGTAGCTACCTTCACTACGAGACAAATGCCAGAAATGCTACAGTTAGAAAGTAAAGAAACTGTCCAATATAGCATTATCCATATCAACTAGAAATCCCAGATCCCAGAAATCCTGATATCTGTTGAACCTAACCTGGACTGATTCTCATTCAGTAATCCCTGCTGGAAATTGTGCGTGAATATATATGCACATCTTGGATTGGGTTTAATTGTGATAGGCGTGGGGCAGCACGGTGGCGCAATGGTTAGCATTGCCCCACGGCGCCGAGGTCCCAGGTTCGATCCCGGCTCTGGGTCACTGTCCGTGTGGAGTTTGCACATTCTCCCCGCGTTTGCGTGGGTTTTGCCCCCACAGCCCAAAGATGTGCAGGGTAGGTGGATTGGCCACGTTAAAGTGCCCCTTAATTGGAAAAATGAATTGGGTACTCTAAATTTTAAAAACAATTGTGATAGGCGCTGTGCTGAAATAGCCCATCCCATAAATGTTTGCTCTTTACATTCAATTGTGGCAGATGAAGAAGGAACCAGAAGAATGCTGGTACCTTTGAAATGATTTGTGCCTTTGGGGGAGGGACAATCTCCTGAAGAGATTAAAATGTGTTCTTCAGACGTTGGTGTTGTTTCCTATTGGAATTTGTGCATTTGCCAACTTGTCCTGCACATTTCTGACAGCTACCGTGTCTTAAATAATATATATTTGAGGGTTTGAATGCTCTATAAAATGAATGAAACGACTGATTCAAACTACCAAGGATAGAGGATTGTATGTAACCCTTATTTTATTAAAAAGTTTTAAAAATGAACATTTTTTTAACCCGAGTCTATTTATACCTCGGTTGACAAGTTGCACTGTGTACTCGAAAGGCTGGTAATACTTAATCTACAAACATATGAATTAGGAGCAGGAGTAGGCCACTCGGCCCCTCGACTTTACTACACCATTCAATAATATCCTGCCTGATCTGAATGCCACCTTAATTTCAGATGCATGCTACCCCTGATTTCATCCTCTTGCTTGTCAAAAATCTATCAAGCTCTGCCTTAAAAATGCTCAAAGACCCTGCTTCCATCATTTAATGCGGAAGAGAGTTCCAAAGACTCACGAACCTCTGAGAGAAAACAATTTCTACTCCTCTCTGTCCCAAATGTGCGGCCCCTCATTTTTAAGCAGTGACCCCTAGTTCCAGATTCTTAAAACAGTGACCCCCTAGTTCAAAATTCTTCCGCAAGAGTAAACATTCTTTCCACATCCACCCTGTCAAGACCCCTTGGGATCCTGAATGCTTCAATCATGTAAAAGTAACTTAAAGTTGATAGATCACCATGACCTCTGTAGGTGGGGGAAAGCTTTTTGAAATAATCTAGAAAATAATTTTGTGTCACTTGGCAAATGTTTTTTAAAGAAGGCCAAGAAGGATTTATTAATTTGACTGAAATATGTGATGCGGTAACAGAGAAGTTTGAAGAGGATAATGCAGTTCATGTGGTGTAGACTTCCAAAATGCCACATAACTTTGCCAGCAAAATTCAAAAATTCATGGAATAAAAGGAAAATGGATATTCTGTTGGACAGGAAACTGGCTGTGAGCAGTTGTTTTTCAGACTGGAGAAATGTATACAGGTGGCCGACCCAGAGATCAGTAATAGGACAACGGCTTTCGTTGATTATATTAATGACATAGACTTGGGTGTAAAGGGCATAATTTCAAAATTTGAGATGAACACTGAGGAAGATTGTGATCGAGTTCAAGAGGAGATCTAGACAAGCTGGTGGAATGGCAGATGAAATTTAATGCCGAGAAATGTGACGGCATACATTTTGATAGGAATAACAAGGGTGGGTCGCGGGCGGGTGTCGGGAGGGTCGCTGTCCGCGGCGCTTCCGATCGTGCAAATCCCCGCGTAGCAGCCGGCTTTTCATAATGCCGGCTGCAACCGGCCGCGAACATGTTTAAAAAAAAAAAATTTGGCTGCATTGCGCATGCGTGCATTTGCACATGCGCGCCGATAATCGGGCACTCATGCGCAGTGCGGCCACTATTGTTTTAAACTGTTGCAGCTTTTTATTTTACAATTTCTGTAGTGGTTTTTATTCATTTAATTTTTATTTTTTTCATTTATTTTATACATTTTTTTACAAGTTCGGGGAGTTTTATTCATTTTTTTCACTTATTTTACTCATTTTAAGGGCAGCACGGTGGCCTAGTGGTTAGCACAACCGCCTCACGGCGCTGAGGTCCCAGGTTCGATCCCGACTCTGGGTCACTGTCCGTGTGGAGTTTGCACGTTCTCCCCGTGTCTGCGTGGGTTTCGCCCCCACAACCCAAAAATGTGCAGAGTAGGTGGATTGGCCACGCTAAATTGCCCCTTAATTGGAAAAAATAATTGGCTAATTTAAATTAAAAAAATATATATTTTACTCATTTTATTTTTTATTTTTTTTAGAAATTTGGTGGGGGGGGGTGGTTTATTTGATAAAATTTTACAGGAAAAAATTTCGCAATTTGGACAGATGGAGACTCCATAATTTCCGACACCGGAAGGCTTCACCTTCATCCAACAGGTTCCATTGGAAGAGTTTGTACGAGGGCCAAAGGGACCCAAAATAATTTCCTCTATTTTTGTCAGCAGCAAATAAGGTAAGAGAAAATGGCGGGTCGCGCAGATCGGCCGGCGCGGGCCGCAAAGGTCGGCTGGCGTCGGTGACGAAATTGTTGTGATCATTTGCAATTTGGCATTCTTGTCTTTGACCTGATATGCGAGACAAAAAGCTTTGACATATTTCACTTCAGCAATACTTTATTATTGTAATGGTAATGATTACCATTGCCACAGATTAGTTTAATATCTGTGGAGCACTGATTAAAGCGCCGTGTCGGGGTCCATTTCCGGTTATTATTAGTAAATCATGAGTTAAACAGTTTCAATGAATGCTATACAATGGTAATTAAATTCATATTGGTGCAATGCACTTAATGTCGGATAACTCATGAGTTACACGGAGAGATGAAATTATGCCTGCAATCAGAATAGCCACTTCTCCAGTTACTGAACAAATGAGAGATGGCTGGAATGTAAACATTTTGCTTCTAGTCTTTATTTAATGTTCTAGGTTACAATGCCACTCGGGTAACATTTTCACAGCGAGTTCTTCCACCTAGACTCACCAAGTGAAATCACAAAGTTCAGCAATGTAGAAATGAGTCTCATTAAGATAGTTATGGTTATAAGTTTTTTGGAAAAACTGTTTTGCAGGCCACGTTTTCTAAATCTTGGACGGAGGTCAAAGACTGATTCCAAAATGGGCTCCCGAGGGTCACCAAAATTTCTCCTTGTAATATCGGACTGGACCCCCTTCAGGCAGACAAAGAAGAGACATCCTCAGACATTTACATTTCAAATTCAATGAGTGTTGCAAAAGTGTAAACCGAAACCCATTGACGAAGATTGCTCTGCTAAACAGTACGCTACTGTAAGGTGTAAACAACCTTGACCCTTTTGACCGCTACAGGGGGTAAGGAGACTGGATAACTAATGGATTTACCACTTGTCTAATATGGAAAGTGACATGGCATTCTTGTATAGGTCACATTGTAATGGTGGATACCTTGGTTTATCTGCAATAAGCACTGGAAAGGGCCGGAAACAGCCAGATCAGAGAACCATCTTGAAAACGTTTCAATCTGGGGGACAAAGACATTTAAAAACGGCTGGATTAAAGCAAGTTGTTGTGGATGCTGGAATCTGAAACACAAACAGAAAATACTGGTCAATCTCAGCAGGTCTGACAGCCTCTGTGGAATGAGAAAGGAGCTGACATTTTGAGTCTGGATGGCTTTGGCAAAGCTGGAAAGAACTGGAAATAGGGTCTGATTTACACTGTTTGGGGAGGGGGCATAGGCAGTGGAGCTGGATAGCGATAGGTGGAGATTGACGAAGATGTTGTGGACAGAAAGATAAAGGGAATGTGAATGAGGGTGATTATGTGCCACATCTGTACCCTTCTTAGCTTTAATCACCCCCATTTACATTCCCTTTCTGTCCACGCATGACATATTTGTCAATCTCCAACTATCACTGGCCTTCTATCCAGCCTACTGCTTAATGCCTCAATGTTAGCTCCCTTCTCTCTACAGATGCAGTCAGACCTGCTAAGATTGTCCAGTATTTTCTGGTTTTGATTTAAAAACAGCAACTGGTCTACTGTAAAGTAAGTAAGCAGCTAAAAGTATGGGATTTTCTCCCTGTATTCCTTGATTTCCACCTACTAAGCTCACCTGTTAATGCAATTTCCAGCTATTTGAAATTGGATGCCATCACAACTGCAGAGACAACCCTACAACTTCAAAACCTTCATCTCAGACAATGCGATATCTCAACCTTTGGGCAGTGTTGCCTTTTCTGTGGCTCTGCCCTTAACTACGGCAATCAGTGGGTTTGCCCTCCTTTCTTTTGGTATCTATATTCTATATCAGGGGCTGGTTTAGCACACTGGGCTAAATCGCTGGCTTTGAAAGCAGATCAAGGCAGGCCAGCAGCACGGTTCAATTCCCGTACCAGCCTCCCCGAACAGGCGCTAGAATGTGGCGACTAGGGGCTTTTCACAGTAACTTTATTGAAGCCGACTTGTGACAAGCGATTTTCATTTTCATTTCATGTCCTCCCAGTGTCTGCGTGGGTTTCCTCCGGGTGCTCTGGTTTCCGCCCACAGTCCAAAGATGTGCACGTTAGGTGGATTGGCCATGCCAATTTGCCCTTAGTGACCAAAAAGGTGGGGTGGGGTCACGGGGATAGGCTGGAGGTGTGGGCTTGGGTGGGGTGCTCTTTCTGAGGGCTGGTGCGGACTCAATGGGCCCAGTGGCCTCCTTCTGCACTGAAAATTCTATGATTCTTATATCAGCCCTGTACAAAACATGGACTAAACTGATCCAAATTTTATAAGTGCATTTGTAACTAATATTTTTGTTTATTTTTATAAAATACTTTCCACTGTACTATTTTGATTATGAGGGTGTGCCGAGGGTGGTGAAATGGATGGCAATGTATCAGTTTGCTGACTCCTGAAATTCCATCATGGACAAAGAAGGGATGGGCCACAGGGAAAGACGGGAAGAGGGAAATGGTTTCAAATGGGAGACAGAAAAGAGGGATGTGGGTGGAGAGAATTAGCATCTAACTGGGGGAGGTAAGAGGGATACTGGGGAATGGGATCAGGGGCAGTTAAATCTTGAGGGTAATTTACAGAAGTGCACGAGTTGGCATTAAGTCAAGTCTGTTAAACTTTGAATCATTGAGTATTGTAAATCACCAGATTTCACTCATCATCTACCTTTACTAATTGTCTCACAATGAGAGTGAAAGAGGAGTTGCTGTTCCTCAAGTTAATGTTGAGTTTCGTTAAATGGTGTGTGGGGCTAAAGAGAGAGAGGTCAAAGTGCAGGGACTGGAATTTGTGTCATGCTTGCAAACTGAACCGAGCTGTTCCACAAAGTGGTCACCTAACCGTGCCAAACTAGGGGAGGCTGCACCTTGAGCACTAAATGCAGTATACTAATTTAAACGAAGTACAAGTAAAGTACTGTTTCATCCGGAAGGAGCATTTAGGACCTTGCATAGTGACAAGGGAGGGAGGTAAGAGGGCAGTGTTGCATCTCATGTGTTCGCGTGGGAACGAGAGGATGCTGGGGCTGATTGAAGGTTGGGCAAGGCTGCCGTAAAGAGAACAGTTTCTTCGGAAAGATGAAAATGGAGGGGTTGGTGACATCAAACTGGTGAAATGACAGAGGAGAATCTGTTGGACATGAATGTTGGTGGAGTGGCAGGCGAGAATAAGTAGAAACCTAAAGTGGGTCCTCGGAGGGTGAGGAAGGGGTGAGAGCTGAAGTAGAATTGAACGGTTGAGTGTCCTGAGGACCGTGGTGGAGGAGAATCCTTGGTTCAAGAGAAGGGAAGACATATCAGAAGCACGGTATAGAATGTGGTATTGCCTGAATAGATACGAGCGATATACAAATGAATCCTTCTAATTTTCATTGTGTTATATATTCCCCTTACAAAATGATCCATATGTACAACAGGGAAGCTGTTGATATTAATACTATAAGAATTACAGCTGCTTATTCTATGGACACTTTCATCTGCACATGCTCACCTTCCAGCAGGGGTCAAAGCACTTACATTGAATTGGAGGTATTTAGCTCCAGCAGTAAATTCAAATGTACAATATAAAGTATCCTGTTGTGGTATGCTTACTTTTATGTACAGAATCACATCTCAAGTACTTATTCTTCCACATCCAGTTAAATTGCTATAAAAAGCCATTAAAACTTAATCTCTTCTTCGGAAATGTTTTCATCTATAAGCTAAAGAGAGTAGTATCATATACCACACCTAGTTTTATTGAAGAGATTATTTTTTTTAAAGCACCTAATGAAAACATGGCTTCATAAGGCCATTAAGCTGTTAGTCACACAAGGAAATTACTTAGTCATCGGTGATCTGATACTTTGCCTTTACAAATTTGACACTTCAGTCTCGAGAAATTGCGAAACGCTTCAACTACAAATTGAGTTATTTTTCTTCCAAGAGGGTTAATTTTATTCAATTTGTTAGGAGCAGTAGCTACCTAATTTGGGAGGCAAATATCTCTGCTTTACATTTGTTGGGTTTTATTACTGCATTTATCCATAATGCCAGCAGCATCCCCACCCCAAAAATCCAGTAGCCATATTGTAAAATGGTGCTGCTGCCTCCAGAATCTCCCAAACTCGCCTAGAAAGATCAAGTGTAATGGAAGCAGTAAACCTGGAGCAACAAAAGAAACATTGGAGTTCACTGGTGCCAAGCAGGTTTATTATTTTTCTGCTTATGTACTTAGGCTGGCCATGTAGAACACAAACTCAAGAAATAGAAGCAGCAGTAGACCACACGGTGCATCGAGCCTGCTCCACCATTCAATATGATCATGGCTGATGTCCGTCCTCAATGTTTGACTCCTTACCCTGAGACTATGCCCCTATGTTTTGTGTCCTGTGATCAGAGGAAACACGCTCTCCGCATCCACCCTATCAAGCCCCCTCAGAATTTTGTGGGTTTCAGTGAGATTGATTCTGATTTTCTGTACTACGTGCGTGAACACACCCAGGTCTCTGAACAACAACATATTTTTTTTAATATTCTGCTCTTCTACTCTTACGATCAAAGTGATTAGTTTCACACTTCCTTACATTATTATTATTCCATCAGCTAACTTGTTTCCCACTCACTTAACCTGTATATATCTCTTTACAGCCTCTGTCACCACCCAACAGTTTACCTTCCCACCCAACTTGGTATCATCAGCAACTCTGATACATTATTCTCTGTCTCTTCATCTAAGTCATTAATATATACAGTGATGCTTGCAGCACTCCACTATTCAATGCCTGCCAATTTAAAAAAGCCCACTCTATGTCAGCTCTCTGCTTTCTCCCTGTTATTCAATCCTCTATCCATGCTAACATGTCACCCACAACTCCATGAGCCTGTATCCTTTTGTGTGACGTCTTATCAAATGCCTTTTGGAATCCAAGAATACTACAGCTACTGATTCCCCTTTACCTACCCTACTAGTGACATGTTCAAAAAACTACTACATTTGTCAGACAGGATTTACCTTTAATAAAACCATGTTGACTTGTTCTAATCATACAATGCCTTTCTAAGTGCATTGTTAGGACATCTTTAATAATGGGGGACTTCAATTATCCAAATATAGACTGAGATAGGAATAGTGCAAAGGGACAAGAGGGGTGAGATTCCTGGAATGTATTCAAGATAATTTTCTGCATTACTACGTTTCCAGTCCAACGAGAGGGCAGGGACTGTTGGATCAGGTTCTGGGGAATGAGTTTACCCAAGTGGGTCAAATATCAGTGGGAAAGAAGTTTTGGGCCAGTGACCATTATGTAAGGTTTACGTTGGCTGTGGATAAGGACAAGGACCAAACCACACCAGGGATAATTAATTGAGGAAAAGAGAACTTCCATGAGATGAGAATGCATTTGAGTTGAGTGAGTTGGAATCAAATGTCAGCAGAAATGATAGTGACTGAACAATAGGTCACCTCCAAGAGAAGGTATTGCAGGCAATATCAACAGGGGAAAGAGACTCCATAAAAACGTCAATCAGTCCAGAGACCTACAGTTCCTCTCAGACCTCTGTAGCTCTGCAACAGTCTCAGCACCCTTTTGGTCAATCAAGTTGCCAATAGTCAGTGCCACCTCAGGAGGCACCACCTCAATGACAGCTGGTCTCACCAGCCTCAACATGTGCAGCTGGTTAAGAAGAGTCAGGAGTCCCTGGCTCTCCTTCGTTGGACAGAGTTACAGGAGCATTCATGATGCTGGTGGGACGTGCCCACTCTGAAAACTGAACAGGCTTGATTACACCCAGCTCTTCCAAGCTCTTTAGCTCTGTTTCAACTTTCTGATGCAGTGCATATGGCTCTAGATTGGCTCTGAAGAAATTAGGCGTTGAATACGGATTGACATATATTCTGGTCTTAATGCCCTTAATACGTCGCAGTTCCTTCTGGAAGAGGTGTTCATACCTCCTTAGGACATACTGGAGGGTGCTGTGGGATATTTTGAAGATTCAAGCTAGTTAAGCCTAATCTTCTGTAACCTGACTCTTCCCATCAGACTGGGTCTATACCTGTCCACGATAGCCAAAGGCAGTTTTTTTCTTCTGCCCTCTGTGGGCCACTGGATATTAGCTGTTCTGAGGATCTTGCAAATGTCCCCAGTCTATGTTGTAAGCTTGACTGTAGTACTCTTCAAGCTTAGACTGAGTTCTTGAATGAGGATATTGGAAAGCCTGCTCCCCTACCACGGTCACTGAAGCCCTGGTGATGACTCAATTTTAAGGGGTTTACCATTTATGCTGAAGACAGTTTCAATCGGGACCATCTTATTCAGTTGGGCTGCATTCAACCGATGCATTGCATACTCTTCTGAAGAGATCTTCTCCATTATGTTCAGTGGCGTTGTGGACTGCTGCTGTTGCTTTTTGCATTGGTACACTTTGCCTTGCGTGGCATCATGCTTGAGGGTGCCCCTTCAGTTTCATCCAAAGCACACAAACCCCTGAACATGACAGGTCTCCAGGGGATGGTCTCACCCACAAAGATAGCACTACTGACTTGGGTTGATGCCGCAATCTTTTTACCGAATCTTGGGTTCTGGTCCAGTACACAGGACTGTATCTCATTCTCCACTGTGCCGCTGATCCACCATGGACTTCACGGCCATACCGCCCTATGCTTGGTTAACCAACCTTCAGCCACACTTTGAAGCTCAGTGGCACCTTTTATGGTGCATTCCACCTTGATCGCGTTTTCCAACATAATCGTGATCACCCCAGAAGCTTTGACTGGATATTAAGGTTATGGATCCCACAAACCAGTCGATCATGCAAGGGGGCCTCACGGTAGCATGGTGGTTAGCATCAATGCTTCACAGCTCCAGGGTCCCAGGTTCGATTCCCGGCTGGGTCACTGTCTGTGTGGAGTCTGCACGTCCTCCCCGTGTGTGCGTGGGTTTCCTCCGGGTGCTCCGGTTTCCTCCCACAGTCCAAAGATGTGCGGGTTAGGTGGATTGGCCATGCTAAATTGCCCGTAGTATAAGGTTAATGGGGGGATTGTTGGGTTACGGGTATACGGGTTACGTGGGTTTAAGTAGGGTGATCATTGCTCGGCACAACATCGAGGGCCGTAGGGCCTGTTCTGTGCTGTACTGTTCTATGTTCTATGTTCTATGTCATTAAGCGCGGTCCCGAACGTAGCAATCTGGCGAAGCCTGGCTATGAAGTTGAGATAGACTCTTCATGGTCCCTCATTACAGAGTTAAACTTTTAACGTTGAAGGATAATCGAGGGCCTTGGGTTGAAATGTTCTTTAGCCAATTTCACTATCTATTCAAAAGTCTTTGAGTTGGGTGCCTCCAGGGACATGAGATTCCCAATCAAATTTTACATTTGGGGCCACAATCAGTCAGAAGTACCACCTTCTGCTTGTCTTCATCTGTGATCTCATTTTCGACAAAAGAAATTAGCGGAGCCGTTCAACATGTTGACTCCTGTCCTCAGCTTCTTGGCCAAATAGATCTAGTTTACCAATAATAGGCATTTCCACTCACGATTTGAATGACTACGGCTCTTGCTGGAGATCCTCTACTTTTTCAACTGTTCCTTCCTTCCCTCCTCAATTCATTCTAATGTCTGCTCTAATCAAAAACTTTTACTGCAACGCCAATGTGGTGGATCAAGACAGAAACTGGAGGCTTCCAGTAGTTAACAAAGGGGCTTATTGATGAAAGGCAAAGTTAGTTAAGTGACAGGTACAGATCACTATACAACAGGCCTTAACACTTGGTCCATACTGCCCGGGGTCCTGCTACCAGGGCCCCATGCAAACTTACTACTGGCCGAAGATTGGGCACTCCCGCACAATTGGCCTCAAGCCAGTTATGTAGGCCATGTTACCGCAGATAGTTATTGTATTTATTTCCTGTGCCCCTTTTACCAATGGATTATTGAGCATTTTGGAATATTATTTAGTGTCTTCTACCTTGAAGACTGACAAAGTATTTATTGAACTCCTCTGCCATTTCCTGGTTCCCCATTATTATTTCCCCAGTCTCATTCTCTAAGGGGTCTACGTTCACTTCGGTCTCTCTGATCCTTTCTATATATTTAAAGAAGCTCTTCCTGCCTGTTTTTATTTTACTTGTTAGTTGACCCTCATAGTTTATCTTCTTTTTTATTTTGTAAAACTTCTGAAAACTTTCCTAATCCTCTGGCCTACCACTAATCTTTGCCACATTGTATGTTTTTCTTTCCATTTAATACAATCCTTGACTTCCTCAGTTAAACATAGATTGATGTATCCCCTTCCTAGAAACCTTCTACCGCACTGGGATGCACCTTTGTTGTGAGCCAGAAATATTTTCATAAACATCTGCCATTGCTGATCAACTGTCTTTTCTGCTAACTACCTTTCCCAGTCCACTACAGCCAGCGCTGCGCTCATTCTTTCGTAATTGCCCTTATTTAGGTTTAGCATACTTGTTTCTGACCCAAATTTTTCACTTAAACTGAATGCTAAATTCTACCATGTTATGATCACTATTTCCTCAGAATCTTTTACTCTGAGATTGTTTGCTAAACCTGCCTCTTTATGCGTTACCAGAGCCAAAATAGCCATTTCTCTGGTTGGATCCACAACATGTTGTTCTGGAAAACTGCCCTGAATAGATTCTATGAATTCTTCCTCATGGCTACCTCTGCCAATTTTATTTCGCGTATAATTAGTGTACCACCTTTTTTACATGCCCTTATTATCTCCTGATTTATTCTTCATCCTACAGTATAGCTACTGCTAGGGGGCCTATAGACTACTCCCAACAGTGTCTACTTCCCCATCTTATTTCTTACTTCCTCACACATGGATTCTACATCATCTGATCCAAGATCACTTCTTACTGTCATACTTATTTCACCTCATACTAACAAAGCTACCCCACCATCCTTTCCTTCCTTTCTGCTCTTATGAAAAGCCACATACCCCTCAATATTTACATCTCAGTTTTGATATCCATGTAACCATGTCTCTGTAATGGCTAGAGATTATACTCATTAACCTCAATTTATGCCATTAATTCTGTGCTAATTTGCATTTACACAAAGCCATTAATTTTTTAGAAGTTTAGCTGATGGCGAGTCCACTTCTACATTAAATATTTTTGCACCCTGAACATAACAAAAGCAAGTATTAGATGCTTCTTTAATAGATCACAGTGCGTAGTTAAGCAATACAGAACAGGAAAATCCCAGGTTCAATTATAATTTTTCCTGTTGGTTGATGACAGCCTCGGTGACCACAGCAAGTTAAAATTTGCGCAAGTAACCCTGCTTCTCAAATCCCCAGCTCCAGTTCCCCATAGCTATCCAGCAATTTGCTGGATGTATGCAGATGTGAATGCTGGTTGAGCATGTGACTGAGATTGCTTGTGATGTGCTAATTTTCCAACTTATGTTCCCCTTGAGCACTGTTTTCCAGTGGGAATTGCTGAATTTACTTCCTTTGGTACCAACATTTCAATGTGTGAACTGCGAGAGTGAATGTTGATGAGAGCTGACAATACTCCTATCTGCATCCAGATGTTAATACATCTGCAGCAGACATTGCTGAATTGCAATCCAGAAACTAATTACCAAAACGTATTGCAGGCAATGTCAAGGTAAATTCCCTTGAAGGGGAAAGGTAAGACAAAATAAATCCAGAGCATCCTGGATGACGAGAGAGATAGAGGTGAAGATGAAAAGGAAGACAACCGATGTCAGGTATAAAAATACAATGGGGAAGCAGACTGAATATAGAAGGACCAGAGGAGAGGTGAAATAGCTAACAAGAAGAGAAAATGAAAACAGATCGGCAGCTAACATAAAAGGGAATCCAGGGTCTTTTATAAATAATAAAAGAGTGGTAAAAGAACGTGTGGGCTGATTAGGGATTAAAAGGGGACTTGCACGTGGAGCCAGGAGACGTATCAATGAGTGCTTTGCATCTGCCTTTACAAAGGAAGATGTTACCCAGGCCAAAATGAGAGAGGAGGTAACTGGCACATTTAAAATTGATAATGTACCAGGACCAAATGAAATGCATAGTGAGGGATGTGAGAGTGGAAATTGCAGAAGCACTAATGACAATTTTTCAGTCTTCCTTAGGCACTGGGTGGTACTAGAGTACTGGAGAATTGCGAATATTACACCCTTGTTCAAAAAGGGTGTAAAACAAAGGGAGAAACTCTAAAGGCGATTCAGGGACAGAAGAACATTGCTGCATATATACATAAGTCATTGAAGAAGGCAAGGCATGTTGAGAGAGAGTAATTCATTGATCTGAGGCTTCCTTATTAGGGCAGTTTGAATACAAGAGTAAGGAAGTCATGTTGAACTTGTATCAGTCACTAGTTAGGCCTCATCCGGGTGCCATATTTGAGGAAGGATTTGAAGACATTGCAGAGGAGATCCACGAGAAATATTTCAGGGATAAAGGTATATCGGCGAGGGTGGGACTGTTTTTCTTGTGTTATGACCACACAGCACCACCACTACTGCACCCCCCACCCCATTGACGCTTCCCCCACCCCCCAAGTTGTTGATCAGGGCGACACCCCTCAATTTTTCACCGTTCAGCTAGGATACCCCCAAATTGTTAAAAACTGGGGTGAGGAAGGATGAACTGGCTCTCTGTCTTTCTGCAACAGGATGCCTTTTCCTTGCCGCAACAATTATGTTTTAAAGGGGGCCAATTTAACTAGGCTTTCTTGACTTAAAGATAGCACTCTATCTTTAAGAATTACCAAAGGCAAGAAAAAATGGTAAAATGCATGCTTATGCATTCATACAGATTAGAAGTGAGAATTGAGTCCAAAACAAATAAGTTTTTAAAAAAGGGATACGGAATAGTCCTTGAGGAGTAGATGATGGAAGTGTTGTGGCCATTACAGTTCGAAATTCCAGTAGACTTGACTTCAGCAGGCAAATAGTTGTATTTTAAAATTCCAGTGTGCTGAAATTTGTTAGTGAAGCTTCCCACTTTCCTTCTCAGTTGTGTTCTTTGGCTGACTTTCACAGTCAGAGAGAGATTCAGATATACCTGCAAAACTGACTATTTGCAGGGGCACTGTGTGTTGCTTTCTGGGTTTCTTTCTGTGTAAAAATCTCCAGCACGTCTTCTCACAGAGCATACACAAAGGCAGACCACATGGGGCAGCTTTCAGCTGGCTTTAAACCATTCTTTGTATGTTCCAAATGGAAAGCAGAATCTGCAATTCCATACGGGAATTACTCAAATGATCTCTTGAGATGAAATGGCCATCCTGTCCCTTTGCCTCTACAAGGGATGGTAATTTGTTTCTATATGTTTCAGAAGTATTATTTCTGGAAACAATACAGTTCTCAGCATGTCACCAACTCCCCACCACCACCAACAATCAGCCAGTGGCTGACTGTACATGCTCAGCCATCTTTGGGATTTGTGCATCCATTTTTAAGGAATTCACAGGGCTTATTTAAATTCCATTGTTTGAGCGTAATTTGGCATTTTACTTCACTATTGTGAAACTTGGAGAAAAGAAGGCTGCGAGGAGACTTGAGAGAGGTATTCAAAATCCTGAGGGGCATGGACAGGGTATATAATGAGTAACTGTTGCCACTCGAGAGAGCATCAAGAACTAGAGGATACAGATTCAAAACAATTGGCAAAAGGAGTAAAAATGTTGTGGGGAAAGTTGTTCCTCGCAGAGGATGGTTGCAATCTGGACAAGCTTCCTGAGTGGGTAATAGAGGTTGTTTCAATCAAGGTATTCAAAAGGGAATTAGATTTCTATTTGAAAAGAAAGAACGTGCAAAGTTATGGAGATGAGGCAGGGGAGTGCGAATAGGTAGATTGCTCTTTCAGAGAGTCAGAATAGACTCAGTGGGCCAAATGGCCTCCTTCTACACAGTAAAGATTCTGTGATAATAGATTCCGGCATTTTCCCGACAACTGATGTTAGGCCAACTGGCCTGTAGTTCATTGCTTTCTCTCTCCCTCCTTTCTTGAAAAGTGGTGTAATTGCCAACTTCCAATCTTCCTGAATCTAAGGAATTTTGGAAAACCATTGCTAGCACATTCATTATTTCTGCAGCTATCTCTTTTCAAACCCGAGGGATTTAATCCCTTGAGCTTTTCCAATACTTTTTCTCTGATGTAGGTTAGTGATGTCATTTCCAATGATTGAGAATGATACAATAGCTGGAAAACAAGCTACAAAATGTGACATGGACACAGGTTTTGGTTATTGCACATACCTGAAGTTTAGGGGATGACGAATCCACTTCTACATGAAATGTTTCTATGACATGAACATAACAAAGGCAAGTATTAGATGCTTCTTTAATAGATCACAGTGAGTAGTTAAGCAATACAGAACAGGAAAATCCCAGGTTCAATTATAATTTTTCTGTTGGTTGAGGATAGCCTAAGTGACCACAGGAAGTTAATATTGCGTAAGTAACCCTGCTTCTCAAAACCCCAGCTCCCGTAGCTATTCAGCAATTTGCTGGAAGAATGCAGATATGAATGCTGGTTGAGCATGTGACTGAGATGGTCTGTGATGTGCCGATTTTCCGACTTGCGTTTCCTTTGAGCACTGTTTTCCAGTGGGAATTGCTGAATTTACCTCGTACGTTCCTTGGTACCAACAGCGGCAAGTGATGCATTTCAATGTGTGAACTGAGTGTTGATGAGAGCTGATAACACTCCTAACTTTGTCCGTTTTCAGCAGAAGTCACTGAATTGCAGTCTCGAGTGGGAAGCCAGTTGATCTATCTCTCCTTAGTCTAAATGTATCAATGCCAATTCCGCCTTCCGCTACACCATCTAGAATAACTAACTCAGCATATGGAAGAAATTAATCTTGTACCTTCCTGTCTCACTCAATATCATGCTGGCCAACAGTTTTACCTATTGAATTCTTGTCTGCTAAAAATCTAATCTGACTCTGTGTAAGACAATGAGTCGTTAAGAAGGAATAAAATTGTGGCTCCAAGGTGCTATGGAAGATAATGCTCCCAAGCGATCCCAGAAGCCTTCTTAAATTAGCAGATAATCATTGGTTTTATCATTACAGTGATAAAGTTGTCACGGCTGAGAATTAATTGGAGCTTCTGTTCATTGATCGGAGTGTTGTTGCTATGGAAACCATTGCCTAGCACATGATTTTCTCAGGTGAATGAATTAAAAAGGAACTGCTGCTGAAATCCAAATATCTAACATGCTCCTCAATAATAAAAAAAGAACTTATGCTTCATGAAAAATCATATAGGTTTAGAAAATACAGCCCTTGGCTAAAACAATTGCAGCCCACTTCCTAATATCTGACTGCCAACCATTCCAGATATTTAACTTATTTTGGTCGATTTTTTTTCAGTGGTAAAATCTCTGTGCAGTCCAGTAGAAATTTGTGTTTACTTTACTGAACAAGGGTCCCATTTGTTCGTTTGCAAATGAGTTTCATTAATTTGTGATGATGTCTGTCCCCTCGGGGTAAGGTTTGTACAAGTGCAGCCTGGAGGAAAAGCTAGCTCATTTGTGTTTCCATGGAAGGTCTCTGTTAAGATTCACAGATAATTCTGTGAGGATTGTGAAGAGATTCTCTACCCTCCAAAATATTTTCAACATGGAAGAGAAACTGCTATGTCCCCATGATCCAGTTCACAATTCTCTTCAACTTAACACGATTGGCGCAGCATGTCATGCCGACCATAGGATTGGACAGGATGGCAACTCTTATCCCAGGGTGCTTGTGCTGCAAGAAAGGGAGAGAAGCATTCAGATCGACTACTGCAGAGGGCAAAAGTTTCCATGAAGTCCTCCCTCAAGTTCTGCTGTAACTTTGACAGCAGACCAGAAGAGGGATTATTATAGAAATCTACTACTTAGATACTTTGTTTTGATTCATTCTTAGAATGTGCATGTCACGGGCAGCACCAGCACTTATTTTCCGTTCCTATTTGCTTGCTTAGAGAACTGAATGTCTTATTAGGCCCATTTCAGAGGGCAGTTCAGAGTCAAAGATATTTCCATGGACACCAGACCGAGTAAGATCGGCAGATTTCCTACCCAGAAAGCCATGAGTGGACCAGGTGGAATTGTTACGATAATCTAGTAGAACCTAGAATCCCGACAGTGCAGAAGGAGGCTATTCGGCCCATCGAGTCTGCACCGACCTGCTGAAAGAGCACCCTACCTAGGCCCACTCCCCCACCCTATCCCTGTAACCCCACCTAACCTGCATCCCTTTGGACACTGAGGGGCAATTTAACATGGCCAATCCACCTAACCTGCATGTTTTTGGACTGTGGGAGGAAATCGGAGCACCCGGTGGAAACCCACGCAGACATGGGGAGAACGGACAAACTCCACACAGACGGTTACCCAAGGCCAGAATTGAACCCGGGTCCCTGGCACTGTGAGGCACCGGTGCTAACCACTGCCACTGCCCTGAGTTTTAAGGCCATCGTTACTGATACTAGCTTATTCCAGATATATTTTATAAACTGAATTTAAATCCCTATGCTGCCATGGTTAAATTTTAACTCATGCCTCCAGATCATTAATCCAGACCTCTGAATTACTGGTCCAATAACATAATCACTATATAATCATACCTACTATTGTGACAGGCATTTAGCGATCTTCTAGTAAGAGATGTTCCAGTAAGTGGTTTTAATTACCACCCTCGTTACCACCAGCTATCAGAAGTGTGGGCTTGGACTCTCCTCTACAGAATGGAGATTTGACAGGATGAAACCTTCACCCACTTCTTCAGTCTGTTCCAGTGGGATTGCTACCAGCAAGAATGGGGAAATGGGGAGAGAATGATGCAAGGATGGCCCTGCAGCAACAGAAGATCTGTGGTAAAACCCAAAGCAGGAAGAAGCACCCTACAGGTTGGAACAAAAGCTCCAAAAGATGGTATGACCACCTGGACAGGGAGGAATCCATTACATAGCCTTTCTATCCACGGATACCATTGCTTCACTGAGGTGACCCTGCTAACTGGCAGGAAGTATCCCAGACGGTTGAAAAATCTGCAAGCACTGTGTAAGCACTGGGCAGCATGGTAGCATAGTGGTTAGCACTATGGCTTCACAGCGTCGGGGACCCGGGCTCGAATCCCGGTTTGGGTCACTGTCTGTCTGCAATCTGCACGTTCTCCCCGTGTCTGCGTGGGTTTCCTCCGGGTGCTCCGGTTTCCTCCCACAAGTCCCGAAAGACGTGCTGTTAGGTAATTTGGACATTCTAAATTCTCCTTCTGTGTACCCGAACAGGCGCCGGAATGTGGCAACTAGGGGATTTTCATAGTGACTTCATTCCAGTGTTAATGTAAGCCTACTTGTGACAATAATGATTATTATGTTATATATTTCACTTAATTCTTCATCCCTAAACATTTGGAAGTGGTGCCATCAAACTGCACACTACAGTGCATGTTGTCATGGAAGGAGCAGATGAGACTGAGGAATGCACTACGCTCTACACTACACATAAACTAACTATTATATACAGCACCTCCTGAAACATAACACAGAGTGTTATACTTAAAGTGCACTGAATAGTTTCTATATTGTGTACATTTAATTTAATTGCATCACACATACTGTATGAGTTACCAGCCTTGCTGCAACCGGCTTGGTGACACAAAAAGGCCATTGAATGTGACTCTTAAGACATCTCACAAGATTTAACTGAACCTCACAAATCGTCGCAATCTGAATCTTGCCCTCGCTGTGGATTCTCCAGATGCTGGATTCTCCTGCCAGATTCCCCTACCGCCCATGAACCAGGGGCCTCCCCTGTGAAGCCTCAACTACAAAAGTGGCATGGTCCATACAAACTTGGATCAGGTGTAATGACACCTGGGGGCCTCTGGAGACCCCTGGGTGGTCACGGACAGGGCAGGGTGGCCCTCTGGCTCTCTCTCTGGCACCTGAGTACCTTGGCACTGCCAGCTTCACACCTTGGCACTGCCAGGCTGACAGGGACATTGCCAGGGTGGTAGGGTGGCAGTGCCAGGCTGCCCGAGTGCCAGGGTGGCACTGCCAAGGGTCGCGACCTGAGGAGGGGTCATGCCCATGAAAGGGTGGTTTGAAGATGGGGGAATGAAGGGCAGGTATGAAGGGGCCTCATAAAGGTTGGGGGGAAAGGGTGGGGGTCTCAAAAAGGGGGGAGGGATTGGGAAGGCCTGAAAAAGGAATGCCCTTCAGCGTCCCAATAGTGGGGTGTCCTCACTTGGTGGGGGAGGGAGGGGGGTAATGCCTATGTGTGCGGGGGTGGGAAGGGAGGGGGGGGGGAGAAGTGACATCGCCCATGAGTGGGAGTGTGTGGAGAACCCTCAAGCTCACTTGGAGATCGGGGCACCCTTTCAAAATGGCGGCCCGGTCTCTGAGGACCTGGTCTGGCAAGTGAGTTCAGTTCCCCGGTGATGAAAACAGTTTTAAGTGTAGGCTTGACCAAGGAGAAACTCCCCAAAGTCCAAAAATAAGTGTTGTTGAACATTGGTATGCATCTCATGCAAAAAGCCTGCAAGAAACACCTCACCAAACCCGCCCAAAATTGGGTGAATCTTGCCCACTTTGTTTTAATACTGATATGGTATCACAGTGTTCACCTTACTTCATGAGTAATCTAGAGGATTGGAGTTTTAATCTGACAGATGTGAGTTAAAATCCCACAATGGCAGTTTGTGAATTGAATTCAGCTAATTAAATGCGATCTGTGATCTGTTGGATTGTGGTACAAACCTAACTAGTTCATTCATACACTTTACGGATGGAAACTTGTCAGTTTTACAATGTCTGCCCTCTATGTGACTCCAGACCCACAGCAACGTGGTTAACTCTTAATTAGCTTGTCAGATGGTCTAACAAGCCATGAAGCAGGCCCACCATCTTCTCAAAGGAAACTAGGGTGGGCAATAACGTTGGCCATGCCAGTGAAGTTGTCATGAAAATGTGCTTTATGTAAAATAATTATTTTTAATTCACTAGCCATAAACCTAATTGAACTTTTAAACTTTTAAAAAACAAACTTGTTAAAGCAGACTAAACGTGTCTTGAGATCACATTCTGGGGTGGTTGTTCTGATCAATCATAATGGAATGGAGACAGGCTGTCTGCAAAGACAGTGGGCTGGATATTCTGCCCCCCTCTGTGGCAGAAATTGCGTTTGGCAACAGGGCGAGGAATCCACTTTCCCGCATGAAATCGGGACGGGCGCCAGTTCAGCGATTGTGCGTCCCCCCGATTATCCACCATCCAAGGCCAGTACCTGAGGCGCGCTCTGCTATTCTCCGGCCCCAACCAGCTGAATTCCCGATGGGCATGGACCACTCATGGTCCCGCTGCCTGTGATACCCACGTGGCGGCTGCAGACTCAGTCCGGGGCCGCCAAAATCGGGGGAGGGCCGACCGGAGGGCATGGGGGGGGGGGGGGGGGGGGGGGGGGGGGGCTCTTTCGGGACAGCAGTTTTTTTGTGCTGACAGTCCAGGTTGGACGAGCGGCCGATCGGGGGCACTATTTCCGCAGTCCAGGTCCTAGGTCCACGGTCTGAGTCCGCCATGGAGCACGGCGCGGCCGTTTAAGGCCGCCGCAGTGTGCATGAGCAGCCTCTGACCCGGAAGGGCGGGGGGGGGGGGGCTGTATCGGCAGCTGGAGCTGCGAGCTGCGAGCTCCATGACAGCTGCTAGCCCCTGCTAGCCCCCTGCAAGGCTGTGAATCTGTGGCCTTTTGACGCCAGTTTTTCTGGCGTAAAAGGCCACAGTTTTCACAATGACATGGAGACATAGTCCCTGAAACAGAGAATCCAGCCAAATGACTCCTGGGTAATGGGAAGGCCCCACTTTCCTGTTCTATTAACAAGGCATTAAGACAATCACTTTAACGTGCACAAAAGAACTGAATGTCAGAGGTGAGGTGAGAGTGACTGTCCTTGACATCAAGGCAGCATTTGACCGTGTATGGCATGAAGGAGCCCTAGCTAAATTGGAGTCTATGGGAATCAGGGGGGAAACTCTCTGTTGGCACAAAGGAAGATGGCTGTGCTGTTTGGAGGTTGATCATCTCAACTCCAGGTCATCACTGCAGGAGTTCCTCAGGGTAGTGCCCAATGCCAAACCACCTTCAGCTGCTTCAAGAATGACCTTCCATCCATCATAAGGTCAGAAGTGGGGATGTTTGCAGATGACTGCACAATGTTCAACACCATTCGTGACTCCTCAGATAATGAAGCAGTCCATGTCCAAATGCAGCAAGACCTGGACAATATCCAGGCTTGAGTTGACAAGTGACAAGTTACATTTGTGCCAGACAATGATCACCTCCTACAAGAGAGGATTTAACCACCGCCCCTTGACATTCAATGGCATTACCATTGCTGAATCCCCCACCTGAATCCTGGGAGTTACAATTGATCAGAAACTGAACTGAACTAGCCATATCAATACTGTGGCTACCAGGGCAGGTCAAAGGCTAGAAATCCTTTAGCAAGTAACTCACCTCCTGACCCTCCACTTGCCTGGATGAGTGCAGCTCCAACAACACTCAAAAAGCTCAACACTAGCCAGGACAAAGCAGCCCGGTTGATTGTCCCCCTTCCACAAACATTCAAACCCTCCACCACCGACGAACAGTGGCAACCATGTGTACCATCTACAAGATGCACTGCAGTAACTCACCAAGCATCCTTATACAACACTTTCCAAACCTGTGACTACTACCATCTAGAAAGACAAGAGCAGCAGATACCTAGGAACCCCACCACCTGGAGGTTCTCCTCCAAATCACTCACCACCCTGATTTGGAAATATATCGCTATTCCTTCACTGTCACTGGGATAACATCCTGGACTCCCTCCCTAATAGCACAGTGGATGTACCTACACCTCAAGGACTGCAGACGTTGAAAAAGGCAACTCACCACCACCTTCTGAAGGGCAACTAAGGCAATAAATGCTGGCCGAACCAGCAACACCCACATCCTGTAAATGAATAAAACAAAACCTAAGGAAATTCACCGCAGCACTACTATCTCCAGAAGAAAAATAAATCGGCCAGCTCTGCCTTAAAATTGGAGGCATTGGGATCACTGAACAAACGTCTGAAATCAGCCAAGTCAATGTTTACTTTTAATGGACTCTAATTTGTCAAACCTATCCTTACCCACTCTGTAATCTGTATGGGCCTGTGTAATAAAATTAATCTCTGTCTTTGTTAAATTCAAGAAAGCCTGATCGATTGGTTCTTTCATTATCACAGTATTTAAACAGTTTAGTATTCATTGAATTGGCAAGTATTTCCTTTTCATATAAAAACCCAGTCACGATGAAATGAGGAGGGGGAAAAGAGGGGAGCCATTCGAACGTTCCTCACTTGGCCATAACAGACATGGACACCCTGTAAGTGAACACATTTTAAAAAAAACATTTGATTGCACTTTGTTACATTAAACAATGCAGTGATAGCAGTGGGAAACTATGATGATTAACTTAAGAACACTCCCCATCTTGCAATTTGCCTGCCGACCTATAATTTAATTAGGGTTTCCCAACTTTGTCTTCCTAAAATAGCTGCCCTTTGGGCAGAACACATCATTCATCCATTACCACTGACCCTGCTATTTACCGTCTAATAATATAATCTTGATTATCTGACATCAGAACTTCTGAGAGATGAATATTTTTCAATTCCCCTCATCCCCTTGGCAACACCATTTGAATTCAATGAATCAGTTTACACGTTTATGCTGACAGCACTCAGCTGTACCTCACTACCATCTCTCTCGAATCCTCCGTTGTTGCTAAATTAGGAGTCTGCTTGTTAGACATCCAATACTCTGTAGGCAGAGGTTTGCTTCACTTAAGTATCCGGAAGACTGAGGCCATTGGGCGGGATTCTCCATCCAGTAACGCCGGAAATGGGAAACAGGATTGGGCGGAGACTCGCTCGTGAGCCGCCCCGGGTTCCTGATGGAATGCCATGCTCCGTTGTCTTGAAAGTGACGTCAATGTGCTCTACTCCACACGTGCAGTAGACGCCGTTGGCATGTCATTAACGGACCCGACCCAGCATTCTCAGGGTCCTCCGCGATGCTCCACCTCTGCCAGGAGGAATTACCGACGACTCGCCACTAGGGGGCCTGGGTATGGGGGAGGATACCTGCTCCTGGTGATGGAAGCCTTGAACCTTGAACCCTGGAAGAGGTCCTTCCAGGGCCGAGTGGGCACCTGTCTGGGATCTCGCAGACCTCGGTGCACAGGTGCACCCTTGCCATAACGGAGGCTGTGCATGCCTGTTTGGCACAATTATCATGTTCAATGCGGACTGAGCCCGCCAGAATGCCCGGGCAGTGGGGTTCACCACCATTGCGGGGATGCCCCAGGTCCAGGGGTGATCGACGGGATGCATGTCCCCCTACGAGCACCGGCGTACGAGGGGCCGGTCTTCACAAACTGAAAGGTCTTCCTCTCGATGAATGTACAGCTGGCACACCTTCATCCTGGCACACT
The DNA here is from genome assembly GCF_902713615.1 of Scyliorhinus canicula. Taxonomy (NCBI): domain Eukaryota; kingdom Metazoa; phylum Chordata; class Chondrichthyes; order Carcharhiniformes; family Scyliorhinidae; genus Scyliorhinus; species Scyliorhinus canicula. The sequence goes on along the minus strand of NC_052149.1, from coordinate 50,186,197 downwards.
AGGCAGTTCCTGATAATTTGGAAGCGCACCCCCCGGCGAGGGATTGGCTCCTGGGCGACAGGGGTTATCCGCTGCGGTCATGGATGATGATGCCTATCCTGAGGCCACAGACCAATGCTACAATGATGTCCATGCAGTGACCAGGGGCATGATTGAGCGGTGCATCGGAATCTTGAAGATGTGGTTCAGGTGCCTGCACCGCTCAGGAGGGACCCTCCAATATGACGCTAGCAAAGTCTCCCACATCCTTGTGGCCTGCTGTGTCCTCCTCAACATTGTGCAGCAGAGGGACAACATGCTGGAAAAGGAGGATGACTGTCTGTTCCTGTCCAACGAGGAGGACATGGGGGAAGGGCCAGGATGGGCAGAGCATAGGGCCAGGACAGGCACAGGAGGTCGCACAGCATGTGCTCCTAGGCTGGTGCTTATGGGCCACTCTAGTCGCCTAAAAGCTCACCACTAGGGGGCCTGGCCAATCGCACGAACTGCCCACCCTCCTGCCCCCCTCAGCCCCTTCCCCCCCACTTGCCGACCACCCCCTCCGATGACCACCTTCCCTGTACCAACCCCTCCCTCCACCAGTCCCCCCCCCCCCACACCTGCAACCCCATCCGTGATTCCTACCTGCCTCACTATGGGGTGGGGGCCCTGAGTTGGCAGTAACAGTGGGTCTGGTTCATGGGATAGAGGATGGTGACGACCCGCTCTGTCACGAGCTTTGGTGCTCTGCATCGTTCAACAACACCTGACTGCTGTCCACGGTAGCACTTTCCACCGACCATCTGGGTGATCTCTGCATGGGTGGTGTGGGGTGGTGATGGGTGGTGATGGGGTGGTGTGGGGGTGGTGAGGGGGTGGTGAGGGGGTGGTGTGGGGGTGGTGTGCTGGTGGTGCGGCGGTGATGAGGGGGTGGTGAGGGGTGGTGCGGGGGTGGTGTGGAGGCGGTGTGGGGGTGTATGGGGGTTGCGGGGGTGGTGCGGGGTGGTGCGGGGGTGGTGCGGAGGTGGTGCGGGGGCGGTGCGGGGGTGGTGTGGGGGCGGTGCGGGGGTGGTGTGGGGGTGGTGAGGGGGTGGCGAGGGGGTGGTGTGGGGGTGGTGTGGGGTGGTGTGGGGGTGGTGTGGGGGTGGTGAGGGGGTGGTGTGGGGGTGGTGAGGTTGGTGGTGTGCGGGGTGAGGGGGTGGTGTGGGGGGTGGTGAGGGGGTGGTGCAGGGGTGGTGTGGGGCTGGTGCGGGTGTGATGTTGTGGGTGGTGAGGGGACGGTGTGGAGGTGGTGAGGGGGTCGTGTGGGGTTGGTGTGGAGGTGGTGTGGGGGTGGTGCGGGGGTGGTGTGGGGGTGGTGCGGGGGTGGTGGGGTTTTATGGGCATTTGGGATGGGGGTTTGGGCACAGTGCTACCTACTCATCCTGGCCCCCCTGAGGAGGTCGTTCAACATCTTTCGGCACTGCTGACCAGTCCTGGCGGTGGGGCCCACGGCGCTCACGGCCTCTTCCACCTGCGCCCAGGCGCGCTGTATGGTGGGAGGTGGCAGTCTCCTTCCCACCCCGGGGATCAGGGTGGCCCACCTCTCCTCCACGGCATCCAGAAGGGTCTCCAGCTTGGCATGTGAACCGGGGTGCTGCTCTCTGTGCTACAATCTTGTTGGTTGGGGTGAGTGTGTCTGGGGAGTGGAGTGCTAATATGCAGCTACAGCTTGTCAGCCTCTAATGTGGCAATCCCGACCTCGGCGAATTGGGCACCGTTTTTCATTGGAATCGGTTGTGTTCCACATGGCATTGGGGCGAGCCCATTAACGGATTCTGAATTGCCCCATGACCAGAGCCAATTTAGTTGTAGAACATCACCAATTCAGTCCCGGCTTCAGCACTTAACGGAGAATTCCATCCATTGTCTTTAGTTCCTTCCACATGCTCCATTTTTGGCCACCAACTCCATCCCTCTCCCTGGCACCTTTGAGGATAAATCACAAACCATTTCCATATATATTTGACTGCGAGGTGACCTTCTGATCTCAAAGCTATCCCATCATATATCACCCGACTTGACCCTCTGCCTCAGTTCATCCACAGCTGTATCACTCATCCCAAACCCTAGTTACTTTTCGATATGACTAGTCCAATGTCATCCTGACTAGCTTCCCATATTCTACCCACTAGAAACTTGAGATTGCCAAAATTCTGCTGCCTTGTCCTTAATTGCAGCAAGTCCCATTTATTGCTATCATCCCAGTAACCACTGACCTACACCGGCTCTGGTTAAGAAATGTCTGATTTTTTAAATTCTCTTCCTTGTTTTAAAATCCCCTCCAGGGTCTTGCTCTTCTTCGGTTATCTCTGTAATCTCTTCCAACCCCACACCCCTTGTGATATCAATGCTCCTCTGGAGTTCCCTCCGTAAACCTCTTTGCTTTTCTACTTCACTTTCCTCTTAAAAAGCTACAACTCTGGCCAGGCTTTCATCCCAAACCATCCTAAAATTGACTTACGTAGCTCAGTGTCAACTGTTGCTTTATAACGCACCTTGTGATGTTTTATTGCAGGATCTATGTAAATATAAGTTGTTGTTAGGTGAATTGGGTTATAATTCCGGATTTGAAAGAAAATGATTTGCCGAGACTTCATTGACGAGCTGTTGATTTACTATTGAGATGTAATAATATCTTCCCAAATTTCACCAAAAGGAGGGTGGACCTTCAGCACCTCTATCCACCCTAGCCCTGCCCCACCTTCTCACACTGCGGTTCATTAAGTGTGCACAGCAGGCTCCTGGTAGGTAACCGGCAAAGGGCCTCGGGATGAAGTGGGGTGACCAATGGAGGGCTCAGGCTGAGGGGGGTGAATCGGCAAAGTGTGTGTAGGGGTTGGGGAGGGGGAGAACCAGCAAAGTGGGTTGCAGTGGGGCGGGGGGGGGGGGGGGGGGAGCAGCAAGACAGGAGTGAACCAGTGAAGGGGGTAGCAGCAAGGAATGCCAGAATACTGAAGATCAAGGCCTGAAGGGCCAAGCGGCTGAAAGGGCAAGGGGCTGAAGGGGCTTGGGCAGCAGGGGCAATGCAGTCGGTGCAAATGGGTAAAGGCCTCGGTGCCAGTAGTGGGGAGCAGGTGGGCCCAGTACTGAGCAGGTCTCAGTGCCAGAAGGGGAAGAAAGCCAACTTTCGAACTGATCGTTCCTGTAGCTGCATTCTTCTGCTGCTGGGCTTCTGCCTGGTTGGAGGAGGGAAGGGAAGCCTGGGCTAGTCTGTTGGATGGGTGGCCAGTCATCACAGATGGAAGGATCCACTTATATGTGGGTGGAGGTTGCCTGCGAGTTCATTATTGACAAGGGCAAGATTAATGCTGATACATGTCAGTAATGAACATTCCTTCAAAACTGAGATTCTGCAGCTACAAGTCAATTAACATTCCTACAGTTTGACAGCCAAGCCAATTATGACCATGTAATAACTTAGACAAGGGCAGTCTTCATATAACAAACATATTTATTGCAATATTGAAAAAGTCGCTGCTGTGGCAGACAACACTTGCGTCCAAGCACAGGGACCTATGGAGATGTCGATCCGGGTTGGAACAGCGGTTTTAAGCTCCCGCTATACAACTCCTATTGGGCGAACCCGCTGAATAGGGGAATTTATATTCAGCAAAGCCCACGGGGAGATCTATTGATGATCCATATGTCTTTTGTGACCACCATGACATCTGTCCTTCCTCAAGTCCATTTCTCCCACAGTACTCCCACGGTGAGGAGGCCTCTTCACGATCAGCCTAAGGTCTGTTGAGGATGGGCTCGGATCAGAAAGTATGAACCAAATTGGAGATCTTTAATTCCGGAGCAAAGGCCGAAACGTTAACGACGCAGATTCCACCTCAGTGTCTGCTACAGTCGGAACACCCGATTCCTCCACTTCCATCTCGGAACCTGAGTCCTCATTATCAGGGAAGCCAGACACAGGGTTCTCTTCGGGCTGTTGCCCTGCACTGGCAGCGGGCATATCCCCTAGTCGCCAGATTCCGGCACCTGCTCGGCTACACAGAGGGTAACGGTTCGGTTGCTGTGCTCCATCAAGGCTTTCTCCAGATCCTTTATTGTTCTCCCCGTGGCCTTATTCTCTTTCCCATGCTGTCGAGAGCCACCTACGTGATGACCTTTACCACCGCCACCTTGATTGCCAGCTTTATTTCGGCATTAATGCCCTTCTTCATCTTCTTTGTTCCCTGGTGAGGAACATCTTCCATCCATCATCTGGCGGTGGGGGGATGATGGTGAGCTTGTTTTTCGGGTCGTCGGTTTCCCTCTCTCGGTAGTGGCCATGGACCCCTCGCTTTGTGGGTCTGCTGATCTGCTTGCTCGCTGCTCCTGTCCCTTGCCACCTTGGTGGCCTCTTGAACTGCTGCTTCCTGGCATCCTTGCTGTATTTCTATCTGTTAAAGGTGAGGGGATCTTTTAATCAGGTTTGTGGGCTAAATTCAGCTAAAAGTGCATATTATTTTGTTTTTCCAGAGGACGGCTCATCAGATCCCCGTCAATGGAACTCTTGGCCATGCTAAATTGCCCCTTAGTGTCCAAATGTGCGCAGGTTAAATGGGGTTGCAGGCATGGGGAGTGGGGGAGGGCGGTGCACGGGCCTCGGTAGGGTGCTCTTTCAGAGGGTCGGTACAGAATCAATGGGCCGAATGGCCTCCTTCTGCATTGTAGAAATTCTATGGTCATCCTAACATATAACTTCTGTCCACCTCTGATGTCCCTGGCCTGACAGTTTCCTCCCACAATCCAAAGATGTGCTGGTCAGATGGTTTGGCCATGCTAAATTGCCTCTTAGTGTACAAAAGGTTGGGTGGAGATACTGGGTTATGGGGTGGAGGTGTGGGTTTAAGTAGAGTTCTCTTTCCAAGGGCCAGTGCAGACTCGATGGACCAAATGGCCTTCTTCTGCACTATACATTCTATGAAATCTATGGCAATGGTTAATGGAAGGCGCTGAAAGGACTGTAGACAGTCATAAACAACTACGAAACAGAACACCCGGAGGCCTTGTTCATCGTGGCCGGAGACTTCAACAAGGCCAACCTCAAGAGTGTACTGCCAAAATTCAACGAGCACATCTCCTGTCCCACCAGGGGCGACAACACTCTTGACCACTACTACTCCAAAATCAAGGGAGCCTACCGTTCCATCCCCCGACCGCATTTTGGGAAATCAGACCATAAGACTGTGCTCCTTCTCCCAGTTTACAAGCAGAAACTCAAGCGGGAGAATCCAGCTAAGAAGGTTGTGCACTGCTGGTCCGAGGAGACAGAAGAGCTCTTACGTGACTGCTTAGAGACAGTGGACTGGTCCATATTTAAGAACTCAGCGACTAACTTAAATGAGTATGCCACCACCGTCACAGACTTCATCAGCAAATGTGTGGACGACTGCATGCCAAAGAAAGCAGTACGTGCGTTCCCCAACCGGAAACCATGGCTCAACCGCGAGATTGACTCCCTACTGAAGGACAGATCTGAGGCGTTCAAGGCAGATGATCCTGTCCTATACAAGAAATCCAGGTACGACCTCCGCAATGCAATCCGAGATGCCAAGAGAGAATATCAAACTAAGCTAGAGTCACAGACAGACTCTTGGCGGTTGTGGCAAGGACTAAACAACATAACAGGCTACAAAGCGAAGCCGAGCAGTATCTCTGGCAGCTGCACACCCCTCCCCGATGAACTTAATGCATTCTATGCTTGGTTCGAGCAGATAACCAACAATTCGCTGTCGAGTGCCCCAGCAGCCCATAATTCACTCATACCCACCATCACAGTTTCCGAAGTCAGATCAGCCTTCCTGAAAGTGAACCCACGGAAGGCGACAGGCCCGGACGGGATCCCTGGTCGTGCACTCAGAGCCTGCGCATACCAGCTGGCAGAGATATTCACAGACATCTTTAACCTATCCCTACTCCACTCCGAGGTCCCCACCTGCTTCAAGAAGACCACCATCATACCGGTACCAAAGAAGAACCAGGCAACATGCCTCAATGACTACCGCCCGGTGGCCCTGACGTCAGTTGTAATGAAGTGCTTCGAGAGGCTGATCATGAAGCGCATCACCTCCATACTCCCGGAATGCCTTGACCTACTTCAATTCGCATACCGTCGCAACCGGTCCACATCAGACGCCATTTCCCTGGCCCTACACTCATCCCTAGAGCATCTCGAAAACAAGGACTCCTACATCAGACTCCTATTTATTGACTACAGCTCCGCCTTCAACACCATAATCCCAGCCAAGCTCATATCAAAGCTCCAAAACCTAGGACTTGGCTCTCCACTCTGGAACTGGATCCTCGATTTTCTGACCAACAGACCACAATCAGTAAGAATGAACACCAACACCTCCTCCACAATAGTACTCCATACCGGTGCCCCACAAGGCTGCGTACTTAGCCCTCTACTCTGCACCCTGTACACACACGACTGCATGGCAAAACTTGGTTCCAACTCCATCTACAAGTTTGCTGCCGATACGACCATAGTGGACCGGATCTCGAATAACGACGAGTCAGAATACAGGAGGGAGATAGAGAACCTGGTGGAGTGGTGTAACGACAACAATCTCTCCCTCAATGCCAGCAAAACTAAAGAGCTGGTCATTGACTTCAGGAAGCAAAGTACTGTACACACCCCTGTCAGCATCAAGGGGGCCGAGCTGGAGATGGTTAGCAGTTTCAAATTCCTAGGGGTGCACATCACCAGAAATCTGTCCTGGTCCACTCACGTCGACGCTATCACCAAGAAAGTACAACAGCGCCTATACTTCCTCAGGAAACTAAGGAAATTTGGCATGTCCACATTAACCCTTACCAACTTTTACAGATGCACCATGGAAAGCATCCTATCAGGCTGCATCACAGCCTGGTATGGCAACTGCTCGGCCCAGGACCGCAAGGAACTTCAGAGAGTCGTGAATACTGCCCAGTCCATCACACGAACCTGCCTCCCACCCATTGATTCCATCTACACCTCCCGCTGCCGAGGGAAAGTGGGCAGCATAATTAAGGATCCCTCCCACTCGGCTCACTCACTTTTCCAACTTCTTCCATCGGGCAGGAGATACAGAAGTCTGAGAACACGCACGAACAGACTCAAAAACAGCTTCTTCCCCACTGTCACCAGACTCCTAAATGACCCTCTTATGGACTGACCTCATTAACACTACACCCTGTATGCTTCATCCGATGCCAGTGCTTATGTAGTTACATTGTATATCTTGTGTTGCCCTATTATGTATTTTCTTGTATTTTCTTGAATTTTGTTTAATTCCCTTTTCTTCCCATGTACTGAATGATCTGTTGAGCTGCTTGCAGAAAAATACTTTTAACTGTACCTCAGTACACATGACAATAAACAAATCCAAATCCAAATGTTAATTAGAGTGCCTCAAATTTAAAAAAATTGAGGCTAAAATATTTTAGCCTGGGTCTCTGGATTACTAGTCTAGTGACGATTCCACTATGCCACTGCCTCACCTTGTAGTGCTGCATGTGGTCCAGTCAGATCTGCACTGGATGATTAATGTTGTTATCCCCCATATCTGTTCAAGTCTGCATCTCTTGCACTTAAGGTACAGTGATGAGGGCTGTAGCAGTGGAATGGTCCGGGTAAGAGAGAGCAATGGTTTTATGCAAGGTGAAATTGCAGTATTGTTAAGCAAAACAGTGGCTGCAGAAACGTTGTGGTAACTGAAAGGCCAATTGCTGGGAAGTTGGGAGTGGAAAGGTGCAGTTGTCAGTGATTTGGGGAATGGTTTGTTCAATGCGGATATAGAAGGAAGTGGAGTGTGATACAAGGAGTGGGACAAGTGGGCAGAGATGAGATTGATATGATGGGAGTAGTGAGACTGGGTGAAATTAAGGTCAAAGGGATGACTTTGAATATCATTTGGGGTTTAAAGGAGGGAGGGTAAAATGGCAATAAATTCAGAGAAGGGAGAGCAGAATGAGTTGAGCTCATTGATAGATCATTGGCCACCATTTATAGAGTTCGACTTCCCCTTCTCTCAATAGAGCTGAAAAACGTAACGCCGAGTTTCTGTTGGATCCTACTGTGTAAATAACTGATCCAGGCGCAGTATCGCTGCATGAGTAATATCATTCACCTAACCTAAAATACCCATGCCCTCACAAGAACTGGTAAAACTGGTATTTTGAATGGCATTGCAGGTATTCTATCCATTGAGGAAGACCTTTATATAAATACTTTAGTCCTATTGGTTTACGGAACAGGAAATGGAATTGATATGGCTATTTAAGCCATAGAGTGTTTCAAAGAAATTTAATAATTGCCAGGTTGATAAGATTTAACCCATTCATTGCACCAAATTAAGTACGATAGGGGAGTGTGTCAAAAGATTCTCCCCATCACCCATTGTAACATGTTTGATAATGATTGTTGTGGCTGTTTATGCCCCTTCAATTCTAAAGAAAGTGCAGGAGCAGAGTGACCTGGGCAATATGTGCACAAGGTGTTGAACGTGACAAGGCAAGTGGGCTGTTAATAAATCATCCTGGCTTTATATATAGGGACATATAAAATCATGGATGTTGCAATGAAACTTTATAAAAAAAACTGTTCCTGTCTCAACTTGTGTCCAGTATCGGGATTAAGGATGTGAACGTTTTGGAGAAGGGGCAGAAATAATTTCTGAGAATTTCTAAGAGACTTCTGTTTCACATGCTACCGATTGTACAAGGATGTAAGCATGTGATATGACATCACTTCCTGTGATGACATATACATAAACATATGTTCAGATTCTTTTTTCTTTATTATTTCATGCGGTGTGTGTGTCGGTGGTGGGGCCAACGTTTATTGCCCATCCCTAATTGTCCTTGAACTAAATGGCTTGCTTGGTCATTTCAGAATGCAGTCAATAGTCAACCATATTGCTGTTGGTCTGATGACTCCAGGTCCACAACAATGTGGATGACTCTTAAATGCCCCATCAAGGGCATTTTGGATAGGCATTAAATGCTGGCCCAGCCAGTGACGCCCACATTTCATGAAATAATTTTTAAAATTATAATAAATGTACACTAGACCAGATAAGAATGCATTTGTTCCTTCCCGAAAGGGCATTAGTGAAGCAGATGGGCTTTTACAGTAAGTGATGATAGCTCTGTATTTCAAATTTATTAATTGAATTGAAATTCTAACCGCTGGCATTGGTGAGATTTGAACCTGTGACCCCAGAGCATTAGCCTGGGCCTCTGGAGCATCAGTACAGTAACATCACCGTTAGACCACCATTTCCCAACATACTACCTTAATAGACTAACCAATGTACTATCACAACAGGATAAAAGCAAATTACTGTGGATGTTGGAATCTGAAACCAAAGAGAAATGCTGGAAAATCTCAGCAGGTCTGGCAGCATCTGGCACAGAGAGAAGCGCTAACGTTTCGAGTCCAGATGATCCTTTGAGTGTTTTGGTTAATTAATAAACAGTTTTGTTCGTTTACAAAGCCGAATGTTCTCTGATCACTTCACTACAAAGACCTCGCCATCCATGCATACAGAGAACATTACACCTGTGTCTGCTTGGGTTTCCTCCAGCTGCTCCGGTTTCCGCCTACAGTCCAAAGATGTGCAGGTTAGGTGGATTGGCCATGACAATTTGCCGTTAGTGTCCAATGGTGTGCAGGTTAGATGGGGTTACGGGAATAGGGTGGTGGAGTGGGTCTACGTAGGGTGCTCTTTCAGTGGGTCTGTGCAGACTCGATGGGTCGAATGGCCTCCTTCTGCACTGTAAAAATTCTATGGTCATCCTAAGATATATAAGATATAGTTTGTGTCCACCTACGATGTTCCTGACCTGAAAGTGGTTACTGTTAACACCAGGTGCCTCAAATTTTAAAATGGTCCATTCCCCCATTCAATATGATGAGCATGATGCCACCATACAAAGTAATTAAAGGTTTTAATTATAAATTCACATAAACAAATACCCATGAAAGATATTTATAAAAACACAATCTAGGAATGTAGGATGTGATTCAAAAGAAAAAACCTATGTCCAACTTTGGGCGTGTTTAGCGGGGTGTTTCTCGGGCATTTTGCTGTTTGTTTTAGCCTCAGGGAGTTTCTCTCCATCGAGGCTACACTTGGGTCATTTCCTTCTGATGAACCATTTTGCCTGGCTTCCCCGATCTTCCCCCTACCCCCCCCCCCCCCCCCCACTTCCCCCCTGCCTTCTCCCCCTTTCAGCCCTCCTAACCTTTCTTTCAACTACCCCCGCTTCAACTTCGGGGAGGCCCCGGAACTCCCCCTTATCTCCCGCCACCTGGAAGGCCTCCCCAGGCCTGATCCCTGGCAGTGCAAACCCTGGCACCTGGGCACCCTGGTACTGAAGCCTGTTACCCTGGCAGTGTTCCTTCCAACCTGGCAGAGTCCCTGCCAACCTGGCAGTGCCAGCCTGGCCAGGGTGGCATTGCCAGGGTGCCTGAGTGGTACTGACAGGGTGCCAAGGTGCCTGGGTTCCAGTGGGAGTGCCAGGGTGCCACCATGTCCTGTCCCCAACCACCTGGGAGTCTCTAATGGCCTGGGAGATCCCCCCAGGGAGACTAGGGGCTTTTCACAGTAACGTCATTTGAAGCCTACTTGTGACAATAAGCGATTTTCATTTCATTACGATGGGTCCATGTTTGTGGAAACCAATACTAAACAGCGCAATGGCAAGGTCTCGCAGGCTCAGCCGTTAGGTCCCAGGCGCCAGGATAACCTGTGAACACATATTTAAATTAACCTAATGGATCATTTAAATATGAAGATCTGGATCATACCCAGTGAGGGTGGGATCGAGGTCGCGCTGTCTCGCGATATTTTGTTAAATCTTGCGAGACGTGTTGAACATCACGAATCACGTGAGAGTCCTCTCGTCAGAGTTGTCAGCCTCCTCTTGATGCCAAGTCAGGCGCGATAAGGCCGCTGTATTGCGCCTGTGGAATCCAAATGGACTGATTCCATTATCGGTCATTGGATCAATAAAAAAAGGCAAATAAAAGCTGGACAAGAAATATTATTTTCCGTTAATCATTGTGCTGAAGTTGTTTGTCATTGTTGAGCAGTCTAATGAAAAAGGCGCATAGCATTTCATTTCTTTTCTGTTCATTTTCCAATTAAGGGGCAATTTAGCGCGACCTGCACATCTTTGGGTTGTGGGGGTGAGATCCACACAGACATGGGGAGAATGTGCAAACTCCACACGGACAGTGACCCAAGGCCGGGATCGAACACAGGTCCTCGGCGCCGTGAGGCAGCAGCGCTATCCACTGCCCCACTGTGCCACCCTGGCGCATAGCATTTCATAATGTTTCTTTGATCCCATAGTTATGTGTTACCAGAGTGACGCTGCTTCAGTTCATTCTCGACTTCAGTAGGTTTTAACAGCAGATGGAATTGAGTGACCTTTAGAATTGAGTGCAAAGTTTGAGTGCAAACTCTGTAGATGGGAAGAAGTTCTGTAGATTGGATGGGACGGCAGCAAAGTAATATTGCAAAATTGTACCGAGTCTGAGAAAAACAATTTTTCAAACATTGGAAGTGGAATGGAAAATGATTACAAATTTTCTGATGAAGTGATAAAATTGTAAAGCTTTTCCATGAAATATCTAATTTCTGCAACCCATTAAGGCAGAATGCCATCTTGGGTTATTCACCTTTCTCGCTCTCTATCCTCCTACAAGATTATTCTTGGCTGTCCACCTCAATGCTACCATCCCTCAATTTCCACTCTTAACTGCCCCAAATAAGCAACTCATTTCCTGCATGTGGAAACTGACACTGTTTTCTGGATGATGCCACCAGGACGCCATGGTAGAACAGTGGTTAGCACAGTTGCTTAACATCGACAGGGCCCCAGGTTCGATTCCCGGGTTGGGTCACTGTCTGTGCGGGGTCTGCACGTTCTCCCTGTGTATGCGTGGGTTTCCTCCGGGTGCTCCGGTTTCGTCCCACAAGTCCTGAAAGACATGCTGTTAGGTAATTTGGACATTCTGAATTCTCCCTCTGCGTACCCGAACAGGCGCCGGAATGTGGCGACTAGGGGATTTTCACAGTAACTTCACTGCAGTGTTAATGTAAGCCTACTTGTGACAATAAAGATTATTTTTATCATGTGGATGAGAAATCGAAGGGGGTCGAGGTTAGATCCTTGAGGGACCCCAAAGGTAATGGTGCGGGATGGTACAATATGCCTGAACATAAACACGGTCAACTGCAACCAATGTGGTGAATAAGTCTAATTTAATCCAAATTTAAGTCAAGATAGGTATACAACAAAACATACAACCGTGGTAAGTAATGAATACTGATCTAGGCCAGGCAGGCTCGAATGCGAGAATATCTCTTCTCTTCTTACTCTTCTTTTCCTCTCAGTATCTCGTGCCTTCTGAACTTCTCAAACTATTCAATTGTTTCCCCCGAGAGTTCTTCCCCAATGCCCTACTGCACTGAGGCCTCAGGGATGAGACCTGGCTATTATATTGACAGAATCTTATTATCTTATAAAAACTTCCTTTATTACAAAATATTCAGTAGTATGTGACATGCCTAAACCATGCAGTGAACATCGATCCTAATGCTGTCTACCTGCTATGAGATTCTGGCATTGACCTATCTGATCTTAATTACCCAAGCTCTTACACCATTTTTTCCTTATCTCCTCTCACACTGTTCGCCCAATCAGTTGTATCCATCCAAGAGACATTCCATTTCTGGCTTTCAAACTGACATTCAGGGATTGCATCCGCTCGTGATCAGTTATTTAAGCCTAAAGCTGTCCAAAGACTGGTTGACAAGCTATTCATAACAAATGTTTAGCACAACCATTTGTTTTATATCTTATCAGATTATTGAACCTTGGAGTGATTCATTAAAGTAACTTTGATTCTGCTTCCACATGCTAATTGACTTTTGCATTTCAGCAAGCAGCTTAATTAAGCCAGGTACATTTTCCAAGTTGTTTGAAGTGCCTATTGAGTTGCTTGTCCACTATAATTGAGGCCTAGCCTGACCATGGGCTACTTTGCAGGCTAACTATAGCTGTCTTCATCTCAGAGTGAACATTCCACTCATTTGTTCCAGGAAAAATAAAAAACTTTAAACAGTTTCCAGAGAAAGGAAACTTACGACACTACACAATTCCTTTGCCTATTCCAGGCTGTCTATTGTCATAATATGCACACAAGTATATGATGGCGCACAGACAGACATTGATTGACACACAGGATGACCAATGAACACACAGAACACAGCAGCCAATCACCAGACAGGACACGGCCACTATAAAGCCAGAGGGCACTAGTTTTCCCGTTCTCTTGGGATGCAGCCTCTGAGACAGCCAGAGCCCGTGAGCAACAACTCAAACATCCACCATGTGGTAGTAAGATAGTCTGGTCAGGTTAGCCTCAGGTCTCCAGTCAACTCAACAGAGTGTCAACCCACAGTTAAAGTATGTTTAATAGTTAAGAGTTCAATAAAATAGAGTTGCATTTCTCCAAGTGTTGGAAGCCTGTCTCTCTCATTGCTATGGTAAACGCAGTCCTCGCAGATCCAGCATACCCAACACATCAACTATTAAACATAAGCTCATTCTAAGCAAATTACTCATTTTGAACTGGAAGAGAAGCAATTGCAGATGATTCTCCGGCTATTATTAGATAGATAAGAATGCTGCCAGATCAGGTTAGTTTCATCCAGCTGGATCAAGTGCGCTGCAGGTGGTTTGAAAGGAACAAGGAGGGATAGTGTGCCTTTATCTCAGTCATATAGGATGTCATTTGTGACTTTGATTGGAGCCAATTTGGGCAGTACGGTAGCACAGGTTAGCACTATCACTTCACAGCTCCAGGGTCTCAGGTTCGATTCCTGGCTTGCGTCACTGTCTGTGCGGAGTCTGCACGTTCTCCCTGTGTGTGCGTGGGTTTCCTCCGGGTGCTCCGGTTTCCTCCCACAGTCCAAAGATGTGCAGGTTAGGTGGATTGGCCATGCTAAATTACCATTAGTGTCCAAAAAAAAATGGAGGTGAGGTTACTGGGTTACGGGGATAGGATGGAGGCGTGGGCTTAAGTAGGGTGCTCTTTCCAAGGGCTGGTGCAGACTCGATGGGCCGAATGGCCTCCCTCTGCACTGTAAATTTTATGATTCTATAATTTTATGGTACTATGGCAGGGACAGAAACCTTACATGAGGAGAGAGGTCTTGGAAAGATGGGAACAGATTTAAGAGGCGACTCATTCATGGGACTTTGGAGAGAAAAGAGAGGTTGCAGATGGGGAGGGTAGTTCGCATGACAGAGGGGTCAGCTTTTTAGGAAGAAGTTTGAAGTGGACTATCTAAGGATAGAGGACAGTTAACAATATCAGCTAACATAGGGGCCAGGGAGGAAAGCTGGTTAGTCTGCAGTTTAGTGGGAATAGGACAGAGATAGCAGGAAGTAGGTGTCACAGACAAGATGAGCAGAGGAATTGCAAAAGAAACTTAACTGGAATCAGAGATGTAATGAAATAGGGTTCCAATTCTGCCATCAGGATAATGCTATCGTAATTAATGGTGTGGCACTGGGGAATTGTTACTGCTCTTGATGTTTGTATCATTGTAAAAGCAGAGGAGTCCAGCATTCCCTGTTAGAACTGAAAGGCAACATGTGGGGGTCTATCTTCCCAAACCGAATGTTACCGACAAAGTGAAAAGCATCTTTTATTCCTCAATTCCCACTAACAGGTTGAAAGAAAGTACTCTGTTATTAATCTGATTACCTTGAGGAGGAAACTAAAACTAGTTTTAACATTTATTTTTTTATTTGCTGCCATGCCATGCTCCATTCAAATATTGCTAGACAATAGCCAGGAACAACATTTGCATTTATTTGCATCTCATGGGTGTGATCAAGGCGGCACAGTGGTTCGCATGGTTGCCTCACAGCGCCAAGGACCCAAGTTTGATCCTGCATCCGTGTGGAGTTTCCATATTCTCTGTGTGGGTCTCACCCCACAAAACCCAAAGATGTGCAGGGTAGGTGGAATGGTCACGCTAAACTGCCCCTTAATTGGAAAAAAAAGAATTAGGTACTTTAAATTTATAAAACAAAAAAATCATGCGTGCGATCTACCAGCCGTGTTGTGCCCGAGAGGCAGTGCGGCTTGGCCAATAGATGCTGGGAGATCCCTCTTCCGGGATCTACCCGGCTAGCCACGCCTCGCCTCGCAAGATCTTATGCAATCTCACAAGACATCACGATCTGAATCCTGCCCATGGTGGGTGAGATCACGATTTTGCAAATCTGCATATTAGAGTGAGGTAGCTAGTCTCAGTCTTATATGCTCTCCCATGATTGACCCAAGGCACTGGGATCTAAACTCTTCACCTCAGAGTAGTGAAGCTCACCTTGGGCGAGCAGCGTTCAGTGCTGGTCTCCACAAATGGGCTCTCTCAGGGGATTGGAGGCCCCCGGGAGCTTGCCTTCTGGGAAGTGTGGAAGTGTGTCACCCTGGCACCTCTGGTGCCACCTGGGTACCTTGGCACTGCCAGCCTCAGTGCCAGCCTGGCACTGCCACAATGACCAGGTGGCACTGCCAGCTGACAGGTGAGCCAGCTTATAGGTGACTGTTCGGTGAGTTGGGGTTTTGAAGAGGTTCGGGGGTCGCATGGGGGTGGCGGGGTGGTGGTCGAGACATTGGCGATCTCACTCATCAGGAGCTCACTGCCTGGAAACGTGGTGGAGGCAGACACTCCCATAACATTTCAGAAGTATTTAGATGTGCACTTGTTATGCCAAGGCATACAAGGCTATGGGCCCTGTGCTGAAAAATAATTAGGTGATTGATTTTGACCAGTGCAGATGCGATGGGCTGCAAGGCCTGTTCTGTGATGTAGACCTCTATGACTCTAAGAGGAATTAGGAGACAGTGAAGATGGATGAGGATGGGAGAGACTGGGTGGGTGATAAGGGAAGACTGGAAGCTGGTCTTGCATGCGCAAATGTTAGCAGCACTGTTTTTGAGTTCACCTTACAATGACACATTTCGAACGTCAAGCTAGAAAAAGATTAGTCAGGAGGGGAGGGGTCACAACGCACATGGGAGTAGTTCAGCATAGCAGATCTTAGCCAATTGAAAGGCCCCCCTGTAACTGTCTTACTCAAATCAAGGCGAGCATGGCTCAGCTGAGTGCTGGACTCAAGGCTCTCAAGTACAATGAATGCCCTTTCTTTACAAATGGTGTACATTTTGGTGAAAATCTATTATGTATAGTTGCTGCGTCGCACATGGTCTTAAATGACATCTAATCCATGCAAAAATGATCCCTATCCTGTTCTTTGAGCTCTGCCACCTGCTCCCTGTGGGAGGAGAATATTCTCAGCTTTGGGGCTCCCCTTCCGTCTTCAACCTCTCCTGCTGATTATGGGTGAGATTATCCTGGAGGAAGAAATTGGAGTGCTATGAAAGAGCAGTTGAGAAGCCAACATGGCTGCTCTGAGTACCGTGTCCTCCCCAGTAAAGTATTAAGATGTCCCTTGTACAGAATATTATGTGAGATGGTGATCTTAAAGTGGCTGGGAGTGTGTAATCCCCCTATGGACTCTAACCCTTAGACTTCCTGATGCCCTTATGAGTTTGGAGAGACGAGAACGTTCACTTACCCTGATGGAGTGGATCAGATCATTCATCTTTTTCCAGCACAACAGGGCCGCCTGCTTTTGAGTACCATGGGTGCTGACTTCCCTGTAGACCTCCTCTCAAGCTGGGGTGGTCAGGTGGGACGACCTCCAGCTCCCATTTGGGGAAAAGAGGGGCTCCCGCCTTTACTGGACGGCCTGGAGAAGAACCTCCAGGCAAGCTTGTCTTGTCCTAGAGCGTATTGATATTTATATACCATGGATGATCTGTGTGACATAACACCTGGCCTGCAGTGTGGGTGGCATTTAAATATGGCGGCAGCATCTTTGACCCTCTGAAGTAATGTTGATGTAGGTAATTCACTGCCTTCTCCGCCATGAGATTTGGCAAGTTCTTTGCTAATGTAGTTAATAAATTAGAAAGCATAAGATTAGACACTAAAATCTGTCTTGCCGCCCAGCAGGGATTAGGCAGACTTTACCATCTGTAATGGCACTTTGGCTCCACAATTAAAAATTCTGCCCAATTCATTAAGGTTTGGAAGTGAAAGCACCATCAGTCATAGTGGGGGCACTGCCTTTCCTTATTCTTAAGTATTCCAATGACAGGGGGAGATAAATGAGTGAGAAACAATGAGACTGAGAGCGGAGCCAGGAGATAAAAGAGTGTGAGAAAGAATAGTGACTGAGAGCAGAGCTGATAGAACATACAGTGCAGAAGGAGGTCATTCGGCCCATTGAGTCTGCACTGACCCACTTAAGCCCTCACCTCCACCCTATCCCCATAACTCAATAACCCCTCCTCACCTTTTTTGGTCACCAAGGTCAATTTATCATGGCCAATCCGCCTAACCTGCACGCCATTGGACTGTGGGAGGAAACCAGAGCACCCGGTGGAAACACACTTAGACATGGGGAGAACATGCATGCTCCGCACAGACAGTGACCCAACGGGGAATCGAACCTGGGACCCTGGCACTGTGAAGCCACAGTGCTATCCACTTGTGCTACCGTGCTGCCCTAAAGAAAACAATAAGAGCTGGGGAGAGAAAAAGAGTGCAAGAAGGAGCAAGAACGGAGTGCTAGTTTAGAGGTTGGAGCTCCTGAGGTGATGTCAGGATTCAAGTAGGGTGCTCTTTACAAGAGCTGGTGCAGGCTCATTGGCCGAATGGCCTCCTTCTGCACTGTAAATTCTATGATTCTATAAAAAGCAACATGGGACAAGTGGAAGCAGCTGAATGGATGAGTACGGTCGGGTAGGTATTTACTACTTTTATCACTTACAGTGTGAAAGGTACTTATTTTGTGGTTCATAGTTTTTAAGAGTTATATTCTGTAGTAATGAGATCCAGGTAAGGAAGACCCTAGAATAATTGATATTCTTTTATTTGAAGTATCTCCCAAAAAGTTTAATTTAAATGGACAGGTCACGGCAGGAGAACTCAAAGCCGTGATCTGCTTCTCCTGCCCTATGTGGGAAGTCGGGAACAGAGTACACTGCGCCACATATCGAACACAGTCGGATTGGCCCTCCCCCGACTGTGGCGGTGCTGGACTGAGTCCGAAACCACCATGCTGAGTTCCCGACGGATGAGACCACACGTGTCCCGCACCGTCAGGAACTCGGCCGGTCGGTGGCGGAGCATCGAGAGGCAGGCCTCAGGACATTGCCTCAGGAAGGACGGTAGAAAGAGGGAAAATAGACCGTGGATATCCAAGGAAATAAGGGAGAGTATCAAACTGAAGGAAAAAGCATACAAAGTGGCAAAGATTAGTGGGAGTCAAGAGGACTGGGAACTCTTTAGGGGGCAACAGAAAGCTACTAAAACAATCCACAAAGAAGAATAAGATAGCTTATGAGAGAAAACTTGCTCAGAATATAAAAACAGACAGTAAAAGTTTCTACAAAAATATGAAACAAAACAGAGTGGCTAAGGTAAATATTGGTCCTTAAGAGGGTGAGAAGGGAGATTTAATAATGGAAGATGAGGAAATGGCTGAGGAACTTAACAGGTTTTTTGGTTCGGTCTTCATAGTGGAAGACACAAATAACATGCTAGTGACTGATGGAAATTAGGCTATGACAGGTGAGGACATTGAGATGATTGTTATCACTAAGGAGGGAGTGATTGGCAGCTAATGGGGCTAAAGGTAGACAAGCCTCCTGGCCCTGATGGAATGCATCCCAGAGTGCTGAAAGAGATGGCTAGGGAAATTGCAAATACACTGGTGATAATTTACCAAAATTCACTAGACTCTGGGGTGGTCCCGGCGGATTGGAAATGAGCAAATGTGACACCACTGTTTAAAAAAGGAGATAGGCAGAAAGCAGGTAATTATCAGCCAATTAACTTAACTTCGGTAGTAGGGAAGATGCTGGAATCTATCATCAAGGAAGAAATAGCGAGGCATCTGGATGGAAATTGTCCCATTGGGCAGACGCAGCATGTGTTCATAAAGGGCAGGTCATGCCTAACTAATTTAGTGGAATGTTTTGAGGACATTACCAGTGCGGTAGATAACGGGGAGCCAATGGATGTGGTATATCTGGATTTCCAGAAAGCCTTTGACAAGGTGCCACACAAAAGGTTACTGCATAAGATAAAGATGCATGGCATTAAGGGTAAAGTAGTAGCATGGATGGAGGATTGGTTAATGAATAGAAAGCAAAGAGTGGGGATTAATGGGTGTTTCTCTAGTTGGCAATCAGTAGCTAGTGGTGTCCCTCAGGGATCCGTGTTGGGCCCACAATTGTTCACAATTTATATAGATGATTTGGAGTTGGGGACCACGTGCAATGTGTCCAATTGCAGACGACACTAAGATGAGTAGTAAAGCGAAAAGTGCAGAGGATACCAGAAGTCTGCAGCAGGATTTGGATAGGTTAAGTGAATGGGCTAGGGTCTGGCAGATAGAATACAATGTTGACAAATTTGAGGTTATCCATTCTGGTAGGAATAACAGCAAAAGGGATTATTATTTAAATAATAAAATATTAAAGCATGCCGCTGTGCAGAGAGACCTGGGTGTGCTAGTGCATGAGTCACAGAAAGTTGGTTTACAGGTACAACAGGTGATTAAGAAGGCAAATGGAATTTTGTCCTTCATTGCTAGAGGGATGGAGTTTAAGACTAGGGAGGTTATGCTGCAATTGTACAAGGTGTTAGTGAGGCCACACCTGGAGTATTGTGTTCAGTTTTGGTCTCCTTACCTGAGAAAGGATGTACTGGCGCGGGAGGGTGTGCAGAGGCGATTCACTAGGTTAATCCCAGAGCTGAAGGGGTTGGATTACGAGGAGAGGTTGAGTAAACTGGGACTGTACTCTCTGGAGTTTAGAAGGATGAGGGGAAATCTTATAAAAACATGTAAAATTATGAAGGGAATAGATAGGATATTTGCGGGCAGGTTGTTTCCACTGGCGGGTGAAAGTAGAACTAGGGGGCATAGCCTCAAAATAAGGGGAAGTAGATTTAGGACTGAGTTTAGGAGGAACTTTTTCACCCAAAGGGTTGTGATTTATGGAATTCCTTGCCCAGTGAAGCAGTTGAGGCTCATTCATTAAATGTTTTTAAGGTAAAGATAGATAGTTTTTTGAGAATAAAGGGATTAAGGGTTATGGTGTTCAGGCTGGAAAGTGGAGCTGAGTCCACAAAAGATCAGCCATGATCTCATTGAATGGCGGAGCAGGCTCGAGGGGCCAGATGGCCTACTCCTACTCCTGGTTCTGATGTTCTTATGTTCTTAATACTTGAAGCCTTCAAATTAGCAAATACTGTTTATTGAGTAACGATTATAAATAACTGTGAGTTTGTTGAGTCTTCTGCAACTATAACTGAAGATGAGATAAATAAGATTAAGTATATATAATGTTTAACTACACCTGCTCACTAAGCTATATCTCTAACACTTTGTTCACTAGTCACTCCTGATACGAAGAGTTGGAACCCCCTCTGAGTGTAGCTTATATACATATATCTGGTGCTGCCATCTAGTGGTTATCTAGCACTTACTTACAGAAGTTAACCCCTTACATACTTGCAGATCACTACAAGGTTGACATTTAAAATGGCTCTGGTGACACACCCTTAACATATACTGTCCCACAGGTTGTAATCTTAATCTTCGCCTTTCAGCAGGCAAGAGGAATAGATTTGAAAAGCCGGTGCAGTTCTCCTTGAAATATGGAGATTGGATTCTGCTAACATCATCAGGGGCCCAACTGTAACTTTAAGCTAAGGCCTGCGGGTGGAGGTTGCTGTAGCTTCTCCACCAGGCCCACCTGCAGGAAAGAGGAGCGAGGGGCACAGGACACCAGGAAAGGTAAGCTCATTTTACGTTTGTTTCTGAGTGAGCCAAGAGGAACAGGAATGTTACTTCCAAATTCACATGGAAACCCTAGGCTTCTCTTAACCGTATTTTGCTGTCAATCCTTCTCCCCAAGACAACAATAGAATTACACATCACACACCACACTGGACTCACTCCCCACTCTTTCCCCATAGCCTTCCAAGTTTTTTCCTTTCCAGGTATAAATATCTTTTTGGAAATGCACTTACATGTGGATACACAGTGATGGGCTCCTGTGGCCCAAATTCCTGCTCCTGCTTGCACACACTAAGTAACGAGTGTTTCCACCAGGTTCAGAGGGAAGTAGACGATTCCCGGCTGGGTCACTGTCTGTGCGGAGTCTGCACGTTCTCCCCGTGTGTGCGTGGGTTTCCTCCGGGTGCTCCGGTTTCCTCCCACAGTCCAAAGATGTGCGGGTTAGGTGGGTTGGCCATGCTAAATTGCCCGTAGTGTCCTAAAAAGTAAGGTTAAGGGGGGGGTTCTTGGGTTACGGGTATAGGGTGGATACGTGGGTTTGAGTAGGGTGATCATGGCTCGGCACAACATCGAGGGCTGAAGGGCCTGTTCTGTGCTGTACTGTTCTATGTTCTATGTTCTAGACTAATAGAGCTGATGCAGCCTGAGATTAAAATCTCCTGGGCCGCTAACTGTGGGGAATCAGACAGTTTGAGCCCACCTGGGCCTTCACCCACCAGAGTATCACCAGAGGTTATAACCGACCCTTGTAATATGATTTTCGTCACCCGTACTGATTCTTTGTTTTTCTGATGTTGTGAAGTTTTCCGCCATATCAGGATCTAGCTCAGCTAAATGAAACCTGTTTTCGCTGGATACTCTTTAAACAATATTTGTGTGGCTAAGAATTCTGATGGACTTTAATGCTAGATACTTCCCTGTGTTCCACTTCATTGTGCTTTAAGTATTCCACGATTTAATAATTGACTAATCATGAAAATGAACATTAGATCCCATAAACCTGGACAATCTATAATGAGATGTAACGGTTGAATAGTGACTTTGCACAACAGCAATACATTCCAAATTACTGGAATATATCACATGTTGTCAAGAGAGCTCGATATCTCAGCAGGGAAAAGACTGAGTATTCTATCTGACCATGCCCACGCTATAAATCACGAGACAAATGTATTCAGCACTAACGCAAGTAAACAAAGCATATTAAATACAAACAGTGCATTTACAGGAATTGTGCGCTGATATTGGCCGCAATTCAAAAACCCTTGACATACAAATTTATGCATGGTGGGAATTGCGAGGGAGTCCCTCCCGAGTTCTGCTTTCGGGCCCGCCATTTTGAACGGGTGGCCTCCCACCCCCCCACCCCGAAATGCAATTCTGCCCCCCCCCCCCCACCACAGAAAGTCTGGGTCTGTGAAGTTTTTAAAGACATTTTTCTGGGGATAATAAAGGATTTTAGTATCAAAGGCCAGCTTTGGGTCACATGATCAACAGCCATTGCCCTCTCAGAATAGCCGAAAGTTAAAAAGGTATTGATATAGAACAGGGGATAGATGAAGGTCTTTCATATTTATTTTGTGACTAATTGGTCTCTTCCACTCTTTTTTTAACTTAATTTTTAAACTTTTAAACATTAAATTTGCGAATAATGTCCAGACGTTTGTTGACTTTAATGTTTTGATACCAGACAATAACTAATGTAATTCCCACAGATAACATTTGTCTTGGTATATCCATTCCAGTCAGAGGCCTCCACCCAGAGTGATTCAGTTACAGCTTTCCGTAAGCTTGAGGTAGTCTGTGTTGAATGAGCAAAGACCACCTGACACTTGGCAGACATCTTAGCCGCTTTTTGGGTGACTATATTAAAATATAAAAAGGTATTTTCAAAGGCTTCCACAAGACCACACTCTATTAGGGCAATTTCCTGCCCATGCCCACTATCAGCACGAATGGTGACGTGGGTGCAAAATCTCGCAAGAATCGGGAAATGAAATTCCCGTTAGCGAGTTCTCATTTCCCGATTTTCCACACCCCTCGCTGAAGACGCAACAAAGTTCATGCCCACCAAGGGCAAGAACCTCATTTTAATGCATTTACATATAATTAATGATTCCCCCTGCCACAAGATCCCCTCTCACTGAATAGTCAAATCTTGCTGACGTGACATTACGAGTGAGGCTTACGCCAAGTTTGGAAAAACAAGATTCAGTCCCGGTGATCCCCTGGGGGCGCAAAGTTAGATATATCCCCCGAGGGAGAGGGAAATGTCGGGCAGTAGGTTGCCAACTTGACAATGTCAACATGCATCAGGGGGAAGTGCCAGGGGCGGATCCTCTGCAGAGCCCATTGGGGGCAGGGTTAACATTCTGTTTGTCGGGGGGGGAGGGAGGCCCTGATGCTAATGCTTGTGGTGGTGGAGGGGGGGAGCCACAATTCTTATTGGGGGGTTGGGGATGGGTCTTTGTATCCTTGGGGGAAGATGGGGGTGGGTTTCATTCTGTGCTGATTGTGGCGCCCTTTAAACATAATTTCCCGATCTCTGTGCAGATGGCCTCACTGGCTCTATCAGGCTTCGCCCCATCACAGTGATGGTGTAAGCCACACCCATAGATTGTTAAAATTCAGAATGGCTCAAAAATCTGGATTTAAAGACTTGGTTGTGCAGCTAGAGAGCTACACGCTGCGTTTCAGTCAGGGCCTGACACACTGACAAGGTATTGGAAAATGAATAGGACGTGCCTTCACCAGGCATGACATCATTCCGTTATCACAATATTCAACTGTCTCATTAAGAGCTTCCATGCCACAGCACTTGTTTTGTGAGAACAGTGGTATGCTATCTTCTCACTGCTACCCTACCATGTTGAACATTCTCACTAACATTCACCATCATGGAGCAGCATGGTATCTCAGTGGTTAGCACTGTTGCTTCACAGCGCCAGGGTCCCAGGTTCGATTCCTGACTTGGGTCACTGGCTGTGTGGAGTTTGCACCTTCCCCCCTTTTCTGCGTGGGTTTCCTCCGGGTGCTCCGGTTTCCTCCCACAGTTCAAAGGTGAGCAGGCTAGGTGGATTGGCCACGCTAAATTGTCCTTAGTGTCCAAAAAAGGTTAAGTAAGGTTACTAGGTTACAGTGATAGGGTGGAGGTGTGGGCTTAGGTAAGATGCTCTTTCCAAGGGCCGGTGCAGACTCGATGGGCCCAATTGGATTGCATTGTAAATTCTATGATCCTATGATCAGATGCACCCAGCAGTCAAATCAACATAACGATGGCAGTTCACAATATTATGTCGAATTTGAGGACTTTCTGATCATTTTCCGACAGAAAAGATTTGGGAAAGAGCTATATTCAAATGTTCATCCCAGGGTTCATAAGATACAGGAAAAGAATTAGGACATTAGGCCCATCGAGTCTGCTCTGCCATTCGATCATGGCTGATCTCATCGTGGCCTTAACTCCACCATCCTGCCTATTTTCCATAACCCTTCAACTCATTACTAATTAAAAATCTGTCCAACTTATCCTTAAATTTACTCACTGTCCCAGCATCCACCACACTGGTGTCGTGAATTCAACAGATTCACAACCCTTTGAGAGAAGTAGTTCCCCCTCAATTCCTTTTTAAATTTGCTCCCCCTTATCCTAAGACTATGGCCTCTTGTTCTAGAATGCCCCACAAGAGGAAGCATCCGCACCACATCTACTTTATCCATACATTTTATCATTTGTACACTTTGAATTGATCTCCCCTCATTTTTCTAAACCCTAGAAGTATAGGCCTAAACTGTTCAATCTCTCCTCATATGACAAACTCCTCATCTCTGGAATCAAACTAGTGAACTTCCACTGAACTGCCTCCAATGCCACTACATCTTTCCTCAATAATGGGACCAAAACATGGCACAATACTCCAGGTGTGGCCTCACTAATGTCTTGTGCAACAACACATCTTTACCTTCCTTTAGCAGAAATGGAAAAGTATTTTTTAAAGCAAAACCATGTTTATTCTATGAACTCAAGTTAACCTTTTTAAAACATACAGTGAACATCTTAGCAACCATTAATTCCTTTAGCTCTAAATGCCAACATTCCATTCACTTTCTCTATTATCACCTGCACACAATCTATTGCATCATGGAACATTGCTCAGTAGAGGCAAACTCCTAAACATGAAGCTCACCTGGAGAGACCAGCACTGCTTACCCACGAGAATATCTGAGGTACGACTCTAACTCTGTAACAGATATGCAGGGGTGTACCAGATTCCCGGTGTTGCTGTGCTCCAGCCACCTTTTTACCAAGCAACATTAAAAATAAAAGCACTGCTCAGTGTCATGTGAGAGTACCTTTATGAAATGGATGTTTATAAATGGATGTGTATATAAATATAATAGTTTGTATATATATATATAAAAATCTGTAGTGAGAGTACATTTAAGAAATGGGTGTTTATTACTGCAGTGATGTCAGAGAGTGGGTGGAGCGGGGCTGTCTGTCAGCTTTTTACTTTCGTTTTAGGCTGTTTGCTGCAGAGTGTATTTTAATTTCATTTTCAGTGTTGGAGCTGAAGCCAGACCAAGCAGGTGTACTGCTGTTCTCTCTGCCATCAAAGGTCTATCGCTTGATCATTTGGTGAATTCAGAATTATAACTGTTTACAGCAGTGACTTTAACCTAATGTGCTTCTGATAAAGGTTTCGTTTTTAAGTTGTATGGCTGTTAGAAAGGAAAGCTTAAACGTTTACTTAGTGTTGTAGTCTTTGGGGGTTGTATTTGAATTAATGGTTGCTAAGATGTTCACTGTATGTTTTAAAAAGGTTAACTTGAGTTCATAGAATAAACATTGTTTTGCTTTAAAAATACTTTTCCATTTCTGCTGTACCACACCTGTAGAGTGGGCCGTGTGCTCCCCATACCGCAGTCTATTAAAAGTTGTGGGTCAGGTGAACTCCATGATACACTTTGGGGTTCTCTAAACCCTGGCCCAGAAGATCAGAAGGATTACCAAAGAAAATTGCCATCACTTATGAATCCTCTTCCTGTTGATTAACGTGTATCAGTGTCTCGATCAGGCAGGGATACGTGTTCTAGCCTGTTCTTCGCAGGTCTGATCTGAACTTGATCCAGCCAGCAAGTACCATTATTCTCACACAGTCCCCTTATTGATCTTTAGGGCTGGAGGTTTTCAGCTGCAGAGGCAGAACAAGTGTAAGGAAGTCCTTTATACAAGTCTATTCTAAAAGGCACTCATTTACGTCCATTTGTCTTTCAGGTTGAACTGAACTGTGCTAATGACATTATTAGGAAAGGAAAGGGAGTTCCAACAATGTTATCACACAGTGTGAAAATCCAAGTTTGTTCACATCTATTTTTTAATCCAATAGGGATTTAAAACCAAAACATCAGTTGCAGCTTGGAACACACAACAAACATGTTGCTAGGATCGAGCACCAAATGATATTGTAAACACACAGTGATTTCTGTAAATATTTGACTTACTTTCATGATATTGATGAATGTTGCACGTTAAACATTAGCTTAAAACATCACACAAGCCTCAACTGTTTTCCTTGCTGCTGAAACACATGAGCAGTTTTTATACCTCGGACTTCATACAGTCACTATTGCCTTGGAAACATGTGCATCGACCAATGATGTTTTTATAAAATTGTTACGGGCTCAGCAAAGATTGGATGAGGAGAAATGAGGATTTAATAGGTTCCAGTGGCACACAGGGTTGGCAAAGGGCAGGATGTACAGTACGACGGCGACAAGACTGGAGCAGAAATGCCTGGTATGGCTGCTGGATATTTAAACGTCACGCTGGGCATCAAACCTACAATTCTTTTTACTTCGACAGTGGTCTACGTTTTTTGGGCGATACTCAAATTCCACTGTGTTGATCAGTGAGAATGGAACATTTGCTGCAATACAAACTGCAGTTTTTTTTCGCTATTGGCTCACTGATAGAAAAAAGCAAGCGAATTACCCAGAGTTTCCAAATTGTGACTTTCATTGCTTTTTAACATGTTAAAATGGGTTTTACCCATAGCGAGATACTTCCCTGAGAATTTCGTGGATAAGTTTATTTACACGTCGAATACAATAGTGATAGCATGAAACTCAATGCAAAGCAGGATTAACCAGCTGGGAAATATGGAAATTAGAGTGCAATCTTTTAAATGAAGCAGTCTGTCTGATGAATCCAGCATATCATCATAGAATGATTTGGATTTGTTTATTGTCACATATACCGAGGTACAGTGAAAAGTATTGTTCTGCGTACAGTCCAGAAAGATCATTCCATACATGGAAAAGCATATGACGTACATAAATACACAATGTAAATACATAGGCACAGGCATCGGGTGAAGCATACAAGTGCAGGACTACTCAGTAGAAAAGATGTGCAAAGAGATCAGATCAGTCCATGATACGGCACAGAATGATACGTCACATAATGATACAGCGCAGAAAGCCATTTGGCCTATCATGCCATTGCTGGCTTTTGAAAGAGCTGTTCACTTATTACTACTCCCTTCCTCTTTCCTCTGGCCCCAAAAATGTTTTCCTTTGCAGGTAGTTGCACCATTTCCTTCTGAATGTTATTATTGAGATACCCTCAATTACGACACAGGAGAGAAGATAGGTAATTCAAAGGCTTTAATCATCTGAGAACTGAACAGCAGCCGAGAAGTGTGCTCATTACATGCTGCCGAGTGAGCCTCATCTTATATACTGTTTCCTGGGGGTGGAGCCAGAGGCGGAGTCCCCCAGGGTTCCAAGCCCAGTCTTAAAGGGCCAATGCATTAAAGGTAAGGTAGTGTTACAGCAGCTACTGAAAACATTCATCACAATTATTGAATCTGCTTCCACCACCATTTGAGATAGAAGATTGCAGTTAATAATAATTCACTGCACAACCTTGTTGATCCTCTTGTAGTCTCTGGTTCTCTTGTCAATTGTCTTAATTGTCTCTGTGTCCTCTGATTACTGACTCTTCTACTGCTGAAAAATAATTCTCCCAATTAGTTTGGACACCTCTTCAAAATCTCCCATTAATCTTCTCTGTTCTCAGGATATCAACCAGTTTCTCTTGTCTGTCCACATGACTGAACTTGTTCATCCCTGATACCATTCAAGTATATTTATTTTGCAGTCTCTGTAATATTCTTGATACTCTTCCTATAGCGTACTTGCCACCAATGGCCACAGTACTCCACAGCTGGGGCCTAACTAGTATTTTATAAAGGTTTAGTGTAATAATTAGAATGGTTCTCCTCTTGGTTGGGTGTTACAGATATTTGAAGTCCAAAAAGGCACCCCTGGCATGCGCCTACACTTTTGGAATGTGTTGCACCAAATGCCACATTAGTGAGAGCGAGTGCAGGATGAATGGTCACCAGAAATAGCAAAGTAAACAGATAAAGGGATTATCAGTTATAAGTAACGGCGGCACAGTGGTTAGCACTGCTGCTTCACTGTGCCAAGGATCCAAGTTCGATTCTGGCCTTGGGTGACTGTGTGGAGTTTGCACGTTCTCCCCGTGTCTGCGTGGGTTTCCTCCGGGTGCTCCGGTTTCTTTCCACAGTCCAAAGATGTGCAGGTTAGGTGGATTGGCCTTAATACATTGCCCCTTAGTGTCCAAAAATGTGCCGGTTAGGTGGGGTTACGGGGATAGGGAGAGGGAGTGGGTCTAGGTATGGTGCTCGAGAACAAGTGCGGACTCGATGGGCCAAATGGCTTCTTTCTGCACTGTAGGGACTTTATGCATTCAATGCTAGTGGTGTCATTTTTCAGCTTAACACTCCAATTTACCCTGTGGTTCAGGGTGCCATTGTCTGCACACACACCCCTTTGTGGCCCACATTGTCAGCAATGCCCTAAAACACAATTGAAAGGGATTCCACTCCATCTATCGCCAATTGGTGGTGACCATACGTAAGGATATTGGACATGTCCGGTATCTTGATAGTAGTCATGACGTCTTCATTCTGTGGCAATCACTGTGCCAATTGCACCATGACAAACCAAGGGTGGCTACTAGGTAACAAGGACTATTCACTGACAATGTGTATTTGTCAGACAACCCATTCACACATGCTCACTCTGCATGCTGAAACAATACATCTGTTCCTGTAGCACTCTGGAGAAACTCAGCAGAGCAGTTTCGTGGTGACCTGTTGCTTGTTGCACAAATTCATGATCACGAGGGGACAGTCCTCCCCATCAGCAGTACCTGAGCAGCTGAGGAGCAGGAGCATGAGGAGAAAAAAGAGAAGGGGCATGCTGGACAGATCCTGTCTGACTGTGGTGTGTGTGAAGAACTGGTCTGAGTGTGATAGCAGTAACAGCAACTCAACTCCCATTCACCAACAGCCCCACACCTGATACCTTCCCTCCATCACTGACAAACACAACATCCAGTTGACCACAATGCAAACATAAAAGGCAAAACAAAATAAATATTCCAAACCCAATTCATAAATATATCATTCTACATTGCATACAAAAGTCTACAAGTCAGCCTTGTACGTCCCCTTAGTGCTTCTCCTCTGTCGGCCTTTATCAATCTTAGTTCTTCTGTCCAGTGTTACCCATTGGCTGCAGCATGGCTTATGGCAAGCTGTAGAATTTTAATGGGGAAAATTGCAGATGGCCTTGCAGAACGAACTTGATTGGATCTGGCTCCAGAAGGCCTGGCCTCTGACTGCACCATCTGCATAAGGACAACAGAAGTCTCAGCTGGCTGTCAAAGCAAGGGAGCTGATGGATTGGCAGTCAGGGAGGATGAATCCTGGCATCATGAGCGAGCACAGCAACTTTTCACTCCGTGCACTCAGAGGAAACCTTAGGAATCCAAGAATTGTGTCGGGCATCTGATTGTTGAACCGCTGTGAGATTCTGTTAGCTACTTTAAGCACAGGTATTTATAGCTTCGAGGCCAACAATCTAAGCCTTCAATCTGAGGGTCCACTGTGGCTCGCAAACTTTTGTTAGAAGCTGCTTTTGCTGCAATGGAAGCTGAGACATTGACAATCAGATGCTGCATGATGGTTGGGTCCATAAGTGCACTCATCAAATTGTCCAGCACTTCCACACTTCAGAGGATCGGCTCGAGGCTCTGCCCAAAGACCTGTGCCAAGTTGGTACCAGACTCCCCCATTCTCTGTAACATTGAGTGTAGGCTTTCTGCCAGGCTGGCCATTGCACCAATCATTTGCTTGTATATACTGATTAACAACCATCTTCATGCTGTTCCACCAAACTGCTCGTCGGTGCCCTCTGCGACGGAACCCACGTGTGACCTTGCCCTCTGGCGAGCTGCCACTTATGTTACAGTTGCTCTCTGGCCTGGATGTAAGACACTCATCCCCTGTGTCTCTTCACCTGCAGATTCCTCCTCTGTGTTGTCCATTAAGTTACATGCATTATCCGTACTGGATCTGAGTGACTAAGAACAGGAATTTGAATGATAGTGCTGTTTCTTCACCATCTCAGTCTTTGGGCTGTCTGAATAATGGCCAGCACCATCTCCCCTTTGGGGCTCAGGGTATGTAGGCACCCCCATCCCCATTCAATCTCATCCGGCTGCCTTTGGCACAATCTCAGACTAAAGGGACATTCCTTTAATACAGAGTTGAGGAGGAATTTCTGCAGCCAGAGGGTGGTGAATCTGTGGAACTCTCTGCTGCAGAAGGCTGGGGCGGCCAAATCACTGAGTGTCTTTAAGACAGAGATAGATATGTTTTTGATTAATAAGGGGATCAGGGGTTAAGGGGAGAAGGCAGGAGAATGGGGATGAGAAAAATATCAGCCACGATTGAATGGCGGGGCAGACTCAATGGGCCGAGTGGCCTATTCTGCTCCTATGCCTTATGGTCTTATAGCTGTGCCATGCAGGAAATTAGGAACTGTTAATGAATTAATGACATAGAACATAGAACATAGAACAGTACAGCACAGAACAGGCCCTTCGGCCCTCGATGTTGTGCCGAGCAATGATTACCCTACTTAAACCCACGTAACCCGTATACCCGTAACCCAACAATCCCCCCATTAACCTTACACTACGGGCAATTTAGCATGGCCAACCCACCTAACCCGCACATCTTTGGACATGCAATGTTTTTGGTGATGTGTCATGTTTGAGTAGCTGATAGTATGTGTAACATGTGAAATGTGGGTGTGAGGCTTGCAGTGTTAAATATTTTACAGTGTGGTGTAGTATATGAATGTCCTTAAAGACAGAGGTTGTTGGTTGCTGACTGATAGGTGTTTGGTCAACAATGTTTTACGTAAGATCTGTTTTTCAGTCACTAATCAGCCACACTCTTCATTTCATTACTCTTCTACTGTTTATGTTTTTATGATTTGCATTCCCTTTTCTGTTACACACTAGTCTATTCTCACACACTGGGCACGATTCTCCGGCCTTGGTACACTCACGCTCAAGCGTGACAAGGCTGTTGAATAGCAAGAGAGTCCAAATATCGAGATCTGCGCTGGGTGGCAAACAGTTTGTGATGCAACCGGCTTGCTCCCGCAGGCAAAATCGGATGGTGAGAATCCAATTATCACCACTTAAGCCCCATTTCCAATTAACAAGAGTGACCCCATTTCCAAAGATGGCCGCCCGGCATTCGGTGGCCTCCCCAGCAAGTGCTCACGCTGGCGCCGATTAGTACTGCTTTTGAAAAACATGAACCTGGCTGAAGGGCTTCTGTGGGGAGCTGAGGAGGTGAGTAGCCATCTTTGTTCACAGGGAAAGAGCCTCGGGGTGCTGGGCTTGCCACCCCAGGGCTCGGCAGGGGGTGGGGGACCTTCCGCAGGGGTGGGCCGCCATGGGAGGGTGGGGAGAGAGGTGCTGAGGGGACAACCAGGGGAGCAATGGCTCGCGGCACCACCGTGGCAACCCCTGGATCCCAACCCCATTCCGAGGGCAACCCTTGTCCCTGCCCGTCTGCCCCACTGATCACCCATAACCCCCAATGATTGCTGAGGACTCTGGCTGCACGGCTGAAGGCTATTACTAATAGGGAATTGGCAATTGTGGTTAAGTGAGCACTTGACACATGCCAAGTGGATTCCCGTGCGTGGGTGGACCATGTAGCTTTTGGGAGTCATTGCATTCCAATCGCACCTTGATGCCTGGACACTCTGCTTGAACACAGTGGGAGGCAACACCACACACGCAGCAGACAACATCTGAAACACCCAGGGGATGAGACACAGCTCTGAGGACATGCCCACGGCTGGAGGCTGGGTGAGCACCAAGGGGGTCTTTGGCAACCAGCCCTCCCCATCACCTACAACCCCCCCCACCCCCACCCCCCTCCCCACTATCCCGGTGCCCTCAGTGATCCTTATTTGGGACTTAGCACTCCTAACTCTACCAATACGTCTTGGTGCTTCCCCAGGATGCACATCTGAGGTGGAGGCAGCCAGCTGCTTACTTCATACCATGGCCCTCAATCCCCCTGGCAGGCGACCTCTGGGCGCTCTGGTGCCGGAGGGCCCCAGCACACTTGTCGGCGGTACATGCGCAGCTGTGCCATCCTATCCTGCGTGCTGCCTGCGCGACGTGGCCTCGTTAGAGGGGTGAAAGTCAGGGGAGCCACTCCATGGACCAGGTCTGGGTTGGCATTCTCTCCTCCCGGCCACTGCCCATAGGGCCCTGGGGTTCACCTTGGGATGGAGGGGTAGCTGGTTCAAGCCCCGATTGCCCCTTCATCATCTGGCTCTGCCAGCCCTGGCGGTTGTCCATGGTCCAAACCATGGTATTGACGTCCTCGGCAGTGATTGGGACATGCTCTGCAGAGCCTCGGAAATGCCCACCTGAGACTGGGACAAGCTCTGCAGCGCCTCGGCCATGCCTCATCAAGATCAGCCTGGTACTGGGTGACATCCCCATGTGAGGCGGTCATTCTGCCGAGGCCCTCAGCCAAGGCCGTCACTGACTGCATGATGCCTTGGACACCTTCACTCATGGTGCTGACATTGTGCACCAGGCTGTGCACTGCAGGCGCTACCCTAGCAGTGTTGGTCTTGGTGCCACTCATTGCCGGTGCCATCTCCTGTGCCCGTAGCCTCTGGAACTCCTCCAAGTGGCTGTGCTGGACTGATGCTGACATCTCCGTCTGAACATCCTGACCACTCCTTATCATCTTCATCAGCTCCAGGTAACCCTGTTCCAGGGGGTCAGCATCATGCTGGGACCCAGCTAGGGGTTCCTGCCTTCACCTGACGTACATTAGCAACAGTATGGTGCTCACCAGATTGTGCCCCAGAAGCCTGTCCACTAACATGCCCACCGGGATGTGTATATCTGTGCTGGTGGGGGTTGGAGATGACAGCTGTGTCACGAGCA
Source organism: Scyliorhinus canicula (assembly GCF_902713615.1). Lineage (NCBI taxonomy): Eukaryota > Metazoa > Chordata > Chondrichthyes > Carcharhiniformes > Scyliorhinidae > Scyliorhinus > Scyliorhinus canicula. The sequence continues at coordinate 50,152,851 of NC_052149.1, read as the reverse complement.
TGGTTGCAATCTCGGAGCTCTCCTCCGAGGTGTTCTCCTTGGAGTCAGAAGAGGGGGCCACTCGGGATGGGCCGGCATTGTAGGCTGGAGGACCTGCGGGAAAATGGACATGTGGTCAGTGGGAGGGATGGGCCAGTCAGTAAGGCAACAACTCATGTTTGACAGGTCCCCCGGGTGGACTCAGGCGGATCCTCAACTTGGCGGCGTCTGACAGCCGCTGCGTGGGTGACCGATGTGTCCTCGGCCACCCCAGTCACCTCCAGAGCATGCTCCACAAAGGAGGTGAGGCAATGTTGGCCCCCTCCTGCTGATTGTGTGAGAGCTTTTCCTGAGGAGATACAGAGAGAGCATCGTTAGCCACACACATGGTTCGGTGGTGAGAGGGTGTGTGAAGGCCGGTTTGGAGGGGACGAGGAGGGAGAGCTGGGGGTCATTTGTAGAGGGGGGGGGGTGATGCTTCCTTGGTGGGTGGCATTGATGTCTACTCACTTGTGTGCCCGGTATAGGTCATTGACCTTCTTCCTGCACTGCTGCCTCAACCTCTTGGTCATATTGCTGGAACTAACGGCTGCCACCACCTCATTTCAGGCAACACTGCTGCCTTGTGGCTCACCCTCCCTGACCCTCGGGGGGACGGGACATCTCTCCTGGCCTCCACTGTGTCGGGGGGGGGGGGGGGGGCATTGTCGCGGCGAATCGGCTGGCGAGGCACTATTCACGGTGAGAAGCCCGTGAGGCCTCGTTAAGTGGACCAATTTATGTTGAGTTGCTTTCCTGGTTTTGCTGGGCCGAGAGCCTGGAAACTCGGGGCAATTCCCGTTCGCTACAACACATCGAAATTCTTCTGGAGAATCTTGCCCACTATTTTTGTTGCCCCTCTTATTTCCTTTTTTCAGTCGTCCCTTGTATTTTCTGTATTCAGCATTTTTTTCCTCCTATTGAAGGCCTCCCGTTTCTTATTTACTGGCTTATTTACCTGCCAGTCTTTCATTTCAATTAACCCGGACTGGGTCCCATTACAGCTCACTGAAATTGCCATTGTCCGGTTGAATATTTTTGTGTTTGATTTTTTTCCTGTTGTGGAAGTGTGGGCCCTTTAACGGGCCTCTCAAACTGCATTACACCTTGGTATGGCAACTGCTCGGCAAGAAACTGCAGAGTGTGGCCAACTCAGCCCAACGCATCACACAAGCTTGTCATCCTCCTATTGAGTCTGTAGTCGCCTCCCACTGCTTCAGGAAGGCAGGCAGCTTTGTCAGAGGCCCCTCACGCCCAGACTTTGCCCTCTTCCAGACCCTTCCATCAGGCAGAAGATACAGAAGTCTAAAGATCCGCACATCCAGACATAGGAACAGCTTCTTCCCTACAGCTACTAGACTCCTCAACGACTCTCCCTTGGACAGATCTGTTCCCTGTAAGAACACTATTCACGACGCTCTAGTAAACCAGAGATTAATATCTTTAAGATCCTGCCTTTTACCTTCATCCCATAACTCCTGAAACACTAACTGCAGGACTGAACCCTGTTCCTAATTTGTTTCGAATATGAACCAAGACTTCTGGCCGTTCTACTTCCACAAAAAATGTCCTTCCCTTTACCCTGAAACCAGAGTGATGACACACCATGCAAGATTCACATTGACAGTTGCTGAAATGTCCATCTGTCCTCTGACTATTCCAGCTCCTTTGACCACTGCATTTCTAGGTTTTGCTGTGCTCTCCTCTGCTGTCATTTGCTCATGGCACTGTGGATGTGGACTCGACTATATTCTTGTGAGGAGCCACCACCCTCAGCATCGATAACAGGTTTAAAAGTGCCACATTCCTGGAGAATTATTACACTGCCTGTCGTTTAGTAACCTGCCAGATGCTCACCCACTTCTAAACCCCCGGAAAATATATATCCGTGGGGTGACACCACGCCGGCGGTTCTGCGCATGCGCCAACTCGCGCCGGCCCTTCGCCGCCGGTTGGCGCAGCGCCAACCCCTCCGGCACCTGCCTAGCCCCCGGAAGTGCGGAGGATTCGACACTGGAGTGGTTCGCTCTGATCGTGGCGCTGGCGTAGGGCCATCCGGCCAGTTGCGGGAGAATCCTGCCCACAGTTCTCAAACTGTCTTCAATTAGCATGGCATGGAGTAATATTTGCTTTGTAGAACATATTTGGTTCCTGTTAAAACCCCTTCAGACTCTGGCTGAATATCCTCAAAATCCGGTCCACCTGGCGTGTTTCAATAGGGAGTCCTTCCTTGTCCCCAGACAAGATTGTTCTGCTCTACATATTATTATTCTTTTAACACTATCCTACTGTGAGAGAATTTTGGACTCAATTTGAGGAAGATAGCTCCTCTCTCTCTCTCCCAAAGCTTCTCCACAACTTAACTGCCTCTCTGAATTACTGGGCTCCACCTCATCTCCCCAAGCTGAAAAACAAATGATCTCTGCAGGTTGCAAAAGCACATTCCCCCGGGGCTTCCCTAGTAAGTTTCCTCTGGTCATTTCACCTGCTGTTTCCCAGAAGCAAAACAAAATCTTTTTAAAAACGTGATCACTTCAGTCCATAGATCGATACAATTCCTAGACTGCAGAAGGAGGTCATTCGGCCCATCGAGTCTGCACCAACCCTCTGAAAGAGCACCCTACCGAGGCCCACTCCCCCGCCCCATCCTCATAACCCAGTAATCCCACTTAACCTGCACACCCCTGGACACTCGGGGGCAATCTAACATGGCCAATTCACCTAACCTGCTCACCTTTGGATTGCCAAGGGATTGTCCTTTGTTTCGGCTGTTCGTCCCGTGTCCCACCTTTTCCACCATTATTACTGGGACAGGGGGCAGCACGGTGGCACAGTGGGTTAGCCCTGATGCCTCACGGCGCCGAGGTCCCAGGTTCGATCTCGACCCCGGGCCACTGTCCATGTGGAGTTTGCACATTCTCCCCGTGTTTGCGTGGGTTTCACCCCCACAACCCAAAGATGTGCAGGGTAGGTGGATTGGCCACGCTAAATTGCCCCTTAATTGAAAAAATATGAATTGGGTATTCTAAATTTATAAGTTAAAAAAAATTATTACTGGGACAGTCTGTGGGAGACTGAGACTCATGATTTAAGCAGGACTAGAAATCTGTGAGTCAGCCAGCCAAGAGGTAATGTTGTGAATTCACAAGATTGTAAGTTTTGTTTGCTGCATCTCCTCTGGCCCCTGCTTCCCCTTGCTATGGTCACCCACTCTCACACTCAGCAGCACTCCTACCTACTCATATAGTCGCCAGCTCCCCCCCAGACATACACACACACTCTCCCACAGTCAAAGTGACCCTTATTATATCTCATAAGGGTTGGTTTATATTTCTGCCTTCAACAGGCCCTGTGCTGGGCGCAGCAGGTAAGTAACCTCCAGAGCTTAGTTCACTCATTCCCACTGTCAGTGAACCTGACTGGATGGCTCATGAATGTTTTTGTGGTCGAGTATCTCAGAGCAGAGATTCGGTTACAACAGGCAAAGAAACCAGGTACCGGGGCCTAACACAGAGACAAAGAAAGTGAAACCAAAATTTCATGAGGGGTAATGTCAGTGGCCCATGGGCAAGGGGCCAGGAGCAGTTAAAAACAGTGGGAAGCAGATCCAAATCTGCTCAGGCAGAAATGGAAAACTTGCTGGCTGTAAAACGTCATTGCCTGCAGCAACAATCATTACTGAAATCCTACTGAGACTCAGAAGTGCTTCATTTCTACTCATCTCAATTGATCCTGGCCACAGCTGCACCTAACAACTCGCAGTCTAGTTATACCCCATGGCCATTGTGAATATAGAAGCAGGAAACTCGTAGCTGCAGCCTCTCTGGCCCTTATTATATTTGTACAACTGAGGTATTTAATCAAGTCTCACCAGCTGGTGCAAAGAAATTTGGGGGTTGGAATGAGGGGTTCGGGGGGGGGGGGGGGGGGACGGGGGGATTAATTCTGGAGTATAAAACTGGTGTAAACATCTCTGCTACCAAAACAAATTGGGGGGAAGATGGGACAATCTTACCCCTACTGGCCTAGTTTCCACCAGCTGCAATTTTGATTGAAGCCACCGAGCTGAATCTGCAAAGCCATTATTGGCATTGGAAGATCAGAATCCAATTACGTCATCGATCCCTGACTACTCTGTTAATGACAGGTCATGGTGTCACCTTCTTGCCAGGCAAAGTTGAGCAAGAGGAGGAGTGAAGTCCAGGAAAGGTCATTTAAAGAGATGCTTTTAGCTCGTGGAATATTTCTCTAGGCCGCACAAGGAATGTTTAGGCCTCCCCGACCCTGGAATCACCCCTTTCGCCCAGATGAGGTAGGATCTCCCAGAACCCACTTCCCCACACCTAAACACATGCTGACAAACCATGTGACTTTACATTGGATACTAGCTGCTTCCCCCCAGAGACTGGGGGGAAGTGAAGCAGAATTATATTAATCAGCCTGCGGAGTTAAAATTGCATTGGGTGAGTTTCTCACACGCCCTAATAACCCGCCCAAGTTTAAATCAGCGTATGTAGGTGTTTGCCGTAGAAACTGGTTCCACCTTTCATGTGCTGAACATGTTGGACAATGTAGGACAAGGAGGTCCTTTATTATGATTCCCAATCCTTTTACAAGAGAGTTATCCTGGTGTCCTGGTGAATGTGTATCCCCCAATCAACATCACTAAATGTAGATTATGTGATCATGATCATGGGTGGGATTCTCCACTCTGAGGGTAACCCCCCCAAAAAGTTATCGCCTTAGCCCACCGCGAGGTCCACCACACCAGGACCACGCTAATAGAGGCCATTCGAGGGCAACAGCCCTCCACAATGCACTGCCTGCCCACCTCCCCCTCTACAGAATCCCCCCCCCGCCCCCCACACATCCCTCCCCGGGACCCTTGCAATAGGGAGACACCCCAGGGACCTCTGTAATAGGGGAAACCCCACAGTACCCCCTGGAAAAATGGACCCCCCAACAAGGCCACCCCCCACCCCAACACACACACACACGCATACAGATCTGCCCCACATAGAAACCCTGTCTGGAAGCTAGAGAGCAGTCTAGGTGACAGCAGTGAGAAGAATAAAGCTGTAACACTTATTTTGCAGCTCTACGGGCACGATTCTCCGACCCCCATGCCGGGTGGGAGAATCACGGAGTGCCGGGCAATTCCCTCTGCACTCTGTCCTGGCACCCGCACGCGATTCTCCCAGCCCCCCAAAATGGCGTGCCGATTTTTCCGACAGGCCGCTCGGAGAATCGCCACTCGCCGTTTCTAACGGTCGAGCGCGATTCTCCAGCCCGGATGGGCCGAGCGGCCTGCCCAATCCGACGGGTTCACGCCGGCGCCAACCACACCTAGTCGCTGCCGGCGTGAACAGCGCGCGAACGCTGCGTGTGCGGCCTGTGGGGGGGGAGGGAGGATCGAGCACCAGGGGGGTGCTCAGTAGTGGTCTGGCCCACGATCGGTGCCTACCGATCGGCGGGCCGGCGTCTCTAAAAGACGCACTCTTTTCCCTCCGCCGCCCCGCAAGATCACTCCACATGCCCGCGGGGAGGACGGCAACCGCGCATGCGCAGGTGACGTCATTTAAGCGCCGCCGGCCGTGTCATTTATGCGGCGCCGCTTTGATGCGGCGCCAAGGCCCGGCGCGCGAAATTGACGCGGCGCCGCTCCTAGCCCCCTGGGGGTGGGAGAATAGGGGGCGAGGAGCGGCCTCCGACGCCGGAGTGAAACACTCCGGTTTTCACTCCGGCGTCGGCACTTTGTCTCCCGTTGGGAGACTTTCGCCCCACGTGTCGATTCCTGAAGGAGAACAGCTTTAATCTGCGTCTGGTTCCCACAGATCTATTAGCTACAAGTCATTTCTATCTTTCTAGTAGTGGTCTGTGATTAAAAATTTCGACAAACCATCTGCAGGTTTGATTTATTCATCTCCCTTCATGGTTTTGTGGCCTAAGTGATGAAACTTCAATGTTTACAAACATTGATCACATCAAAGAGAGGTAAGTGCAGTGCAATCAATTGCTTGGATGATTGGAATGCACTTGGTGCTTGGAATACACTTACCTTCAAAGTAAGGATTACAGCTATAATCCTACTCTCTGCCCTGTCTAGACAGCTCTCTAGCTTCTAGATAGGGATCTCTTTTCTGGGGGGGGGGGGTGCTGTTTGTGGGAGGAGTCCTTGGGGGGGTCCCCTTTCGGCAGGGCATCCCTCTATTACAGGTGTCCCCAGGGCGTCTCCCTATTACAGGGGCTCCTGTGGGGGAGTCTGCCTATTACATGGGTCCCTGTGGGGGGGTCTCCCTGTTACGGTAGTGCCTGTTGTGGTCTCACTATTGCAGAGGCCCCTGGGGTGTTCTCCCCATTGCACTTGTCCCTGCGGGGCAGTCTCCATCTTATAGGGGTTTCTGGGGGCGGCCTATTTATTACAGGGGCCCCTAGGGGTTGGGTTGGGTCACCCCTGTACTTGGAGGTAGGGCAACCTTGCAGTTGGGGTTGGGGGCTGCTGTGCAGTGTGGGATGAGAGGGGGAGGGAGGGTTCAGGGCTGATTTGTGGTGCGGGGTGAGGTTGTGGCCAGCCGTGGGACTTCGCTGTTGGGTTATCTGCTCAAAACGGCGGACCGATGTCGGGATTCCCTCGGGAATCCCTCGTATTCAACAGCATGCATAAATTTGCTTGCCAAGGAATATGGAATTGCTTGCTGGGTTGCGTTTCCAGGGGAATCATAAACTGATTGCAATTCACCTCCAGAGGGAGAACATTGGCCGGAAATCTCCGGCTGTTGGGATTCTCTAGTCCCACCGGCAGCGCACGCCGTCTGTAGGTTTCCCGGCATCGTGGGATGGCTTCAATGGGAAATCCCATCAACAAGCCACTGAACGGCGCTCCACTGAGAAACCCACAGCTGAAGGGTCAGATAGTCCAGGCCTTAGTCCCCCAAATGGAGAATCCAGCCCACATTGTTTTCCCTGAGAGTCTGCTGTGTGAAAATTAGTTGCTGTGTTTCCCATATTAAGACAGTGAATAAACTTTTAAAAATATCTCATTTGCCGTAAACTGCTTTGAACCAGATTCTGGCGCTGTATGAACTGAAGTCTTTCCTTATTTTCGAATGATGTCTGAGAATATTTTCAATTTTTTCCCTCCCATTTCCTTGCTCTTTAGCCTTTTGTGAATCTATATTTTGATTGCTAGCGAGCTGTTCAAACACCTAAAGACAGGGAACAAAATCAGCCAGGGTTCCTAGTCTTCACGTATGTTTGCGTAATGACATGGAGTTAAATGTCGCTGCAGCGTGAGTTACATGTGAACATTCATTTTTTTCAGAGAGTTGAAATTGCAACTGTTTGTGATTGAATCTATTACATAACTTCTCTACTAAAGGGACACAAGATAGAAGACACTAGACAAAGGTTGCAGTACCAATCAGGTTACCATTGTATGTTCTCCACATGTCTGCGTGGGTTTCCTCCGGGTGCACTGGTTTCCTAGCACAGTCCAAAGATGTGTAGGTTAGGTGGATTGGCCATGCTAAGTTGTCCATTAGTGCCGGTTAGGTGTTGTTACGGGGATAGGGTGGGGAATGGGCCTAGGTAGGGTGCTTTTTCGGAGGGTCGGTGCAGACTTGATGGGGCGAATGGCACCCTGCTGCATTTTAGGGATTCTATTGTATTCTATTGTATTGTCGACCGCACATCATTACGTGTCTTCTACCATCAGTTGCTGATACGCCAAATCTCTTGTTTGTATTTGACTAGGAGCTAATGAAGTGCCAGAAGGCTTTTTTTAAAACACTGCATTAATTTGGAAATATCTATTGGAAAACAGGTCAATTTGATGTGCTATGGCAGGAGCGAATCTCTTCTAATATGCTAAACTAAATCATTGCGTGGTGAGAGGAGCGATAGATTTGTTTCACTCACAGAAAATGTTTGGATTAAGTTGCTCACAATGGCGACACAGAGTTGCATTTAAAATTCCAAGCACACATTACAGACTGTGTTGTTAGATTGTCATTCAGTGACGTTGTGCTATTTAAAAATTTATTATTAGTTGCTAAGGCATGTAATCCTGGGTGTTTCATCATTGTTAACCAAATGTAAACACTTGACGGATGGGATTCTCCGACCCCTCGCTGGGTCAGAGAATCGCCGGGGAGCGGCGTGAATCCCGCCAAGCCGCTCCGACGCCGGCTGCCGACTTCTCCGGAGCCGGTTTTCGGGCGGGGATCGCGCCGTGCCAGTTGGGGGCCGTTGGCAGTGGCCCCCACGGCAATCCTCTGGGTCCCGATGGGCCGAGCGGCCAGCCGTTCCTGGCCAGCCCCGCCGGCGTGAAATGGACATGGTCCATCCGGGCGTGACCTGGCTTGTCAGCCGTCTAGCAGGGTCATCGGGAGTGGGGGGGTGGGGGGATCTGGCCTCGGGTGACCCTAAGGTGGTCTGGCCTGTGTTTGGGGCCAACCGATCTGTGGGCGAGCCTGTGCCGTGGGGGCACTCTTTCCCTCCAGCGCAGGCCTAGCCCCCGGAGGATTCCGCAACTTCTGGGCTGCCCGACGTCGGAGTAGTTCACGCCGCTTGGTGCCGGTACGGGCCGCCCTGCCAATTCCGGGAGAATCCTGGCCAAGATTGTTTGTTGCGAAACTTTAGTTATATGCGGCGGGATTCTCCATCCCGTTGGGTCGGATGATCGCTGGCAGGTGGCGTGAATCCCGTCCCGCCACTTCGACGCCGGCTGCCCAATTCTCCAGCGCCGTTTTTCGGGTGGGGCGGGGATCGCGCCGCGTCGGTCGGGGCCGTTGATAGCGGCCTCCCCGGCAATTCTCCGGGCCCCGATAGGCCAAGCGGCTGGCTGTTTTCGGCCAGTCCCGCTGGCGTGAAATGGACATGATCCATCCCGGCGGGATCTGGCTTGTCAGCCATCTAGCGGGGTCCTCGGGGTCTAGCGAGGGGGGATCTGGCCCTGGGGGGGGGCCCACGGTGGCTTGGCCCGTGATTGGGGCCCACCGATCTGTGGGTGAGCCTGTACCGTGGGGGCACTCTTTCCCTCCGCGCCAGTCTCTGTAAGCCTCTTCCATGGCTGGCACGGAGAAGAAACCCCCTGCGCATGCGCAGGAAACACGTTGGCGGTTCTGCGCATGCGCCAACTCCCGCCTGCCAGTGGTGGCCCTTCTGTGCCGGGTGGCGCAGCGCCAACCCCTCCAGCGTGGGCCTACCCCCGGAAGTGCGGAGGCTTCCGCAATGTTCTGGCGGCCCAACACCGGAGTGATTCATGCCGCTCCTGATGCCGTTACGGGCTGCCCGCCAATTGCGGGAGGATCCCGCCCATGCATTTCCGATCATATCAAAAGTTTAGTATAATTTAAAAAGGGTATGAAATTTTATCTGATTGCACAGCCTGCCATATCATGACCCATTCCTGTCCAATCAGAACTTGTTGTACAACGGGGTGTGCAGTCCCCAAATAAGCTGGTCTAACAGCTTTTCACTCAATACTTGGAATTGACTTTTGCTGGTCACACTTCTCAATCCTTTGGAGGAATTGTCAACAGGCTCAACTGGCTCCCGTCTCATGTTCTGAAATTCATGCAGAAAGATCTGCTCGTTTGACTTTGGCTGGAGATGCGTGCTGAATTTCTCAAAATTTTGTCTAGGTTCATACTGTCATCCTCATTAATCTCCCTGCTTTTCCCTCTAGGGCAGCATGTTTTTCTTTCGGTAGAAAAGTCAAACCTACAGAGAGTACTTCTGGTGTGACCTCACCAATATGCTATGCGCGTTTTTAAGGATTCCTCCACTTTCGCGAATAACATACAGAACTGGCATTTTGATAGCACTTCTGTGTTGATGTGCTCATTCAACATTGCTAACCCATTCACTAATGTACTGCTCAAGAAAGCCATACACATTTGCACCACATCACTATGTCTTGGTGACCTGTATTCATTGAACTTCCGAACTCAGCAACTCACGCAGTCGAGTTCAGTTTTAACAACGCCACTGGTGGGAATCTCTGGCCTCCCATTCACGTGTTTCTCGGCGGCAGATGGTAGCGCACCATTCGCTGGCGGCAGGGTTCTTTGCCCCTAGCCCTGTCATTGAGTATTCCTATTAAAGACGCCCCATGCCGCCAGGAAACCCACGGGCAGATGCGCTGCCGGCGGGACCAGTGAATCCTACTACCAGCGAACGGCTGGAAAATTCTGCCCCATGTATGCTAAAAATATGCTGTTGCCATGGGATGCCTTATACGCCCTGCACTCTCCAACATTTTCATCAGTTTCTACAAGAAATGCGTCTTCCATGAAATTACCTCTTACTGCCTAGCCTTTGCATACTTACGATATGTGGATGATTTACTATATTTGAATCTATAGCTGTATGTAAGGATTTCCTTACATTCTTTAATGAACTCCATCCAGCGATTAAATTCACCTTTGAAATGGAGCAGTCTAACAAACTCCCTTTCCTCAATGTAGGAGTTGAGAAATTTGCCAGTGGATTCCCCACTACTGTTTACTGCGAGCCTGCCTTCACTGGTCAATATACTTGAAATGAAATGAAATGAAAATTGCTTATTGTCACAAGTAGGCTTCAAATGAAGTTACTGTGAAAAGCCCCTAGTCGCCACATTCCGGTGCCTGTTCGGGAAGGCTGTTACGGGAATTGAACCGTGCTGCTGGTCTGCCTTGGTCAGCTTTCAAAGCCAGCAATTTAGCCCTGTGCTAAACAGCCCCTTGTTGGGATTCCTCAGTTCCATGCATTATAAGATTGGCCTTATCGGTAACATTGTAAATGGAGCCTGGGCTATTTGCTCACTATACAAGCTTGAGGGTGAAATAGGGTGCATCAAAGCTATTCTGTGTGATAATAGTAACTCCAATCAGATCATTGCCAAGATCTTGTGGCACAATGGTAATGTCCCTGCCTCTGAGCCAAAAGCTTTGCTTTGAGTCCCACCCCAGGACTTGATGGCCAAGGAAGGTTCATTCATAACGCGGAGTGCCAACCTGAAAAATCCTTCCAAGTATAATGTTAGGCGGTAAGAGCGGGTGCGACTAGTGGTCAGCTGTGTTTGATGCAGAGTGGCTACAATATAAACCTCTGGCGACAGTTGAGCGATCAGTTCCAGGAATTACTAGCTCGGGAAACAACAAACGTCTGCCTCGGGCACCACTAGGTATGGGAAGGGAATTGGAATGAAATCAGAACATTGCTTACCGTGCATCATACAAATTCACAAATGGGTCTGAAGCCACCACTTTCGGTCCCGAAAAGTGCCCACTCTACCTCAGATTACCCTGGAAGGTCAAGTTGTCTCAAAAGTTCAGCAAGAGGTGAAACTATACAGTAGCAGCCCAAGTAGAGTTCTTCACTAACTGAATGCTATTTTGTTTACCAAGCAAATTAATAATGTGGTATATGAATTTCAGTGCCAGTGTGATGCCAGGTATGTAAGCCATACACCCCAATGATCGATTGATCATATCAAACAACATATCCCTTTGGTTTTTCACAATAATTAAAGTACTGACTCCATGCAACCTGCCCGTGCTTGCAAACCTCAGAACATAATGCCCAAAATTAGATGTACTTCTGCAAGTGGACAACATTTATTAATCAATCCTGATTGTGCTAAGAATTACATGACCAACCAATTTAAGATACCCAGTCGGGCTCGCGGTGTGGTTCATTTGATACATTATGGAACTTATATATTCACACACAGAGCATTGCCCTTTTGCAGACAGAAAGAACATATTTATGTATTGTGCCTTTCTCAATGAGGCAAAAGCTTGGGAGGCAGCCATTCCCTGGTTTATTTCCCATTACAATGCCTTGAACATTTAGAGCTGTCCTACCTGGTACGAATTTGAACTAAAGCATGGCAGTTCACAGTTCCCTGTTACATTCTCCATAGTAATGCCTCTACCAAACAGAGTCCACTTGCCAACCACTCAGCACTCTCTTCTCTTGCAGTATAAATTATTGTCCCTTTGAGAATTGATATTCTTGAAACTCTGTCCTGATAAGTACAAGGTGAAAAGTTTTGACTGCATGTCTCTTTTTCAGCAACACTGTGTAATAACTTTTGTGGGGGAGCTTATTACATGCATTTTGAAAATATAAGTGCATTACACCTGTTGGTCTGGCTTTATCGTTTTCCTAGTTACATCTGCAAAACTTCTTAACAGCATCTTTTGATAAATAGGCGTTGGGCCGAATTATCTGCGCGCCGCTGCAGTGTATTTCGCCGCGGTGGAGGCAGCCCGCCATTGGCCGACAGCAGGATCTTCTGGTCCCACCACTGTCAACAGGGTTTCCTGGTGAATGCACCCGCCACCAGGAAACCCATCGCGGGGATTCGCTGTCAATGTGTCCCAGGGATCCTGCCGGTAGGAATGGCCTGAAAGTGCAGACCATTGACTGTTTAATCATATGTTGATATTCTTAGTGTCACTGTTGCCACAATTCTAATATAAGATTCTAGCATTTTCCCTACTACTGATTTTACTCTGAAATAGCAGGGCCATATATGCTACCTTCCTAGCTTTGGAAGCTCTCTAGATTCTGAGGAATTCTGCAAGTTAAAAACCTACTACAACCTTTATCTCTGCAGCTACCATATTTAATAGCCTAGGAAGCAGGTCGAAAGAATCTGTACAGTGCAGAAAGAGGACATTCAGCCCATCAACTCTGCACTGACTCTCCGAAGGAGCACCTTACCTAGGCCCACTCCCCCACACATCCCCGTAACCCCGTGCATCCACCTAACCTGCACATCTTTGGACTGATGGAGGAAAACGGAACACCTGGAGGAAACCCACGCAGACGTGGGAAGAATGTACAAACTCCACACAGATAGTCACCCAAGACCACGAATGAACCCAGGTCCCTGGCGCTGTGAGGCAGCAGTGCTAACCACTGCGCCACCGTGCCGGTGATCAGATTAATGGGGATTTGTCAACGCTTAGAGCATTCCTTCAGCAATGAAACACGTCCACTGCCAACTCTGATAAACAGGAGGTTTTTTTTTGTTTTTAAATTGCTCAGCAATTTAGTGATAACCATGTGATAGAAGGGAGGTCACTGTAAACGTGTCCAGAGGGTAGACAGAAAAAAAAAACGGTGGGAGGAATGTATAAAGAAGCAGTGGGAGTGTTGCTTTGAGCCTTTGCCACTGACCACCATTAGGGTGCCTCTCTCTTCGACCTGTGTGTTGCAGCCACTCATTTACATGTATTTCTCTGTTGTTGATAACCATGCCATATTTGAGGCAGAGGTGCAAATGTTTTGGGGTTTCTAGTTTTGTTGCTGACTTGTCAGGTGTATTTGAATCCGTTGGCCTCATCGAGGTTAGTTTAATGCACCTGAGGTTTTGCTTATTGATTGGTTTGTTTTATCTCCACACTGTGGGCTGGATTCTCCCCTACCCGGCGTGACGGAAGGTCCCGGCGTATGGGAGTGGCGGCAACCACTCAGGGGTCGGGCCTCCCCAAAGGTGGGGAATTCTCCCCACCTTTGGGGGCCAGCCCCGCGCCGGAGCGGTCGCCACCAGAAGACTGCCGCAAAAGAACGGCGCCCCTGGCAGCGGGGCTGGCCGAAAGGGCATGCGCCGGCGGTGACGTCTGCGGCCAGCTGCCGCTGACGTCACCACCGGCGCATGCGCGATGTGGGTTTCCCTTCCGCTTCCGCCATGGCGGAGGCCGTGAGGCCGCGGAAGAGAAATAGTGCCCCCAGGGCACTGGCCCGGAGTCTGGGCGGGGGGCCCCGATCGCGGGCCTGGCCACTGTGGGGGCACCCCCTGGGGTCCGATCGCCCCCCCCCCGCCCCCCCCCCCCCAGGACCCCGGGGGCCAGCTCGCGCCGCTGATCCCGCCGTTACAGAGGTGGTTCAATCCTCGACGGCGGGAGAGGCCTCTCAGCTACGGGACTTCGGCCCATCCGGGCCCATCCGACCCTGCTGGGGGTCGGAGAATTTCGCCCCTTATCTTTTTCTTCTCTCTGCTTTGATGATGGGAAAAAACTATCCTTGACTAACTGACTCTTTTTCTGGCCATAGGGGTTAATAACTTCAGAATTGCCTGTCGATTATTTTTTGAAAGTTTTGAGTTGTCACACCCAAGCCTTCTCCTTGGCTAGGGGATTTGTGGAATGGTGCATTATGTAGGTAATGGATGAGCAGATGGGCGATAAGGATTAATTAAATCCACAAAATACATCCCCATGATATAGAACATAGAACATAGAACATTACAGCACAGTACGGGCCCTTCGGCCCTCGATGTTGCGCCGACCTGTGAAACCATCTGAAGCCTATCTGACCTACACTATTCCATTTTCATCCATATGTCTATCCAGTGACCACTTAAATGCCCTTAAAGTTGGCGAGTCTACTACTGTTGCAGGCAGGGCGTTCCACACCCCTACTACTCTCTGAATAAAGAAACTGCCTCTGACATCTGTCCTATATCTACCACCCCTCAATTTAAAGCTATGTCCCCTCGTGTTGGTCATCACCATCCGAGGAAAAAGACTCTCACTGTCCACCCTATCTAACCCTCTGACTATAGTATATGTCTCTATTAAGTCACCTCTCAGCCTTCTCCTCTCTAACGAAAACAACCTCAAGTCCCTGAGCCTTTCCTCGTAAGACCTTCCCTCCATACCAGGCAACATCCTAGTAAATCTCCTCTGAACCCTTTCCAAAGCTTCCACATCCTTCCTATAATGTGGTGATCAGAACTGCACGCAGTACTCCAGGAGCGGCCGCACCAGAGTTATGTACAGCTGCAGCATGACCTTGTGGCTCCGAAACTCAATCCCCCTACTGATAAAGGCTAGCACACCATATGCCTTCTTAACAGCCCTATTAACCTGGGTGGCAACTTTCAGGGATTTATGTACCTGGATGCCGAGATCTCTCTGTTCATCTACACTACCAAGAATCTTGCCATTAGCCCAGTACTCTGCATTCCTGTTACTCCTTCCAAAGTGAACCACCTCACACTTTTCCGCATTAAACTCAATCTGCCACCTCTCAGCCCAGCTCTGCAGCTTATCTATGTCCCTCTGTATCCTATAACATCCTTCAGCACTATCTACAACTCCACCGACCTTCGTGTCATCTGCAAATTTACTAACCCATCCTTCTACACCCTCTTCCAGGTCATTTATAAAAATGACAAACAGCAGTGGCCTCAAAACAGATCCTTGTGGTACACCACTAGTAACTGAACTCCAGGATGAACATTTGCCATCAACCACCACCCTCTGTCTTCTTTCAGCTAGCCAATTACTGATCCAAACCGCTAAATCACCTTCAATCCCATACTTCCTTATTTTCTGCAATAGCCTACCGTGGGGAACCTTATCAAACACCTTACTGAAATCCATGTACACCACATCAACCGCTTTACCCTCATCCACCTGCTTGGTCACCTTCTCAAAAAACTCAATAAGGTTTGTGAAGCATGACCTACCCTTCACAAAACGGTGTTGACTATCACTAATCAACTTGTTCTTTTCAAGATGATTATAAACCCTATCTCTTATAACCTTTTCCAACATTTTACCCACAACCGAAGTAAGGCTCACAGATCTATAATTACCAGGGTTGTCTCTACTCCCCTTCTTGAACAAGGGGACAACATTTGTTATCCTCCAGTCTTCCGGCACTATTCCTGTCGACAAAGACGACATAAAGATCAAGGACAAAGGCTCTGCAATCTCTTCCCTGGCTTCCCAGAGAATCCTAGGATAAATCCCATCTGGCCCAGGGGACTTATCTATTTTGACATTTTCCAAAATTGCTAGCACCTCCTCCTTTTGAACCTCAATTCCATCTAGCCTGGTCGACTGAACCTGAGTGTTCTCCTCGACAACATTGTTTTTCTCCAGTGTAAACACTGAAGAAAAATATCCATTTAACGCTTCCCCTATCTCCTCTGATTCCACACACAACTTTCCACTACTATCCTTGATTGGCCCTAATCTTACTCTAGTCATTCTTTTGTTCCTGATATACCTATAGAAAGCCTTAGGGTTTTCCTTGATCCTATCCGCCAACGACTTTTCGTGTCCTCTCCTCGCTCTTCTTAACTCTCCCTTTAGGTCCTTCCTGGCTAATTTGTAACTCTCAAGTGCCCTAACTGAACCTTCATGTCTCATCCTAACATAAGCCTTCTTCTTCCTCTTGACAAGTGCTTCAACTTCCTTAGTAAACCACGGTTCCCTTGCTCGACAACTTCCTCCCTGCCTGACAGGTACATACTTATCAAGGACACGCAGTAGCTGTTCCTTGAAAAAGCTCCACATTTCGATTGTACCCATCCCCTGCAGTTTCCTTCCCCATCCTATACATCCTAAATCTTGCCGAATAGCATCATAATTGCCTTTCCCCCAGCTATAATTCTTGCCTTGTGGTATATACCTATCCCTGCCCATTGCTAAAGTAAACATAACCGAATTGTGATCACTATCACCAAAGTGCTCACCTACATCTAAATCTAACACCTGGCCGGGTTCATTACCCAGTACCAAATCCAATGTGGCCTCGCCCCTTGTTGGCCTGTCTACATACTGTGTCAGAAAACCCTCCTGCACACACTGCACAAAAACTGACCCATCTATAGTACTCGAACTATAGTATTTCCAGTCAATATTTGGAAAGTTAAAGTCCCCCATAACAACTACCCTGTTACTCTCGCTCCTGTCGAGAATCATCTTTGCAATCCTTTCCTCTACATCTCTGGAACTATTCGGAGGTCTATAGACAACTCCCAACAGGGTGACCTCTCCTCTCCTGTTCCTAACCTCGGCCCATACTACCTCAGTAGACGAGTCCTCAAACGTCCTTTCTACCGCCGTAATACTTTCCTTGATTAACAATGCCACACTCCCCCCTCTTTTACCATCTTCTCTGTTCTTACCGAAACATCTAAATCCTGGAACCTGCAACAACCATTCCTGTCCCTGCTCTACCCATGTCTCCGAAATCGCCAATATAGTTGATATATTTTTGAAAAATTGATTTTCCCTGCACTCATTTTTAATTATTTTACCCTTTGAACTAATCAGGTTGCCTGTCCTGACTGTAGCCACCTGGGTTGGCCACTTCCCGACTTTAAAATGGAGATCTGCTAAGAATGCAGGGAGAAATGGCCAAATGCAGGAAAACAAGCAGGTGCAAAATCTCCTGTATATTAGAACTTGCAGAAACCCAGACAGCACTGAAACTGACGACCATCTACATATTGATGAGCGATCCCCGGGAACAATTGAAACAGTTAAGATAATTTAGGCCAAGTCAGACTCCTCGGCGCCAGCGGGAGCCAAAACAAAGGGAGGCCAATGGACACTTAGGAACCGCCCAGCGATCAGGGAACAGCTCCAGTATTGGAGAAATCGATCCAAGTGATCAGAACTCAGTCCAATCACTTGGAACCAGGTACTGGTACTGCCCAAAAGGACGCAAAGCCCCTGGGGACTATAAAGTAGAGTCCCCAAGTTCAATTCGTCCTTCTTGGCACTTAGCTCTCAGCGAGGAGAGACCAGCCTAACAGCTTCTTGGCAGCTCTCAAAGAACTCAACCGTGACTCTCAACTCGGAGAGACTTGCCTAGCAGCTGCACCAACCAAGTAAGTGTCCAGTCAACGCACGCTACGAGATAGGTGCTCCTAACCATTAGTCCATACCAGCTGAAAGCCTGCAGGCTCAGGATCGAAGGAGAGGCCAATTGTTTCCCTGACCTAGTGGGCCCCTTTTCCAAGGCTAAGTATTGGCCTGTTAGTGTTAGAAATAGCCTAGTGAGTAGTATTTTATGCATGAGTAGCGGTTGACTGTGTATATAATAAATGTGTTTTGATTTGAACCTTACTAACTGGTGTATTGAGTTATTGATCAGCACTTGAACTTGAACCTCGTGGTGGTATCAGAAACATACCTGGCGACTCTAGAGCAAGGTTATAAAACAGAGAAATTAAGTGTAAAGCACACTTAGCAACATTTAGCAACATTTCAGGCATCATAAATCAGAGTTATTTATTGATGATTAGTTGAATAATAATAATCTTTATTTGTGTCACAAGTAGTCTTACATTAACACTGCAATGAAGTTACTATGAAGATTCCCTCGTTGTCACACTTGTTTGGGTACACTGAGGGAGAATTCAGAATGTGCAACTCACCCAACAAGCACGTCTCTTTCAGGACTTGTAGGAGGAAACCGGAGCACCCGGAGGAAACCCACGCAGACATGGTGAGAACGTGTAGACTCCGCACAGACAGTGACCCAGGCCGGGAATCGAACCTGGGACCCTGGTGCTCCACGGTTAAACTCATAAATGTTGTAACATACTCCACTGCAGGATATCAGGATTGTGGCCTGCACTTATAATCTAATGATGTATATTTTGTCAAAGTAAACTGTTACCAGGAAGTTCCCAAAGAGAAGAGAAATTAGTATAGGCTATGTATATCTTTCTAGTAAAGTTGAACATAATCATGCTATAAAATCACATTCCTTAGTTCTTTTTGCTGCATGGCATGAGATAAAAGAGCAACTTTGAAATGCTGTATAGTCATCATTCCACTGCTGGGAAATACACAAATTAAAACAGTAAGTGTTCAAAGGACCATAAGTGAAGAGGAAGCAGACTACAAATTACTTTATGTTATGCGTACCTTAGCAATAAGGAAATAATAAACACGTAATTTGCATTTGCTCCACTCAGCATTTACACTGTGTTAACAATACTGACTTACCTCCTGTTAGCACTGTTTTGCTAACGTTGTATAACACCACTCAATAAAAATTGGTCTGTTAGAATTTAACAGTTGCTCATCAAATACTCCCTGAGCTAATTGCTATTTACTGGTTATCAAGTAACGTAGTTGGCTAACCCATTTTCATGGTTGTGAAAGGCAGGTGCCCGAAGAGAAAACAGATGAAAAAAATAAGGATGAAACTTCAGTAATCATGTTGTGTGACACCCCATTTCCCCAAGAATCATTTCGCATGGGACCAGACTTGTATCAGGACTATCATCCACTTTTTCCAGAATAATGGACAAAGTGGTGAAATTTGATTCCCAAAACAACCCCACAAATCTCATCGTACCATGTATTAAAAGCCTGAAAAGTGTGAAGTGATACACTTTGGAAGGAGTAATGTGGCAAGAAAGTATTGCATGAATGGCCTGACACTGGGAAGTTCTGAGGAACAAAGAGACCTTGGTGTGTTTGTCTATAGATCTCAGAAGGCAGAAGGGCAGATGAATAAGGTGGTGAAACATGGGTCACTTGTCTTTATCAAGTGCACAGATTACAAAAGTAGGGAGGTCACGTTGGAGCTGTATAGAACTTTTCTGAGGCCACAACTGGAATACTGTATGCAATTCTGGTCACCACATTATAGGAAGGATGTGATTGCACTGGAGGGGGTGCAGATAAATAACAGGAAGGACACCATAGAAAGTCCATAGGAGTACCATGGGATTTCTAACAACATTAATAAGACATTTCTGTTTTTCAATCCTACCTTTAGGATCACGGGCAGCATGGTAGCACAGTGGTTAGCACTGTTGCTTCAGAGCGCCAGGTCCCAAGTTTGATCTAAATATATCCTTTCTTAAATATGGCAACTAAAACTGGACACAGTACTCCAGATGCAGTTTCACGAAAATCTTCAGCTGAATTCTCTGTCGGCGGGATCGTCCGGTCTGCCGGCGGCACATCCATGTCTGCAGGTTTCCTGACGGCGTGGGGTGGCCACAATTGGAAACCTCAATGGTCAGCTGAAGGAACAGAGAATCCGCTGCTGGTGGGGCGCGTTGCGCCAGGAAACACAGAATGCCGCCCCTTATTTTCATTTCCTTTTCTTTCTCAATACAATCTTCTTTTTCTCTCTTTACTTTTCTCTCTGTGTCTGACCTGACTCTTACCCTCCTTCTTCGTTCTTGTTTCTTTCTCAATCCTTAACCCTCATTCATTAAGGCATTAGACTGTAAATTGGTCTCATTGATCATGATTGGTCCCGGAAGCACCATTGTTGCTTTGCGTTTCCAGCAAGTTACAGGGTAAAGGGATTGTGAGCTGGAAGGTGCAGAAATAAGCCCAACAGCTTACATCATGAGATACCCCACTCCAGTAAAACTCAGGCCATTGTATAAGAAATTCATGCATTTATTGCCGAGTTTGAAGTTTGATGAGGGAAAATTGGTTGATATGTAATAGATTTGTGGAAAAAAGTCAGGAACTATGGGCTGGATTTACCATTTTGGATGCTAAGTATGGCAGCTAGAGCCGCTGCCTGCCTACTAGCCCCCCACCAAACGGAGGATTGGTGGCCGTTTTGCACCGACATTTCGGTCATAAAACGCCACCGTTCCCACGCTGGCGTCAGGACATAGCCTGATAATTGGAGAATCCAGCCCCTTCTGTGTCTTCCTTAGTCGAAGTTTCCCCCCAATTGACAGGGCCCTCAGTCTGTTTTTGGCATTTCCCACATTTCTACTCTCATCCTTTCCCTTGTCCCCCAGAACCCATAGGTTTCCCTTTGTCATCATTTTCCACCCAAAGACCCTCCATTTTCAACTGACCACCTTCTGCAATTTCAACCCACGACCTTCCATATTCAACAGATCATCCTCTGCAATTTCCGCCACCTCCAGTCTGATGCCACCACCAAAAACACATCTTCCCCTCCCGTTTCAGCATTTTGAAGGGACGGTTTCCTCTGTGACACAATGTTCGACTTCTCAATCACCCCCAACAATACCTCTCCTCCCCATGACTTCTTTCCGTACAAGCGCAAGAAATATAAACCTGCCCTTCTATCTGCTCTCCTCCACATCCAAGGCCCAAACCACATATTCCAGATGAAAAACCCATTTGCACACATTTCTCTCAATTTAGTTTACTGTATTTGCTGCTCACAATGCAATCTGCTCTACACATGGCAGACCAAACACAGATTGGGTGTTTCTCTTGGTGGAATACCTCTTTTTAGCCTGCAAGCATGAACCTAAGTTTCCAGTGTCTTGACATTTAATTCTGCACCTTGCTCTCAGACTGGACTCTCTGTCCTTTGTCTTATCTAGTTTTCTAATGAAGCTCAAGAATAGCTCGAGGAGAGCACCTCACCTTTCGATCAGGCACTCAACAGCCTTTGGGATTCAACACTGAGGTCAACAATTTCAGACTAATCTCGGCCTCCTTTTTATTTCCGCTTCCTTGGCAGGTTTCAATTTTGGCCTTATTTTCCTTTTCACTTCGATCCACGGTTCTTCATGGTTCTGCCATTCATACCTACTTTGGCCACATTTTTTGTTTCTTTAATTGTTCCATTGCCATCTCATTTGTACTGTTTCACCAACACGTTTGTCACTTAATCTCCCCTGCCTTCCACCCTATCACAGACCTCCCCTTTTCTTCTTTTTCACTATTCCTCCCTTTCACTTGGTTAAAACCTATTACATTTCTAACTTTTCCGAGGTCTGACCCGAAATGATATTTCGTGCCCATTTGCAACGGCCATCATGATGGGCTGGAGCTGAAAATATTACAAGATGGCCAAAAGTCGGTTTTATGCCATTGTTAAACAAGTCGCAATTGTGCTCTCCAGCTGTCAACGCGAGGCCGCATCTCCCACCGTGGCACCTCGGGAAAGTCATTTCAATACAGTTGCATCTCATTATAAGGGCTCCTCACCGTTGTGTTCGGAATACTTCATTGACAATGCAGGGAGTCAGGAAAGTGAAGCGATGATACCCATTTATGTGAGACGTATCCCGCAAAGTGACACAAATCGATCTTTGTTTTAACCTCTTGTTCACAGTGTGGAAATTGCCCAGAGTAGTTACAAACCCCAGAGCAACTGGGTGACTAGACAAGCTTCAGAAGCCTGTTAGAAAGTTGTTGCTGGATGGTTCACTGATGAGAATCCTCAGGCCCCTCTCAAATAATCTCATTTTCTGATTAGACCTCATGCCGATTTCCAAAAGAATAGTATTAAGAATGCCGTGAATGAACTTCCCAATCCCTGGGCTGAAAGCAGTTCATCCAGGCATCGAGCCAAAGCAATCCCATCGCACATGGCCATGTTGGGGGTGGGCTTGATACACACTCCGCACTGCCCATCATTTTGGGGTTGAGTACAAGTATACTCGACAAGGGAACAAGGCCCTTGAACCCGAATTTACTGATGAGTCATTGGCGGAAAGAGGACCTTTGGAGACTTTGTGACACTTGTCTGTTTCACATTGGTACTGCAGAGAGGAGATCATCAGGAAGATGGAGGCTGGATTTATCATTGCTGCATCATCACTCACAGACAGGAGAGAAGAATGAGAAGATTGTGACAGAGGCACCTGGGATTGCCAAAAGGAAGCGTGAAATCCTCAAGGGCCAGCAGGGCTTTCTCTGGACGCAGAGGATGAGGCTTACAGAGATAAAATACATGGGTAACTTGCAGGACTCAGAGTCTACAAAACTCACATGTCTTGTCTGTAGATGAACAAGCAGTAGTGTTATCAATGGCTCTGCACATCCAGGGATCTAATGACTCACATTCTCCAGAAGTTGGTGCTCCGGGGATTGGGAGGACATCCATTGCCAGTGGGTGTGAAAGTAATGGCCACTCTCACCTTCTACGCCAGTGGCTCCTTCCAGGGTTCCACTGGAGACCTCTGCAGGATCTCTCAAGCACTACTCACAAATGTATTTATGAGGTCACAGAGGCCCTTTTGCCAAGACTGACAATTACATCAACGTTGATAGAGATCAAGCAAGCCAGAATTCCAGGGCCATAGGCTTTGCTGAGATTGCTGGATTCCCTCAGGTGCAGGGTGCCATCAACTGCCATCATGTGGCCATAAAAGCTCCCTGGCAACAGACATTGCAATACATCAATGTACAACCTGTCTGAGACCACAAGAAACTGATCATGCCAGGTTTGCATCTGATACCCATGATGTATTCATGACTCACATCCTGAATAGATCACAGATCCCAGACAGCTTCAAGGAACCACATAGGATCCAGGGCTGGTTCCTCAGTGAAGGACGTGGCTGATGATGCCCATGTTTCAGCCTCAGACTCCTGAAAAGAGACGGTACAACGACGCTCATTCTGCTACCCGAGCATTGGTGGAGCACACATAAAGATGTGATTCTGATGCCTGGATAGATCTGTGGAGCTCTCCATTATAGTCCCCAGAGGGTCTCATGTACTGCAGAAGGGGGCAAGTCTTGCCAGATTACAAGATGGGGGAGCACATCTCCTCTGATGCGGAAGCCCCAAAGGGGATGAAGGTGATGATTTCAAGGAAGCTGAGGCTGCAGGGGAAGATGCTTTGACAAGGGTCAGATGAGGCGGGCATGCACATGAGGCCTTCATTGGGACTAAATTTCACCAAGAGGATAACAAACTGAAGTGAATATTCTCTTGGACCAATGCCCTCCATTGTGGGCCAGCGTTGCTATTCGTCTCTTTTCATCCATCAATTTCAATATGAGATTGAATAGTCACACATCAGGCTGACATTTTCCTGATCCTTTGAAGGATGAGGAAGCCTCGGGAGCATGTGTTCTTGCTGAGATGAGGTGTCAGAAGGTGCTGCATCTTCAATCGTCTCTCCAGCATCCCAGTCGCAGTGACACCTCACAAGAGTCAGGAGCTGTTGCACAATCCTCAGTGGGCTTGTAGCTGTCTGCCTTCAATCTGAGAAGGCTCCTCAAGGAGATCCATCAGAAGCAATGAGCAACACACTCTGTGTGACATCGATGGTGAATCAGATAATTCTCATTTGGGACAAGGCAGCCTATAACCTCCCACTGCTGTGAATCCATTTAGTGATGACTCAGTTGTCTGTGATGCCACTTAAAAATCACACTGATATGCAGAACACTCAGTTTGGGAGGCTGGGCTGCATTTATCCTGTTTTAAATGGATGTGGACCACCTGAACATGGCGATGTCAAACACTTGCCTGCCAGACATTAAAATGGTTCCTCTTTAACACAGACATTGTGCCCCCATGTCCAGTGCTGCGCATTGCCAAGTTTAAAATTCTCAGAAACCATGAAGCCCTCAAGGGCACATGTCGTTGTTAACAAGGAGCCCTCCCAGCTTCAGTAGATCTCGCTTCTATCCCCTTATTTCCCTCCACATTGTCTAAAGTAACAATGTTCGCTTCCAGAGCCTCCTCAGAGGCTGTACTGCTCACCAGAAAGCACCATTTGGAATTAGCAGAGTGTTGTCACCTTGAGGGGGCAAGGTGCCCCACTTATTGGTGAGCTTAGCAGAGGTACACACTGAAAGTCAAAAATGTGGTTCGTTGACAACAGCACACACAAGCTCTGAATATGGGCTCATAGCATGAAAATCCTGCCAAGAGACAGAGAGCACACGAAGTTACGTGATATATGACCCTTCTCCATGCGTGATCACATCTCTCCTTGTACGCAACACCTTCACCTTTCAAGGATGCACACGAGTTAGGAGAACACCTTTGCCTCAATCTCAGCTAAAGATAAACATGACATGACTCTGCCAAGCATCTGAATGAGGTTTGTTGCAAAGGTACACTCAATATAAAGGTGGAGGCGTCAGTGACATGAGAGGCTCATGTGTGGGGGAGGGACTGTGACATTGTACCTGATTGACAGCAACATAGCTTATCATATAAAGGAGTCATACACAAGAGGAGGTGGATTTGATTCTATTTGCATTTTGTATGCATATTGTGAACACCATGGCACCATGGCACCGTCATGATCAAACCTTTTGAACCCTGCTGCTACATCTTGGGATTCGCCAACATACACAGCAAAAGTAGAAGCAGTCGTTTTTTTAATCGTTCATGGGATGTGGGCATTGCTGGCTGGGCCAGCATTTATTGTTCCCCCCTGGGGGCATTTAAGATTTAACCACATTGCTGTGGGTCTGACCAGGTAAGGAGGCAGATCTTGTTCCCTAAAGGAAATCAGTGAACCAGATGGGTTTTTATGACAATTGACAATGGTTGTCCAGATTCCAGATTTTTATTGAACTCAACTCGATCAAATGTTTCCCAGAGCATTACTCAGGGTCTCTGGATTACTAGTCCAGTGACAATACCCAGACACCATTGTCTACCCCAAGAAAGGCACTCAGAGAGTGTGAGTAAGACACAGGCCAGGGTAGATAATAAAGATGCCTGGCATGTGTGGGTGGTGATTGGAGCCATGGACAGGATGCAGACACAAGCTCCAGAGCAGATGAGGCAAGTTGGAAATGTTAAAGTGTGTGAGAGAGTGAGTGGTGAGGTCCCTTGAGCTGCCAGTGAGTGAGATAACAGTGAATGTGCAATGGACGTGTGAGTTGAGTGTGATGAGATGATTGACTTTCCCTGGTGGCACAGATGAGATCATTCATCCTCTTTATGCACTGGGTGGCCAGTGAGCACTGGTGCAATCAGTTCCCAAGCTGGAGTGACGACGTTTATGGACCTCCTGCTGGCAAAGTGGTGTGCAGGACATTGTGGCGGACCTCCATGATATCCGGCGGCCGTTTGAGAAAGGCGTCACACTCGGGGGCTGCTGTTTGTAACAATATGCGTATTGTAAGGAATACAAGGGGTTAACAATAAGATAATAATACTTCTCACCACCAGATGGAGATAAGGAGAAGTGATATGAACATCATGGGCGGGATGATCCGCCGCGCCACATTTCTGCCTCACCACGCCGGCGGGATACTCCGTTATGCCAGCCGGTCAATGGGGTTTCCCATTGTGGGGCAGCCCCATGTCATCAGGAAACCCCCAGGCGCCGGCAAAACGGAGCATCTCGTTGGCGGAGAATCCCGCCCATTGTGACTTCTGGGATTCTGTGAGAAGGTTGTAAGGATTTAGAGAGATTAGGCGCATAGCATAGAGTTCTGTTGTAAGAGATATTGTATTGTTTTATTTAATAACTTATTCCTTGTTGACTGATTAGAGTCTTTAATTTAGTAGTGTAAATAAATCAGCTTTGTTCAATAACACAGGTTGATGTTCTTTGTTAACACTACATTCTCAAAGCATCCTGATAGACCCAACAGAGAACATCACACTGTCATCTTCCTTTTTGGTACCATGTCTTGTGGCTGTAGCAGGCCCAGGCAGAAGAGATGGTGAAAGCTGTGCATTGTTGTCATTTAAATATAGTGCTCAGAGCAAGGAATTGGTGGGTTGATCAGCCAGAAGGATGAATCAGAAGCTATGTGCTAATGATACGGCATGTTTCCAATGTGTGCATAATTAGTGAGGCAGGAAGTGGATGATACAGTGTGAAAATCCAGCATTGCGGCTGATGGAAAAACAGAGTTTTCACACCGGCTCCCAATCATAGTGCAATAGGGGGACAACTCCACTCTCTGCTTCTCTCTCCACAGAAACTGCCTGACCTGCTGAATATTTACAGCACTGTCTGTTTTTATTTTATATTCTTCCGGGATTGTCATACTTCCCTATCATAACTTTGGTGGAAGAGCAATGGAAAACCTAGAAAAATGGCAACAACTAAAGACCACGGGCGAAATTCTCCGCCCCCCACGACGGGTGGGAGAATAGCGGGAGGGCCTTCCCGACATTTTTGCCGCCCTCCCGCTATTCTCCCCCCCCCCCGCCGAAGTCCCGACCCGAATCGCTGCCGCCGTTTTTTTACGGCCGGCAGCGATTCTCAGCTGTTAGATGGGCCGAAGTCCCAGCCCTTTCCGCCGTTTTTACGAACGGCAAACACACCTGGTCTTGCCGTTCGTAAAAACGGCTCACAAACTCGCTATTAATAACCATGGCACCGATTGGCACGGCCGTGCCAAGGGTGCCATGGGCCCGCGATCGGTGGGCACCGATCGCGGGCAGCGGGCCCGATGCCCGCGCACTACTTGTCCTTCCGCCGCCCCGCAGTATCCATTCGCGGGGCGGCTGAGGGGCAACCCGGCCCGCGCATGCGCGGGTTTCGCGCAAAAACGCGATGACGTCACCCGCGCATGCGCGGGTTGGAGTCTTCCAAACTGCGCATGCGCAGCTGACGTCATATGACGCGTCAGCCGGCACTAACTCCGGCAAGCGGGCTTAACGATTTTCGTTAAGCCCGTCTTGCCGGAGCCTACGGCGTCGGGCTGCTAGCCCCGACCGGGGGCCAGAATCGGTCCCCGGTCGGGAAGGGGCGCGCTGCCGTAAAACCCGCCCGGGTTTTACGGCAGCTTTACGATTTCTCCCGTTTTGGAAGAATCGCGCCCCACAGGCCTGAGCAGATTTATTGCCTATCTCTTGTTGCCCTGAAGTGTTTGTTGCTACAGAGTGCTAGGCTACTGCCGAGGTTACTAAAAGTTAGTCATGTGGAGTGGAATTGGATCCACTACCCTTGAATGTTGACAAAGGACATCTATTATTAGATTTTTTAAATGACTAATCAGTTGCTGATGTTATGCAAGAACCAGTTGCAAATTTGAAGGAGAGGGGAGGGAGAGTGAAAGAGGCAGAGAGTGGGGGGGATAAGGATGAGAGGGAGGAGGACAGAGAAGTAAGAAAAACATAAATTGTGAACATTGCGGATATATTTCTGTAGTGGTACTTCCACTATAACGTTGGCAAAAGAGGCATGGGAACCCAGAAGTTGGAGTGGACCAATGGGACTGCTCTGTGGACATTTACCCTCATTTTTCTGAATGTAAACGCTGTCTTTATATTTGCTTCGAGACAATCACCACAGTTCAACATGGGAAATTAAAGTTTCAAAGTTTGGGTGCCTCTAAAAATCCAGTTTGTAAAAGAGCTATATATATTCAATGCATTATCACAATATACATATATACAAACGAGAGGCTGCTTTGTAGTGTTGGCATTGAAAATGTTCTTCACGTGGATATTTATTGACAGTAGCTAGCAAAGCACTGGGTGAGGTAAGTCATTAGGCTATTTACAGGGCTACAAATCTTTGTGATGCAATTGTGTTACGTACATTCTTTGATGGCATTGCCTGTTAAAGACTGCAGAAAAAGGATTGTCAAGGTCAGATTTAATCAGCAGTTTCACAAAGTCACTTGAAGAATTAAAAGCTGATGAAATTCCCAATTCACAAACACTTCCTATATAATTCAAACACTTCAGATCTGTAACCCTTTTCGTCATTCCAGTCAGATTTGTTTTTGAAACTCCCTGCAAATCCAAGAGCATTACTCTGGTGATAGAAAGGTCTTATTTTCTTGGGCATGAATTTTTATTTGTTTTTGGAATCTCTGCCCGAAACTGTCATGTTTTTTGAACAGTGGCGATCCAATATTTCTAGTGCTGGTCAGTGATCACAGGAAATGCATCTATAATTGCCCTTCTATTGGAAAGAATAACAATCGTCCCTGCAGCCTTGGTGTGTGGCTGAGGAAGTCAGCTCAACTATTCTTAGTCCTGTGATCTAGAAACCTGTTTTTTTGCTCATTTGTGAGGGATGCTAAACTTTAAAAGAAAATGCAATGCAGCAACCAAGACCATTTTAGTCTGTGCTTGGAGTGAGAGCATTAACTCCTTGGATTTAATTCTTTGGATCTACTTATATATTCACATGTTGGATTCACCTTGATATTGCTGGAATGAGGCATGACAGCATTTGGCTAGTTAACTTGCAGAATATTAACTTCTTTATTGTTGTTTTCATGAAGTGTAATCTTTAGTGCATGTGTCGGCGGGATATTTGCCTTTATATGTAGCTATCTGTAATGGATTTCCAAGATTAGTAGGTCAGGCACATGAATTAATACCTTCTTAGATTTTTGTTTACTTCTGTTAAATATTCCAGGTTGCTTAAGGAAAAGATTAAGAATTCATTTTAGCTGCTTTTATCTTGGTGTTTGCTTCTGATTACAGTAATGACCTTTCTGTTCCATTGCGTCTCCTGTTTCAGACCAACCTTCTGGACTCTCAATCCTATTCCCTCTAAATTTCTGGCCAGACAAGTTCTCTTCCTGGACCTTGTGCCAGCTGATATTGCAAATAATTCCCTCTCGTCCTTTTAAAACTATCATCATTGTCCCATTGATTATAAAATACACTTTTAGCCCCCATTGCCTTTTAAACTCCCTTTCGTTTTGCAGTCTTTATGAATGTGCTGTTGCCTGCAAGATTCACATCTATCTCACCTGCCAGACTCGGTGAGATCAGCCAACATTTAGACCTAGATTTTGCCCGCAGGTATGTGAACCTTGTAGAATGAGAACTGGTGATGAAATTCTCTTCCACTGTGACCAATAACATTTTTGGTAGAATTTGAATGGTAATATGGAAATAATTATATACTGCAGGCACACCATTAAACAGTCATTTTAGATGCAATTATTTTCATTTATAAGATCACTATTGACACCTTCAAATAATTACACTATTCAATAATTATTTCAAGTGGGAGCAGAAAAATTAATTAGATGTAGCTCTATTATTATTCCTTCTGGTACACAAAATCTAGAGTGTTCCTATTGAGCAATGCCACCTCTGCTGGTTTAGCAATATTATTTAGTGAATCACACATGCCAGTTTTGATTGCTGGTCTATGTTGTTAGCTGACCTCAACTGCAATAGTGTCCTAAATGAAGGGACACAATATTGAACAAGGTTCTACTTCTGATTATTATCCAATGATGTCTGTTGAAGTGGCACATGAGCATGTGGATTAGGAACAGGATTAGGCCATTTGGCTCCTTGAGCTTGCTTTGCTATTCAATAAGATCATGGCTCGTTTGATAATGGCGTCAACTCCACATTCTGCCATTTCTGATAACCTATGACTGCCTTTGGCATTTGGAGGAACTTTGAGTGATAAAGCAAAATTGTTTGTTCACATCAAATGCTCTATTTGAATGCACCGTCAGGGATCAGACGTAACTAATGGCCACCTGGAGATCTGAACGGTGGGCACACAATAGCTAAGGAAACATACACTAACCAAGGAATCACACTGCAGAATGCCCAGCCTCTGACCTGTCACCTGTGCATTCCTGTGGCTTTTCCCGTTGGATTTCTGGTTAATGGTGATCTACAGGATGTTGATGTGCAGCGATGATGATAATGTCATTGAAAGTCAAGGGGAAATGATTACGTTCTCTCTTTTTGGGGATAATTAATGCTTGGTACGTGTGTAGTGGGGATACAGTATTATTGCCCAGAACTTCCTGCATGCAAACATGGATAGGTTCATGATCGGAGGATTTGCGAATGCAGCTGAACACTTTGTGAACAACCTCACTTATGTCCGAATAATGGAGGGAAGGTCAAATGATTGGACCTGGGAGGTTTATATTTATATTGTGGTTTTTCAGTTTTAAAGACGACTTGCAGACAGCTAATATGATTCCTATTTGTGAAAAATGAGGTGAAACAAAACCGGTAAACAACTAACCAATTAGTTTAAGATCATTGCTAATGGGATTCTTACTGAAAGCTATTGCGCTCCCGCTGGGAATGCAAATCAGGAAGCAATTCCCAATCCTTAGCCATGAAAAGTTATGCATGGTGAGGATTGCGAAGGTTCATGAGGGAATCCCACTTTCAGTGGCAGCCTGATAGCAAGGTCTCACGGCTTGCCACCACCACATCGCAATTCAGCCCCCCCACCCCAGGATTTTCTGGGTCATAGAGCATAGAACATAGAACAGTACAGTCCTTCGGCCCTCGATGTTGTGCCGGGCATTGTCCGAAACCAAGATCAAGCTATCCCACTCCCTGTCATTCTGGTGTGCTCCAATAACCGCTGGAAAGTTCCTAAAGTGTCCGACTCCACTATCACAGCAGGCAGTCCATTCCACACTCCAACCACTCTCTGAGTAAAGAACCTACCTCGGACATCCCTCGTATATCTCCCACCCTGAACCTTATAGTTATGCCCCCTTGTAACAGCTACATCCACCCAAGGAAATAGTCTCTGAACATCCACTCTATCTATCCACCTCATCATCTAAAAACCTCTATTAAGTCACCTCTCATCCTCCTCCGCTCTAAAGAGAAAAGCCTTAGCTCCCTCAACCTTTCCTCATAAGACCTATCCTACAAACCTGGCAGCATCCTGGTAAATCTCCTTTGCACCCTTTCCAATGCATCCACATCCTTCCTATAGTAAGGTGACCAGAACTACACACAATACTCCAAATGTGGCCTCATCAAGGTCATGTACAGTTGCAGCATAACCCCGCGGCTCTCATATTCAAGCCCCCTGTTAATAAACGCTAACACACTATAGGCCTTCTTCTCGGCTCTATCCACTTGAGTGGCAACCTTCAGAGATCTGTGGACATGAACCCCAAGATCTCTCTGTTCCTCCACATTCCTCAGAACCCTGCCGTTTACAGGGTCAATTTTTTTCTACTAAAATGATTCACCTCTCACTTATCAGGGTTAAACTCCATCTGCCATTTTTCAGCCCAGCTCTGCATCCTATCAATGTCTCTTTGCAGCCTACAACAGCTCTCCACCTCATCCACTACTCCACCAATCTTGGGGTCATCAGCAAATGCACTGACCAACCCTTCAGCCCCCTCCTCCAAGTCATTGATAAAAATCACAAAAAGCAGAGGACCCAGCACTGATCCCTGTGGTATACCACTGGTAACTGGTCTCCAGTCTGAAAATTTTCCATCCACCACCACCCTCTGTCTTCTATGTGATAGCCAGTTACTTATCCAATTGGCCAAATTTTCCTTTATCCCACACCTCCTTACTTTCTTCATAAGCCGACCATGGGAAACCTTATCAAACGCCTTACTAAAATCCATGTATACGACATCAACTGCTCTACCTTCATCTACGCACTTAGTTACCTCCTCAAAGAATTCAATCAAATTTGTGAGGCAAGACTTACCCTTCACGAATCCGTGTTGACTATCCTGGATTAAGCTGCATCTTTCCAAATGGTCATATATCCTATCCTTCAGGGCCTTTTCCATTAACTTACAGACTGCCGAAGTAAGACTAACCGGCCTATAATTACCAGGGTCATTCCTATTCCCTTTCTTGAACAGAGGAACAACATACGCCACTCTCCAATCCTCTGGCACTACCCCCCATGGACAGTGAGGACCCAAAGATCAAAGCCACAGGCTCTGCAATCTCATCCCTTGCCCCCCAAAGAATCCTTGGATATATCCCATCTGGCCCAGGGGACTTGTCGACCCAAAGGTTTTTTAAAATTACTAATACATTCTTCCTCAGAACATCGACCTCCTCCAGCCCACCTGCCTGTATCACACTCTCATCCTCAAAAACATGACCCCTCTCATAGAACATAGAACATAGAACAGAGAACAGTACAGCACAGAACAGGCCCTTCGGCCCTCGATGTTGTGCCGAGCAATGATCACCCTACTTAAACCCACGTAACCCGTATACCCGTAACCCAACAATCCCCCCCATTAACCTTACACTACGGGCAATTTAGCATGGCCAATCCACCTAACCCACACATCTTTGGACTGTGGGAGGAAACCGGAGCACCCGGAGGAAACCCACGCACACACGGGGAGGATGTGCAGACTCCACACAGACAGTGACCCAGCCGGGAATCGAACCTGGGACCCTGGAGCTGTGAAGCATTGATGCTAACCACCATGCTACAGTGAGGCCTTGGTGAACACTGAAGAAAAGTATTCATTCAACGCCTCTCCTATTTCTTCTGACTCCATGCACAAGTTCCCACTACTGTCCTTGACCGGCCCTAACCTCACCCTGGTCATTCTTTTATTTCTCACACATTGGTAAAAAGCTTTGGGGTTTTCTTTGATCTGACCCACCAAGCACTTCTCAAGCCCCCTCCTAGCTCTCCAAAGCACCTGTTTTAGCTCATTCCTTGCTACCTTGTAACCCTCAAGCGACCAAACTGAACCTCCCCTCTTCCCCCAATATGGGGGTGACCTGACCCACCGCCACCCCCGAGACCCCCTAAATAAAGAGACCCCCTCAGAGACCCACCAAATAATGATACCCCATGAGACCTGTTAAATAAATAGAACACCAGAGAGACTCCCTAAATAAAGAGATTCCCTTCAAAGACTCCCTAAATAAGGAGGCCTGCCAGAAAAGTGACCCTGTTAGGAAGCCTCCAGAAGAGCGACTCCCAGAAGAAAGACCCCTGTCAGGAAGCCCCCCCAGAAAGAGACCCTTGTCAGGAAGCCTCCCACCCCCAGAAAGAGATCCTTGTCAGGAAGCTCCCCCAGAAAAAGATCCCTGTCAGTGAGTTCCCCCAGAAAGAGACCCCTGTCAGGAAGCCCCACCAGAAAGAGATCCTTGTCAGGAAGCTCCCACAGTAAAGAGACCCCTGTCAGGAAGTCTCCCAGAAGAGAGACCCACATCAGGATGCCCTCCAGAAAACAGACCCCTGTCAGGAAGCCCCCTAGAAAGAGACCCTTGTCAGGAGGTCCCTAGAAAAGAGACGGATCGGCGACGCTGGATTCTCTGCCTCATTGGGAACTCTGCTAACTGAGGCATGATGAGGAGAATTTTGCCCATAATAAAAAAAATGTAGAAATTGGAAAGATTATAGAGAATAGCCAGCAGAGATTCCAGGAGATTATGCTTGACCATTTTTCTTGAGCTCTGAGGAAGTAACAGAAAGGATAGATAACAGGAGAATATTTAGAATTATAGAATGGTTACAGCAGAGAAGGAGGTCATTTGGCCGACTGTGACTCTGCTGGCCCTCGAAAGGAGCAATTCAACTAATGCCACTCACCTGCCTTTTCCCGTTGCCCTGCAATATTTTCCTTTTCAGTTAATCAAAATCTCAATTGACTCTGCCTCAAAACACTCTCAGGCAGTGAATTCCAGATCCCAACAACTCGCTGCGGGAATTTTGTTTTCTTCATGTCACCATTGCTTCTTTTGGCGACTATCTTAAATCTCCCTCTGGTTCAACTAATGGGAACAGTTTCTCCCTATCTACTCTGCAGATAGACCCTTCATGATTTTGGATATCTCGATCAAATCTACTCTCAGCCATTGCTTCCCCAGGAAAAACAATCCCAAATTCTCCAATCTACCTTCATAACTGAAGTTCCTCATCTCTGGAAGCATTCTCACAAATCTTTTCTGTACCTTCTGTAATGCCTTCATATTCTGCCTAAAATGTGGCGCCAGAACTGGGTGCCATATTCCAGTTGAGGCCAAACCAGTGTTTTATACAGTTTTAATTTCTTTGTTTTTGTACTCTATACCGTTATTGTTGAATTGGACATTCTGAATTCTCCCTCTGTGTACGCGAACAGGCGCCGTAATATGGTGACGAGGGTATTTTCACAGTAACTTCATTTCAGTGTTAATGTAAGCCTACTTGTGACACTAATAAAGATGATTATTATTACTGTGTGCTTCATTAATACTCTCACAACGTGTGCAGTCACCTTCAATGATTTATTCACACATGCATCCAGGTACCTTTGCTCCTGCACCTCCTTTAGAATTGTATTTAATATTGGTCATGATTCTCTGGTCATTGCCATTCAATTGCCCCACAGACAGTGCACCCCCGCCAGCAGGTTTTGTGGCGACATGGGGCAGTTACAGTGGGAAATCCCATTGACAATCGGTGGGAAGATAGAATCCCGCTGCCAGTGAACGGTTCACGGCCAAAAACACATGGCTGGTGGATCAGAGAATCATGCCAATTGTCTCTCTGTATTTTTGTTATCAAAAAAGGCCACTTCGCTGCATTACATTTCATCTTGTCTGCCCTTGCCACCAAACAGACCATGTAATTTTGAAGTTGTATACTATCCTTTCAATACTTCGAAGATGTGGATCATCTGCAAATTTCAAATTTGTGCCTTGTACACCAAGATCGAGGTCATTAACGTTTATCATGAAGAGCAAGGGTCTAAACACTGATCCCTGAGGTACTCCACTATAAACCTTTCTCTAGACTTAAAAGCAACCTTCATTGGTCTCCAAGCGGACATCCTAATCACCATCTTTCTCACCGCTGGCAATATGGCATGAAAGATGTTGGGCTCCCTGACCAACACCTACCCCTGCCATTTTGCCAGTCCTCCCCCTGCCGGCCCGAATCCAAAGGGAATCTAAAATTCAGGCCTATACCTTACCACTGACACTGACTTTGTCTTGGAAATGACTGAAGTTGTATGTAGTTGCATCATCAATGATTATGACTGCCAGTGGGGAAATATTGTGGACTTCTCCCGAACAGGCACCGGAATGTGGCGACTAGGGCTTTTCACAGTAAATTCATTGATGCCTACTTGTGACAATAAGCGATTATTATTATTAATAATTAATTATTTTTGAAGTCATGAACTTGAAATTTGTATGCAAATCTATGTATTTCATAAACCTGCACATTGTGATCATTACCTACAACCCTACTCTGAATCTTTGAAGCATTGCAGAAATAATTTGACCTTTTGCCAGTCAGAACATGTTCTGATATGGCCATTATGACCAGGATCCATTGACTTAATGAGGTCAGCCCCTGAAATATTGCTGCACAATTGGAACAATCTAATTAATATGAGCAGTACTAACGAGATTTCAGCATTGACACAATGGTAACATTCTGTTTCTAAGTCAGCCAGTTAGGAGTCAAGCTTCAGTCCAGAAACTTCAACACATGATCTATGTTAACCTCTCAGGGGAATCCAAATATTCTTATAGCTACATTCAAAGGAGTAACATGAAGTTGTCCTCACAAGTTTCAGTCCCTCAATCAATATCACTAAAAGATTAAGTTGTCACATATCAGTTATGTTCTTTGTTGCAACCGCAAAGAGAAAGAATCAGAGGTGACACACGTCTAGTTCATATAATATTCCAAGATGCTGTTGAAACAGGGCACAATGGTGAACTCTACAAAGGCCCGCAAAACACTCCTATTATGTCATTGCATAACACGTGACATTACAACAGCCAATAGTGTCACTCTGATACATTACACCCCTCCCACTTTACTCTTTTAGTGTCCCTGGAATTTTTATTTAATCAAACACTTTAACACAGATCCAACACATTATGACATAACTAATATTGTTACATTATGGATATATATGTAGATTAGGAAGACAGTCTCTTGTGTGGACGTGTGTCTCGTTTGGCAGAACACGACGTTCAGGAACTTGGTTCTTAGAGATACTAGGAGTGAATTCCTGTACACTGATTGGTGCACTCTTCTGACATTGGTGACATCTGGTGAAACCAACTGAAGAACTATCTCTGGGGTTGTGTGGATGATTCTGTCGTAACAGATGCTTCATTTCTGCAGTTTTAGTCCTCCAGTCTAGCATGTCACTGTGATGAAAACATCTGGTATAGATTCTATACTCTCACTTTGTGCAGACAATAACTGGTCAGCGTGCCAACGCCAAATTCGTTCATCGTTAGATTGGACAGTATGTTATGTACTTCCAAACAGTTAGGCACCATGTCTGTCTTTCTCTGGAGTTTCATTTCGATCCAGTCATGAATCCAAGTGACAGGGCAACACGGTTGCGCAGTGGGTTTGGCCTGCTGCCTCACAACCTGAAATAATGCCGTTAGTCCATGATGAGGTGTTAATGGGTTTGTATTCCCTGCTTTGGGTAGAACAATGAATCACCTGCAGACAAGCTGGGGCCATAGAGTGGGTTCCCCATTATTATTATAATGTCCTGTAAAATGATTAAATTATTCTGAGTGCAGATTTTCTTAAGGTTTCTGGCTGACCCAACAATTTAACCCTTTGCCTACCGGTTTTCCACTCCCCATGTGCTGCTTTCAAACAAGAACATCTTTTTATTTATATATATATATATTCTCGCTAACAGCATGTTTTCCCCTTCCTTCTGTGCACGACTGTGAAAGCGGAATCTTTCAGATATTAATAGTGAATGGGAAGAGAAATGTTCTAGCAAGAGGCATTATCTCATAATGACTTGTCCCCAGTTTACTCAGGTGTACTAAACTCTGTGGTAACATGAATGAGTTAGAAAGGCTGCAGTGTACAGGACTGCTGGTGTCTGACAGGCTTTAAGGAACAACTGGCACCTTTCCTCACAGGAGTTCCAAGCCTCTTGTTCCTCATCAAATATACCCATGGCACCTTTTCTTCTCAATTTTTGGATAGCTGCTCCCTGATCTGTGCTACTCAGATTATTTTCTAAAGGTTCATCTTAACTGAGAGAAAAAGTAGTTCAACATACACAACTGTGAATGGAACTTGGTGCAAGGACATTGGCAGCAGTTTTTGATGACTTTGATAACCAGTTTAGGCAGAGCAAAATATGAAAGACCAGCCAGGAGAAGATTGCAATACTCAAATCTAGAGAGCAAATGCACAAATGAGGGCTTTGGCTGATGTGTTCAGGCATGAGTGGAGCTAGGTAATGTTACTGAGATAGGAATAGGTGGTCTTTCTGATGGTGTAAAGATATTCCTAGATGCTTCTCTCGGGATCAAACATGGACATTAAGGATTAGTCTTAATTAAGCTTTGGATAGCTACCAAGGAGAGGGAAGCAAAGGAACAGTTTCAGTAACAGACCAAAGATTCTCCGTTCCTGTGGCTAAGTGTCACTCGAACGGAGAATCCGCAGGAGGTTTACACAAAAATGAATCTGTGCATATCACTCACCCGATTCCAGTACCAGTGAGGGGCTAGCGCCGGTGCCAACCAAAGCTCCCGCTTCCCATGCTGAAAACAGCCGGAGTGGCAGGGTCCCAGGCTACGCATGCACACGGCTGACGACCTGTTAAACTGGTGGAACCCATTCGCCAAACACTTCTGGCGTTGGGCAACAGAGAATCCACCCAATGGCTTTGATATTCCCCATAGTTAATTGGAGGTAATGTCTGCTCTTCCTAATACTGGATGGCAAATGAGCAGCCCGACCAGAGCGGTGTTTGCATTCATTTGAAAAATATTCTCAAGTGTTACCAACCAAGCAGCAGGATGTAAGTGATGGCTCAACTTAACCTGAGAAATGCAATTTCTCAGCCAGATAGATAGTTTATCACATCATCGGACTCCAAAGGTTGTAAAGTTTCAGAAGGACATTCACATGGCCAATTTAGTGAGATAGAAATTGGATTGGAGTGTTTGAAACACAAGTTCCAAGGAAAATTTGGAAGGCAAGTCATTCTTACGGACTTTGATGAAAAGGAGCTTGGATAGTATTTTCTAGTTAAGGCTTGATTTCAAGAGGCTGTACGGTAGTTTTGAAATGTGGGTCTTCCTGAAATCAATTGTACATAATGGAAAATGTGGGGTGTTCATTAATTGCTGATTTTTGAGTGTCGAAAATCTCCATTGCTGACATTCTAGATGCTAAAGTTGCACATAAACTGATCTTTTGTAAAATGACCGTAGCTGCTTCCTGGAAGAGTTGGAAACCCTTCTCCCCTTGAAGTGAACTAATCAGTAAGCTTTGAGTGTCAACCGTGAGAGAGTGTTAACAATTTGAATAACCAGCAGCAAGTTGTTTGAATAAAGTTGTTTATTTATGTTCTAACCCAAGATGGAATGCTGTGGCACTCACCCACAGTTGAAACAGTTTAAAAGTTAAACAATTTGCCTGGTTCTGGAAAAAGACCAAGATGAAGACACTTCACTTTTTTTTTCAAGGGTAGAATTCACCAGCCAAAGTCACATGCTCAGTTGTTGAAGCTATTGATTCTGAAGGGACACTGAATATTATGCATCCACCCATCACTCCCTCACTAACAGGAGCCCTAATTCCACTCCAAGCTTGCCCACCTGTCCAGCCACAAGGCCCTTCCACCATGCAACCAATGCCATCAATCACCTTCACACTGCACCCTCTCCAACTTGTCCAGGAACTGCCCTACCCTGCACCCTCCTACAGCTTTCTGCAGGTCTCAAATAACCAATTTACTCCACGAGTCTCATCCTGCCTTGCCCTGCCATCCTAAAAATGGAAGAGCCAGATGGTTGGTTTCATGGTCATTATTAGACCATAAACTTTTATTGAATTCAAAGTGGCATTTGAACTCTGACCCCCAGAGCATTAGCCTGGGTCTTGGCTTAGGAGCCCAGCAACAACCAGATGTAAAAACTGACAATTTGCCAGATTAAGGACTTTAAATTCTCACTGCCAGAGTGGCCTTCCAACTCCAATAGTGGAGATTTTGGCAGTGTGCTAAAACAGTTCTTGTCCAATGTTAGCAAGAACTTAATGTTAGATTTGCTCATTTACAAATTCCCAAGTTTTCAATTTTAAAAAAAAGTTTATTAACTATAGCTTAAGATCAGATGGCAACCTGTACAGAAAATCACTAGTTCATCTCATGTCAATTATTGTACATATTCAAGTCATTTTGCTGCACTGATTACAAGCTCCCAGGACAGCCTTCAGCCAAAATTTAAAAAAAAGGGAAAGTGCAGGTACTAAAGTGCAAGTCTGAATTTAGTGATACAGCATTTTAGATATGTGGTATGAAAAACATTTTTGGCCACTCACTGCTCAATCTTCACAAATTTTATGTCTTCCATTTACTATAAGCTCTTTTAAGGGAGTGGCAAATCATATGCCTGAGTGGGTAGTGTAAAGGTTATGAGATTTTTGAACAGGGAAGTTCTTGAGTGCAAATTTAATATTTACATGTTCAGTAAAAAAAGCGACAAATTTACAAACACCTGAAACCCAACATCTTCATGTATCAAACAATCATGCATTGTTGGTACTGGTTCATGAATATTCAAAGTTCCATTATTCTCCCAAAGTTGTCCATAATCAGGCTATGATCATGTTCCTTTTCAGTTTTTGCCATCAATCTTGCAGTATAAATACATGGACACTGCCATTGCAGCAATCTGGAAAAATATAACAAAGTATTAGTACAACAGCTCAGACATTAGAGTAAATTCCATTCTCACTCATTCCTAAAGAACATCAGCATTTCACCAAGATTTTACTGGTACTATGAACATTTGACTGAATTCTTGACTAACAAAGGCTGGATATTTCACCATTTGTTCCAGAGTGCAATCTGCCTTCTAAAAAAAAGGTAGCGAAATAATTTCCAAAGTTTAATCAAGGAAAATTGCATCATACCTCCAGTACACAGATGGCCACTGCAATTCCACCGACAATGTTAGCATTCTCTCTCAGAATGCTGAAGAGTTGCTTAAAACATCCCTATGAAAATATTAAAATGGGCATTTAGTTACACACCTAAATACAGAATGACTATACAAACTGAGTTGTAGGAATAAAAGAATCAGACCTGCACATTGCTTTCAGCTGCTGCATTCTCATTACAAACACTGACAGAGGTCAAATTGCTGCAACAAAATGGTGGAAAGGTCTGGCCATGGTTTTTGAAGTAATAAGAGTTAGTGAAGTCTGTGTAGTTGGTGAAGCCGCAACACTTCAGCTACAATGACAAGGGGAAGAGAAAACAATGATTACCAACAAACCAATTCCTACATTAAATTGTAGCTCAAAATTGCACCATCACATGCTAAACTGCCAACAGTTTTAACCCATCTCAAGTCTCAGCTTGCAACTCCAATTTCCTGATAGCAGTGATACTTTAAAACTAGGGATACTTTAAAGAGATGAATGCTTCAAAGTTCTCCTCCTGCCACCAGATACTGCAGTAGAGGAAATGCACTAGCTTGATATCATTTTCTTTCTTCCCTTCCCTCCCTCTCCCCCCCCCCCCCCCCCCCCCCCCCCCAAAGATACCAAATGACACCAGGGTATCATCCCATAATCCAAATAAAAGTTCTGGTTACAGTTTCCAATGTCTGGTCAAGTTGAACATTGTGACAGATCCATTTGCAGACAATAGGAACAGGGTCATGCAGTCCTCAAGCCAGCTGCCCATTTAATTGAAGTTGGTCCAGCCAATTCAGAGCACTGTCCTACTTCCTTACCAGCCCATCCTGAATCAAGTAAAAAAAAAACACGACAATTACTTCACTCATTGTAGTATTCCAGATGCCAGTCACATCTGTTTGTTTTCCGTAGTCATTCTGCAGTACTGGAGTAACCCACGCTCGAAGAAGACTTTCAGCCTACATGTAAAAAAAAAGTAGCATGAATCCTTTAAAATTTAGACATGCCTGCAGTTCTCAACTAAGAAAAGAATGGAAGACAGATTCAATATTTTTGTATAGTATGACATCTATTAGTAGTCTGGACCCTCATTTGGAAAGCTGGAGGATTAAAATGCAAGCTGTTTTGCCATCAAGTCCAACTGCAGTCCAAGGGTGGAGATGAAAATATACAAAATTAAAGTGACAGTGTTAAACCCACCTAGAATGCGATAGTCTTGCTCAGCTTACTAGCATTGAAAAACAAGTGCTTAGAAAACAATATCAAGCATGCGTCACTATGGAAATCAAATGGCAATTGCTTCCAAATTTTTAGCTGCATCTCCAGAAACAGTTGCAATGCAAGTATGGCATTGCTCACATGTAGTATCGTGCATATTTCATGGTACAATAAAGATGCTAATACTTACAAAGGAGGAATACACCAAAGCAACAACTGCAGCAGCAATCTCAGCAATAAAGATGATCAGAACAATCACAAAGAACTAGAAAAATGAAAATATGTTGTGAGTGATGCAAACAATAATCCAAATACTATTGCTTTCCATGTCACTTTCTAAAGTCCTAGTCATTAAAAAAGTGTTCATGCACTGTTGCCTCTAATGGACAGATATTGAGCCAAATAGTTGAGCAGTGAGATCACTTAATCACTATGCTAGGCCATTTAGCTCCAGTCTAAACTGTACCTCAAAATGTTTGTTGGAAGCCAGTCACTTCATTTTTTTGCAATAGAATCTAAATTAAAATATTTGGGAAGGGAAAATACCAATATTTAATTAGCTTTTAGTACTATTCACTAGGACACGAGAACCACCTCACTTGCCACAAAACATTTATTGGGATAGGGGTTTTATACATACCAGCATTAGCAGACACTTGCTTTCCTTCTGTGCTCCACAGCATCCCAAAAATCCAAGGACAACTAACACAATACCAATTGCAATGCAGAAGTAACCAATATTGACGAATTGCATTGCTTGAGAAGAAGCTATAGGGCCAATGACTTTTAAGAACGAACCTCCATCTACGCTGACCCATATTCCAACACCTAGAAGCGCTCCTCCAGCAATCTGAGGAGTGAATAAGACACGTTATGAGTTTAAAATTAAGCCAAGTTAAACCAGTCAAAGTTGAAGACAATAGAAGCCATTAGGTTACAATTGCTGAATGGCCTCGTTGGAAAGAGACCTACACACCTGAAAATTTCTCTTCAAAATTAAATTTACTTTTGAAAACCACAGCCTGCCTTCTAATTAGGTGTTCCAGATTCAATCCAAGTTTTTTTAAAATAAATCTTTGATCCTTGAACCCACCCTCTTGCTCTGCCCAGAGACTGGATGTTGTAATCTACCCCAATCTCAACCCTAGTTTCACAATCCCATCCCCATTCACTAAACACCTGCTGCAATGCATCCACCATCCTGCCCAAGTGAACAATGCTCCCGTTGAGGTCTAAACCAGTGTTTATTCATGTCTGCCTTTTCACCCACCATGAAACAAAAAAGAAAGAGCAGGAGGAGCCATTTGACCCCCAATCAACCAATTCAATAGCCTGATCAACCAACCCCCCCCACACCAATCCTTCGATCCAAGTACTATTCAACTACTTTGTGGTTTAACAAATTCCACAAACTGACCTGTATTTCCTCATCTGTCCTAAATGGTCAGCCTAGTATCCTCAGACTGACCCCTGGTTCTGCATACACCCACCATCAGGAACATCCTCTCCCCCCCCCCCCCTCCTCCTCCTCCCCCCCCCCCCCCCCCCCCCCCCTCATCAGGAACATCCTTTCTTTCCCCCCCCCCCTCCATTCTTTTGTCCAGAAAAACAATCTCATGTCAGTTCTGCCATTCCAGGAATCCGTCTGGTAAACCTTCACTGCACTAAAAAAGAAAATCCTTCCTTGGGTAAAGAGACCAGAACTGCACACAATATTCCAGGTGTGACCTCACCAAGGCTTGTACAATTGCAACAAGGTGTCCCTACTCCTGTAATCTAATCCTCTCAATGAATGCTGGCATACCATTTGTCTTCTTTACTGTCCACCTTCAGTGACTGGTGTATGAGGGTATCCAAGCCTCACTGCACATTCCCCTCCTGATTTATGGAGCATTGCTACCAAAGTGGATAACACTTGCATTTCTCCAAATTTACTGCTTCTGCATGGATTTGCTCAACTTGAGCAAATCACACTGTGCACATATCTACAAAACCACCACCAGATTCACTACTTATCAGAGTTTCATCCCCAAAGCTTATTGGATTAGATTTGT
The DNA here is from genome assembly GCF_902713615.1 of Scyliorhinus canicula. Lineage (NCBI taxonomy): Eukaryota > Metazoa > Chordata > Chondrichthyes > Carcharhiniformes > Scyliorhinidae > Scyliorhinus > Scyliorhinus canicula. Next base: position 50,109,508 of record NC_052149.1, on the reverse strand, counting down.
TTATTGTCACGTGTACCGAGGTACAGTGAAAAGTATTTTTCTGCAAGCAGCTCAACAGATCATTCAGTACATGGGAAGAAAAGGGAATTGAACAGAATTCAAGAAAATACATGAGACACTTATCTGCACAAGTGAAAAAAAAATTTGGAATTGGAGGAATACAGTCAACAGTAGAGTTGCCAACTAACATTGAAAGCCATTTGCTAAGGTGCCTGACAATTTGCTACAAGATTAAGGAAATGCATTAGCTTTAGGATAGTTATTCCTCCAGTATGTCCATTAAACATGCCAGTTTTAGTTTGAGGGATCACAACTAGGGCCTCAAGATAGTTCAGGATATAGTGACTGAGGAGTCAAGATGTAACGCATTCATGTTTTTGGAGGCAGGTGGGAAAAAAAGGAATTTAAAACAACAATCAATTAAGATACTCCTTCACTTTTGGGCCAGGTCTGCATCTCCCATCCAAAACCAAATTACTGCTTACAGGAATAAGCGAGCACAAGCATTCCAGTCAGCAACATTTAGCTGGAGATTCCCATATTCAGCTATGTATTCTGTGAGAATCTCCCACCTTATTGGTCCATTGTTTAGCCTATTTCACCCAATTGTAAACTCAGCCGGGGGGGAACAATTGCACCTGCTCAGAGATTACTACAACTACTTTTAAATCTCCAGGTAGAATATATTTCTATTTAATACAAAGTGCCAGCAATTAATGCAACACTATATACTTCATATTGAGACTGCATGGGTCACAAAGGTTGGCCATTTTACAAAATTGGGTGGGTTACCAGAAAGTTTGAATACTAATCAAGTGTGAACTGTAATGGAGGAGGAGGAGAAAATCATAGATGATTGCAAAGATCCCAGAGTTGTGTATGGGCAGACCACCAAATAAAATAGCCCAGACTTAAGGCAGGAGAGGCAGCTACCATCCAGCAGTCTCAGGAAGGAGACAGGCCAGTTTCTCACCACCAAGCCCAAAGGCCAAGTTTACAGCAAACAAGCCAAGGCAATGCAGGAAACATTAAACAGTTTAAAATATCTTCACTGGACCAGGAAAAAGACAGTCCCTAGATCCCTGTATCATGGTAACCCCTTATTAAATTTGATGTTTGGGAGAAAACAGAGGAACAGTCTAGTGAGCTCTGGTACAAGGGTCACGTGTTTAAAAATTCATACAAGACAGTCTGGTTTGTGTGTCTTTTCTGTACTGCAATAGTCTTCCTGATGACTGGGATTTCACTGCCTCACTCGTGTTCCAAGTTCAGATACCAGAGTGCTTAGTGACAGTAGGCAAAATTGCACCCTTTGCTAGTAAAGGAAAGCAGAATGGGAAATCTGGTATAAAACAGTTTGGCGAGGGCCCTTGTGCACAAGTCAAAGCAGCTAGGAGGGATTATAAAGGTAATGGAAGAGAGGAAGCCTTGCTAGAGGGCTGTCCTCCAACAAAATGTGTGGTTTTGGTCTCACACGGGTCAGATTGTTGGGATAACAGGGGTTTTCCAATTGAGGATTAGAATGGGACAATATTACAGTGAAGGAATTGCAATCTCACTGATAGGACCATTTAGATGGCTAGCACTGCAGTCTCAGCACCAGAGGATTCAGTTCTGGCCTTGGGAATGACTTCAAGGTTGCCATTGTGTCTAGAGTTTCCTCTGGGTGTACCATTTCTTCATTCCAAATATGCAGGTTAAGTAGGGTTACGGAGATAGGGGAGTGGGTTTAGGTAGGACACTCTTGGAGGGCAGGTGCAGACATGGGCCAAATGGCTTCCATAGAAGCCAGAGTGGATAAGGAGACTAGCATCTAGAACTAGGGTCCTAGTCGTGTCAGCCAGATGGAGAAATGTGGAATTCACTACTCGTGTAGTGGGGATGCTCAGTCTTGAAGACAAAATGATATATTGGTTTAAAATGAAATGTAATAAAGATGGGGTTGAAATAGAACACTGACAAAGATGAGTTGAAATAGAACACTGACATCATGACCCAAAAAAGGCATGGCCAGGGCAGACATGATCTGTTAACAGCGAGTGAAGAACCCAAATTAAAAGCGAGTGAATTAGAAATTTGTGGTACTAACAGGAAACCAAAGTTACTTTGTCACAGTATTTACTCAGAAAGGAAGGCAAGCATGGCATTAGAAGGCAAGAAGTCTTGGGGATAACTGATGAACTAAAAAAGGACCACTGGTCCAATGGATTACATCCATGCATCTGCAGTGGTGCCATGGAACAGCCATTCTATCCCTAGTCTAATATTTTACAACCAAAGTCAGCCAAAGGAAGATAATGTTTGACCAGACAGAATGGTGTAGGTAGATGCCAGACCTTTAACCAAGGTTGTCAGTGAACAGTTAGTAGAATAGCAAGTTAGCTACAAATAAGAGCAGCAATGGGGGTGTGATGATGAGTCAAGATGATTGCCTCAAACTGGAAGTTTAAAAAAAACAAATAGGAAAGGAAAGGCAAAATTTCTTCACCCTCTAGTGTTTCACAAGAGCCAGCTCAAATGATGGGCTATAGTTAGGAACTTACTCACTGGAATGCTTGCATGAGGCAGTTGGAAGCAAGACTATTATAAAAATGAGAATATGCTCTGAAGTAGGAGACATGTAGATCAGTTGGGTTCCAAGTGGAGCATATCACTGGTCAATGGCAAAGTGTTACAGCTACATCAGAAAAACATTTCACATTTCAGAATTTCACCCCTTCTATTCAAGCCATATGCCAGCTTTCAAGTATTTTTAGTGACTGAAGGCAGAGCTCAAAACCAAATTAACATGCCAAGTATACTTACAAAGATTAGGAGATTGAATAGGACCATCATAACTTTCACAAATGTAAAGCACCCCATTTTCACTTGGCAAGTGAAGACCTGCAATGATAACCACAATATTTGTTTAGTATTAGAATGAGATTGAACCAACTCAAAGGGATAGGGCAAGGGGGCTGCACTTGTAATTCCCAACTGTGCTTTTGTAGATGCTTTGGGAGTCAGATGAGTTCACACCACAGAAATTCTTTGTAGCCACAGTATTTATATGGCTGGTTTGAGTTTCTGGTCAGTACCCCAGGATGTTGATAGTCAGATGAAATGTGGAAGAAGGACCCAAAGAATGCTTGCAGTGATACCTAGGAAATGATTGGCCGCCCAACAATGGCAGCAATTTCTTTGTGCCAAGTTGACTCCTCCAACCTGCAGAACAGTGATGGGTAATCTGGGCTAACAAGGCTGCACAAGTGGCCCTCCAGATGTTAGTCAAATTCAAATTTCACTATCTGCAGTCAAGGGATTTGAACCTGGAACCCTGATCATTAGTCTGGGTCTCTGGTTTACAAGTTCAGTGACAATAGCACTACACCACCACCTCCCCCACTAGTTATCATTTATTATCATCATCATCAATTGGAAAAATAAACTTACAATTGGATGCAGTGGGAGCACATAGCTCAGTTAATTGCATCACTCCAGTCACTGGTAGGAAAAAGTGAATTCACTGTTTGATGGAGTTAAAAAAGGAACAGTATGGTGGCAGTGGTTAGCACTGCCATCTCTGTCAGGGACCCAAGTTCAATTCCTGCCTCAGGTGACTGGACTTTGTTCTGATGTGTCTGTGTGGGTTTACTCCTACAGTCCAAAGATGTGCATTGGTCATGCTAAATTGCATGGTGTCCAAAAGGTTAAGGGGGTTGCAGGGATGAGAGAGTGGGCCTTGATGGGGGTGCTGCTCTCCTCCTCCCCCTCCCCCACCCCACCCAATGTGGACTCGTCTGCACTGTAGCAATGCTATGGTCCGAATTGTTAGGGTCCTTTGATGCCAGATTCTAAAGTGATAAGCTAGTTCCTAAAATGTTAAATTGAAAAACACAATTTGGCAAATAGTCAATAGATTCAACACTAGAAGTGGGAAACTAGTTTGACAACATAGTTTTGAGATGCTGAATGCTATTTTGGTGTAGTTAGGACATTGGAACAGCTGGAATCTTTCTATAGCAAATACTACATATCCAAGCAATAAGAAAATCACTTGTCAACAATTCAGACCTTGCAGTGCACCCAGATGCCACAGTACAGTATATGTATTGTACTAATGCTGCAGTAAATTTTTTACTAGTTAGTTAGAGGTCAGCAGCAGGTGCACACAGCAGCAGCTGTTGTGTCCTGGACACAAGTAGAGAGCAGAACCCTAGAACCAAAATGTTTGTAACATTCGACAGAGATAAAGTTGAACAAGAGCTGGTTTAAGTTTCCAAATCAAAGTAATCCCTTTTGCGCACTTGATTACTGACATCCTCGTCAGAGAAATGTTAATTAATTTAAATAGTAAACTATTACAACAAACGACAAACTTCCAAGTAAACAAATGGCTGAAGCAGTTCCTTAGTGATGTGCAAAAGGGACACCGCTTCGAATTACTATGTTTTTCTAAAAACACTTCAGCGTCTGAGTAACCAATCAATTGTTCCCCCCTCCCCCCAAAGTGGAACTATAGCCTCTAATCCTGTTTGGATGTCCAACTGGTTAAAAACTTCCAAACGGTGCTTCAGTGGAGGGAAGTTTTTGTTCGAGGGGGTTATTTGATCATTAACAATCTTGCTCACACGGTAACTCGAGATTACAAGAGAGTTTGTTACAGCTTTCCAGGCCGCGGCTCAACGTTCACGCAAAAGGATTTTACATTTCTAAAAAAAAAAGGCTGAAAAAGTTGCACTGCCCATTTACCAAATACAAACGAAACGCGCGCGGTCAGATTTTCACGAACAAGTAACGTTTTTGATTGCAATTACGAAAAACTAAAAAAAAACACTTGCGAGTTTATAGCACATACCTTTTAACCCAGGAACGGTTTAAAGAAGATGTACCGCACACTTCACCCCCTACTTGAGCGGCAACTGCTTTGTCCAAGGACAACAGATAGCTCACCTGGCAACTACAGGGCGGTATTTAAAGGAAGTATTTTAGGTCGTGATTTAATTGACATCATTCTTAACCAATTGCTCCCTCAGATTTATATTCCAGGCCAGGTGCCCACGCCCTCTTGCGAAAAGGAATAGGTGGGCGGAAAAAAAATGAACTAAAACTTCAAATACTGACGTCGCGTTGCATCTTTAGCATGACTCATGGAAAATGTTCCAATATAGAATCAGTTCGTCATAATGGGCCTTTAATAATTGGTTCTAAATTTTTTAGGTTTTCCTTACTAAGAAACCCTGAGCAGTCTAACCACTAATTTGTTAGCTGGAACTTTAGAACCTTTCTTTCCTTCTCTCTCAAATACACACTCCATCATTGGATTTACATCGATAAAGTTTGCCACTACATAAAAGAAAACCCCCACAAATTTCTAGCTTACAGCAGGCCTCAAAGGATAGTTGTCTTCTTTAACATGGTGTTTCCAGGGTCCCAATAGGTCTGCAATCTTCATGATCGTCATATTCAACAACTCCAATCACTTCCTCCTCTAACTGACCAATTATGTCTATTTGTACTCATTCATATAACCCACAATCCTCTTTTTAAAATGTGTTAATTGACATATTATCTGTTTCAGCTGGGTGTAAAGAGGGGCAATATTCCTTATTTGGTCACAGAGTTAATTAAAATATATACCAATGATGGAAATAATTTGATGTTTGTCTTTTCCATCATCCTTCTTGAATGACACCAGAGATTGATTACTCTGAGCATCAATCTCTTCATATGAAAAATTGTTCACTGACACCACTTTTTTTAACCAGTTTGTACCTGTCTCCCCTTCTATACATTCAGAGTTTAACTGGAAGTAATGCCACAATTAGTTTTTTTCTCTAAATTTTTTGCATAAACGTTTTTCAATCTTTTCTGATAATTTGAATTTCTACTGATCAACTTTGATTGCACACGGCACTCAGTTTCCCTTGGACCATGATCACCAGAGCTAAAAGCAGGATTGATGGCATGCCTAAATATAACATTATATAACTGCAATATGATGGCCTTGAATTTATAAGGGTGAACTTTTCCTGAGTCATAGAACATAGAACAGTACAGCACAGAACAGGCCCTTCGGCCCTCGATGTAGTGCCGAGCCATGATCACCCTACTCAAATCCATGTATCCACCCAATACCCGTAACCCAACAACCCCCCACCCCTTAACCTTACTTTTTTTTAGGACACTACGGGCAATTTATCATGGCCAATCCACCTAACCCGCACATCTTTGGACTGTGGGAGGAAACCGGAGCACCCGGAGGAAACCCACGCACACACGGGGAGAACGTGCAGACTCCGCACAGACAGTGACCCAGCCGGGAATCGAACCTGGGACCCTGGAGCTGTGAAGCATTTATGCTAACCACCATTCTACCGTGCTGCCCATTGGGAGTCTTTCCATTGGGAGCATTCATTGCAGTGCCACACAACAGACGAGTGAGAAAAAGTTATCATTCATTCAATAAAAGGGCCAGTAGCAATGTGGATACAAAATCGGCTGAATAATATTAGACAGAGAGTAAACCAATAAATATTTTTCGGGCTGGAGGAAGGTTTGTAGCGGTGTTCCTCAGGTGTAGGTATAGGGACCCTTTTCCTGATTTATATTAATTATCTAGATCTTAATGAGCAGGGGACAATTCAAAGTTTGTGGATGACACAAAACTTGGAACTGTTGTAAACTGTGGGCAGACAGTGTAGAACTGGAGAAGGACATAGACAAGTTGGTGGAGAGGGCAGATGGATGGCAGATGAAGTTCAATGTGGAAAAGTGTGAGGTAATGCATTTTGACAGGAAGAACATGGAGAGGCAATTTAAAATAAGGTATGCAATTCTTAAGGGGGTGCAGGGGCAGAGGGCCCTGGGTATATATGTGCATAGATCACTCAAGCTGGCAGGACAGGTTGAGAGAGATTTGGGCTTTTTTATTGGGGCATAGAGTATAAGAGTGAGGAGTTTATGTTGAACTTATACAAATCACTAGTTAGACCTCAGCTGGAATATGTGCATAGGTTTTGGGCACCACACTATATGAAGGAAGGGTGAACACATTGAAGAGAGTGGAAAAGAGGTTTGCAAGAATGATTCCAGGACGAAATTTCAGCGATGTGGATAGATTGGAGAGACTGGGTCTGTCCTGCATGGAGAGAAGAAGGCGAAGAGAAGATTTGACAGAGATGTTCAAAATCATGAGGGGACTGGTCAGAGTAGACAGGGTGAAATGGTTCCTGCTGGTAAAACGATCAAGAACAAAATGGCAGAGATTGAAAGTGATTTGCAAAACAAGCAAATATAATGTGCGAAAAAACTTTTTCACGCATGAGTGGTTTGGGTCTGGAATGTCTGCCTGGAAGTATGGTGGAGGCAGGTTCAATCAAGCCATTCAAGAGGGTATTAGATGATTACTTGAATAGAAACAATATGCAGGAGTATGGGGAAAAAGGCTGGAGAACAGCACAAAACCATGATGCTTGTATGGAGAGCTGGTGCAGACACTGTGCACAGTGGTTAGCACAGTTGCTTCACAGCTCCGGGATCCCATGTTCGAATCCTGGCTTGGGTGACTGTCTGTGCGGTGTCTGCACGTTCTCCCCGTGTATGCGTGGGTTTCCTCCGGGTACTCCGGTTTCCTCCCACAGTCCAAAGATAGGTGGATTAGCCATGCTAAGGTTGGATGTGGTTTTGGGGATAGGGTAGAGGTGTGGGCTTGGGTGGGGTGCTCTTTCCAAGGGCCACTGTAGACTCGATGGGCCCAATGGCCTCCTTCTGCACTGTAAATTCTATGATTCTATGATAGGCCAAATGGTCTCCTTCTATGCCATAACAATCCTGTGATTCTGACCTGAATTTTACATTTGGGGTGAATCCAAATTTGGAGTGGCAGGAGTGGATGTGAAACCCACTCTCTCCCAAGACTGCCTTGTTAAGGCAATATTACGCTGATTTCCCAATTAACGGCCATCCAGCGTGAAATGCGTTCTGAGAAAGGCTGAGCACTACCAGGCAGGGCAGGAGGAAAGTGGAGGCCGAGAAAAGCCAACGTGCTAGCTGGCGTTCCAAATGCGCTCCCTTGGGGAGGGAGGCATCTGAGGGAGCTGCCGCCAATAAAAAATAAAATCTCTGCCATGTGTCACGGCAGGACAATCACACACAGACTAAGTCTCCAGACACATTTGTTGATTTTATTTGAGCCCTGATTTCCAGCCTGTCCTGAGTCGAGATTGCAGCTAAAATGTCAAGGCTGCCTGACCAATCGGCCTGCCCACCAATCGTACCGACCAGCCACGTAAAATCCCAGTCAATTGCAGTTTAATTAATTTAATTTGGTTCCTTGATTGTCAACAGGCATGTTTCTGACTCACACCCACTGATTGAAATATCTCGCAAGGGTGCGATAATGTTAGAATACATGCCTGGCATTTTATCCTGTGATTTTCTGCGCTATTGCGCTCGGTGTGTGCCTGCCTGAGCAATGTAAAATTCTGCCATCTGAGTGCAAAGGTTAAGACAAAGAGATAAAGGGCAGCACGGTGGCCTAGTGGTTAGCACAACCGCCTCACGGCGCTGAGGTCCCAGGTTCGATCCCGGCTCTGGGTCACTGTCTGTGTGGAGTTTGCACATTCTCCCCGTGTCTGCGTGGGTTTTGCCCCCACAACCCAAAAATGTGCAGAGTAGGTGGATTGGCCATGCTAAATTGCCCCTTAATTGGAAAAAATAATTGGGTAATCTAAAATTTAAAAAAAAGACAAAGAGATAATGACTTAATTTATTCAGTCTCTGCCCTATGTTGTCGAGTATTCCAAGTGAGGTAAGGGACTTTGACCCATGTCTGAAGGGGATGCAGGACTCCTAATGAGGCAGGAGGGGCAGATGGACTCATGCTTATTTTTTCTGTTGAGTAGATTGTTACGCATCCAGTGCAGGGATTTATTTTTTCTTTCATGGATGTGAGTGTCGCTGGCAAGGCCAGCAATTGTTGCCCATCCCTAATTTCCCTTGAACTCAGTGGCTTGCGAGGCTATTTCTGAGGGCAGTTAACCGTCAATGATATTGGTGTGGATCTTGAGTCACATGTCGGCCAAACCACATAAGGACCTTAGTGAACCAGATGAGTTTTTAGCAACAATCAATAATACTTCCATTGTCACCATTACTGAGGCTGCTTTCAATTTCAGATTTATTAAGTGCATTTAAATTCCACCAGCTATTGTGGTGGGATTTGAACCCATGTTGACAGAGCACCAGCCTGGGCCTCTTGATTGCTGGTCCAGTGACATTAAGCACTGTACCACCATCTGCCACTAATAGCTGCGGAGCATGGTACAGGGCCTGCCCTTATATCCCTGCTGACTGAACAATCTGTGGTCTGCAAGCACCACCCTGACTTTTCTGTGGTTTCGCCATTTCAACTCACCATCTTGCTCTCATGCCCGCATGTCCAGCCTTGACCTGCTGCAATGTTCCAGCGAGTCCCCAAATCTTGCGATTAGGCACTTTGCAGCCTTCTGGACTTAACATTGAGTTCAACAACCTCAAGGCATGAATTCACCCCTCCATTTTTTTCCCCTTTTAAAATCAATTTTTTTGTCCCACCCTCCATCCCTTTCAGTCCCCCACATGGCTATCTGTCACTTTTTCTTAAGCTAAACAGACCCCTTTGTTCTGCCATTAACACATCCGACTATCTTACCTTTATGCCACTATCAGCACCTTCTTTAGTCTTTAAAATTTCCATTAACACTTCCTAAGCCTTGTGCCCATGACATCTTTAACAAATCTATTCTGCTGCACCTGCTCTCCCTCTTTAACAGTATAAAATCCATCACATCTCTCCACCTCTTTAGCTCTGAAGCAGAGTAATGTGGACTCAAAACGTGAACTCTGTTTCTCTCCCCACAGATGCTGCCAGACCTGCTGCTTTTCCCAGTGCAGAGTGAAGGCTGCTATGTAGGACCAGTTTCAACACTTAGAACATTCCGCCAGCTTGAAAATCAGGATCTTATAGTGATGGAAGTCAACGATTCGAAAACCGAGGCCTGTTGCACAGTTGCTGGCAGCAGAACAGTGTAAGAGTGGTTGTACTGTTGACATGTAAATGACCCACTGCATGAAATCCTAGTGCATGAAAAGAGTACATTTTCATGATACCACAGGATACCGCAGGCAGGTCAGTCCACTGATTCATTAATATTTGTTTATTGTTGCTCCACAATCTCTGGACACAATCAGAGTTACATTTCACAGCACTTTCAGATTCCTTTTGGCCTTTTTGCTCAATAGGGTGACACCACTCATTAAGTATATGCTCCATTTTCAATCCACTATTGACAGTTTTGCATTCATCTGTCTTATCCCCCACATGAAATATCATCTGTAAGTCTTTCCGTAATTCTCTGGCTGCTCTGTCTGATCATAGTGCCCATTTAGTTTGTATCATTTGCAAATAAGGAAAATTGCAATGTGTTTATGAATCCAGATCATTTAATATAAATGAGAACAACAAACCTCCCCAGCCTGACATATTCCCCTACTTCCTTATTCACTTGCAGCCAATTTTTTCTCCACCTCCAAATTCAATGCAGGCGACTGAGTGCCTTAAACTCCAGTAGCTTTCTTTTGTGCAAAACTTCATTTAATGCTTGCAAGAGATCACAAGATACCAGCTAGGTGTTTTTCTCAATTCTTGGAAATCTGAACCAAGTTGGCTTTGTTCCAATCCAGTGGGATCTCATTGACTTTGCATGATGCATATCGCGAGTAGATTTTGTCTACAGTTTTGTTCAGCACTCAGGCACATTACCTCCATCTAGTGTCCATGCCTGAGGACGTCTTTGCTTACTAGGCCTGACTTACATGTGACTCCAGCCCCACACCAATATGGTTGATTTTTACCTGCCCTCTGAAATGGGCGAACAAACTATTCAGTTGTATCAAAATATTAACAGCAGTTCCGTTCAATTCAACCCACCATCACCTTTGCAGTGAAACAAAGGACAGATATTAAATGCCTACCTTTTCACTAAAACCAAATCCCCAAAAATAATTTTAAGGAGAATCCACTATGATTATCATTCAACGAGTGACTTCTTGAACCATCTGTTTTGCTTGGAGACAATTAACTTACGTTGGCTCTACACTCATCCACTGACTTGCTTGGGCATCTATATTATTCAAGACGAGAAAGCTTGGAAGGGGATTAGATGAAATGAAAATCGCTTATTGTCACGAGTAGGCTTCAATGAAGTTACTGTGAAAAGCCCCTAGTCGCCACATTCCGGCGCCTGTCCGGGGAGGCTGGTACGAGAATCGAACCATGCTGCTGGCCTGCTTGGTGTGCTTTAAAAGCCAGCGATTTAGCCCAGTAAGAGATGTAAAGTAGTTCTAATTGAAAAGCTAGCCGTGGCCCAATGTGAGCTGGATGTCTTTCTCAATGCTGTAATTTCCATAATTCTGTTTCTTTATGATGCATTCCTCAGGTTCCCATTTTGGTAGATTTTTGTGAGTTGAGGTCAGTGTTTACATAAATAAGCAGATGATACTGAATGTCGGAAGGTCACAGAAGTCAGATGTTGAAATGACTTTTGAATATAGTGATACAATGACAAATTCCTGAAGCAAATTGGATCAGGGTTCTGATCAGTAGCATAGCTAGTGATTAGACCTATTGATGTTTACTGTACAGAAGAAGTCCATTTGGTTCCCCATTTGTTTGCCAGCTCTTTGCTGGAGTAATCCAAAACTAATCCTTATGTGGTGAATGTATTGCTGTAACAATTCACCATGTGCTTATCTGTATTACGCTGTTGCCCATATGGGCTCCACCTATGGAACATTGTATGGTATTACCTATAATGTAGCATGTTGGGGCCTGTGTGGACTCCGCCCCTGGCTCCACCCCTTGAGCGGAGGTAGAAAGAGCAGTCACCCTGTAGGCGGCTCCCACTAATGGATCAGTCGCAGGCAGGCACTGTTCTAGTTGATTAAAGCCACAGTTTACATCTACTCCTGGTTTCGTGTGAATTAATGGTCGCATCAATTTAATCAATTAAAACGCCTCTATGGAATCGGCCCTCAAACCTGACCGACTGGAACTTGATCCACAGGCTGCGGAGGCGAAAGAGATTTTTTCGCACTGGCTCCGCTGTTTCAAGGCCTACCTCACCGCCTCCGCCTCCTCCTTGCCTTCCGTCTCCAACGAACAGAAGCTGAGTCTCCTCCACGCACGGGTCAGCCACCAAATCTCTGTTCAACTCGAGGAAGCCTCCACCTACCCAGATGCCCTCGCTATGCTAGAGCGCCTCTACGTAAGGCCCGTGAACGAGGTATACATGTGGCATCTCCTCACCACTCGCCGCCAGCGTCCAAGGGAATCGCTGAAGAGTACCTATGCGACCTCAAAGTTCTTGCACGAAGCTGCAATTATCAGGCCGTTACGGCCACTCAACATATGTACCTCGCCATCCGGGACACCTATGTGGCTTAGTCAGGTCCAACTACGTGAGGCAGTGCCTACTCGAAAAAGGTGCCCTAGACCCGGAAGAGACGGAAAAATTAGCCTCCTCTCTGGAAGTCGTGTTCCAAAGCCTTAACGTGTTCCCCTCCGATCACGCGACCCCCGACCAAAGAATACCCCAGACCTGTGCCGCGCGGCTGCCCACCCACCATGGGGGGGCTACCTTGTTATTTCTGCTGCCAGCCTCAACAATCCAGGCAGCGCTGCCCAGCCCGGAACGCGAACTGCAGTGACTGCGGGAGAAAAGGACATTTTACTAAAGTTTGCCTGGCCAGGTCCAAAAACTCTAAATTGCAGGCCCGACCCTCAGACTCACAGGCCCGCAGTGTGACAGCGTATCTGCCGCCGCCCCCCCCCCCCCCCCCCCGAGCAATGTAAAATTCTGCCATCTGAGTGCAAAGGTTAAGACAAAGAGATAATGACTTAATTTATTCAGTCTCTGCCCTATGTTGTCGAGTATTCCAAGTGAGGTAAGGGACTTTGACCCATGTCTGAAGGGGATGCAGGACTCCTAATGAGGCAGGAGGGGCTGATGGACTCATGCTTATTTTTTCTGTTGAGTAGATTGTTACGCATCCAGTGCAGGGATTTATTTTTTCTTTCATGGATGTGAGTGTCGCAGGCAAGGCCAGCAAATGTTGCCCATCCCTAATTTCCCTTGAACTCAGTGGCTTGCGAGGCTGTTTCTGAGGGCAGTTAACCGTCAATGATATTGGTGTGGATCTTGAGTCACATGTCGGCCAAACCTCATAAGGACCTTAGTGAACCAGATGAGTTTTTAGCAACAATCAATAATACTTCCATTGTCACCATTACTGAGACTGCTTTCAATTTCAGATTTATTAAGTGCATTTAAATTCCACCAGCTATTGTGGTGGGATTTGAACCCATGTTGACAGAGCACCAGCCTGGGCCTCTTGATTGCTGGTCCAGTGACATTAAGCACTGTACCACCATCTGCCACTAATAGCTGCGGAGCATGGTACAGGGCCTGCCCTTATATCCCTGCTGACTGAACAATTTGTGGTCTGCAAGCACCACCCTGAATTTTCTGTGGTTTCGCCATTTCAACTCACCATCTTGCTCTCATGCCTGCATGTCCAGCCTTGACCTGCTGCAATGTTCCAGCGAGTCCCCAAATCTTCCGATTAGGCACTTTGCAGCCTTCTGGACTTAACATTGAGTTCAACAACCTCAAGGCATGAACTCACCCCTCCATTTTGTTCCCCTTTTAAAATCAATTTTTTTGTCCCACCCTCCATCCCTTTCAGTCCCCCACATGGCTATCTGTCACTTTTTCTTAAGCTAAACAGACCCCTTTGTTCTGCCATTAACACATCCGACTATCTTACCTTTATGCCACTATCAGCACCTTCTTTAGACTTTAAAACTTCCATTAACACTCCCTAAGCCTTGTGCCCATGACATCTTTAACAAATCTATTCTGCTGCACCTGCTCTCCCTCTTTAACAGTATAAAATCCATCACATCTCTCCACATCTTTAGCTCTGAAGCAGAGTAATGTGGACTCAAAACGTGAACTCTGTTTCTCTCCCCACAGATGCTGCCAGACCTGCTGCTTTTCCCAGTGCAGAGTGAAGGCTGCTATGTAGGACCAGTTTCAACACTTAGAACATTCCGCCAGCTTGAAAATCAGGATCTTATAGTGATGGAAGTCAACGATCCGAAAACCGAGGCCTGTTGCACAGTTGCTGGCAGCAGAAGAGTGTAAGAGTGGTTGTACTGTTGACATGTAAATGACCCACTGCATGAAATCCTAGTGCATGAAAAGAGTACATTTTCATGATACCACAGGATACCGCAGGCAGGTCAGTCCACTGATTCATTAATATTTGTTTATTGTTGCTCCACAATCTCTGGACACAATCAGAGTTACATTTCACAGCACTTTCAGATTCCTTTTGGCCTTTTTGCTCAATAGGGTGACACCACTCATTAAGTATATGCTCCATTTTTAATCCACTATTGACAATTTTGCATTCATCTGTCTTATCCCCCACATGAAATATCATCTGTAAGTCTTTCCGTAATTCTCTGGCTGCTCTGTCTGATCATAGTGCCCATTTAGTTTGTATCATTTGCAAATAAGGAAAATTGCAATGTGTTTATGAATCCAGATCATTTAATATAAATGAGAACAACAAACCTCCCCAGCCTGACATATTCCCCTACTTCCTTATTCACTTGCAGCCAATTTTTTCTCCACCTCCAAATTCAATGCAGGCGACTGAGTGCCTTAAACTCCAGTAGCTTTCTTTTGTGCAAAACTTCATTTAATGCTTGCAAGAGATCACAAGATACCAGCTAGGTGTTTTTCTCAATTCTTGGAAATCTGAACCAAGTTGGCTTTGTTCCAATCCAGTGGGATCTCATTGACTTTGCATGATGCATATCACGAGTAGATTTTGTCTACAGTTTTGTTCAGCACTCAGGCACATTACCTCCATCTAGTGTCCATGTCTGAGGACGTCTTTGCTTACTAGGCCTGACTTACATGTGACTCCAGCCCCACACCAATATGGTTGATTTTTACCTGCCCTCTGAAATGGGCGAACAAACTACAGTAGTCCCCCGTTATACCGCGCTACATACCGTGGGGGGACTTATGGACCCCAACTGTCAGTTGTGTCGATTTCAGCGGCCGGCTGATTATTTCAGTGAGAGCAGCTTCCCTCTCTGGATCAAAGTGAGCCGGCCGCTGAAATTGACACTGCCGGCTGCTCTCTCCCTCCAATCAGAAACATTAAAACTTAAAAGTTGGATTGGAGGGAGAGAGCACCGGGCAGTGTGAATTTCAGCGGCCGGCTCACTTTGATCCGGAGAGGGAAGCTGCTCTCTCACTGAAACAATCAGCCGGCCGCTGAAATTGACACTGCCGAGGGGGGGGCGGGTGTTGGGGGGGGGAGAAGAGGGGGGGCGGGTGTTGGGGGGGGGAGAAGAGGGAGGGGCGGGTGTTGGGGGGGGAGAAGAGGGGGGGGCGGGTGTTGGGGGGGAGAAGAGGGGGGGGCGGGTGTTGGGGGCGGGAGAAGAGGGGGGGGGGCGGGTGTTGGGGGGGAGAAGAGGGGGGGGCGGGTGTTGGGGGAGAGGAGGGGGGCGGGTGTTGGGGGGGAGAGGAGGGGGCGGGTATGGGGGAGACCCCCCTGTGGGTGTGGGGGAGACCCCCCTGGGGGTGTGGGGGAGAGAGGGTGGACCTGCAGGTGTTGGGGGAGAAAGGAGGGCCCTGCGGGTGTTGGGGGAGAGAGGGGGGCCCTGCGGGTGTTGGGGGGGGAGAGGAGGGGGGCGGGTGTTGGGGGGGAGAGGAGGGGGGCGGGTGTTGGGGGGGAGAGGAGGGGGGCGGGTGTTGGGGGGGAGAGGAGGGGGGCGGGTGTTGGGGAGGAGAGGAGCGGGGCGGGTGTGGGGGAGACCCCCCTGTGGGTGTGGGGGAGACCCCCCTGTGGGTGTGGGGGAGAGAGGGGGCCCTGCGGGTGTTGCGGGAGAGAGGGGGGCCCTGCGGGTGTTGGGCGGGGAGAGGTGGGGGGGCGGGTGTTGGGGGGGAGCGGGTGTGGGCGGGTGTGTGGGAGACCCCCTGTGGGTGTGGGGGAGACCCCCCTGGGGGTGTGGGGGAGAGAGGGTGGACCTGCGGGTGTTGGGGGAGAGAGGAGGACCCTGCGGGTGTTGGGGGAGAGAGGGGGGCCCTGCGGGTGTTGGGGGACGGGGGAGGAGAGGGGGGGGGGGCGAGCCGGAGGGTGTGGGGGGACAGGGGGCGAGCTGGACGCTGTGGGGGAGAGCAGGAGGGTGTGGGGGAGAGGGGGAGAGGGAGCGAGCCGGAAGGTGTGGGGGGGGAGGGGGCGAGCCGGAGGGTGTGGGGGGAGAGGGGGCGAGCCGGAGGGTGTTGGGGGGGAGAGGGGGCAAGTCGGAGGGTGTGGGGGGGAGAGGGGTCTAGTTGGAGGATGTGGGGGGAGAGGGGGAAAGCCGGAGGGAAAAAAAAGAAATTGACACTGCCGGCTGCTCTCTCCCTCCAATCAGAAACATTAAAACTTAAAAGTTGGATTGGAGGGAGAGAGCAGCGGGCAGTGTCAATTTCAGCGGCCGGCTGATTTCAGTGAGAGCAGCTTCCCTCTCCGGATCAAAGTGAGCCGGCCGCTGAAATTTTAATTGGATCCACGATGGGGGTTTTAAATTTATTTAAAAATCTATGCTAGCGCTTCCCATTGTGAGTCTACGGGGGTCTGACCTCTTCCCCCGCCCCCCCGTAGACTCACAATGGGAAGCGCTAGCATAGATTTTAAAATAAATTTAAAACCCCCATCATGGATATCCGCGGCTCGGTTGCAACGCGGGTGGCTGTCTTGGACCCCAACACCCGCGTTATAAAGGGGGACTACTGTATTCTGTTGTATCAAAATATTAACAGCAGTTCCGTTCAATTCAACCCACCATCACCTTTGCAGTGAAACAAAGGACAGATACTAAATGCCTACCTTTTCACTAAAACCAAATCCCCAAAAATAATTTTAAGGAGAATCCACTATGATTATCATTCAACGAGTGACTTCTTGAACCATCTGTTTTGCTTGGAGACAATTAACTTACGTTGGCTCTACACTCATCCACTGACTTGCTTGAGCATCTATATTATTCAAGACGAGAAAGCTTGGAAGGGGATTAGATGAAATGAAAATCGCTTATTGTCACGAGTAGGCTTCAATGAAGTTACTGTGAAAAGCCCCTAGTCGCCACATTCCGGCGCCTGTCCGGGGAGGCTGGTACGAGAATCGAACCGTGCTGCTGGCCTGCTTGGTCTGCTTTAAAAGCCAGCGATTTAGCCCAGTAAGAGATGTAAAGTAGTTCTAATTGAAAAGCTAGCCGTGGTCCAATGTGAGCTGGATGTCTTTCTCAATGCTGTAATTTCCATAATTCTGTTTCTTTATGATGCATTCCTCAGGTTCCCATTTTGGTAGATTTTTGTGAGTTGAGGTCAGTGTTTACATAAATAAGCAGATGATACTGAATGTCGGAAGGTCACAGAAGTCAGATGTTGAAATGACTTTTGAATATAGTGATACAATGACAAATTCCTGAAGCAAATTGGATCAGGGTTCTGATCAGTAGCATAGCTAGTGATTAGACCTATTGACGTTTACAGTACAGAAGAAGTCCATTTGGTTCCCCATTTGTTTGCCAGCTCTTTGCTGGAGTAATCCAAAACTAATCCTTATGTGGTGAATGTATTGCTGTAACAATTCACCATGTGCTTATCTGTATTACGCTGTTGCCCATATGGGCTCCACCTATGGAACATTGTATGGTATTACCTATAATGTAGCATGTTGGGGCCTGTGTGGACTCCGCCCCTGGCTCTACCCCTTGAGCGGAGGTAGAAAGAGCAGTCACCCTGTAGGAGGCTCCCACTAACGGATCAGTCGCAGGCAGACACTGTTCTAGTTGATTAAAGCCACAGTTTACATCTACTCCTGGTTTCGTGTGAATTAATGGTTGCATCAATTTAATCAATTAAAACGCCTCTATGGAATCGGCCCTCAAACCTGACCGACTGGAACTCGATCCACAGGCCGCGGAGGCGAAAGAGATTTTTTCGCACTGGCTCCGCTGTTTCAAGGCCTACCTCACCGCCTCCGCCTTCTCCTTGCCTTCCGTCTCCGACGAACAGAAGCTGAGTCTCCTCCACGCACAGGTCAGCCACCGAATCTCTGTTCAACTCGAGGAAGCCTCCACCTACCCAGATATCCTCGCTATGCTAGAGCGCCTCTACGTAAGGCCCGTGAACGAGGTATACATGTGGCATCTCCTCACCACTCGCCACCAGCATCCAAGGGAATTGCTGGAAGAGTACCTATGCGACCTCAAAGTCCTTGCACGAAGCTGCAATTATCAGGCCATTACGGCCACTCAACATATGTACCTCGCCATCCGGGACACCTACGTGGCTGGAGTCAGGTCCAACTACGTGAGGCAGTGCCTATTCGAAAAAGGTGCCCTAGACTCGGAAGAGACGGTAAAATTAGCCTCCTCTCTGGAAGTCGTGTTCCAAAGCCTTAACGCGTTCCCCTCCGATCACGCGACCCCCGACCAAAGAATACCCCAGACCTGTGCCGCGCGGCTGCCCACCCACCATGGGGGGGCTACCCTGTTATTTCTGCTGCCAGCCTCAACAATCCAGGCAGCGCTGCCCGGCCCGGAACGCGAACTGCAGTGACTGCGGGAGAAAAGGACATTTTGCTAAAGTTTGCCTGGCCAGGTCCAAAAACTCTAAATTGCAGGCCCGACCCTCAGACTCACAGGCCCGCAGTGTGACAGCGTATCTTCCGCGCCCCCCCCCCCCCCCCCAGGACACGTCAGCGGCCTCGTGCTGTCCGTGGAGGCAGCCATCTCCAAGCCGCACAACATGTGCGACTCACGGGGGCCGCCATGTTGGCCATCCTCGCCCACGCGGCCCACCACGTGCGATTCATGGGGGCCGCCATCTTGGACACCATCTTCCTCACCGCCCGACACGTGCGAATGATGGGGGCTGCCATCTGGAATGCCGCCCAACACGTGCAATCAACAGGGGCTGCCATCTTGGGACCACCCCAGCATCTCTGACCACGCCAGCTACCCGCAACTCAGCGTCACCCTTGACCAGTCGCGACCCAAAAACCTCCGGAGCTCTATGATGACTGTCCGGGTAAACGGACACGAAACACCCTGCCTCCAGGAGCGCAGAGAGCTTCATTCATCCGGACACGGCAAGACGCTGCTCGCTCCCAATCTTGCCGGCGCATCAAACCATCTCCCTCGCCTCTGGGTCACACTCGGTGCAGGTCCGAGGGTTGCACTACCGCAACCCTCGCAATACAGGGCGCCGACCACGCCAATTTTAAATTATATGTACGCCCCGACCTCTGCGCTCCCCTTCTATTGGGACTGGATTTCCAATGTAACCTCAAGAGTCTCACCCTGAAGTTCGGCGGGCCCCTACCCCCACTCACCGTATGTAGCCTCGCGACCTTAAAGGTCGACCCTCCCCCGCTCTTCGCAAACCTCACCGCCAACTGCAAACCAGTCGCCACCAGAAGCAGGCGGTACAACATCCAGGATAGGACTATTATCAGGTCCGAGGTCCTGCGACTCCTGCGGGAGGGAATCATCAAGGCCAGCAATAGCCCCTGGAGAGCTCAGGTGGTGGTCGTCAGGACCGGGGAAAAGAAGCAGATGGTTGTAGATTACAGCCAGACCATAAACCGGTACACGCAACTCGATGCGTACCCCCTTCCCCGGATCACACCACCGGGTGTTCCCCACGGTGGATCTGGAGTCTGCATACCACCAGCTCCAAATCCCCCCGGGGTGCCGCCACTAAACGGCCTTTGAGGCAGAAGGCCGCCTCTTCCACTTCCTTCGGGTCCCCTTCGGCGTCACAAACGGGGTCTCGGTCTTCCAAAGAACGATGGACCGAATGGTGGACCAGTACGGGCTGTGGGCCACATTTCCATACTTGGACAACATCACCATCTGCGGCCATGATCAGCAGGACCACGATGCCAACCCCCAGAGATTTCTCCAAACTGCCCGAACTCTTAACTTTACTTACTACAAGGAGAAATGCGTTTTCCATACAACCAGACTAGCCATTCTCGGCTACGTCATGGAAAACGGGGTTCGAGGACCCGACCCCAACTGTATGCGCCCCCTCCTGCAACTCCCCCTTCCCCACTGCCCCAAGGCCCTGAAAAGATGCCTCGGGTTCTTTTCATATTACGCCCAGTGGGTCCCCAACTATGTGGACAAAGCCCGCCCACTAATCAAAGCCACCATCTTCCCACTGGCGGCTGAGGCCCGCCAGGCCTTCAGCTGCATCAAGACAGATATTGCCAAAGCCGCGATGCACGCGGTGGACGTGTCCGTCCCCTTCCAGGTGGAGAGCAACGCATCAGAAGTCGGCCACGCCGCTGCCCTCAATCAGGCAGGCAGGCCTGTGGCGTTTTTTCACGAACCCTCACCACCTCCGAAATTCAACACTACTCAGTCAAAAAGGAGGCCCAAGCCATCGTGGAAGCCGTGCGGCACTGGAGGCACTACCTCGCTGGTAGTTGGTTTCCCCTTGTCACCGACCAACGATCGGTAGCCTTCATGTTCGATAATACGCAGCGGGGCAAGAACAAGAATGATAAGATCTTGAGGTGGAGGATCAACCTCCACCTATAATTACGATATAGTATATCGTCCTGGGAAGCTCAATGAACCCCCAGATGCCCTGTCCCGTGGCACATGCGCCAGCGCGCAAGATGACCGACTACGTGCTATCCACGATGACCTCTGCCACCCGGGGGTCACCCGACTTCTCCACTACATCAAGGCCCGCAATCTGCCCTACTCCACGGAGGAGGTCGGAGCCATGACCAGGGACTGCCAAATCTGTGAGTAGTGTAAGCCGCACTTCTATCGACTGGCTAAGGCCCACTTGGTAAAGGCATAAGTCCGACCCTCTGGTTGAGAGGGTCCAGCTCCTACACTCCAACCCCCAGTACGCATACATCGAACACCCCAACGGCTGATAGGATAAGGTCACCCTCTGGGACCTGGCACCTGCAGGTTCCACAACCACCGCCACCCCGTCTTACCCCGCCCAACCTACGCGGCCCTCTCCTCGGTGGGAAGGGGGTCGGGGACAGAAAGCGACAGTGTTAGAAAGCCTGATGTAGGCAGCCCAGCGGGTGAGTAGCTGGTAGCCTCAGTGGCCAGGGGACCCGGCCATGGCAGCCAGTATGGATCCAGCATGTGGTGTAGGAGAGTTTGGCCACTCTCCTGGTGGTGGTGGTGGGGGCACGGGTAGGGTCACGGCTGTGTGGGACGGGAGTTCATGCCGGGGCAGTGTTGCCTACTCACCCTGGCCCTCCTGAGGAGATTGTGCAGTGCAGGCCGGCCAAAATGATGTTGCTCACTGCGCGGAAGGTCTCTGCCACCAAACATGGCGAACGGCAGCAGCTAACAGCCTCCTTCCCGGGCCAGGGTGGCCCTCCTCTCCTCTGCTGCGTCCAGGAAAGTCTCCAACTCAGTGTTGGTGAAACATGGTGCTGCGTGTCTGTCTGTCACCTTGTTGGCTGGGATAGTGTGTGGCATTTTTGCGGCTTCAGCTTGTCAGTCTCCTGAGTGTCAGTCGCAAATCCGGCGAATCCGGCACCGTTCCTCATTGGAATTGTGATGGGAAATCTGTGTTATCCTTGGATTCGAGGTGCTGGTGCTAGCCCCTAACCAGTCGCTGAATCAGTCCAGGTGCGGCCCCCGTTTTGCTGTGGTGGAAGTCCACGAACCCTGCCCCGGCGTCAGCACTTAGGGCATGATTCTCCCGCTGTTCCGGTTGCGGCTATGCGGAGCTAAGCCGCACGTTCGGCAGCTCCCGCTAGAAACGGACTTTGGGGCTCTTTTCAGGGCCCCCAACGGAGATTTTTCGACGATTCCCGACATGGGAAGGGGTCTGCAGTAGATCCCCAGGGTTCTATGGTCCGGACCAGGAGTGGGGTGAGCAGAAAAGCGGTGGCAGCGCCCCTGGAAAAGCGGGGGAAGGGAAACAAAATGGCAGCTGGCGGAGCCCTCAAGGAGTGGAGGCAGTGGGCGCAGGAGCAGCAGGCGACTCTTCTGCGCTGCTTCCAGGAGCTTAAGGTGGAGCTGCTGGAGTCGCTGAAGGCTACCACCAGAGAGCTGATGGAGACTCAGACAGCCCAGGGGGCCGTGATCCGGGAGCTGCAGAAGCAGGCCTCCGAAAGGGAGGATGAGGCCGTGGCCGTCGCGGGTAAGGTGGAGATGCACGAGGCGCTCCATAAAAAGTGGCAGGAGCGGTTCGAGGAGCTGGACAACCGGTCGAGGCGGAAGAATTTACGGATCCTGGGCCTCACGGAGGGGCTGGAGGAGTCGGACCTGGTGGCCTATGTGGTCGTTATGCTGAACTCGTTGATGGGGCTGGGTACTTCCAGGGGCCTCTGGAGTTGGAGGGGGCCCACAGAATACTGGCAAGGAGGTCCAATCCGAATGAGCCGCCACGGGCTGTGTTGGTGCGGTTTTACCGGTTCGTTGACCGGGAGTGCGTGCTCCGGTGGGCCAAGAGGGAGCGGAGCAGCAAGTGGGAGAACACGGAGGTGCGGATCTTCCAGGACTGGAGTGCGCAGGTGGCTAAGCGGAGGGCCGGGTACAACCGGACGAAGGCGGTGCTCCACAGACGGAGTGTGAAGTTTGGCATGTTACAGCCGGCGCGTCTGTGGGTCACCTACAAGGACCGGCACTATTATTTTGAGTCCCCGGAGGAAACTGGACTCAAACTGAGGGTCAGGGATGGAGGTTTTGTATGTAAATGCAACTGTGTCTAATTTTGTTTCTCTGTGGGGGGGGGGGGGGGGGTGTTCTCTGTTCAATGCAGGATGTGTGTTGGCTTTAGGGTGGGTGGGGCGATGTCTTTATGTCTTTTTGTATGGGTCTGGTGGACGGGTTCGGGCAGGGAGGTAAACTGGGAGTGCGGGGAGCTGGTGGTGGGGACTGGCAATGGGAGTTGCCCTAGAGGAGGCTAGGTTAGGCAGGGCGAAAGCGCGGGCTTTCCTCTGGTTTCCCGCGCTGCGGGATGATGGGGGTGGGGTCGGGGCTGAGAAGCGCGGGCCTTTGCTGGTTGTTATTTTCCCACGCAAGAGCGGGAGGGGGGGAGGGGGGGCAGTTGATGGGCACGAAGGAGGAGGAGTAGTCCCACGTGGGGAGGGGCCGGGGTCAGCAGAAGTTAGCTGGCTCACGGGAGTGCTACGGAGGGAGGAGCACGGCTAGGAGGGGTCCTAGCCTGGTTGGGAGGGGGGGGGGGGGGTACCGGGTTGCTGCTGAAATGGCCAGGAAGGAGCTGGAGTATGCAGGGGGTGCTAGGGGTGGGGGAGTTGCCGCCGTAGGGAACAGGCTGAGCAGGGGACGCTGGCCAGTGGCGGGCAGGGGATGGGTTATGGCTAGTCGGCAGGGGAGGGGGGCAGGGAGTCCTCTGATCCGGCTGATAACCTGGAATGTGAGGGGGCTGAACGGGCCGGTCAAGCGGGCCCGGGTGTTTGCGCACTTGAAGGGGCTGAAGGCGGATGTGGCCATGCTCCAAGAGACGCACCTGAAGGTGGCGGACCAGGTTCGGCTGAGGAAGGGGTGGGTGGGCCAAGTATTTCATTCAGGGCTGGATGAGAAGAATCGGGGGGGGGGTGGCGATCCTGGTGGGAA
This sequence comes from Scyliorhinus canicula, assembly GCF_902713615.1. Classification (NCBI taxonomy): domain Eukaryota; kingdom Metazoa; phylum Chordata; class Chondrichthyes; order Carcharhiniformes; family Scyliorhinidae; genus Scyliorhinus; species Scyliorhinus canicula. Next base: position 50,085,780 of record NC_052149.1, on the reverse strand, counting down.
AGAGGGTATTGTTTGAGGCGTTAAATGTGGTGGCTGACAGTGGCAGGAGGTATGTGATGGTGAGTGGTAATCTGCAGGGGGAGCGGGTGGTGTTGGTGAATGTTTACGCCCCAAACTGGGACGATGCGGGATATACGCGGCGCATGTTGGGCCACATTCCGGACCTGGAGGCGGGGGGGCCTGATCATGGGGGGGGACTTCAACACGGTGCTGGATCCCCCATTGGATCGATCCAAGTCCCGGACGGGTAGGAGGCCGGCGGCGGCTAAGGTGTTGATGGGGTTTATGGATCAGATGGAAGGGGTGGATCCCTGGAGGTTTGCGAGGCCAAGGGCCAGGGAGTACTTGTTTTTCTCCCACGTGCATAAGGCCTATTCTAGGATTGATTTTTTTGTCCTGAGCAGGGGGCTGGTTTCGAGGGTGGAGGATGCTGAATACTCTGCCATTGCCATTTCGGATCATGCCCCGCACTGGGTGGACCTCGGGCTGGGGGAGGAGAGGGACCAGCGTCCGCTCTGGCGCTTGGAGGTGGGGCTGCTGGCAGACGAGGAGGTGGCCGGGAGGGTTCGGGGGTGTATCGAGAGGTACCTTGAGGCCAATGATAACGGGGAGGTCCGAGTGGAGACGGACTGGGAGGCATTGAAGGCGGTGATTAGAGGGGAGTTGATTTCCATCCGAACCCATAGGGAGAGGGGGGAGCAGAGGGAGAGGGAGAGATTGGTAGGGGAGATGGTGAGGGTGGATAGGAGATATGCGGAGGCCCCGGAGGAGGGATTGCTGGGGGAGCGGCATAGCCTTCAGGCCAGGTTCGATCTACTGACCACCAGAAAGGCGGAAGCTCAGTGGAGGAAAGCACAGGGAGTGGTGTATGAATACGGGGAGAAGGCGAGCAGGATGCTGGCACACCAGCTCCGAAAGCGAGACGCGGCTAGGGAGATTGGGGGAGTGAAGGATGGAGATGGGAAGGTGGTGCGGAGGGGGGTAGACGTTAATGGGGTCTTTAGGGACTTTTATGGGGAACTGTACCGGTCTGAACCCCCGGTGGAGGGGTGGGGGGGGAATGGGGCGCTTCTTGGACAAGCTGTGATTTCCGAAGGTGGAGGAGGGGCAGGTGGAGGGACAGGGGGCGCCAATTGAGCTGGAGGAGCTGGTTAAAGGGATAGGGAGCATGCAGTCGGGGAAGGCGCCGGGGCCGGATGGGTTTCCGGCCGAATTTTATAAAATGTATGCGGACCTGTTGGGCCCCCTGTTGGTCCGGACCTTTAACGAGGCAAGGGAGGGGGGGGGGGGGCTTTGCCCCCAACTATGTCACGGGCGCTGATTTCCCTGATCCTTAAGCGGGACAAGGACCCTCTGCAGTGTGGGTCATATAGGCCGATCTCGCTGCTAAATGTAGACGCCAAGCTGCTGGTAAAGATCTTAGCCACAAGAATAGAGAATTGTGTGCCGGGGGTCATTCACGAGGACCAGACGGGGTTTGTAAAGGGAAGGTAGTTGAATACCAACATACGAAGGCTCCTTAATGTCATTATGATGCCGGCTGTGGAAGGGGAGGCGGAGATAGTGGTGGCATTAGATGCGGAGAAGGCCTTTGATAGGGTTGAGTGGGGTTATCTGTGGGAGGTGTTGGAAAGGTCTGGGTTTGGGGAGGGGTTTGTCCATTGGGTGAGGCTGCTTTATGAGGCCCCGATGGCGAGTGTAGCCACGAATAGGAGGAGGTCGGAGTACTTTCGGCTGTACCGGGGGACGAGACATGGGTATCCCCTGTCCCCCTTGCTCTTTGCGTTGGCAATTGAGCCCCTGGCCATGGCATTGAGGGAGTCAGAGAACTGGAGGGGCCTGGTGCGGTGTGGGGAGGAGCATCGAGTGTCGCTTTATGCGGACGACCTGTTGCTGTATGTGGTGGACCCGGTGGGGGGGATGCCGGAGGTGATGAGGATTCTCAGCGAATTTGGGGGCTTCTCTGGGTATAAGCTCAACCTGGGTAAGAGCAAGTTGTTCGTGGTGCACCCGAGGGATCAGGAGGAGGGGATTGGTAGGCTCCCACTGAAGCTGGCAGGGAGGAGCTTCAGGTGCTTAGGAGTCCAGGTGGCTGGGAGCTGGGGGGCCCTGCATAAGCTCAACCTCACACGGTTGGTGGAGCAAATGGAGGAGGAGTTCAAAAGATGGGATATGTTACCGCTGTCACTGGCGGGTAGGGTGCAGTCTGTCAAGGTGACGGTGCTCCCGAGGTTTTTGTTCCTGTTCCAGTGCCTTCCACTCCTTATCCCGAAGGCCTTTTTTAGGAGAGTTAACAGGAGTGTTACGGGATTTGTGTGGGCGCATGGGACTCCGAGGGTGAGAAGGGTGTTTTTGGAGCGGGGCAGGGATGGGGGGGCTGGCGCTGCCCAACCTCTGTGGGTACTATTGGGCTGCCAACGCAGCGATGGTGCGTAAGTGGGTAATGGACGGGGAAGGGGCAGCATGGCAGAGGATGGAGATGGCGTCCTGTGTAGACACGAGCCTGGAGGCACTGGTAACGGCGCCGTTGCCGCTCCCTCCAACGAGGTATACCACGAGCCCGGTGGTTGCGGCTACCCTCAAAATTTGGGGGCAATGGAGACGCCACAGGGGGGAGGTGGGGGGCTCCATGGAGTCCCCGATACGGGGGAACCACCGGTTTGTTCTAGGGAGCATTGATGGCGGTTATTTGGGCTGGCACAGGGTAGGTATTAGGAGGTTGAGGGACCTGTTTGTGGATGGGAGGATGGCGAGCCTGGGGGAGTTAGAGGGGAAGTTTGGGCTCCCCCCTGGGAACATGTTCAGGTACATGCAGGTTAGGGCGTTTGCCAGGCGGCAGGTGGAGGGGTTCCCCTTGCTGCCCCCACGTGGGGTACGGGACAGGGTGCTCCCGGGGGTGTGGGTTGGATGAGGGAGGATTTCGGACATATACCGCGTAATGCAGGAGGTAGACGAGGCCTCGGTGGAGGAGCTGAAGGGTAAATGAGAAGAGGAGCTGGGTGAGGAGATTGAGAAGGGGACGTGGGCGGATGCCCTGGAAAGGGTGAATTCCTCCTCTTCCTGTGCGAGGCTTAGCCTCATACAGTTTAAGGTGCTGCATAGGGCCCACATGGCTGGGACGAGGATGAGTAGGTTTTTCGGGGGCGAAGACAGGTGTGCTAGGTGCTCGGGGAGCCCAGCGAACCACGCCCATATGTTTTGGGCATGTCCAGCGCTGGGGGAGGTTTGGAAGGGGGTAGCAAGGATGGTGTCGAGGGTGGTGGGATCCAGGGTCGAGCCAGGCTGGGGACTCGCAATTTTTGGGGTTGCAGTGGAGCCGCGAGTGCAGGAGGCAAAAGAGGCCGGTGTTCTGGCCTTTGCGTCCCTAGTAGCCCGGCGGAGGATCTTGCTCCAATGGAAGGATGCGAGGTCCCCAAGCGTGGAGGCCTGGATCAATGACATGGCGGGGTTCATCAAATTGGAGAAGGTGAAATTTGCCCTGAGGGGATCAGTACAGGGGTTCTTTAGGCGGTGGCAGCCTTTCCTGGACTTCCTGGCAGAACGGTAGGGAAATAGACCGGTAGCAGCAGCAACCCGGGGGGGGGGGGGGGGGGGGGGGGGGTGGGAGGGAGTGGAGCGAGGGGGGATTGTGTTTGGGGGGGAGGGAGAAGTGTGTACATGGGTTGGTTGGATGTGGCGGGTGTTATCTCTTTCCTTTCTGTTGTTTGCTTTTTTTTGTTTTTTTTCTTGTTTTCGATTTAGCAGTTGCTTTTGTAGGGGGTGGGTGTTGTTCTTGGGTTTGTACCATGGTCATTCTGTTAATATTGTTTTGTTGTTTATATTTTGTGAAAACCTTAATAAAAATTATTTAAAAAAAAATGATTCTCCCGCTGAAGCAAAATGAGGCTGGTGAATAGTGGGAGAGGCAGAAAACGAGAGCAGCGCCATGCCGGCCCGCTCCCATAGGCGAAATCGGAATCTCACCGTAGCGTGACGTGAAACCGGTTATCACCATGTAAGCCCCATTTCCATACAATTAACAAGAGCCACCCCATATCCAATAGCCTCCCATCATTCATCAGCCTCCAGAGCAAGTGGTCATGCTGGCCCCGATTAGCATCCCTTCTTAAAAATGTAAACCTGGCAGAAGGGCTTCTGTGGGGAGTCAAGAAGGTGAGTAGCCATCTTTGCTCACAGGCAAAGTGCCACCCCAGTGCACAGCGGGGGTGGGGGATCCTCGGCTGGGGGGGGGGGGGGGACCCTCCGCAGGGTGGGCCGCCATAGGAGAGTTGCGGGGACAACCACGCATGACACCACCATGCCAACACCTGGATCGTGTGTACCCATTCCTGGGGCAACCCTTGTCCTTGCCCGTCTGCCCCACCGACCACCTGTAACCCCCCACCGACTGCCAAGGCCTCTGGCTGTATGGCTGAGGGCCATCGCTTATAATCAATTGGCAGTCGTGGTGAAGTGAGCACTTCACACAACTCAAGTGGTTCCCGGTTAGTGTGCGAGCCATGTAGCATGTGGGTGTCATTGCCCAGCATCCCAATCACACCTTGATTCCTGGACAGTGTGCCTGAACACTGGGGGAGGCAACACAGCAGCCAACATCTGAACATCCAGGGGAGGGACACAGCTCTGAGGGCATGTCCACAGCTGGAAGGTGGGTGAGTGCTACGGGGAGAAGGAGATGTCTGAAGAGATGGGCCAAGGGTTCGGAGGTCCAGCCGCATTGCGGAAGAAAATGACAGAGGCATCATACTGGTTGTGCACAAATGTGTTTATTGTGTTTGACAATTCCCTACCATCTCAATAGTACTGCCCTCTCCCCCACCCCCAGCCTCATCACCCCCTACCTAACCCCCACCTCCTCCCACAATGCCCTCAGTGATCCTCTATGTGCTTTGCCCTTCTAGCTCTATAACTATATCTCGGTGTGTCCCCAGGATGCACTTCTGAGTTGGATGCAGCCAGCTGCTTACCACATCCACTGGCCATCGGTGCCCTTGGCAGGCGTCCTCTGAGGACTCTGCGGCCAGAGGGCCCCGGCTTACTTGTCGGCATTACATGCACAGCCGTGCCGCCCTGTCCCGTGTGCTGGCTGTGAGATGCGACCTCTTCAGAGGGATGGAACCCGGGGGAGCTGGTGATCACCGTCGCCACTCCATAGGATGGAACCGCATGGCAACCGGCACTCCCTCCTCCCGCTCGGTGCCCATAGACTTCTGGGGTTCACCTTGGGATGGAGTGGCAGCTGGTTCGAGCCTCGGCTGCCCTGCATCATCTGGCTCTGCCAGCACTGTTAGTTTCCCATAGTCCGTACCATCGTGTTGACACCCCCAGCGATGCTCCTCAGTGACTGGGACATGCTCTGTAGGGCCTCGGCAATGCCCCCCTGTGACTGGGACAAGCTCCGCAGCGCCTCGGCCATGCCCATCGGAGAGCGGGATATGTCCCGCAGAACCTCAGCAAGGTCAGCCTGGTACTGGGTGACATCCCCCAACAAGGCTGGGGTCATCACCCTAGCAGTGTCGGCCTCGATGCTATGCATTGTCGAAGACTTCTCCTGCACCCGCAGCTTCTGGAACTCCTCCAAGCAGATATGAATCTGCTGGATTCATGCTGTCATCTCCCTCTGAATGTCCCGGTTGCACCTGAACGTCTCCACCAGCTCTGGGATGACCTGTTACGCAGGCTCAGCATCAGGCTGGGACCCAGCTGAGTCCTGGGATCCAGCAGACCTCTGACTGCTGTCTCGCCTGGGGGTTCCCTCCACCTGATGTGCATCAGCAGCTGTGTGGGGCTCACCAGATTGTGCCCCAGAAGCCTAATCACTAACATTTCCCACCGAGGTGGGTCTATCTGCACTGGTGGAGTGTGTGGATAACAGCGGTGACGCATCACTCGTGTCTTCCTTGGAGCTCATTCATGCTGCCCAGTGTAGGTCATTGACCTTATTCCTGCACTGGAGGCCAGTCCTCCTGGTCATACTCCCCGAGCTCACTGCCGCCACCTCGTCCCAGGCGGCACCGGTTGCAATAGGCCAGGGGTGGGCAAACTTTTCCGTGCAAGGGCCACATTCAGAAATTCACAATTTTAAAGGGCCGCATAATATATTAAGTAAAATAATTACTTCACCCGGTTATGATTCTGGGCGCCTCATATAGAACATAGAACAGTACAGCACAGAACAGGCCCTTTGGCCCTCGATGTTGTGCCGAGCAATGATCACCCTACTCAAGTCAACGTATCCACCCAATACCAGTAAGTAACCCAACAGCCCCCCCCATTAACCTTAAAAAAATTTTTTTTTAAGAAATTTTAAAAAAATTATTTTTTATTTTTTTATGACTTGGTGGGCCGCATAAAGATCTTTGGCGGGCCGCATGCGGCCCGCGGACCGTAGTTTGCCCACCCCTGCAATAGGCTGACCCTCCTGGACCCTTGGGGGAACAGGACATCCCTCCTGGCCTTCACGGTATCTAGCAGGTCAGCGTCCCCGAATCGTGGGGCTGGTCTCCTCAGCACCATTGTTGCGAGTTGGCTGAGCAAGTGCAGCTTAAGTGCTGCTCTACCTTGTGAGTGGGGGGCTGGCGAGCATGGTCCCGGCGAATCAGCTTGCAAGCTTTCATTTGTGTGAGAAGCCCGTTAGGCCTCGTTAAGTGGACCAATTAACATTGAATAGCGTTGCTGGACTCACTGGGCTGAGCGCCGGTAAGCTCACGGCAATTTCCGCTCGCTACAACACTTAGAAATCTTTCCCGAGAATCACAGCCTTAGTCTCAGGAACGGAGAATCCAGCCACTGATATTTCAAACATAAATTCCCCCACCCAGCTTAAAACCCACACTTTCTCTGATTATATTTCAACCCCCCAACTACATATTTGCAACTTCACTTTCAGGACATTAGTAGATGTCGCTTTCTATCCACACCATTCAGCGTCTTCCCAATGAGAGTGTATCATTCCTTGATTTACCTCCCAATATATATGAGCTTATTTTGAATCGCAGTACATTGCATCTTCCACATCTATACTTTAAATCTTTTATTATCCTATTGACTGTGTATTGTGAAAACATGCAAATGGACCAATGGTCACCATTGTTCAGACCTAAAAAGCACACAGATTCGGAGGTGAGCGCGAGACAGCAGCGAGATCCGTCCGGGAGAAGCAAGCGACAACACCAATACCAAACCCATTCAGTATTTCCCACTGTAATTGTTTCTCCGGCACTCGAATGTATATTTACCTCCCCAGTCTCCAAGCCCCCCTCCCCCCCACCAACAGTCGCCCACTTATGTGTGGTAAATAATTTTGCCAGGTGTACAGAGTTGCTGCTACCAGTTATTCTATTTTTTTTTATTACTTACTATTTTCTTTTCTTTGGTATGTTTGGGTGTGCCCTTCTCTTTTATATATGCGTATATATATATATATGTCTCTTATCCTGTGTACATAACAGTAAATATACTTTGTTCAAAAACCCAATAAAAAACATTTATTAAAAAAAAGTACTCAATGTACCACAAGTATCTCATACATTTGAACAGGTTAAGCAACGTGCTTCATGCTGCTACTATTTAGTGGTTATGTGAGTGGTATTTTCCATGATCAGGTTGCTATTGTCATTCAAAATATTGTTCTGCCTACCACATAATTGAGCAACGTCATGCGATACCAGGTATGTAGGTTATGTTACAAAGATTAGCTGATCGAATCAAAGAGCACGGTCCTTCAGTTGTTTGTAATAGGCAGAATATGGACATAGTCAGCCAGTCTACACTTGCAAACTCCAAAACAAAACATTTACTGTTAATTGTGATTCTGTGACTGGGCAGCACTTATGGAATAATTCTAAAAGCCATACAATCAAACCATTTAAAATAACCAGTCCAGCTTGTACATTTACACATTTACATTTGGTAAAAGCAACATGCATTCAAAAGCAGTGACACATTCTTTGTAAACAAAATAAATATGTTCAAGTCTTGCAGCTTTTTTGAATTACCCAGGAGTTTGAGGAGCCTATAGTTCCTTGTTTCATTCTCCATAGCAATGACCAGTCAATCGTACTAAACTTGCCAACCATCAGCAGCCCTTTCTTTTATAGTATCGTACAATCCCTTCAGTGCAGAAGGAGGCCATTCAGCCCATTGGGTCTGCACCGGCCCTTGGAAAGAGCACCCTACTTAAACTCATGCCCCCACCCATCCCTGTAACTCCAACTAACCATTTGGAGACTACGTGGCAATTTATCATGGTCAATTCACCTAACCTGCACATCTTTGATTTCTTTGATTTGATTTATTCATGTCGCATGTATTCGTATACATTGAAAAGTACTGTTTCTTGCATGCTATTCTGACAACACATACCGTACATAGGGAAGGAAGGAGAGACTACAGAATGTAATGTTACAGTCATAACTAGGATGTAGAGAAAAGATCAACTTTGTGGGACTGTGGGAGGAAACCAGAGCACCCGGAGGAAACCCAAGCTTTTAAAAAATATTTGAGTAGCAATGGGAATGTACCTAACCTGGTCAAATCAGATCAAGGTGTAAGTTTCAAATTTTTAAAATTAAAATAAGACAAAGCCAGTCATGAGTGTAATGACAATTTCTGCAAATATATATCGGGCTGGATTCCCTGCACCCCGACGCCGAAATCGTGTTTGGCGCCGAGCAGAGAATCCAGTTCCCCGCATGGAATCGGAACCGGTGCCGGTTCGGCGATTCTCCGCCCCCCTGAAAAGCAGCGTACTCGGGGAGTATGCCGCGCTGATTATCAACCATCGGAGGCCATTGCCAGAGGCCCGCCCCACTAGTCTTCGCCCCCGACCGGCCGAAGTCCAACGGCGTATTTCTAATATGGTCCCAGCCGTTCGGGAAACTCGCGGGACGGCTGCGGGCTCAGTCAGGCCGATCGGAGGGCCGGGGGTGCCTCATACAGGACTGGGCCTTTATTGTGCGGGCGGTCCGGGTCGGGCACACGGCCGATCGGGGGCACTATTTCCACGGTCCAGGTCTGCGGTCTGAGTCCGCCATGGAGCACGGTATGGATGCGCGGCCTCTGACCCGGAAGTGCAGGGTCCCGTATCTACAGCTGGAGCTGCGAGCTCTACGATGGGTGCCTTGTAGCTCCTTGCAGGGCTGTGAAACTGTGGCCTTTTGATGCCAGTTTTTCTGGCGTAAAAGACCACAGTTTTCACGATGGCGTGGGGACATAGTCCCTGAAACGGAGAATCCAGCCCATAGTTCCCACCATTAAAAATAAAACTAATTTGATATTTTTATTAACCTTTCGTTCATATAGATTAACATTTTGGTTTACCTTGAATAGAAAATATGCTAATACTAATGGGGGGGGGGGGGGTGCTTGAGTGAGCAGTGCATTGTAAAGCCCCTTGTTCTCAGGCCCGTATGCCCATCCTTTGCCAGCTGCGGTGCTCCACTGATGCTGGAGGAGCAGCATCTCATCCTACAATTAAACATGCTACATCCCTCAAGACTCAACATTGAGATCAACAACTTTAGATTGTGATCTTTCTCCTCCACTTTAAACCCTTTTTTAAATAACCCTTATGCTTATTATCTCAATTCAAACCCCCCTCCCCCTCCATTCTCCGCTCTCAATATTTTACTTATTTAGTGAAGTCCAAAGACTTGTTTTAGAGAGTTTGAAATTCTCCTTAATCACCTCAAAGCAATGCACCACCGGATCGGGATCAATATTATTACAATACATCTAGCTTGTGGCAAATGCTTTCTGTAATATAACTGACCACATTTACTCTGGAATTTTATTACTTATGAGGTAGGCTGCAGTGAGCAGTGCACTGGTAATGTACTTTGGGAGTAATTGCTTGTCAAGTCTCAACAGTTCCTCAAGCTTGTATTGAGCTTCATTGGAGTATTGCAGGTGGACAAGGTCTTAAATATCACAGTGAGAGCCAGGTGGAGAAGTAAAAGACAGGCAACAGGAAGCTCAGGATCATGCTTTTGGACAGAATGGTGGTGTCTTGCAGAGAAGTCTCCCAATCTGCATTTGGTCCCTCCATGTAGAAACAACTGCATTGTGAGCAGAAATACAACGTACTAAATTGAAAGAAGTACAAGTAAATTATTGTTCCACCTGGAAGGGGCACTTGACGACTTGGTTGGTGAGAAGGGAAAAGGAATAAATGGCAGGTTTTGCACCTCCTGCACTTGCATGATTAGGTGTCCTGTGGAAAGCCTTCAGAATGCTCCAAGGGGACGGGAGGGGAAAGGTGTGTTTGGTGGTGGTGTGACACTGGAAGCGACTGAAATGGCAGATAATGAAACATTGAATATAGAAGCTGGTGGGTGGAAGGGGAGGATAAGGGGAACCCTATTGGGGTGGAACAGGATTATAGGAAATGGGACAGACATGATCATATGAGGAGTGGTAGAGGACCCTGGGTCTGCACTTGATGGAGTTTAGAAGGATAAGGGGAGATTTTGTACAAACTTACAAAATACTGAGAGGCCTAGATGGAGATGTTTCCAGCCTATTCAAACATAATAATAATCTAATAATAATCTTTATTATTGTCACAAGTAGGCTTACATTACACTACAATGAAGTTACTGTGAAAATCCCCTGGTAGCCACTCTACGTTACCTGTTCAGGTACACTGAGGGAGAATTCAGAATGTCCAATTCACCTAACATGAATTACAGAGCTTTATTTACAAGATATGGAACAAAACTTGGTACCAATTGAGATACAGATCATCTGTTTGGCAGAACAAGCTTAAAGGTCTGAATGGCCTACTCTTGTTCCTATGTTTCTATCTCGATATTAATGAATGGGGCTTCGCGCATGAATGTAAACATTTATGCATCAGGATCTTTGTGTAGTTAATTCAAGCTAGTGCAGATCTATTAGCTAAATTAATGGCTCACATAATACCTCTCTGATTTTCTACAGCATTCAAAATTAAATGCTATCAGGTCCAGCAATCTGATCAATCTTCAGTGCCTCATACAAGCTAAGGTCATTGCGCATTTACATTCAAGCAACCAATATCCAAAGCACTTGTACCTACCACTGTATCATCTTTAGTCGCAAAAATAAATACAAAATACATTTACATTTCAGCCATATCTTCTCAATCCTAGCCCTCATGTAAAATTATCACAGAGGACCTATGTGGCTTTTCTGGCCACAAACAGAATTTATAAAGCTTCACCATGGAATGCCACCTGATCAGTTGGGTTTTTTTCCCAGTGCCTTTTTGACATTCAAATGTGACTTTAGTAACTTCATTCAGCTGTATCTGATGCCCATAAATACAATCTTGCCAATGTGAAATGTTTATTTTTGAGGCTACTTTCTGACAATTTACTTAAGTAGCATAATTTTTATTCTCTATAATTTATTTCTATCAACCAGCACATTTAAATTTCCATTTTTTAAACCTTTCTTTATAACTGAAAGTTAATCCCATTCTTACAGCAGTTACCAAGTTGTCTGCAGTGATAATTTACTCAACTAAATGAAACAGGATGATACAATGATTGTTGCTATGTATTCAGTGGTTGTTAAGACATGGAATGTTCTAACCAGAAACAGTGGGAGGGATGGATTCCATCATATGATTCCTATCTGGAATTTTAAAAAAAATGGAGATTAGGATGGCATGAATCGTTCTTTCTAAGAGCTGTGCAGTTACAATGCTAGGCCTAGCAGCTTTCTTTTGTGCTGTGAAATGTTATGGTTCCCACAATCGGATATCTTCTCAGCAGTACTGCTACTGATTAAATCCTTGCTAGCTATTGAATAAGGTAACACACCCTCATTTCTGACTAATTATCATTGTTTCATAAATTTGAGGTATTATGGTAATATTTCAAATAGGAGAAATGAAGTGATTGATAAAACATTTGGAGGCTAAAGAAACCTCTATACTCTATATTTATATGACCCAAGATTGGTCTTTATAAAATATCTGTTAGGTTTGGAAGCCTAAAGCGGTCTCAGCCCTGGTTCTGAGATTCTATAATATAGGCCGTGCCTGGATATTTGTGATAGCACCAAGAAAAAAAGGAAATTAATCAAAAAGCAGAACACATTGTTCTTTCTGAGGCAATGCAGGTTTAAAGTGGACTGACTTGGCCTCGCCTCAGTGCTAGGATGAGCGATTTACCTGCAGAATGTGCTTGCCTCTCCCGGTGAGCTGGTAGTGCACTCCACTATAATGTAACAGTGCAACCCCCAAACCTCCTTCCAACTCCCCCTCCCTTCAACACCCCACCAAACTCTCGTTTCACACCTTTCGTTTCACCACTGTGAACCATGTGTGTGGCTAACGATGCCCCCTCTGTGTCTCCTCAGGAAAAGCTCTCCCATAGTGATTGGGAGAGGGCCCAGACAGGCGTTGTGGTGCCGGTCTTAAGAATCCTCACCGCCATCGAGGAGTATACCCTGGAGATGACTGGGGTGGCTGGGGACAGGGTGGATCTCCCACACGGAGGCTGGCGGATGCCGCAGAAGTGAGGAACCACCAGGCTCCCACCCAGGGGACCTGTCAAACGTGAGTTGTTACTGCCTGACTGACCCATGCCTCCCACTGACCACATGCCCATTCTCCCACAGGTCTTCCAGCTGATGGCGTTGGACCATCCTGGGCAGCACCCTCTACTGACTCCGAGGAGAACACACCAGTGCAGATACAAGAACCTCGGTGGGGGACGATAGTGGGCTGGCTTCTGGGCACAATCTGGTGAGCACCGCACTGTTAATGATGCACATCAGGTGGAGGCAGAAGATGCCCACCAGGGGCATCGAAGGCCATGGTATGTGGTAAGCAGCTGGCTGCCTCCACCTCAGATATGCATCTTGGGGAGACACCCAGATGTAGCAGTAGAGCTAGGAGCACTAAGCACGTTGAGGATCACCGAGAGCATCGGGGAGAGGGGGGGGGGGGGGTAGGTAGTGGGGAGGAGGAGCGTTGGGTGGTGGCACCATCGGGAGAGGGCGGATTGTAAAACCCATTAAACACCTTTGTGCACAACCATTATGACGCCTCTGTCACTTTCTTCCGCAAGGTGAGCGGACCTCCACACCCTTTGCCCATCTCTCCAGGTGCCATCCCCCCACCCCTTCCCTGTGGCACCCAATCAATCTCCGGCTGTGGGCATGTTCCCAGAGCTGTGTCCCATCCCTGAGTGTTCGGATGTTGGCTGCTGCGTGTCTGGTGTTGTCTTCCGCAGTATTTAAGTACAGTGTCCATGCATCAAGTTGTGAGAGGGATGCTAGGCAATGGCTCCTACATGCTACATGGCCTGCCCACCGATGGAAATCCATTGTGAAGTGTTCACTTAACAACAATTGCCAATTCCCTATTCGCAATAGCCTTCAGCCTCATGGCCAGAGGCCTCGGCAGTCCATGGGGGTTATGGGTGGTCGTTGGGGCAGACTGGCATGGACAGAGTTTGCCCCTGGAACAGGTACACATGTACGAGGGATTGGCATGGTGATGCCATGAGCGATTGCCCCCAGTTGTCCCCCAGCGCGTCCCCCCCACCCCCAGCCGCGGGTCCCTCACCCCCCACAGAGCACTGGGGTGGCAATCCCAGCGCCCCCAGGCTCTTTGTCTGTGACCACTTGCTGGGGAGGCCGATGAATGACAATGACTCGTTGGATATGGGATGGCTCCTGTTAATTGTGTGGAAATTGAATGTTACGGTGTGCCAAGTACTCATCCAGGTACTTTTTAATGGATGGGAGGCAACCTACCTCTACCACCCTCCCAGGCAGTGCTTTCCAGAGTGTCACCACTCTCTGGGCAAAAAGATTTTCCTCAAATCCCCCCTAAAACCTCCCACCCCTCACTTTGATCTCGTAACTGACCCTTCAACTAAGGGGAACAGCTGTTCACTATCCATCCTGTCCATGCCCCTTGCACACCTCGATCAGGTCACCCCTCAGTCTTCTCTGCTCCAGCGAAAACAACCCAAGCCTATCCAACCTCTCTACATAACTTAAATATTTTGTCCCAGGCAACATTCTGGTAAACCTTCTCTGCATCCCCTCCAGTGCAATTACATCCTTCCTATAATATGGCGAACAGAATTGCACACACTATTCCAGCTGTGGCCTCACAGCTGTATCATGACCTCCCTGCTTTTGTAATTTATGCCCCAATTGATAAAAGCGAGTGTCGCATATATCTTTTTCACCACCCTATTAACCTGCCCTTCTGCCTTCGGAGATCTATGGACAAACATGCCAAGGTCCCTTTGTTCTTCGGAACGTCCCAGTGTCAGATCTTTCATAGTATACATCCTTGATAAATTACTCCTTCCAAAGTGTATCACCTCACTTTTCAGGGTTAAATTCCATCTGCCACTTATCTGCTAATTTGACCATCCCGTCTATAACTTCCTGTAACCCAAGACACTCAACCTCACTGTTAACCACCCGGCCAATCTTTGCGTCATTCGCAAGCTCACTGATGCTACCTCCCACATAGGCATCTATGTCATTCATATAAATGACAAACAATAGGGGGCCCAGCATGGATTCCTGTGGTCGCTGGCTTCCAACACAAAAGCAGCCGTTTATCATCACTCTTTGTCTCCTACCTGTAAGCCACTTATGAATCCACCTTATCAAATCTGCCTGTATTCCCTGGGCATTTGCCTTCTTAAACGTCTCCCATGTGGGGCCTTGTCAAAGGCTTTGCTAAATCCATGTAAACTACGTCAACTGCACTACCCTCATCTATACACTTGGTTACATGCTCAGAAAATTCAATCAAATTTGTTTGGCATGACCTCTCTCTGACAAAGCCATACTGACTACCCCTGATCAAACCTTGCCTCTTCAAGTGGAGATTTATTTTCTCCTTCAGAATCTTCTCCAGTAGTTTCCCAAGCATTGGTGTGAGATTCACTGGTCTGTAGTTCCCTGGTTTGTCTCGACAAGCTTTCTTTAATAGTGGGGCCACATTAGCTGTTCTCCAGTCCTCTGCCACCTCCCCTGTGGCCAGAGAGGAATAAAAAATTGGGGTCAAAGCCCCGGCAATCTCCTTCCTCACCTCCCCCAGCAGCCTGCGACACAATTCATCAGGATCTGGAGATATGTCCACTTTAAAGCCTCCAATTCCTTGTCACTCCCTATGACAATTTGATCAAGAACCTCACAATCTCTCCCTGCATTCCATAACTACCTCCTCATTCTCTTTGGTGAACATGGGGTTAAAACAAGGAGATATACTAGGGCCACTTTGCAGGATGAGAATCATTGCTTCACATTCCTGATTCTCTGCATTGTCATTAAAAGGTTCCTAACATGTCTCAATGTGCCTCTCTCAGCATTTGGGAATGCACAATGCAGTTGCGTGTCACTTTAATCAACTCACTCCACCCTCTGCATACATCCAACCACATCTCAGTGCATGAAGCTGCCCTCAATCCACCCACAGAGCCTTCAGCAGCAGAGCTGCTTCTCCTTTACATTTTCTACTCCACCATTGCTGCAAGTTGGAAGATGATGGTGCAGAACCAGGGGCGAAATTCTCCCCTACCCGGCGGGGTGGGGGATCCCGGCGTAGCGGAATGGCGCCAACCACTCCGGCGTCTGGCCTCCCCAAAAGGTGCGGAATTCTTCGCACATTTAGAGGCTAGGCCCGCGCCGGAGTGGCTCCCGCTCCGCTGACTGGCGCTAAAACTGGCACCAACGGCCTTTGGCGCTACGCCGATCGGCGTCGGGGCTGGCCGAAAGGCCTTTGCATGCGCTGGAGCGTCAGCGGCCGCTGACGTCACCACCGGCGCATGCGCGGTGGAGGGGGTCTCTTCCGCCTCCGCCATGGTGGAGGCCGTGGCGGCGGCAGAAGGAAAAGAGTGCCCCCACGGCACTGGCCCGCCCGCCAATCGGTGGGCCCCGATTGCGGGCCAGGTCACCGTGGGGGAACCCCCTTGGGTCCGATCGCTCCGCCCCCCCCCCCTCCCCAGGACCCACATCGGTGGGATTGGCCTATCAGCGGCGGGACTTCGGCCCATCGCGGACCGGAGAATCGCCGCGGGGGGCCCGCCGGTTGGCGGGACGCGATTCCCGCTCCCGCCGATTCCCGGGTGGCATAGAATTCTGGCCACGGCGGGGGCGGGATTTACGCCGGCCCCAGGCGATTTCCCGACCCTGCGGGGGGTCGGAGAATTCCGCCCCAGGTTGGACCTCTCAATCTCCTCCTGTATTCCTTGATCCATTGTTGTTTTGGTGCATGTATGTTTGTTAGACCCTGACATTTTGAAGTCGAGGTGATGGTGTAGTGGTATTGTCATTGGAAATATAATCCAAAGAGTCAGGGAAATGTTCTTGGGGCCTGGGTTCAAATCCTGCCATGGCAGAGGGCAAAATTAAAATTCAAAATCTGACAATGATCATGAAACCAATGTTTAACCAATTGTGGTTAAAAAACCCCCATCTGGTTCCCTCATTTCCTTTAGGGAAGGAAATCTGCCATCCTTACCTGATCTGGCTTCGATGTGACTTCAGACCCACAGCAATGTGGTTGACTGTTAAATACCCTTCTGAAATGGCTGAGCAAAACACTCAGTTCAAGGGCAATTAGGCTTGGGCAACAAATGCTGGCCCAGCCAGTGATGGCCACATAAGACCATAAGACATAGGACATAGGAGTGGAAGTAAGGCCATTCGGCCCATCAAGTCCACTCCACCATTCAATCATGGTTGATTTCAACTCCATTTACCCAGATAAGACCATAAGACATAGGACATAAGACATTCAATGAACGAATACATTTTAAAAAAGCCACCAGAGCAAGGGGTCTAATATGGCTGGGCTGAATAAATCTGGGGTGGGTTCTCCTTCCTCCCAGCCCCGTGTTTCTCAGCCGTGGTGATGCACTATCAATTACGACGAGACGAGAGTAGAGTGTAAACGAGACTTTATTACGCAGAGATGTGTAGCCTCCCGCAGCTGCTGCCAAAATGGCTGCAGCTTGGTGAGCACACACATTTATACTCTGCCTACTGGGTGGAGCCAGCAGGCAGGGATCTACCCCCGTACCTGTAGTACAGGGGCCTTACCGTATTGTACCTCATATGTGATATATATACAACAGTGGTGACTACCACAAGTGGGAGGCAGTGCACCGTTTGCTGACGGCAGGATTTTCTGCTCCTGCCGTGGGGCCGCCAATGGGAATTCTCATTAAAGCCACCCCACGCTGTCGGGAAACCCACGGGTGGGGATGCCCTGCCGGCGGGAGCAGAGAATTCTGCTGCCAGCGAACCGCCGGAGAATTCTGACCCTTACTGTAATTCTTCAGAGGTCCAGGTCACTGCCCTCATGGGGAGAAATAGCTGGGGCCTTAACAGATAACA
Source organism: Scyliorhinus canicula (assembly GCF_902713615.1). Taxonomy (NCBI): domain Eukaryota; kingdom Metazoa; phylum Chordata; class Chondrichthyes; order Carcharhiniformes; family Scyliorhinidae; genus Scyliorhinus; species Scyliorhinus canicula. Next base: position 50,068,416 of record NC_052149.1, on the reverse strand, counting down.
GGACTGGAGAATAGCCAATGTTATTCCCTTGTATAAGAAAGGAAGCAGGGAATCCAGCAAATTATAGGCCGGTGAGCCTGACATCAGTGGTGGGGAAGCTTATGGAAAAGATAATGAGGGACAGGATGATGAACATTTGGAGGAAAATAGACTAGCTAGTGACAGGCAGCATGGTTTTGTTCGGGGAAAGTCGGGCGCGATTCTCCGCTGCCCACGACGGGTCGGAGAATAGCGGGAGGGCGTCCCCGACATTTTTCACGCCCTCCCGCTATTCTCCCCCCCCCCCCCCACGGCTGCCCCACGACATGAATCGCTGTTCGCCGAGTTCACAGGCCTTTACGGCCGTTTTTACGGCAGCAAACACGCCTGCTTGCTGCCGTTGTAAAAACGGCCGCAACATGCCCATTCTGGGCATCCAGGCCCCAAGGGAGACATGGGCCCGCGATCGGTGGGCACCGATCGTGGGCAGTGCGTCCGTATTGGACGCACTCTTTCTCCCTCCGCCGCCCCGCAGGATCGTGCGCGTCAGCCGGCGTGATGCTTGGCGCGCGGACTTAGCGACGGTCACTAAGGCCGCGATGCCGTGCTTCACGGGGCCCCGCTGCTAGCCCCGCCCGGGGGGGGAGAATCGGGTCCCGGGAGGGGGCGCGGAGGCTGCCGTGAAACACGGCCAGTTTCACGGCAGCCTTTACGACTCGCCGCATTTGCGGAGAATCGCGCCCGTCATATCTCACCAACTTGATTGAGTTTTTTGAAGAGGTGACAAAGAAAATTGATGAGGGAAGGGTTGTGGATGCAGATTATAATTTTAACTAAAATCACATGGGATTTGGGTGGGCTGGCTAGATGGATACAAAACTGGCTTGGTTGTAGAAGACAGAGTAGTGGTGGAAGGATGTTTTGCAGAATGGAGATCTGTAGCGTGTGATGCTCTGCAGGGATCAGCGCTGGGACATCTGTTGTTTGTAGTATCTATAAATGATCCGGTGGTCAAGGAAAATGCCAATTCGGGGAAACCACAGATTTGAGCCAGGGAAGTGGGATGAAAGTTTTCGGAAATGGGAGGAGAAGGGGATTAAGACGCTAAAAGATTTGTTTCTTAGGGGTCGGTTTGCAGGATTGAGGGAGCTGGAAGCGAAGTATGGGCTGGAGCAGGGGGAAATGTTTAGATACATGCAGGTTTGAGATTTTGCCAGAAAGGAGATACAGAGCTTCCCGGTGGAGCCGGCCTCCACATTGCTGGAGGAGGTGCTGACGACAGGGGGACTGGACAAGGGGATAATGTTAGCGGTTTATGGAGGTATTTTGGAAGAGGAGAAGGCACCACTGGAAGGGATCAAAGCAAAGTGGGAGGAAGAGTTGGGAGAGGATATGGAGGAGGGGTTCTGGTGTGAGGTGCTCTGGAGAGTGAATGCCTCCACCTTGTGCACGAGGTTGGGGCTGATACAGCTGAAGGTGGTATACAGAGCACACCTCATGAGGGCGAGGATGAGCCGATTCTTTGAAGGAGGAGAAGATGTGTGTGAACGTTGCGGTGGGGGCCCCGCTAATCACGTTCATATGTTTTGGTCCTGTCCAAATCTAGAGGATTACTAGAAGGAGATTTTAAGGGTAATTTCTAAAGTGGTGCATGTGAAACTGGACCCGGGCCCCTGGGAGGCCATATTCGGGGTGTCGGACCAGCCAGGGTTGGAAACGAGTGCGGAGGCAGATATCGTCGCCTTCGCCTCCTTGATTGCCCGAAGCGGATCCTGATGGGATGGAGAGCAGCCTCTCCACCCTGTGCCCTGGCGTGGCGGGGGGACCTGTTGGAATTCTTGACTCTTGAGAAGTTTAAGTTTGAACTGAGGGGAAGGATGGAGGAGTTCTACAATTCATGGGCTTATTTATTATGCACTTTCAAGAACTGGACAACATCGAACATTAGTTAGGGGGGTGGGTGGGAGTGTTGGGGGGAGGGGGCAGTGTGTGTTAATGCCGACTATGGGTGATCCCTAATTCCTTTTTGTCATTTGATTATATGAACAAGCGGGCTAATGTTTGGGGTTTGGTGGGAGGATGGGATTGTTTTTATTGATATGGGGATTAACATATTTGTTACTGATTATTGTTTATTGTTGGTGGGTGTAAATTTTGGAGAAAATGTGAAAAAGGAGGAGAATAAAAAATATTTTTAAAAAATAAATAAATAAATAAATGATCCGGTGGAAAATGTGGGTGGTCTGATTTGGATTATACGAATATTGGTGGAGTTGCTGATAGTGCCGAAGATTGTCAGGGGATATAATAGGTCTCGATAGATTAGAGACTTGGGCACAGAAATGGCAGATGGAGTTTAACCCGGAGAAATGCAAGGCGATGCATTTTGGTGGATCAAATCTCAGCATGAATTATACTGTAAATGGCAGAACCCTTAGAAACATTAACATAGAGAGGGATCTGGGCGTGATGGCCCACAGTTCCCTACAAGTGGCAACACACGTGGCCAAGGTGATTAAGAAGGCATACGGTATGCTTAACTTCATCAGCCGGGGCAATGAGTTGGGAAATCATGTTGCAGCTGTATAAAACCTTGGTCAGGCCACATTTGGAGTATTGTGTGCCGTTCTGGTCACCACATTATCAGGAGGACATGGATGCTTTGGAGAGAGTGCAAAGAAGGTTCACCAGGATATTGCCTGGTCTCAAGGGTGTTGGTTATGAGGAGAGGTTGAATAAACTAGGATTGTTTTCACTGGAAAGACGGAGGCTGGGGGTAGACCTGTTAGAGGTCTATAAAATTATGAGAGGAATAGACAGGGTGGATAATCAAAGGCTTTTTCTAAGTGTGTGTGGTGAATGTGATTCACACCGGATTATAATCTGTATATACATGTGTCTGTTTTGTAAGTGCAGTTGCACTACCTGTCCTCCAGGGGGAGTAGCTCTGGGAATGCTCGAGTTGTACGGGGCTTCTCCCTTGGCTCTGCCCAGGACTCCTCCCCCAGAAGCTGCTGTATAAAAGATCAGTGCCACATGGTCAGCCGGCCAGTTCACCGAAAGTTCAATGGCTAATAGGCTGGCTCTGTTGTGAGTATATTAAAACCGCTATTCTAATCCTAAAAGTACGTGTCTGTAGAATTGTTGGTTCCAACAGTGTGGAAGTATCAGCTACAAGGAGGAACAGGTCCAAGGTGAGAGGGGGAAAGTTTAAGGGAAATGTGCGGGGTAAGTTTTTCATTCAGAGAGTGGTGGGTGCCTGGAACGTGTTGTCAGAGGATGTGGTGGAAGCAGGCACATTAGCAACATCTAAGAGGCATCTGGATGGATACATGAATAGGAAGGAAGTAAATTGATATGGACCGAGTAAGGGCAGAAGGTTTTTAGTTCAGTTAGGGCATCATAATTGGCACAGGTCTTGGAGGGCCTAAGGGTCTGTTCCTATGCTGTACTTTTCTTTGTTCTTTGTTCTTGAATATGGATATCCATGACCTCACTGGGCATATAAATTACCACAACCCCCTGGCTTATAGGTTTACCATTCCTGAGGGCAGCATAGTGGCACAGTGGTTAGCACTGGGACTACAACGCTGAGGATCCTGGTTCGAATCCCGGTCCTCGGTCACTGTCTGTGTGGAGTTTGCACATTCTCCCCATGTCTTCGTTTTATCTCTTACAAAGCACTAAGTGCACTCCGGAATCAGTGAGCTATCCAGAGTTAAAATGGGAGGCTAAACTCCAAGGCAACACTTGTCCCCTTTAAAAATAATTGCCAGTTGACACCACTTGTAGTCAGTCTTCCCACCTGGGAGATCTCAGATGCAGCCAAGAGGGTACCTCTGTGCCGCTGTGAAATTGAGATCAGTCAGGGGGAACCTCCATCTTAGGGCATCTTCTGAAGACGTTGGAATTAAAAAATAAACTCTGGCTTTAGCTGCAGGCAGAGGCCATCCTGCAGTCAGCTTTCTCATCCCGAGGAGAATGTTGTTGTGGCGAGGTAGGGGGTGAGGGGTTTAGAACAGAAGCCTTCGTGGGCCCTGGAGGTGAATCAGTGGAAAGCCTCCTCCAGTCACATGTTGGGCTTGGCCCTTATTGGGAGATCTGTCTGCTGCCAAACAGATGCCAGTAGCATGCCCAATTAGCCCACAAATAGACAGTTAATATGCTGGTGATGACCCACCTCCTGGAAGATCACTCAGAGGCAGGAAAGCATAGGCCCATTGACCACACGCTAATATTTCAGATTTTCCTCTCGGTCTCACCTTCAAGACCCCTCTGCGGGACATGGAAGATTCCTCCCATAGCAGCTGTATTTTGTATGGCAGTACCAGTTAACATAGAACATAGAACAGTACAGCACAGAACAGGCCCTTCGGCCCCCGATGTTGTGCCGAGCAATGATCACCCTACTCAAACCCACGTATCCACCCTACCCATAACCCAACAACCCCCCCCTTAACCTTACTTTTTAGGACACTACAGGTAATTTAGCATGGCCAATCCACCTAGCCCGCACATCTTTGGACTGTGGGAGGAAACCGGAGCACTCGGAGGAAACCCACGCACACACGGGGAGGACGTGCAGACTCCGCACAGACAGTGACCCAGCCGGGAATCGAACCTGGGACCCTGGCGCTGTAAAGCATTTGTGCTAACCACCATGCTACCATGCTACCAGTTAAGTATCTGGTCAATGGTAACCTCCCAAATGTTAGGGGTGGAGTATTCAGCATTAACACCACTGAATGTCTCGGGGAGATGGTTAGATTCTTTCTTGTTAGAGATGTTTCAAATCACTAGCTTTCGGAGCACTGCTCCTTCCTCAGGTGAATGGAGCAGTGCTCCGAAAGCTAGTGATTTGAAACAAACCTGTTGTAAGACTTCTTACTGTGTTCACCCCAGTTCAACGCCGGCATCTCCACATCATTGTTAGAGATGGTCATGGACCACTTCAGTATCTGAGGAGTTGTAATTGGAACTGAATGCTTGGTGAAATGCAGCCATGATGCCAAGAAGCAGTCATTTTCACCTCTCTTCTTTAGTTCACCTCTTTTGTTGTTGTTTGGACCAAGCTGTAATGAGGTCTGGAACCAAGTTCCAGCATTGAGCAGCAGTGAGCCGGTTATTGCTGTGTAAGTGCCACTTGATAGCACTGTCAATAATATCTTTCATCACTTCACTGATGATCTAGAGTGGGCTGATTGGGTGGTAACTGGCCAAGTAAGATTTGCCTGCATTTTATGGACAGGACAGATCTGCACAAGTTTCTTCTTTGTTGGCAGATGCCAGTACAGTAGTTGTATCGAAACAGCTTGGCTAGGGGCACGGTTAGTTCCAGAGAACAAATCATAAGCACTACAGCCAGAATGTTGTTGGTGTCCATAGCCTTTGCGTATCCAGTGTGCTCGGCCATTTCTTGACATCATGTGATGTGAATCAGAGGGCGGGATTTTACGGCCCCTTGAGTGATGGGCATTGACATGGGAGTACGGGGAAATTCAGAGAGCCGCCAAAAGTCAAAGAATTTTTGCCGCTCTCCAGATTCTCCCATCCCACCCGCGACGGTGCCTATCACTGGTGGGGTCAAAAAATCCCAGCTGGATTCACTAAAGTCTTTGTCACTATGGATCTTCAGATGAGGCCCTGATGGATCATCCACTCCATCTGTTTCAATCAACCACCTTTGGTGCATAAAATTGCCAACAGAAGGAAGAAAGAAATTCAGGGTTAACAAAATAAACAAGTGTCTTCTCTTCTCCAAGTACTAACCTCGATTATTTGAGGGTCAACAATCCACAGCTAATGTAGTGATTTTACTGCAGGGTTGGGTGAGGAGGCAGGCTGCTATCTACCTCAGCTAGAATGGAGATCAAACCCCATGTTGGTGTTATTCTGGACCACACAGTAGCCATCTAACTAAATGAGTTTACCACCATCCTGAAAACCAGATAAGAATGCTACTATAATAACAGGAAATGCTGGGAATGTTCAGCAGGTCAGGCAGCATCTTTGGAGAGAAAAGATGAAGGTCAGGAATCTGAGGTGCTGACTGTTTCTTTCTCGACATAGTATTTTCAGCATCCACAGTTCTTTGCTCCTATATTAGCATTGCTGTAATGCCACTTGGTGGAGCTGTGGCCATATCTTCTGCACAAACAATCTCCAGGTTTGTAAGCCAAATACTTACGAAGATTAACTTTTCTTTGCCTTAATACAGTAATCAGTTATCAGATATTCATTAGAAGCAGTTTTCTGCTGCATGATTTTCTATTGATACTTAAAGGGACATTGCTTTGTAAATGGCTTACAAAATTTGTAAACAGTAGCAATATTGGTACAGAACAGTTAATCAATGTGCTTGTCATTGTACACGTGGGGTAGATCTTGACTTTGTAAATGAGCTAAAATGAATAAAAGCAGATCAACAATTTGTTTCACATTTCTTCTGGTTTATTGATTTCAGTGAGAATAAAGTTTGTATGAGATATAAAATAGGCTGCTGATTCGCTATCACCCGTTTAACACTACACACAATGTCAAAGTTTACCGCATGGAATCAAGGCCAAAAAGGTCTATTTAAGTTAAGCAAAGTTATTTGGATAACTGGAGAATGAAAACTCAGGGTGGGATTTTCCGGCCCTACTGAAAAGCTGGCCACTGGTCACCGGTGGGATCTTCCAGTCCCACTGATATTTACGTTCCTGTGCACGGCTCGCCCGTCCTGCTGTCGGGGTTTTGTCTTCGGCAGGACCAGAAGATCCAACTGGTTGGGAGGGCAGGATAAATCCCGCCCCTCGGAATAACAATGCTCAGTAAGGATGGGGATAACTGGAATGCTGCCTTGAAATTGGGGGAATGATGGGAAGTTAGTGCTTGATCATTGGGTGGAGTCAGCATTGGTGCAGGTGGCAATGCAAGGTACTCTTTACCTGCTCAGTGAGCCAGTGAGGTTGTTCAGGAGGGAAATGTTAAAGTCATAGAGTCATAAATCTCCATAGCACAGAAAAAGCCCTTCATCCCATTGCACCTACGCAGGTCAAAAACAACTACCTAACTATTCTAATCCTATTTTCCAGCACTTTGCTCATAGCCTTGAATGCCTGGGCATCGCAAGTGAACATTTAAATACTTGTTAAATGTTATAAGGGTCTCTGCCTGCCTCCACCACCTTTCCAGGCAGTGAGCTGCAGACTCCTGCCACCCTCTGGGTGAAAAGGTTTTCCTTCACGTCCCCTCAAAACATCCTGCCCCTTACTTTAAATCTATGCCCCCTGGCCATTGATCCCTCCTCTAAGGAAACAGTTTCTCCATGTCTACTATATCTATGCTCCTTATAAGTTTATACATCCCAATGATGTCCGTCCTCGGTCTCCTCTACTTCAAGGAAAACAGTCCCAGTCTATCCAATCTCTCTTCATAACTAAAACTCTCCAGCCCAGGCAACATCCTGGTAATTCTCCTCTGCACCCTTTCCAGTGCTATCCCATCGCTCCTATAATGTGGATTCCAGAACAATCCTCCAGCTGTGGCCTAACGAACATAACCTCCCTACTCTTAAACTTAATGCCTTGGCTAATAAAGGCGAGTATATCATGTGCCTTCTTAACCACTTTATCCACCTGCCCTGCTAACTTGTGTACTTGTACACCAAGGTCCCTCTGATTCTCGGTGCTACCCAGGGTTCATCATATATTCCCTTGTCTTGTTTGTCCTGCCCAAGCGTGTCACCTCACATTTATCCAGATTAAATTCCATTTGCCACTAATCAGTCCATCTGACCAGCTCGTTTATATCCTCCTGTAATCTCAGGCCATCCTCCTCACTATTTACCATCCCATCAATTTTATTATCATCTGTGAATTTACTGATCAACCTTCCTATATTCATGTCTAAATAATTTATATAAACCACAAACATGCAGGGCCCCAACACCAATCCCTGCGGGACCCCACTGGACACAGGCATCCAGTCAGAAAAACACCCCTCGATCATTATCCTCTGCTTCCTGCCACTCGATCAATTCTGTATCCAATTTGCCAAATATCCTTGGATAGCTTCACTATCAGTCTTCCACGTGGGAATTTATCAAAAGCCTTGCTTAAATCCAACTGGATTACATCAGATGCATTGGCCTCATCTACAAACGTGGTCACCTCTTTGAAAAATTAAATCAAGTTGGTCAGACATTTAAAAATTTTTTTAAAAACGCGTTTTATTCAAACTTGTATCAAAGTAGGTTACAGCAAATAAGCACCCCAGGAAACATTCTTCTCTACAATCAACTATACAGTTTGTACAGATTTTTCTCCTTTTTCACCCCCCCCCCCATCACCCACCCCCCCGACCTGTGACAAACAGCTCCTCAAACACGGTCACAAACATCCCCCGCCTTTTCTCCAACGCCCCTGTTGAGCTCCTTAACTATACTTTATTTTCTCTAACCACAGGAAGTCATACAGGTCACCCAACCATGCTGCTACCCCCAGGGTCCTCCCCACCCTCGGCACCTTCCCCGCCCATATAGAGATGATTGTGTCCACTTTCCGAAAAAAAGGCCTTTGATATAAAGATTGGGAGAGCCTGAAAGATAAACAAGAACCTCGGCAGAACCTATTCAGAACATCCACTTGGACCCTCCCCGCCAACGTTAAGTGCAGTGTATCCCACATCTTAAGATCCTCCCTGTCCTCCTTCACCAGCTTTGTTAAGTTCCACTTATGGAGCCCTGACCATTCCCTCACTACCTGAATCCCCAAACGTTAGTCAGACATGACCTCCTCTAAACAAAACCATGCTGACTGTTCTTGATTAATCCCTGCCTCTCCAAATGCAGATTAACTCTGTCTCTAAGGATTGCTTCCAATAGCTTCCACACCACTGAGGTTAGACTGATTGGCCTGTAGTTTCCTGGTTCATCCCTTCCTCCCTTCTTAAATGTGGTACCACATTGGCTATCCTCCAGTCCTCTGGCACCTCTCCTGTGATGAGAGAGGAATTAAAACTTATTGCCTGTGCGCCTGCTATTTCCTCCCTTGGCTCACTCAACAGCCTATGATACATTTTATCTGGCCATGGAGGTTTATCTACTTTTAAGCCTGTCCGACCACTCAGAACCTCATCTTCATCTATGTTCATTTCTTTAATTTTATCACAGACCTCCTGCCTGAGAAAGGTTGTTGCCGAAGCTCAAAGATCTGCTTCACCTATCTTCTCTGTGAAGGGGGTGTGGTAGGCTATATTAGGGGTATCGCGGTACCTAGGTGGGATGTACCTTATACTTTAATATGAGTGGTAGAACCTGCCTGCTGGCGGAGCATAAGAGTCTGTGTTTCACCCACAGCCGTCATTCTGTACCGGAGCTGCTGGGGTAACTACTTGTTCATTAAAGCCTTCAATTGGACTACAATCTCGCTTCAGTAGTGATTGATCGTGCATCTGTGGGTATTTGACAAATCACTTCAATGATTTATCGGCTGTCTATCAGTGCCGGAGCAGCGCACTGCACTCCGGCACCATGCTGGCCCCCGAGGATCGCTGAATCGCTGGGCCAGGAGGCCCATTGACGCCAGTATACACCACTCTGGTATTTACGCCGGTGTCAACACGTGGCCGGGGAATCCCCGCCCATATCTGAATGGCCGTTTTTATCCTGTGCCAGTGCGCAGCTTCATCCATCTTTCAGTCACTAAAGGGTAACTGCTTGGTGACATTTTCTGTCTGTACACGTGGTCAGTACTCCTACTATGACAGCCATGCTGTAACTCGGCAAGTCATAGTGCAGGGGAAACCTATTTTCCTTTTAAGCTGTACTTTATGGAAGTTTCTCTTTGTTTTAATGCTCACTTCACCATGTCCTTTGGTGCATACAACTTTGCTTAAGGCTCCCTTCCCTGTCCCTCTTCTCCACCACAGCTTTTCCAACCTATATTCAGTATATACCGGCCTCTAAAACCTGACTAACCTCTGCAAATGTCTATTGGCTTCTATTTGAAAATGGATCACCAGGAGCTTTACAGGACTCTTTACCTGAAAACAAAGACAGTATGAAGTTAACTAAAGATCATTTACAATCGTTTGTGAAACTTTGCCCTATGAAACTACTTGTTTAATGAAGGAGTGTTAACTTTTGCAATTGTTAATGCCCATAGAATTGTGCCTTTGTGCTGTTGAATTGTGTACACAGATACATAGGGAAATACGATACACCAGAAAGAATTGCCGGGTGCCAGTTTCTACTTCTTGGGATTGGGTGGAATCAATTTATCTTCTTCTGCCATCAAGTTTCAGACACCCCTCCCTCCTACCCCATTCAAAAGACATCTTTAGGTAATTGGTATCCCCGTCCATTTCAATAACCATTCAGAAGCGGATTAATTTTCGCGTGCACTCCAGCAGCATGCAAGACCCAGGGAACAAAATGCCAGAGCACACGACGGTTTCACACTAGGTTGAACATCAGCCTTCTGCAGTCCACTGTAGTGTAACTATGTCATATGCTAATGAGATACAGGAAGTGATGCAACATCTCAGGATCTTCCTCTCTTGTAGAACCTCATGGTGAGGTGTGGACATAGTAAGAGATGTTCTAATAAACTTAATGTTTTCATTGACTCAACAGACTCTAAATATTCTGCACCCTGTTGAGAAAACATTCATCAACGGGAGGGTGAATTGTGATGAGGATGCAGAGTTCCAGCAGCAAGATCTGGACAGGTTGGGCGAGTGGTCAAACCAATGGCAGATGCAGTATAATTTGGATAAGTATGAGGTTATTCATTTTGGAAGCAAAAACAGGAAGGCAGATTACTACCTGAATGGTTCTAAATTGCGAGAGGGGAGTGTGCAGCAGGACCTGGGTGTCCTTGGGCACCATTCGCTGAAGGTAAGCATGCAGGTGCAGCAGGCGGTAAAGAAGGCTAATGGTATGTTGGCCTTCATTGCGAGAGGTTTCGAATATAGAAGCAGGGATGTGTTGCTGCAATTATACAGGGCCTTGGTGAGGCCACACTTGGAATATTGTGTGCAGTTTTGGTCTCTTTCTCTGAGGAAGGATGTTCTTGCTCTCGAGGGAGTGCAGCAAAGGTTTACCAAACTGATTCCAGGGATGGTGGGACTGTTATTTTTTTTAATAAATGTTTTTTTATTGGGTTTTTGAACAAGGTATAATTACCGTTATGTACACAGGATAAGAAACATATATATATATATATATATACACATATATAGAAGAGAAGAGCACACCCAAACATACCAAAGAGAAGAAAATAGTACATAGTTAAAAAAAAAACAATAAAAAATGCAATCAACTAACTGGTAGGGTATTGTGCACCAGCTCGACAGCGGCAGCTCTGTACACCTGGCAAAATTATTTACAACACGTAAGTAGGGAGGGGGGTGGGGTTGGGGAGGCAAATATACATTTGGGTGCCGGGGCGATAATTACAGTGTGCGATACTTGGCTGTGTTTCGTGTTGTTGTCGCCTGCTTCTCCCGGACAGATCTCGCTGCCGTCCCGCGCTGGCCTCCGCTTCTGCTGCTCCTCCCGTCCTCCATCTTTATTTGCCTCGTTCCCCGCTCCTGGAGATGTCATGCTCGTTTTGGTATCCCGTGCCTTCCTTCTGGCTCCCATTTCCCTGCCCCACCTCGCTGGCTCACCTTGCTTTCCGCAGGATTAGCTGTCTCCACTCAACCCCCCCCACCCCCGTGGTTCACCTTTCTTTCCTTAGGTTTAGCTGTGTGTCCCCCCCCCCCCCACCCCCCCCCTCTCCCTCCCTCCCTCCCGGTCTATCTCTCCCTTTCATGCCTTGGCTACTTTCCCCTGATTCTTGGCTACCCGGCTATTCTTCCTCTTGTTCATTGCCCACAAACAGGTCCCGGAACAGTCGCGTGAATGGCTCCCACGTTCTGTGGAAGCCGTCGTCTGACCCTCGGATGACGAATTTGATTTTATCCATTTGGAGAGATTCCGAGAGGTCGGACAGCCATTCTGAAGCTCTGGGCGGTGCTGCTGACCGCCAGCCAAACAGGATTCTACGGCGGGCGATCAGGGAGGCAAAGGCAAGGGCGTCCGCCCTCCTCCCAGGAATAGATCTGGCTGTTCCGAGACCCCGAAGACCGCCACTTTCGGGCATGGCTCCACCCTCATCCCCAGCACTGTGGACATTGCCTCAAAGAAGGCTGTCCAGTACTCCACCAGTCTGGGGCAAGACCAGAACATGTGGGCGTGGTTGGTCGGGCCTACGTGGCACCATTCACATCTATCCTCCACTCTGGGAAGAACCTACTCATACGGGTTCTTGTTAAGTGGGCTCTATGTACCTCGTTTAGTTGCGTCAGGCTGAGCCTTGCGCACGTGGCGGTGGAGTTGACCCTATGGAGTGCTTCGCTCCAGAGTCCCCACCCTATCTCAATCCCAGGTCATCCTCCCATTTCTTTCTTGTTGCATCCAGTACGGTGTCGGCCCTTTCTATCAGTTGGTCATACATGTCACTACAGTTTCCTTTGTCTACTATGCTTGCGTCCAGTAGGTCTTCCAGTAGTGTCTGTCGTGGCGGTTGTGAGTACGTCCTTGTCTCCTTTCGTAGGAAGTTTATAAGCTGCAGATACCTTAGCTCGTTCCCCCCAGCTAGCTGAAATTTCTCTGTCAGTTCGTCCAGTGTTGCGATCCTGCCGTCCGTGTATAGGTCCCTGACTGTCAGTGTCCCTCCGTCCTGCCACCACCTTTTGAAGGTGGCGTCAGTCAGTGCTGGTGTGAACCTATGGCTGTTGCAGCTGGGAGTTTTGTCCGACATTTTGGCCAGGCCAAATTGCTGCCGCAGTTGGTTCCAGGATTGGAGGGTGGCTGTCACCACCGGGCTGCTGGAGTGTTTTTTGGGTGGGGATGGGAGTGCTGCCATGGCGAGGGCCCGGAGGGAGGTCCCCATGCAGGAGGCCTCCTCCGCACGCACCCACTCGGCTTCTGGCTCCTGGATCCATCCCCTTACTCGCTCGGCTGTTGCCGCCCAGTGGTAGAGTTGTAGGTTTGGGAGGGCTAGCCGCCCCCCTGGATTTTGTTTTTTGTAGGACCTTCTTAGGGATCCTAGCATTCCCCCCCCCCCCCCCCCCCCACCCGCCCCCATACGAACGCCATGATTAGTTTGAAGAAGGCCTTGGGGATGTAGATCGGAATGGATCTAAACAGGAAGAGGAACCTGGGTAGTACGTTCATTTTGATCGTCTGGGCTCTCCCTGCGAGGGAGAGTGAGAGTGTGTTCCATCTTTGCAGGTCCTTTTTTACTTCCTCCGTCAGACTGGTGAAGTTCCATTTGTGGATCCCTTTCCAGTCATGGGCTATTTGGATCCCCAGGTAGTGGAATTTTTGTCGGGCTTGTTTGAACGGCAGCCCCTTTAGTGCTGCCCCCCCCCCCCCCCCCCCCCCCCTTGCGGGTGTACTGGGAAGATCTCGCTTTTGCTCATGTTGAGTTTGTAGCCCGAGAAGGCTCCAAACTCTTCAGGAGCGCAATGATTCCGTCCATGCTGCTCTGTCGGTCCGAGATGTAGAGGAGCAGGATCATCTGCATAGAGTGAGACTCTGTGCTCTCTGCCTCCCCTTCGGATCCCCCTCCAACTTTTTGCTGCCCTGAGCGCGATAGTTAGCGGTTCAATCGCTAGGGCGAACAGCAGCGGGGACAGTGGGCATCCTTGTCTGGTGCCCCTGTGCAGCTGGAAGTATTGGGAGTTAGGTATTGTTGGTCTGTACGCTCGCCATGGGGGCGTTGTATAGGAGCTTTACCCAAGAGGTGAACCCTGTTCCAAGCCCGAACCGCTCCAGTACCTCTATGAGGTATTTCAATTCGACTCTGTCGAAGGCCTTTTCTGCGCCTAGGGAGACAATCACCTCTTGTGTTCTCTCCCCGGAGGGGGTCATTATCACGTTCAGCAGGCGCCTGATGTTCGAGGTAAGCTGTCTACCTTTGACAAAGCCTGTCTGGTCCTCTGTGACCACCTCAGGTACACAGTCTTGTAGCCTTTTGGCTAGGGTTTTGGCCAGTATTTTGGTGTCTGCGTTCAGCAGTGAGCAGGGCCAGCTCAAGGTACCGGCAACTCGGGCAGTCGCCCGGGACGCCATGTGCTAGGGGGCGCCATCAACGAGTGCGTGACCGACGTCAGAGACCTGCCGACAGAGAGACCGGCCCGCCGATCGGTGAGTCCCGATCATATACCAGGTCACTCCGGCCCCCCCCCCGACCCGACCCCCCCCGACCCGACCCCCCCCCGCCCCCGACCCGACCCCCCCCCGCTCCCGACCCGATCCCCCCCCGACCCACCCCCCCCGACCCGCCCCCCCCGACCGGACCCGACCCCCCCCGCCCGACCCCCCCCGACCCGACCCGACCCCCCCCACCCCCCCCCCGACCCGACCCCCCCGACCCGACCCGACCCCCCCCCCGACCAACCCCCCACCCGCCCGACCCGACCCCCCCGATCCGACCCGAACCCCCGATCCGACCCGACCCCCCCCGACCCGACCCGACCCGCCCCCGACCCGACCCGACCCCCGACCCGACCCCCGACCCCCGACCCGACCCCGACCCTCAACCCCCTGACACCCCCCCTGAAGGGCGCCGAAGTTCATCTTGCCCGGGGCTCCTGCAACCCTAGGGCCGGTGCTGGCAGTGAGATGGGTCTGTATGACCCACATTCCGTTGGGTCTTTGTCTTTCTTAGGTATCAGCGAGATTGAGGCCTGTGCTAGCGTGGGTGGCAGTGTGCCCCTAGCTAGCGAGTCTGTGAACATCTCCCGCAGGTGTGGGGCCAGCGCTGTCGCGAATTTTTTGTAGAAGTCCGCCGGGAATCCGTCCGGTCCCGGTGCCTTCCCCGTCTGCATGGAGCTAATGCTGTCCATGATCTCTCCCAGTGCTAGTGGTGCTTCCAGGTCCCGTTTTCTGCCCTCTCCCACGATTGGAATGTCCAGTCCATCAAGGAACCGTTTCATCCCAGACTCCCCCCTTGGGGGCTCTGAGGTGTACAGCTCTTGGTAGAAGGCCTTGAAGGTTTTGTTAATCTTTTCTGGTTCTGTTTCTAACGTGCCTCTGGTACCCCTGATTTGTGCAATTTCTCTGGTGGCTGCCTGCTTTCTCAGCTGGTGTGCCAACAGGCGGCTGGCTTTGTCTCCGTGTTCATACAGTGTCCCACGCGCCTGGCGGAGTTGGTGCACTGCTTCACTGGTCAAATAGGTCAAAGTTCCTTTGTAGCTCTTTCCTCTCCGCCAGGAGCTCTACTGTCGGGGCCTTGAAGTATTTACGGTCTACCTCCAGTATGGAGTCGACCAGCTGCTGCCTAGCCACCCTTTCCCCCCTATCTCTTCGCGCTTTGAAAGCGATGATTTCCCCCCTTAGTACGGTCTGTAGCCTTTCCCTGAACGGGGAGGGTGAGACCTCCCATTTTGGTTGTTCTCAGTGTACTCTGCTATGGCCCGCGCTATCCTTTCGCTGAAGGCCTTGTCAGCTAGTAAGGCACCGTCCAACCTCCATGTGGGGCGCTTGGGCCCTTCCCGTCTCTAGCCGCATGTCCATGTAGTGTGGAGCGTGGTCTGATATCACAATTGCGGAGTATTCCACTTTGTCTATCCCTGGAAGCACCGTTTTCCCCACCAGAAAGAAGTCAATTCTGGGTGTACATTGTGTACTGGGGAGAAGAAGGGGAATTCCTTCTCCCCCGGGTGGGCGAACCTCCAGGGGTCCACTGCTCCCATCTGCTCCATAAGTGACTGAGTTCCCTTGCCATGCTTGAGGTTTTCCCTGTTTTGGGGTTTGATCTGTCCATCTTTGGATCCTGTACACAGTTGAAGTCTTCCCCCCCCCCCCCCCCCCCCCCCCCCCCCCATGATTAGTCGATGCGTCGCTATGTCCGGGATTTCTGCCATGATCTTCTTGATGAAGCTCGTGTCGTCCCAGTTGGGTGCGTAACACGTTAACTATTACTACTGGTGCCCCATCCGGGGCCCCGCTGACCATGACGTACTGTCCCCCCGGGTCCCGTAACCGTCTTGTCACCCTAAACAACGTCCTCTTGCCGATCAGTATCGCCACCCCCCTGGCCTTGTCCCATAGCAGGAATGGTAGGTTTGTCCCACCCAGCCCTTTCTTACCTGCAGTCGGTCCTGCTCTCTCAGGTGTGTCTCTTGGAGGAAGACTTTGTCAGCCCTCATATTTATTAGGTGGGTGAGGACTCTGGATCTCTTCACTGGGCCATTGAGTCCTCTTACGTTCCAGGTGACTATCCTGGTGGAGGGCTTCTGCCCCCTCGCTCCTGTGGGATTAACCATACATATCTGGTGGACACGCCCCTGCCCCCCGTGATTTCCCTTTGTTAGGGGGCCGTCCAGGAAGGCCGCTGTCGCTGCTCTCTCCATGCGGTCGGGTCCTTGCACTCCGGGTTTTCCCTTTGTCCCGGGGGCTGCCCACTGTGCGTCCGCCACGTGGGTAGTCCCCTGCACTCTGGGGTCTCCCTTCACCCAGAGTCCGTACTGGGTGGGTGTTTGCAGAGGTTCCTTATTTTGAGCCCTTGGTTGTGGCACTTTGTGGCCCTGTTCTTTTTCTAGCCTCATTTGTCCCTCCTTCCCTGCATCCCCCCTCCCCGGTCTCTCGCTCCCTGTGTACCCCGCGCCCCCGGTCTCTCCCTTTTCCCTCCTCCCCCGGATACCCCTCCTTTGTCCCTCTTTCGCCTGTTCCTGTCTCCGTTTGCTCTCCCGACTCTGATGGGCGGTCCCCCCATCCCCTGCCTGGCGCCTTCCCCCCTGTTGGCCCTGCTTTGTTGCGTGCCCCCGGCGCTAGCTTTCCTGCTAGTACGGTGGCTCCCCTCTCGGGGGTTATTGTCTCGCTTCTCCCCTGCCCGGCCTCTGCGGTTTCTGACCGCTCTTTCCCCATCCTACCCTGCACCCCTCTCGCCTGCTCTCCATTCTCCACTACTCTCGTTCCCTCATGCTGGGGCCTGGCCTCCCACCTGGAGCGATCCCTCGGGCAGTGGTTTGCTCTTTGTTCAGGGTGCTCTTGCCGTGGCGGGGGCGGGGGGGGGGGGGGGGTGTGTGTGTGCTTGCATTGCCTCACCCCTCCCCACCCCCCCCCGCCGGCTTGCTGTTGCCCCTTGCCAGGGGCCCCTCATCCCTACCCTCGCTGGTGGTTTTCCAGCCCGCGTTCCTCGACAAACTTGTTTGCCTCAGTGGGGGCTGTAAAGAAGTATTCTCTTTCTTGGTATGTGACCCAGAGTTCGCTGAGTACAGCATACCAAAACGCACGTTGCTCCTGTGAAGAGCTGCTTTCGCTCTATTGAACTCTGCCCGTCTCCTGGCTAGATCTGCCCCAATATCCTCATCAATTCTAATGGCGTGTCCTTCCCATTTGCAGGCTCTATGTTTCCTGGCCCAGCGCAGGATTGTTTCCCTCTCCTGGTACCGGTGCAGTTTAGCTATGACTGCTCTCAGGTGGTCTCCTGCCTTGGGCTTCGGGCGCAGCGACGGTGTGCTCTGTCCATTTCTGGTGGGTTGGGAAAGGTTTTCCTCCCCACTAAATTGCCCAGCATCTCGGCCACGTACGCAGTGGGGTTTCTACCCTCGATCCCCTCTGGTAGGCCCACTTTCCTGACATTTTGCCTTCTCGAGCGGTTTTCCTGGTCGTCCACTCTGCCCTTCAGGCTCCCCTGTGTTGTGCCCAGTCTCGTCACCTCCCTCTCCAGGGCCGTGATCCAGTCGCTCATGACAGTCGCTGCTTTCTCCAGCACCTTAATGGTTGCCTCATGGGCTTCCAGTTTCTCCCCTTGGGCATCCAATTTCTCCTCATATCTGGCCAGGGCCTGCTGCACCTCTGTCATGGCCCTGGCCACTGCTGCCTGCACTGCAGCCTCTATGTCTGCCTTCGTCTCTGCCTTGTTTACCTGCTGATGCTCCCTCAGCGCCTCGGCACAGGCTGCCTTCCAGTTCCAGCTTCCCCCCTGGCCCCGGGGGAGAATGCACCTGTCTGTCCAGCCCTTTTTCTGCCGCTTCGTGCGCTGATTCGCTTGTCTGAACTGGTTCGCCCATTGCCCCGTCTGCCTTTGGTGCCCCTTCTCCCTCTGCTTTGGCTCCCTTCTGGCATTTTTTACCCCCCTTCCCTTTCTTCTTTTCTTCTCCCCTTGTTTTTCTTTTCCCCCCTTTTCCGCCCCCACTTTTTGTTTTTGTTTCTTCCCTTTTTCTTCTCTCCTCCCTTCTCTCCTTTACCACTTTATTTTTTTCTCTTTTATAAAACTCTTCTCAGGTGGGCTTGTTTTGGGTGAGAAAAAGAATGCAAAAAGGGAAAAAATAAATAATATTTCCCCCCCCCCCTCTCTTTAAAAGTTTTCTTTCAGAGTTTTGTTTTTGCAAAAGTTATTTTTTCCTTCCTTTTCCCTCACTCACCCAGGGTCGAACGAGAGAGAGAGAGAGAGAGAGAGGCCTCTTTGTTCTTGCCTCGTGGTGGTCACTGCCGTTTTGGGGGGGGGGGGGGGGGTCGGTCCCCGCTGCTGTCCCCACTGCTCTGTCCCCGCTGCTTGGTCTGGGCCGCCACTCGTCGCACCCTGCGCTCTCCCGCTGGGGGGGGGGTGGGGCGGGGGGCGGGGGGAGAGGGGTGGGGGGGGGGCGGGGCGGGGGAGAAGGGTGGGGGGAAGGGGGTGGGGGGGGAGAGGGGGGGGGGAGAGGGGTGGGGGGGAGGGGTGGGGGGGAGAGGGGTGGGGGGGAGTGGTGGGGGGGAGAGGGGTGGGGGGGAGGGGGGTGGGGGGGAGAGGGGGGGGGGAGGGGGGGAGGGGGGAGGGGGGAGGGGGTGGGGGGAGGGGGGTGGGGGGGAGAGGGGGGGGCGGTGGTTGGGTCATTGGTCGCTTCTCCGCTCCCTCCTCTCTGCAGGCTCGGCCCCGCTTCGGTCCGGGCAGCTGCTCCGGTCCTGCCCTGCGCTCTGGTGCCGTTGGGGGGGGGGGGGGGGGGGTTTGTTGCCGCTGCTGCTATCGCCGGATCGCTCCGCTGCCGAGGGCCCAGTTCCCCAGCCACCGATTTCACGGGACTTAGCATTTTTTTTCCCCCTTCCCGCCTCCTCCCATTGCGGAGACCCCCTGAAAAAAGCGCCGACTTTGTTGTCCTGCGGGAGCTCCTTTTTTTGCGGCCGCTCCGCTCGCGAACCGGAAGTCGTCTGACGGGACTGTTATATGAGGAGAGATTGACTAGGATGGGATTGTTCTCACTGGAGTTCAGAAGAATGAGGGGGGATCTCATAGAGACTTATAAAATTCTAACAGGACTAGACAGGATAGATGCAGAGAAGATGTTACCAATGATGGGTGTGTCCAGAACCAGGGGTCACAGCCTGAGGATTCAGGGTAAACTATTTCGGACAGAAATGAGGAGATATTTCTTCACACAAAGAGTGGTGAGTCTGTGGAATTCATTGCCACAGTTGATGCTAA
This sequence comes from Scyliorhinus canicula, assembly GCF_902713615.1. NCBI lineage: Eukaryota > Metazoa > Chordata > Chondrichthyes > Carcharhiniformes > Scyliorhinidae > Scyliorhinus > Scyliorhinus canicula. The sequence continues at coordinate 50,048,995 of NC_052149.1, read as the reverse complement.
AACTTTGAATATATTCAAGAGGCGGCTGGATATAGCACTTGGGGAGAATGGGATCAAAGGCTATGGGGAGAAAGCAGGATTAGGCTATTGAGTTGGATGATCAGCCATGATCATGATGAATGGTGAAGCAGGCTCGAAGGGTCAAAAGGCCTCCTCCTGCTCCTATCTTCTAATTATCTATGTATCAGAAATGAGAGGGGTTGACACCCCCTGGTAGAGCACTGCAACAAAAAAAAATCAAAACTTCGAATGACACTTAACTGAATCAAAATGTCAATTGCGGGGTGATGATGGACTCCAGTCCCTGTGGCACCCACTGGGCCCCACAGGAAGGCTTGGAGCGTACCAGTGGACAGCACATGCTCTCTCTCCTGGGCCACCTGGCTGTAAATATTCTATAGTGACAAAACAATACCAAAAATATTATAGCCAACATTGTAAGCGTTCCCTGTTACAAAAGTCATGACAGTTCCCACATGTTGCTTCAGAATTTTATAATAACTTTTGCTCAGAAAGGATTTGGGTAAGAGCTCTGTTGGTTTTTAAAATTTTTCACTAAATACACACAGGTCCAGGGTAGTTAACAGAAGCTGATTTTCCCGTGCAACAAACGATTCATTAACCCGCGTGGGCAAGCAGAAAATATTTCTCACCCATGGTGCTGGAAAACCTTTTGCTCTCTGTCCAGAAAGCGAGGGAAAGTAGAGAGAGACACACACATCAAACTGGTCATCTAGGGCACAATTTAATGGAAAACTAACAGAATCCAGCTTTGGGCGCGTTTAGCAGGATGTTTGCCAGTGCTTACAGTCCTGAGAATAACCCCGCTATTAAACTAGACTCTGCTTATTGTTTGGGCCTTGGCAAGGAATGGCTGGCTTGCCAGTGCAGGAAGAGATAGAACATAGAACAGTACAGCACAGAACAGGCCCTTCGGCCCTCGATGTTGTGCCGAGCAATGATCACCCTACTTAAACCCACGTAACCCGTATACCCGTAACCCAACAATCCCCCCATTAACCTTACACTATGGGCAATTTAGCATGGCCAATCCACCTAACCCGCACATCTTTGGACTGTGGGAGGAAACCGGAGCACCCGGAGGAAACCCACGCACACACGGAGAGGACGTGCAGACTCCACACAGACAGTGACCCAGCCGGGAATCGAACCTGGGACCCTGGAGCTGTGAAGCATTGATGCTAACCACCATGCTACCGTGAGGCCCCCAATCTGGGGGTGTTACTTTTAAATGCCACCCTGATCACATGCCCCCCCCCCCCCCACTGCAGCCTCTGGGCCCCTCCAATGCCTCAATTTACCAATTGGGTGGGTCTCGGGCCGCCCTCGCACCCCACCTCACAAAGGCAGGGCGCAAACAACCTGGCACATGGGCACCTTGGCACTGCCAATCTGGCACCCAGGCAGTGCCACCAGGGTACCCTGGTGGTTTTGAGGGTACCGGGGTACCACCCTGCCCTGAGCCTTACCACATCGGAGTCTCCGACCACCTGGGAGACCCCCCTAATTGCCATTAGGCCTGGTCCACGTTTATGGAAACCAGTGCTAAATGGCACCATGGCGGGGTCTCCGAGGCGATGCTGTTTGCTCCCGCACCTTGAATACTCTGGCCCAGGCATATTCAATTGAGACTAACTACCCACTGGAATATGAAAATCTGCATCCTGCCTGTGGTGATATGCATGTGCATAGTAATGTATATAATTAGATATACAACCACCGACCAGCATGTGAGGATAGTGATCTAGAGATCGCGGAGTTGGTAGTAAGTTGTACTGGCGGACATTCGCATTAGAAGTAGCTCTTGGAGAATTCACTTATTCGTTACCGTTTGTATCATAGTTCGTTAGTTACCATTCCACATGTTTAAAGTGTTAATAAACTATCTTACTAGTTAAAGAATTAGATGTTCTGTGTGCATCTTTACCACGGCCACAACACAGATCGCAGCACCTCCCAAGATTGCGATAGATGTCGCAAGGCGTAACGAGCGACGTAAGCCTCTTGTGAGATTTAACGGCCTCCTTGCGCCCCAAATCATTCACAATGAGGCTTGTAGATCACGCCCATAACTGTTGAAGGAGAAAAAGCAGGCTCAGGAAATCAAAATGCTGATTTGTTAGTCTGGTAATATCAATTAAAATAACTCACTGAGTTGGTGCAGTGCAGAGAGTTCATTGTTTTTGTCTAATTACACGGTGATAAGTTGTAGCAATTGATTTAAATCAATCTGATCGGAACTAATTTGCTGTCGCCTTATTGTGGAACAAAGCGCCCGACCATTTTGAATCTAACATCAGCTCATTAAATATCAACTGTGTCCACTGTCAGAGAATTTGAAGAAACAGAGCGGCATTGGCATCTGCTTCAGGGCCATCAGATAATTCCATTGCTCCACCATTGGGGCATATAGGTAAATACAGGGGGCGTGATTCTCCGCTCCCCAGGCCGGGTGGGAGAATCGTGGGAGGGCTGCTCTGGCACCCCCCGCGATTCTCTCACCCCCACACAAAATGGCGTGTCGCGTTTTGCGACACGCCGCTCAGAGAATCGCCGGTCGCCGTTACCGGCCCGGATGGGCCGAGCGGCCTGATGATCCCGACCTGTTCACGCCGGCGGCAACCACACCTGGTCGCTGCTGGCATGAACAGCGCGCGACAGGTAAGTGTGGGGCCTGTGGGGGGCGGAGAGAAGAACGTGCACCACGGGCGTGCTTGTGAGGGGACTGGCCCGCAAACGCTGCCCACCGATCGTCGGGCCGGCATCTCTAAGAGACGCGCTCTTTCCCCTTCACCACCCTGCAAGATGAAGCCGCCATGTCTTGCGGGGCAGCGGAGGGGAAGACGGCAACTGCGCATGCGCGGCTGACGTCACTTAGGCACCACCGGCCACGTCATTCTTGGCACGCCGCCTTGACGCAAGGGTCAAGGCCCGGCGGCTGAGTTTCTCCCAACGCCGCTCCTAGCCCCCCCCCCCCCCGGGGGGAGGGGGAGAATAGGAGGCGAGGAGCGGCCTCCGACACCGGCGTGAAACACTCCGGGTTTCACGCCGGCGTTGGCCGTTGTGGAGAATTTTGCCCAGGATGTGAGGCACTCCCAAGAAAAGTAAGATGCTTTGATGGGAGTCACCAATGCCTTTGAACCACAGAAATAATCCATGGCAAATCCGAAATTACAGCAACCCAACATATGTGTGCCTGGAATAGATACAAATATATTTGCACTTGTTTCATTTGATTTTTTTTCTTTCTGTCTCAAATTGACAGTCCTCATAATGTAATCGTGGAGACACATCATCAATCTCGGTGGTGAAATATTGAGTTGAAAGCATCTATCTCTACTCTGTTGGAACAAATACCTAATGAATTTGATCAGTCTTCATGTGGCTAGTTACCTGGTTAAATATATGGGCCCGCGCCAGGTCGGAGAATCACTGGGGGGGGGGGGGGGGGGAGGCGTGAATATCACGCCATGCTGCTCCGACACCGAGCCGGCGACTGGAGAATTGGCGGCAATCACCCCACGCGGTCACCGCCTCGCTGTCGGGGGCCGTTGAAAGTACCCCCCCCCCCCGGAGATTCTCCGCGCTCGGCGGGCCAAGTGCAGGTAGACTAATTCCGGGGGGGAGCCTACGTTCCTCTACGCCGGGCCCCTGTAGGGCTCCGCCATATTGCCCAGGGACTGGCGCGGAGACAGCAACCCAACACATGCGCGGACCGGCTTTCGAGCGGACAGCACTCCAGCGCTGTACTAGCCCCGAAGAAGGTTGAATGCCAGGGCCTGGAGGCCCGTTAACGCCGCAGCGCTCGCACTGGTTTTGATGCCAGCGTCAACACTCGGCCGGGGTTTCGGAGAATCCCGGCCATGAGCTCTTAAGACCAACAGTTATTTAAGGAGTAGTGTTCCCACATGGTCACAGGCTGAAATACTTATTGATTCAGTTCACACGAGAGCTTGTCACCTTGTTTAGGAAGGATTTTTTGTGTGCTTTACTCTCATATCGGCAACAGTTAGATTGTGAAAACACAGTTGCCAAGTTAGATTGTGAAAACACATGCGTCAACAGATTGTGAAAACACATGTGACAGTGTGCATTAGAAACACACTACCATCAAATCCAGACAGCAAAAATAGATAGATGTTTCCCCCTTATATTTCAAAATGGTAATAGAATTTTGCAGGAGATACCTTTCATGGTACGCTATTTGCATTTGTAGAACACCATCCCGAACAGCACTGTGAGTGTACCTACACCACATGGACTGCAGTGGTTCAAGAAGGCAGCTCACCACCACCTTCTCAAGGACAATTAGGGATGGGCAATAAATGCTGGCCTAGCCACATGCCACAAATGAATTTTTTAAAAATACTCTTGTTTGCTTTATTGTCAACAAACTTTACAACTGTAGCAGTTTATGATTGATTTTTGAATGCTTCGTAAGTAAGGTAACAAAATTAGTAATGCTATGCTATACCAAGTGCAAAATGCATCTTTTTCAAGCAAATTTTATTGAAGGGCATTTAATTATCATTGTACCGTACTTTGTTCTATGCTACAGGCAACAATACCCAAATGCAGTCCAATTAACCTTTGAGTCCTTTGCCTTTTAAATGGATAATATACCAGACAAACTCATTATAAAACCCGCTTAATCTAATGCTGTGATATGAGATCAAATTGCCATCACTCTGGCTTCAATTACAATAGCTGTTTTGGTTAATGAGAATCATATTCATTACAGAAAGGGCAACAAATCTGCACCGGTCCTTGCTGACGATGGAGCAATTAGCACAGGGTTATTTTTAGGGACATTACCTTTTTTTTTCTTTTCCTTTAATAATCATTCATCCCTGCTCACTGTGCAGCAGCTGAGAGGAGGGATGAAAGGTCCACTGGTATCCGTAATGAATGGTAATGGCTCTTACACTGCTCCATAGTGAAGCAAATGGCAGGTGTGTGTGTCTCTTATTTCCCAAGGGCAAGTGTGGCTGTGCCTGAGATCTCTTACATTTATATATTCAATAGCTAATATCAAAAGTCACGCTGGATGTGATTATAAATCGAGTCTCTCCTGAAATTCTTTTTGCCAGCGTTGGCATACAAAAAATACCTTAGCTGATTTTCAGGATCCGTTATAAAAGAATTCCAGGTTCCAGACAATTTATTCACAAGATAATATAATAATCCTCCAAACTCTGGCCTCGAGTACTAATTTAGCTTTATAATTTCACGGACACTATCAGAATAATTATTCGCAGCGAAGGTGCCCCATTTAGCTGACAGGAACCAATTGCTCTGACGATGCTTCTGGCGGTCATTTTATCAGCGTGACACAGTTGTTTTTTGCGGGGTATCAGACTCTGAAGAGGGTCACAAACTAATCCAAGTGGACACGAACAGGTCACTTGGATTACTTTGATACTTGAAAGAGGCTTAGCCCTTCAACAAAATGAACTGTTTTCTGCTGGTTAAACTAAATTAGTGTGCTGCGCTGTTTCAGGTCATTTTCCCTTTTCTGTCTGGCCAATAGCTGTGCCATTTTGTCTGAGGCCTCTCAGTTAAAAGACATTTCCATGTTGATGCTTCAATTTCCATTGTATTTTGAGCAGCACTAAACTGCAGTGTGAACTAACGAGAACAGTTTTCTGCTTTTCAAAATATCTTTCAATATGTTTGGGGGAGGCAGTGGCAGAGTGGTAATGTCACTGGACTAGTAATCCAGAGGCACAAGCTAACGCTCTGGGGCATGGGTTCAAATCGCACCATGACAGCTGGCTGGATTTAAATTCAATTTAAAAACCTGGAATTAGAAGCTAGTTTCAGTAATGGTGGCCATGAAACCATAATTGATTGAACTATCTGGCACCCTAATGCACTTTACAGAAAGCAATCGGTTGTCCTTACCTGGTCTTGTCTACATGTGACTCCAGACACAGCAATGTCATTGACTCTTAATATCCAGTGTAATGGCCTAGTCAGCTACACAGGTGTATGAAACTGCTAGAAAGTCTAAAAGGAATGAAATCTGACGGACCACCCGACATCAACGGAGGAACCGGAAATGACCGAAAAGGGGCCTCACGGTAGCATGGTGGTTAGCATCAATGCTTCACAGCTCCAGGGTCCCAGGTTCGATTCCCGGCTGGGTCACTGTCTGTGTGGAGTCTGCACGTCCTCCCCGTGTGTGCGTGGGTTTCCTCCGGGTGCTCCGGTTTCCTCCCACAGTCCAAAGATGTGCGGGTTAGGTGGATTGGCCATGCTAAATTGCCCGTAGTGTAAGGTTAATGGGGGGATTGTTGGGTTACGGGTTACGTGGGTTTAAGTGGGGTGATCATTGCTCGGCACAACATCGAGGGCCGAAGGGCCTGTTCTGTGCTGTACTGTTCTATGACAACAATTGGCGCAATTTAATGGCCATGCCTGACAGACCTTGCCAGCACAGCATTTAGTTATGGTTTCCACAAACGTGGACCAGTCATAGTGGCACCTGAGGGGATCTCCCAGCCATTAGAGACTCCTGGGCGGTTGGGGACAGGGCAGGATAATAGCCTGGCACTCCCTCTGGAACCTGCGAACCTTGGCACTGCCAGCCGGCAGTGCTCAGAAATGGTACTCACGCTCAATCAAAATTATTTGGGCTACTGGAGCTCTCCCTGAAAAATTGCACCTTGTACAATTGTAAATGTAGGGATTTATTAACTGAATGAGCAACATTGACACGGTAGCTTAATTAATACATTTTATCTGCCTATATTGTATTTACGATGAATTATTTTTAGGTAGAATGAAGAATTAAAATCCTTTATTGCATTATATATCAAAATAAAGGATAAAATAAACAGTGAGAATTGTCACTGGTTTTAAAAACTACAACTCATTTTGTGTCCATTTCATTCTTTTAAAATGAGCTGCTAAGAGGAAGAGGTGAATTTCTATGCAGAGTTTAAAATGACAGGATTAGTGAAATATCTTAAATAAATGACACTTATTTCAAATAATCTTGCATCACGTCTGTCACATTAGCGCATTCGGTAATTCTTTTAATTATTTCCCTAATTATATCATCAGCTCTCACCTTGTCTTAACCTTGTGGAAAGTTAATGACGGGTTATGCAAAACACATACACATGTGCACAGCAGGATAGAACATGCACCTGCACAAATATAATGGCATTTATTTTTGTGAAAGAATTAAAGCTGAAAAGCAAGCACGAATCTACAGCGGAAGGTTGTTTAAAACATGCCCATCTTGCTTTTCTTTCTGTTCAATTGATGTTGCAAGAAGGTTCCTGTGTCTGAGTAGCTGATCAAAATACCTTCTTTTTACTGAAACCCTTCACAACTGGGAGCATAGTCCTGCTCAAGATCCACTCAAAAATCGAGTCGTGGGGTCTTCAGTGGAAAATGGGCAGCACTCTAATTTTGAATATTAATTTGTCTACTGCCCCATTATCCAGCATAAACAGCATGGCAAACATACAAAAATCATCTTCAAAATTTGTTTGTCTATTTGATCTCCAATCGTAGAATCATAGAATTTACAGTGCTGAAGGAGGCCATTTGAACAATCAGTCCTAAACTCCTGCCTTCCAAGGATAAGAGCTTCCTCCTTCCCCAGCATCACCAAAAATATTCCATGTATTATTTCATCATCTCAGTCTGCAATTAGCCCCATTTTCAACCAAGTAATAGAATCCTGTCATAGAATCCCTACAGTGCAGAAGGAGGCCATTCGGCCCATCGGGTCTGCACTGACCCTCCAAAAGAGCACTCTACCTAGGCCCACTCCCCCACCCTATCCCCTTAACCTGGTGCATTGAATGTGACCAACCCCCCCCCCCCCCCCCCCCCCTTACCTCCAAATCTTTGGGCACGAAGGGTTAATTTAGCATGGCTAATCCACCTAATCTGCATATCTTTAGACTGGGGGAGGAAACCGGAACACCCAGAGGAAACCCACGCAAACACGGGGAGAATGCACAAAATCCACACGGACAGTCACCCAAGGCCAGAATTGAACACAGATCCCTGGCGCTGTGAAGCAGCAGTACTATCCACTGTGCCTCGCTATGAAGATCAAAGGTCGATGTCGAGTGGTCTGTCCGGTTTCATTCCTTTTAAGCTTTCTAGTGGTTTGATACAACTGAGTGGCATGCTAGGCCATTGCTAGGCAGTTAAGAATCAACCACATTGCTGTGTGGCTGGAGTCACGTGTCGGCCAGACAAGGTAAGGACAGCAGATTTCCTTCTCTAAAGAGCAGTGGGAACCAGATGGTTCAATTGACAATGGTTTCATGGTTTAATGAAGGAGTTAATCATGGCTGTTCTATGTGTCCATTATTTCTGGTATTTCTTTCAATTTCTGTTCTCATTTGAAACTTGTTAATTAATTTTACTAACTTATTTGCAGGATGTGGATGTCACTGGCGAGGCCGGCATTTATTGCCAGTCCTTCATTGTCCTCAAGAAGGTGGCGGGGAGCTGGCTAATACTTTATTATAACTTAATAGCTAAGTTATGTCATAGAATCATAGAATCCCTACAGTGCAGAAAGAGGCCATTTGGCCCATCGTGTCTGCACCGACTCTTCGAAAGACCACCTGACCTAAGCCCCATCCTCCGCCCTGTAACCTCACCGTCAGGGGCAATTTAGCTTCTCCAGTCCACCTAACCTGCACATCTTTGGATTGTGGGAGGAAACCGGAGCACCCGGAGGAAACCCACGCAGGCACGGGGAAAATGTGAAAACTGCACACAGACAGTCACCCTAGGTGGGAATCGTACCCAGGTCCCTGGCGCTGTGAGACACCAATGCTAACCACTGTGTCACCGTGCCATCAGAGGCAAATTTCAGAGGCCAATTTAGTGTCAACCATATTGTTGTGTGTCTGGAGTCACAAGTATCTTAGATCAGGTAAGGACGGCAGATTTCCTTCCCTCAGTGAACCAAATTGCACTTTTTTTTTACATCACTCCAATATTTTCATGGTCACCATTACAGTTACTGGATACATATTCCAGATTTTATTTAATTAATGGAATGTAAAATTCCCTAGCTGCCTTGTTGGGCTTTGTATTCAGGGATTATTAGTCCAACCTCTGGATTACTAGTCCAGTAACAACCACTACATCACCGTACCCCACACTCCTCAGCCCCCTCCACTCTGAATCTATGTCCTACCGTTCTCTGTTCATAGTTCCATCAAATGATCACATTATACCTACATGTTTCACCAGGTCAAGGGTGAATGATATGACTTGGCAAAAATAAGTAAAGCAATTATGTGCAGTTTATATTTCCATTTGATTTTGATAATTAAATTGCCTATTCTCAATGAGAATGCAACATTATCTTGGAGGAGTTGAAGCATCGGGATTGTGTTGAGTACTTTGCAAAGGAATAGATTGCGCATATTTACAAACAGATGGAAAGCTGTTAAAATGTGATGTCAACAGTAGCTTGGCAGTTTAATGTGTTTAATTGATGAGCAGCAGCACTACAGCATGACATTAAATAAAAATGCTCAAAATCAGATCCAGACACCATTCCAAATTTCACAGTGTTCATTATCTTAAATCAATAACTTATAAAGAACTGTAATGACAATTTCCTCATTTCGTGAAGTGATTATGATAAATCCTACAATCTGGTCTTGACAGATGATGCCAAACCTTTTATCAAAATACTCCTTAAATTAAATTTTCAGTCATTATAAATTCGGTATGAAAGATGTTCTCTTGGATTCTATTAGGCCCAAGGGGGTTGCATTGTGGTTTCTTAGTAACTGTCATTTATTTAATGAACAGATGCAACATGAAGTGCTTCAAATGACCCTTTCATCTGATGCTTCCAAAGCCAGTGAGGATCATTCATCACTGATTGAGATCCCAACAGACCCATACAAGTGCCAAAGCACAACTATGTCTGTGCTGGGGCATGAACTGCTTTTCCATTTCTTGGCACCAGGTACATTAAGCACATCCAAGGAAAGTATCGCATGCCCAGATGCAATCTAAGCATCTTCTATTCTGTCCCGACAATTGTAAGTTAACCCTCAAAAGACCGCTTCCTTTGCTTTAGCATTAACTTTCCATGTCTAATACTAGTTGTCCTTATTTAGTGTTAATTAGTCATAGGTTTGGGCAAGTTTGTCTCATGGGTGTGCAACCACTCAGGTCTCAAATGGTGTCAGATTTGAGAGGCTAAATGTTTGTTTATTATTTCACCCAGTTTCCATGAAATTAAAAACTTCAATTCCTACATTTCCCTTTCCATTTTGGAAATACTCCCATTTTTGTTCGGTTTTATTACCTTTTGCAGATCTATCTCAGCAAGTACATGATCTATAGTCTGCTTCCCATCCTCTGCCAATGATGCGCTCAATCTTGATTGATTATAGTCTGCCATTTATAACTTTCCTGGTAGTCGAAGTGGCCTGATAGGGGCTGGTTTAGCACAGTGGGCTAAACAGCTGGCTTGTAATGCAGAACAAGGCCAGCAGCGCGGGTTCAATTCCTGTACTGGCCTCCCCGAACAGACGCCGGAATGTAGCAACTAGGGGCTTTTCACAGTAACTTCACTGAAGCCTACTTGTGACAATAAGCGATTATTATGATGTTGAGAAACCTCAATCCTAAAGACATGTCTTCGGTTGCAGCCGGTACCAGCTGTGAGATGTACCTGCAGGCATTATATGTTTTAAAGTTGATTTTTAAAACATCTGGTGCACTTTGATTGACTTCAATTACTGCATGAATTTTGGCAGCAATACCTTTCCACACAACAGTCTTTATTGTGTTACTAATAATGCTGGAAACATTTGTCTCAATATTTTACTGCTAATTTCACTCAGCAGAAGTCTGTTGCTTCCAAGGCAAAGTTAGGATATTGTTTTCACGCATTGCTCATTTTATTCCAGCACAAAAAATTCTTCACTGATGTATAAATAGACACTGACCCAGAACTGATCAGTGCTCAGGAGCTTCAACATGCCTCAGCATAATTAACAGAACATGGCTCATGGCCATGACACCCAGCACAACCAATTCCTGATGTCAGCTATGGACACATTTAGCAAAGGATTGCTCTTACGCCACATGAATCAAAGGAAAAGATCGAGTCAGGCCTGTTTTACACAACTTTGAGCAGCTCGGAAAGGGTGTAGAGCAAGTCACTCACCTGCTTTCCAAACTGTGCATTCCCCCTGGCATGAGGGGCAAGAGAGGAAGACAATAACAAATGTGTAGGGTAGAGGGTTAATAGTTATGTAAATGAGACAATGAGGCGGATGTTGATGTAAGCATGATATCCCAGTCAGATTGGCAAGAGGCTCCAAGAGAGCAAACCACAGAGCAGTCTGTGTCCGGGAAAGCATGTACTTACCCTGAGGTAATCATAAATAGTCCTTAAATTGTAGCAAGAAAAAACTGTATACTGACTGTCTCAAGTCACTCATAGAATAAGCAAAGGCTCATCAAGGTATGGTAAGGCACCAAAATATGCAGACACCACAAAACATGGTGACAGACCAAAACAAAATGCTCTGCAGATGATCCAGTGCTGAATCAGTTGAAATTAAATCATTTCAAGACAACTTTACAAAACGGAAGTTCCAAGACACAGCTCACAAAATGTTTGGTCCATTTTTATTTTCTTACCCATTTTCAAACAACAAAACAAAATATTGTGGCTGCTAGAAATCTGCAACATAGATTGATAATGCTTCGCAATTCTCAGCAGGTCATGGCAGCACCTCTGGCGAGGGGAACAATGTTAATGGGTGGCAGCTCCTGTCAATGTAACTATCAGAGGCCCAGGGTTCTGGGGGACTCAGACCAAAGGTGAGTGAGGTACCTTAGGGCTTGTTGGGGTGGGAATCCTGGGGTTAGGCGAGGGTATTGGCAGCAAGAGCGGGATAATGGCTTAAGCGACACCTTCAGGCTTCCCATGTGTGACAGCCCCACTGACGCTGGATGGTATCTGCACCAGTGGGATGGAGCTCTTCAGTAGCTAGTAATTCCCACTTATAGGATGTAATTGGCAGCGGGATGGTAAGGTTGTCCAGACTTTATCGGGCTAGAAGAAAGAAGGTAGTGGGGTCCCAAAAGGGTCACCAACTGGCACCCTCCCACACCCCCTCCCTCCAACACCCTCCCTCCCTTCTGCCTCCCTCCCACTCACCCACCCCCCTCCAAACTTGCCTAGTACCTTTTACCCAATGGTTCAGGCTGATAACCTTTAAGAATTTAGGCATATGAGGCACATTCAGTTACTGCTAAAGGCACTTATAATGATGCTAACTTTCCTTTTGAACTACTAGAAATGAACCCTAGACCGTTGTTCATGAATTTGCTTTGTTCCTGTTGCTGTTGGAAAACATCACATCTCAAGCGGGATTTACCGCCCGTGTAGCGCCGGAATTGGGATGGGACGCGGCCGGTATATCCTGGGAGAGGCCTTTCTTGGCATTCCCAAAGATCTAACGAGATTGTGCAAGACATTGCGATCTGGATCCTGCACACAATGGGCAGGACCCAGACTTGCAGAGTTAAGTGAGTTTAAAAGCTCACTTAAGTCTGCCGATATCAGACCGCAGAGGTTTCCGGGATCTACTGACTCGCCAAGGCGACCCCAGCTGGCCGACGTTCAGCACTGGTGGGGACCAGGTGGAACGGCACTTGGGGGATGTCTCCCAGGTGATCGGAGGCCCCTGGTGGCTGTTATCTGGGTATGGTGGCACCCTGGCACTGCTGATGCCAACCTGACACCCTGGCAATTCCACCTGGGCATCCTGGCAGTGCTACCCACTTGCCAGCCCGACACTGCCAGAGTTATCAGGTAACAGTCAGGCTGGAAGTGCCAAGGTGGCATTTTGCCCTTATCAAGGATCGGGCCCAGGGTTGCCCTGCCTGTTTGAGGTGGGGTGAGGAGGGCTCGAGGACCCTCCAACAGATGAGGCATTGGGGTGGTCCTGGGGTCATGTTGGTGCCCTGATCTTTGCTTCAACTGAGGAGCTCTGCTTGTGGCTGAATACAACCTTAGTGGGGCATTCCCCGTGGAGGCCAGAGGTTATAAATCAAGGATGTTCCTGGCACTACAAATGCCGGGAACGACCCCTCCTTTCCCACCCAGAACGGACACTTTTTTTCTTTGGTTAGCTTGCGCCCTCAGAAACCGTCCAGAAATTAGATTTTTGAGAAATTTAATTGAAAATGTAAGTCAAATAATATTCTAAAGAACAAAAGACACCGGGCACAATCTTCCCAAAAGGGAACAAAGTCTACTAGTGAGCACGTTTGGCTGCGTGTTTCCCAGCACTCGTGTCTATTCAACTTGAATGCATGGCCGAGGCCACACAAAGCCCCGTTTTTCCAATGGGATCTCCGCTTGCCAGAACTCCCCATTGTAGCTGGAGATCGGTACACTATTTTTAAATGGCGTTGTGATCTCCAAGCCTTCCAAAACAAACCCCGATCTCTCCCCCCCCCCCCCCAGCCCAAACGCAATGTGGGAGGGTCCCCAGCTACCTCTGCACCCCCTGCACTGCCCTAACACCGACGCCGGACAACCCCAGCCTGATTGCGTGCACTGAAAAAAATGCCAGATTGGCACCTTGGCAGTGCCAACTTGGCACCCTTGCAATGCCTATTCCAGCTGGCAGCGCCACCTGGTCACCTTAGCAGTGCCTGACTGACACCCAGGTTGCACTGCTGGGGTGCCAGGCTGGCACTACCAGGGTGCCTAGGTGGCACCTGGCAGACCTCTTACTGTGCTCACTCCAGTCCAACGCCGGCCTGTCCATTCCAAAATTTGAGCTGGGGGCTGGGAGGGTAAGGTCAAGTACCCTCACTTTTGTGGGCTTTGATGCACAATCAATTGCACAAAGACTCAGATTGGGTACAACTGTGGCTTTATTGCAGTCAGATGCGTAGCCTCCTACTGCAGCTGGCGAAATGGCAGATCAATGGAGGACACGCATATTTATAAAGCTCCTAGTGGACGGAGCCAACCGGCAGGAGCTACCGGCGAACCTGTAGTGCAGGTCCTACCTTACATCCCTAATACAGATGTACACAGTGGTTCACCACAGGCTCCCACTTGCTTGTGGTTCTTTGGAAGCTTTTGTGAAGGCCACAAAGAATTTGGGCAGTGTCCCTACCAGGAGAGGTCCCTTTTAATTTCTCCCTGAATTTATTTATATTATTTTATTAAGTTGATTTAACCCTGAAACACAACATGGGGAACCAATTGTCCCCATCCAATAGGATCCTGCAGGTTATAACAGAAGCTGAACAACAAACAATTCTTTGCTATCTGGAAGCACAAAGTATGTGGAGGTTAGAGGCGGGTGTAGAGAAAAGCGGGAGTTTAATTGAGAGTCCATTTGATTATTCTGCACATGTTGCATTGCTGCAGCTTCCCTTTCATAGGGACTATGCCTTTAAAAGAGGAAGGCAGCCCAGAGTGTGTGGTTTCTTCAAATGTTACTCAGTGCCCTGAAGAGAGACAGTAAAATTAGACCTGGCGGCCCTCTCAGGTGGATGTAAAAGATCCCATTGCACTACATGACCATCTGGGGCTGTTTAGCACAATGGGCTAAATCACTGGCTTTGAAAGCAGACCAAGGCAGGCCAGCAGCATGATTCAATTCCCGTAACAGCCTCCCCGAACAGGTGCTGGAATGTGGCGACTAGGGGCTTTTCACAGTAACTTCATTTGAAGCCTACTTGTGACAATAAGCGATTTTCATTCATTCATTCATTTCACATGAAGAATGCCAAGGGGAATTCTCCCAGATCAACATTTGATCCTGACCAACACCTATCCATTTAGCTGCCTAACCTACAACAGTGGCCACGTTTTCAAAAGTAAATCATTGGCCATGGGACATCCTGAGGTTGGAAAGATGGTCACGAACCAACCGGCTTTAAAAAAGGCTACTCTACAGTGATAATACCCTGGGGGCGGCCTCAACAATGTGAGTGTGGGACTTACACCCTTAAGGACAGAAGTCCCACTCAAGGGATCGAGATCTTGCTGCTCCAGCAGTGCCAGAACTCAGCAGTGGGTGTTGCTGTACTACAGGAAATCCCTGGGAGGAAGAAGTATCATAGATTCTAGGCTAAAGTAAGTTGGTGCTTTTTGGGTGGACAGGGATTACCTTGGGGGGGAAGGGGGTGGGTGTGGGGAGGTGGAGGCCAGGGACAAAGGCACAAAGGGCCTTTCGGGGGGCGGGGGTGTTGCTGATGCACACAGGGTACCCACCTTCCTTACTAGCAGAATTGGTGGAAAAGTGCGCTGACCCCTCTCCTCTGCCTTCCATCACCCACCATATTATGTTGCCAGAGTCAGATTTAGGCCATGGCCTGTCAAGAGCCCTGAAGGCCTAAGGGTGGGCAGGCTGGCTGACCCACTGTATCATGGGGTACAGCTCAGGGATGGATAGAAATGTGGCGGGCTAGCTACCCTATTTACCTATCATTAATGTGGAGAGCCATAGAAATCCTCCCAGTGAAACAGGAATTTTTCCTATCTTGTGCTGATGAATTTGTTCAAAAAAAAATCAAAAACTATCCTGGTAAGTTATTAGTGAAGTGCAGTTTGTTGCCTGCTAGCACTTTTTGCAGTACATGTAATAATGATGGTGTAGATAATAGTCTGGGTGGAGGGAGCAAGTCAGACTAAAAGGCCCTTAACTGGATCGATAGAAATTGAGCCCTGGGTCTTGTCAAAATAATCAGAGTGAGCAGCAGACGCTAGCTGCGGCCTTGAACATTACGGCAATGGAAAAGAGTAATTTCTGAGGGGGAATGGTCTGTGATGGCCTGGAAAATTCTAGAAGAAGGGAACCACAGGACTGGTTTACTTTCAAATAAAATGTAAACCTTTCTTTGGTAGCCACAAGCAAAGAATTATTATGAAAAGTTCAGGCCTAACACTTGTCCTGCTCCTAGCAGGAGTTCATTGGTAAAAAGAGTGTTTCAGCAGGATTCCATTAACATATTCAAAGGGCCAGATCGGTGCTTCATGGATCTGCACAGCTTGCCTAGCCTAAAATGTGGGCCCCACAAATGTATCAGAGGGACCAACGCCTACATCAACAGATGAACCATGCGTTTTTCATACAGCAGCATTTGATCTTGAGTGGAGCAGGAGAGTTAGCATATTTCAAAAGGTCAGCGTAGCAATATATTTTTCTTTTCAACCTGTTAGATGTTCGCCATGAGCAATTATGTATTGTTTGATGCTGTTACAAGAAAAGCATTTTCTTTTGGCTTACCCATTGAGAATTCACATCTGGTGCCTTCATTCTGCGGTTGAATTTTGCTGAGTGCAGCAGACTGAGTAAACAGCTCTGTAAAAGCATAGCCTACAGATCCAGGTTGCATCAATTTCTTGAATGCAACATTCATGTCAAAAGTTAGCTCGTTTTTATTTATTTCTGTTGAGTGCAAAAATACTTTTATTTTGTACAACAAATCCTCCACCCCAAAGCTATTTAATTTCAATACGGAGTGATATCCTGCTAATATATAATATATATTATTGACATAATATATATACACACATATGTATGTATTTCTATATATAACATAGAAATAATATATATATATATTTAAGATCAGATGTATATGATTTTAACAGAACCATCTTGAAATTTGAGAATCCAAGTATTTGTACTTGGGAAATTAGTTTAGGAAGTCGGGATGAGGATTATGCCAATTCAGTCAATGTGCCTTTCATATCAACAATCTCAAGTGTCTGTAGTTACTTCTGTATAAGAGATGACAAAAATCCTTTCATAAATGTGCTGTCCAATTTTGGTGGTGACTTCAAACTGGTAAAATGAGAATTCCTACTGACTGAGTAGGATGCTGAATATAGTCTAGCAATAAACTACTCTCTCCTGGGTTAAAAAGAGATTTGAGGGAGCACACTTCATTGGTGCACATTGCCGGTCAATCTTTCAACTGAAGGGGCAATAGTTTATTTATTATATCAAATGTTTAGGTTGACATTTATAAAACAAAAACGGAAATATTTCATTTTCTCAGTCAGTGATGGATAAAATTGGCTCGAGTCTTATATTATCCAAGGCAGACTCAGTCGGAAAAATAAAATAAAGAAAATCTATTCTTTTGGAGCCATTTAATTTGTCAGAGTAATGTGAGAGGAATATACCAGAGCAATTCTGTGGAAATTTCCTCTGGTAAAGAAGGGTCTTTGCCATCCCATTTTATGAAGTGCCTCTGGGTTGATGGAGCTTTTGAAAATTCTAATTTGAATGTTAGAAACTAATGTCATGCCTCTGGTACTCATGAACTGTGGACTGTACAACTTCATACTTTATTTTTCATGACCTTCCACAAAATCCAATATTTTAAAAACAGATTATTGTACTAAATCGCTTCAGAAGGGGAAAAATATGATAAAAACTTAACTACACAGAGATTCGTTGCTAGATTTTGTCTTTAACATTATTTTCAATCCCATTTTTTTCTCCTCTTCTTCCTCTTCGGTTTCCCAGTGCCACAGCCGAGGTGACTTGTTTACAGGTATCCCGAATGTTAGATTGAAAACGTCCACTTAGGTGTAAATAACAGCATTCTTTCTTCATAAGGTCAGAAGTGGGGATGTTTGCCATAGATTGAACAATGTTCAGCACCATTTTTAACACCTCAGACACTGAAGCAGCCCATGTCCATCTGCAACAAGACCTGTACAACATTCAGATTTGGACTGCTAGGTGATGAGTATCATTCACGCCACAGAAGTACCAGGCAGTTATTATATTGAACAAGAAAGAATCTAACCAGCTCCTTTTGACATTCAATACCATCGCTGAATCCCCCTTTATCAACATACCATTGACCAGAAACTGAATTGGACTAGCCAAGGGATAGGGTAGCATGTAGCTCACCTTCTGACTTCCCAATGTCTGACTACCACCTACAAGGCACAAGTCATGGAATATTCTCCACTTGCCTGGGTGAGTGCAGCTCCAACAACACTCAGGAAGATCAGCACTATTCAGAAGAAAGCAGCCTGCTTGATTGGTACCCAATCCACCACCTTCATCAACTCCCTCCACACTGATGAACTGTGACAGCAGTGTATACTATCGACAAGATGAACTTACAAAGGCTTCTTTGACAGTGTCTTCCAAACCTGTCACCTCTACCACCTCGAAGGGCAAGGGCAGTAGATTCATGGGAACACCACCTTTGAACCATTCCTTCACTGTCGCTGGGTCAAAATCCTGGAACGCCCTTCCTAACAGCATTTTGGGTATATCTACACCTCATGCACTGCAGTGGTTCAAAAAGGCAGATCACCACCACCCTCACAAGGGCAATTAGGGATGTGCAATAAAAATGCTGGTCTATCCAGCTATGCCCACGTCCTGTGAAAGCGTTAAAAAAAAAACTTAAAATAACTCTGCTTCTGACTTACCTCACGAACTGTGAGGATGTCCCTCACCTCTGCCAAGTGACTCCTCACAGAGGCATGGCTAAGACAAACAATTTCCACTATGTGAACAAACCTTCATATCAGCCTATATTCCAGTACTCTGGCACAGCCATATGCAGCTCCAACCTATTGTAGCACAACTGTCAGGAAAACAATTGGAGTAGACTATTGGAGGGAATGGAAAATGGGCAATGATCAGCTACCTCAAGGCTTTTCTTTTCAGAGAGATCAATGGAACGGACAATCAGATGGTGTTTAATACAAACAACCCATCCATCAATGTCCCGGCCAATGGGGTTTCCCATTATGGACTCTCCCATGCCGTCGGGAAATCTGCGAGCATGAGTGAGCTGCCGGCAAAACGGAGGATCCCGCTGACGGAGAATGCAGCCCTGGCTTTCTGACCCTGATCGGGTGATTTGACCATTGCTTACTGTCACATCACTAATGTAAACCTGAGCGCTGATCATACAATAGAATCATAGAATGCCTACAATGCAGAAGGAGGCCATTCAGCCCATCGAGCCTGCATCAAACCTCAGAAAGAGCACCCTGCCTGGGCCCACGTCCCCACCCCATCCAGTAACCCCACATAACCATTTGGATGCTAAGGGACAATTTAGCATGGCCAATCCACCTAACCTGCACATCTTTGGACTGTGGGAGGAAAACCGGAGCACCCGGAGGAAACCCACGCACACACGGGGAGAAAGTACAAATTCCACACAGTCGCCCGAGGCTGCAATTGAAGCCGGGTCCCTGGCGCTGTGAGGCAGAAGTGCTAACCATTGTGCTACCATCCTGCCCCTGTGATATTTGGTATTATTTCCCAGAGTTACATTGCTACGTGTCTAATTGCGATTAATTTGTATTATTGTTGTGCGCATGTTCAGTGTAGTTCCTTTCCCAGGATGCTGCCCAGCCAACTGTCAATTTTTGTTCAGTTATTTTTCAAAATTATTTGAAGAAAATTTAACCAGGTAAAATTTATACAGATATTTTAAAAACAGGAGGCTTGTGTATTTACAAGTCTATGTGAGAGAGAATGAGACAAAAAGTGATTATCTGCCTGTTGTACCTTCTAATTGTGTTCTATGAACTTTAGTAAGCAGATTAATCTTGGAGTGTGTTAATTAAATATAATAAAAACAATTGAATCTTGAAACCGGGAAATAAATGCCAAAATATTTCCAACTGGGTTCTCCATTCCTGAGACCCCTGGACTGATTCAGTGACTGTCAAAGGGCTAGCACTGGAGCCACATGGAACACAATTGATTCCAATGAGAAACGGTGCCGGATTTATCCTAGGATTCTCTGGGAAGCTAGGGAGGAGATTGCTGACCTTTGGCTTTGATCTTTAAGTCATCTTTGTCTACAGGAATAGTGCCAGAAGACTGGAGGATAGCAAATGTTGTCCCCTTGTTCAAGAAGGGGATTAGAGATAACCCCGGTAACTATAGACCAGTGAGCCTTACTTCTGTTGTGGGGAAAGTCTTGGAAATGTTTATAAGAGATAGGATGTATAATCATCTGGAAAGGAATAATTTGATTAGAGATAGTCAACATGGTTTTGTAAAGGGTAGGTCGTGCCTCACAAACCTCATTGAGTTCTTCGAGAAGGTAACCAAACAGTTGGACGAGGGTAAAGCAGTTGATGTGGTGTATATGGATTTCAGTAAAGCGTTTGATAAGGTTCCCCACGGTGGGCTATTGCAGAAAATACAGAGGCATGGGATTCAGGGTGATTTAGCAGTTTGGATCAGAAATTGGCTAACCGCTAGAAGACAAAGGGTAGTGGTTGATGGGAAATGTTCTGACTGGTGTCCAGTTACTAGTGGTGTACCACAAGGATCTGTTTTGGGGCCGCTGCTGTTTGTCATTTTTATAAATGACCTGGAGGAGGGCGTCGAAGGATAGGTGAGTAAATTTGCAGATGACACTAAAGTCGGTGGAGTTGTGGACAGTGCTGAAGGATGTTACAAGTTACAGAGGGACATAGATAAGCTGCAGAGCTGGACTGACAGGTGGCAAATGGAGTTTAGATATAGATATAGAGAAATACAGCACAGAATAGGCCCTTCGGCCCACGATGTTGCACCGAACTTTTGTCCTAGGTTAATCATAGAATTTTGGACAATTTTTCATGGCCAATCCACCCAACCTGCACATCTTTGGACTGTGGGAGGAAACCGGAGTACCCGGAGGAAACCCACGCAGTCACGGGGAGGATGTGCAGACTCCACACAGACAGTGACCCAAATCGAAATCGAACTTGGGACCCTGGAGCTGTGAAGAAATTGTGCTCTCCACAATGCTAACGTGCTGCCCTTAAGAAGTTAACCTACACTCCATTATTCTACCCTAATCCAAGTACCTATCCAATAGCCGCTTGAAGGTCCCTAACTTTTCCGACTCAACTACTACCACAGGCAGTGCATTCCATGCCCCCACTACTCTCTGGGTAAAGAACCTACCTCTGACATCCCCTCTATATCGTCCACCATTTATCTTAAATTTATGTCCCCTTGTAATGGTGTGTTCCACCCGGGGAAAAAGTCTCTGACTGTCTACCCTATCTATTCCCCTGATCATCTTATAAACCTCTATCAAGTCGCCCCTCATCCTTCTCCGTTCTAATGAGAAAAGGCCTAGCACCCTCAACCTTTCCTCGTATGACCTACTCTCCATTCCAGGCAACATCCTGGTAAATCTCCTTTGCACCTTTTCCAAAGCTTCCACATCCTTCCTAAAATGAGGTGACCAGAACTGCACACAGTACTCCAAGTGTGGCCTGACCAAGGTTTTGTACAGCTGCATCATCACCTCACGGCTCTTAAATTCAATCCCTCTGATAATGAACGCTAGCACACCATAGGCCTTCTTCACAGCTCTATCCACTTGAGTGGCAACTTTCAAAGAACTATGAACATAGACCCCAAGATCTCTCTGCTCCTCCACATTGCCAAGAACCCTACCATTAACCCTGTATTCCGCATTCAGATTTGTCCTTCCAAAATGGACAACCTCACACTTGTCAGGGTTAAACTCCATCTGCCACTTCTCAGCCCAGCTCTGCATTCTATCTATGTCTCTTTGAAGCCGACAACAGCCCTCCTCACTATCCACAACTCCACCAATCTTCGTATCATCTGCAAATTTACTGACCCACCCTTCAACTCCCTCATCCAAGTCGTTAATGAAAATCACAAACAGCAGAGGACCCAGAACTGATCCCTGCGGTACGCCACTGATAACTGGGCTCCAGGCTGAATATTTGCCATCCACCACCACTCTCTGTCTTCTATCGGTTAGCCAGTTTGTTATCCAACTGGCCAAATTTCCCACTATCCCATGCCTCCTTACTTTCTGCATAAGCCTACCATGGGGAACCTTATCAAATGCCTTACTAAAATCCATGTACACTACATCCACTGCTTTACCTTCATCCACATGCTTGGTCACCTCCTCAAAGAATTCAATAAGACTTGTAAGGCAAGACCTACCCCTCACAAATCCGTGCTGACTATCCCTAATCAAGCAATGCCTTTCCAGATGCTCAGAAATCCTATCCCTCAGTACCCTTTCCATTACTTTGCCTACCACCAAAGTAAGACTAACTGGCCTGAAATTCCCAGGGTTATCCCTATTCCCTTTTTTGAACAGGGGCACGACATTCGCCACTCTCCAATCCTCTGGTACCACCCCTGTTGACAGCGAGGACGAAAAGATCATTGCCAACGGCTCTGCAATTTCATTTCTTGCTTCCCATAGAATCCTTGGATATATCCCGTCAGGCCCGGGGGACTTGTCTATCCTCAAGTTTTTCAAAACGCGCAACACATCTTCCTTCCTGACAAGTATCTCCTGATTAATGCAGAAAAGTGTGAGGTGATTCATTTTGGAAGGAATAACAGGAAGACAGAGTACTGGGCTAATGGTAAGATTCTTGGTGGTGTGGACGAGCAGAGAGATCTCTGTGTCCATGTCCATAGATCCCTGAAAGTTGCCACCCAGGTTGAGAGGGTTGTTAAGAAGGTGTACGGTGTGTTAGCTTTTATTGGTAGAGGAATTGAGTTTCGGAGCCATGAGGTCATGTTGCAGTTGTACAAAACTCTGGTGCGGCAGCATTTGGAGTATTGCGCGCAGTTCTGGTCGCCACATTATAGGAAGGATGTGGAAGCATTGGAAAGGGTACAAAGGAGATTTACAAGGATGTTGCCTGGTATGGAGGGAAGATCATATGAGGAAAGGCCGAAGGACATGAGGCTGTTTTCGTTAGAGAGAAGAAGGTTAAGAGGTGGCTTAATTGAGGCATACAAGATGATCAGAGGATTAGATAGGGTGGACATTGAGAGCCTTTTTCCTCAGATGGTGATGTCCAGTACGAGGGGACATAGCTTTAAATTGAGGGGAGATAGATATAGGACAGATGTCAGAGGTAGGTTCTTTACTCAGAGAGTAGTAAAGGCGTGAAATGCCCTGCCTGCAACAGTAGTGGACTCGCCAACACTAAACGCATTCAAATGGTCATTAGATAGGCATATGGACGATAAGGGAATAGTGTAGAGGGACTTGAGAGGGGTTTCACAGGACGGCGCAACATCGAGGGCCGAAGGGCTTATACTACGCTGTAATGTTCTATGTTCTATGATTTCACGATGGACACTCAAGAAGCTGAAAAGTTGCAGCTATATATACACACCTCACTCCCCACACACACCATCCCAGCCAACAAGATGGCAGCAAGACGCGCTGCCCCATACTTCATGGATACCGAGTTGGAGACCCTCCTGGTACACAATGTACACAATGTAAATACATAGACATGCAGGGTAGGTGGAGTGGTCACGCTAAATTGCCCCTTAATTGGAAAACAAAAGAATTGGGCACTTTAAATTTAAGAAAAAAGATGTCCAGGGCCTGGGCACTCTGTGCGGGCGGTGGCCAAAGCCCAGGATAGGTTGCCCTATCACAGGCAGCCATGTACCAGGACCACCTGGACATTGCAACAGCGCTCCAAAACGTGGCCCAGTCACAGCAGGTCCTGGTTGAGGGTGCTGGCTAACCTGAGCCACGCACAGACAGAGGTGGAATAGTCACTAGCTGATGTAACACAGACTGAGAAGGTGGTGGCATAGTCACTGGGTGATGTGGCACAGTCGAAGTGGGAGGTGGTCCACTCCCTGTGCTCCATGCCTCCGAGTTTTTTAAATTCATTCATGGGATGTGGGCGTCGCTGGCTGGGCCGGCAGTCATTGATCATCCCTGAAGGCACTTAGGAATCAAGCACATTGCAGTGGCTCTGAAGTCACTCAGGATGACAGATTTCCACCCCTAAAGGACGTTAGTGAACCAGGCTGGTTTTTATGACAATCGACAAAGTTTCCATGGTCACCTTTAGACTATTTTTATTGAATTCAAATTTCGCCATCTGCCATGACGGGATTTGAAGCTGAGTCCCCAGAGCATCACTCTGTGTCTCTAGATTACTAGTCCAGCAATATTAATTAATTAATATTAATAACAATCTTTATTGTCACAAGTAGGCTCACATTAACATTGCAATGAAGGTACTGTGAAAAGCCCCTAGTCGCCACATTCGGGTACACTGTGGGTGAATTCACAATGTTCAATTCACCTAACAGCACGTCGTTCGGGACTTGTGGAAGGAAACCAGAGCACCCAGAGGAAACCCACAGGGAGAACGTACAGACTCCGCACAGTACAGTAACCCAAGCGGGAATTGAACCTGGGACCCTGGCGCTGTGAAGCCACAGTGCTAACCATTGTGCCACCGTGCTGCCGTCAATACCACTACACCACTACCTCCCCATATGTGTTGATACCCTGGAACAGGCCTTGAGGAATGGTGGCGGGGGGTACCTCAGGGGATAGCTCCGCTCACGCTCCTGTCCCATGGAGTAGCCCGGGGGCCATCAAGCACCTGGAGGGTGGAGGAGGTGATCGGGTCTGTGTCGGTGACTCCCACAGGGGAGATGCTGGAACAATACAGTGCCTCGGACACCCTCCCCTCTCTTGTTCCTGGTGCACCTGATGGGCAGTGGGCAGATCAGGGCAGTATCATGTCACCTGGGACACCTGAGCAGCAGCTGGGCTTATCCAGGTCTGGTCGCCCTAGATGATGGCCACGAAAGGGGACTCAGGTCACAGGGCGGGAATCTCAGCAAGCTGCCTCCACCCCTGATGTAGCGCCTGAGGATCCACCTAGGCATAGCGTTTGGGCCCGTAAGACCAGGTAGACATCAGTTAGGTTGGCATGGTACAGCACATGAGAGCGTTCTGGGCTAGGGTGCAAACCTGTATACATATTTATATATATATATATGTATATGTTCACCGTTTCACAATAAACACCTGTTCACAATGTTTCAACCTGCTTCGGTGCTGTCAGACAGGTGTGCGGGATGGGCTGGGCTAGCTGCAGAGGGGACACTGGGGGCGGGGGCGAGATGGGTGGACGTTGGGGGTGGGCTTGGGCGAGGGACCCCAGTTCAGCCAGCGCTCACCAATCCAGTGCTCCCCTCATCCCTTCCCACCCCATCGCCCCACCCCCTCCACTGTCAACACCGTCCCTACCTCTGCCACCCCAAGGGTTCAGTGGGACCGTGTGATGGAATGGCCAGTTCACATGCAGAGATCACCCAGGTGGACGGTGGAAAGTGCTACCGTTGGCAGGAGTCAGACGGTGTGGAGGACCAGAGCATCGCAAAGTGGGTTTCCATCATCCTCCATTCCATGGACCAGACCCACTGTTACGGTCAACCCAGGGACCGTACCCTGTAGTGAGGCAGGTAGGAATCACGGAGGAGGTTACAAGGGGGAGGGGGAAGGTGGGTGGTCAGCCAGGGGGTGGGGGTGGGGGTGGGGGGGTGGATGTGGATGGGGTGTCCGTGCTGTTGGCCAGGCCCCCTAGTCAGTGAACCTGGAGCGTCCTGTGCGCGTTGGCCCGGGCGCACACATTGTACAGCCTCATGTGCCTGGCCGGGCCCCATGTCCTGACCATCCTCACCCTCCCCCGCATCCTCCTGTTCCTGCCCGGGCCCCATGTCCTGACCATCCTCACCCTCCCCCGCATCCTCCTGTGCCTGGCCGGGCCCCATGTCCTGGCCATCCTCACCCTCCCCTGCATCCTCCTGTGCCTGGCCGGGCCCCATGTCCTGACCATCCTCACCCTCCCCCGCATCCTCCTGTTCCTGCCCGAGCCCCATGTCCTGATCATCCTCACCCTCCCCCGCATCCTCCTGTGCCTGGCTGGGCCCCATGTCCTGACCATCCTCACCCTCCCCCGCATCCTCTTTGTCAGACGAGGCCTGGCATTCATCTCCCTGCCCCATGTTGGAGAGGACACAGCAGGCTGCCACGATATGGGAGACTCTCCTAGCACTCTACTGGAGTCCCATAAAGAGCAGTCCAGACACCTGAACTGCATCTTCAGGATGCCAAAGCACTGCTCGATCACGCCCCTGGTCGCTGCATGGGCATCGTTGTAGCGGGGTTCTGTGTCGGTCTGTGGCCTCCAGTTAGGCGACATCAGTCATGGCCACAGCGGATAACCCCTGTCACCAAGGAACCAACTTGGTCTGGAACCTTCGAGTGTGCCAGGAAGAAGGCATTGTGCACACTGCCCAGGTATTGGGCGCAGAAGTGCATGGGGTGAGTGTACCCATACGGCCGGTGTCACTCTGCACAACCACGGGCCACGGAGGGTGGTGAGTGGGGTGAGCAGCAAGGTGACTGCCTTGCAGTCCGTGGCAATGGCGATCTATGCTAGACACCCCAATCCCACGTCCTCCCCTGGTCACGCCCCCTCCCAGTCCTGCCCCCCCCCCCCCCCCCCGCAGCCAGCCCTGCCCCCCCCCCCCCCCCCCCCGCAGCCAGCCCCCCCCCCCCGCAGCCAGCCCTGCCAGTGGGTCCGACAGCCTACAGTCGTGCTTCATGTCCTACCTCCTATGTCTCCCTCAGCAGCCACGGCACCTGTTTCCTGATTCTTGAAACCACAAGTGAACCTCGCATCGCAGACAACACCGGGCTCGGTCCGCTAATGATATGCGATGGTGTTTACTGTACATGCGGAGCAGAACGCATTGACGCCGCTGTCGAGGCACCTGAGCCTGACATTCTGGCGGGTGCCCGGCGCCGGCCACTATTTTGGCCTCACGACTGATTCTCCGCCCAATCACCTTTCCTGGTTTTGGTGTCGGCCATTTGAGAATCCCGGGCTGTATGTTGCACATTTCATATTCCAGTCATTGCAACAGTCTGTTAAACACAAATCTACGTGAGAGAATAAGCAAAACCTTAAAGCTACTGCTGCCTGAAATGTGGGCAGCTAACCTAAAAAATGTATTACTTTACCTGCAGCTTTCTTCACTGACAGGTGAACCATTTATATTGAGTGCTTGATCAGTAAATTACCTATTAAAGACAAAATGTTCTTAGATCTGAGGAGTAAAATTAACTTTAAACAAAACATGGTATTAGAGAACTGCAGTATGTTTTCTCAGTACACTTAATCCTTCATGTTGTACAGATGGCAGACATCCATTCTAGCTTAACAAACAGACCATTCATTCTAACAGAGGCTTTTGTACACTTCCTCCAAGTGCAGCTGCATACTTCTTTTGAAGCTCCTGGGCATTTGAGAATGTATTGCACATTCTCCATGGGTTTAGGATGTCACCCAAGCATGCTAATAGTGCCAAGCACAATTCCACAGCACATTTCAGCACCATAAGCACTCAAAGTAACTTCAAATAACAGATTGGGTGATCTTCTGACATGTTCACTGTCGAGAATGGCGACGTGGGCAAAAAGTCCACGCCAGCGGGATCGTGTTTTCCAAGTTTCCACGTCCCTCCCCGGTGAACCTCATTTAATTACATTTTAATACACTTACCAAGCCCTCCCGCCTTATGATTCCCCCCCCCCCCCTTCCTGAATATGCATACATTGCCGATGTGATGCCACGTTCACAAGGTTTACAGTGGGCAGTGCTAACCTTGCAGTGCTAACCTCTGCCAGGAACAGTGCGGGTCGGGGGGGAGGGGGGAGCCCCATTGGGGCCAGTGTTTTTGTTATGTTTGTTCGGGGGGAGGCTCCAATGCTGATGCTTATGGTGGGAAGGAGAGGGGAGATCCCCGATGCTGATGATGGTGGAGGCCGGAGGGGGGGGGGGAATAGAGGAGCCCCCAATGCTGATGCTTGTGGGGGGGGGGGGAACGGCTCCGATGCTGGTGGTGGTGGGTGATTGTGGTGAATGTAATTCACACTGTCTTGCATTGTATAGTATTATGTCCTTGTGGGCTCTGTGAGCCATTGCGCGGCTCTGCCCATAGGGGGAGATGAGGAGCTTGTACAGGGCTCCACCCTTGGCTCCGCCCATGGCCCCTCCCACTACTGGAAGTATAAAGTGCTGTAGCCGGGTGAGCCTGCCCTCAGTTCTTCTGGTCGCAGGCAGGCTCAGTTGTAAGACTATTAAAACCACAGTTTACTTCCAATCGTGTTCCGAGTGAATTGATGGTCACATCAATTTAATAGTCTTAGAAAACTTGAAGAAAACAATTGGAATCAGCCCTCAAACCTAACCGACTAGAACTCGACCCGCAGGCTGCAGAGGCGAAGGAAATCTTCTTACACTGGCTTCGGTGTTTCAAGGCCTACCTGGCTGAATCGATCACCTCCGAGACTACAGAGGAGCAGAAACTCAGTCTACTGCACGCACGGGTGAGCCATCGCATCTCTACGCAACTCAATTGTACCGACTCCTATACTGAGGCCCTTGCTATGCTCGACCGATTATACGTGCGGCCGGTAAACGAGGTCTACGCGTGGCACATTTTCACTACCCGCCGCCAGCACCCCGCAGAGTCGCTAGAGGACTTACTGCGCGACTTAAAAGCCCTTGCTCGGGACTGCAACTTTCAGGCTGTAACTCCCTCCCAGCATATGGAACTCGCTGTCCGTGATGTGTACGTTGCGGGACTCCGGTCTAACTATGTGCGCCAGCGACTACTCGAGAAAGGGGCCCAGAACTTGGAGGACACGGTAGAGCTAGCAACTACTATGGAGATCGCGTTCCGAAGTCTAAACTCATTTCCCGCGGACCAAGTGACCCCATCATGGACCTCCGACCAGCGACTGCCCCAGGCCTGCGCCGCGCGGCCACCCACTCACTATGGAGCGCCAGCGTGCTATTTGTGTGGCCAGCCCCAACACCCACGGCAGCACTGCCCGGCCCGCAAAGCGACCTGCAGCGGCTGTGGTCGCAAAGGACATTATGCCAGAGTATGCCTGGCGAAATCGAAACTCTCTAACTCCCCCGCAGTTCAGAGCACTCGCCCTCCCAACTCGCAGGCCCGCAGACCCCGATCCACGGGGGTGGCCATCTTGGACGCCATCTTCTTCATCACCCGCCACGTGCGATCAACGGGAGCCGCAATCTTGGCCATCAACAAAACTTCACCTCGACGACTACGACCTCAGCGGACAGTCATCACGGGGCCACTCCAGCACTGCTGATCGAACCAACGACTACCCGCAACTCAATGCAGTCACGTTGGACCAGACGCGTCCGAGGCACCTCCAGAGATCGATGATGTCCGCTCAAATCAACGGGTATAGGACACCGTGCCTCTTCGACTCCGGGAGCACCGAGAGCTTCGTACATCCTGACCTGGTAAGACGCTGTTCGCTCCCTATCTTCCCTGCACGGCAAACTATCTCCCTCGCCTTGGGCTCGCACTCGGTCCACATACAAGGGCGCACCGTCGCGACCCTAGCGATTCAGGGTGCCAGCTCTTACTCGGGCTCGATTTCCAATGTAATCTCAAGAGCCTCACACTCAGCTTCGGCGGACCCCTACCTCCACTCACTATATACAGCTTAGCGACTCTAAAAATCGCCCACCCCCTCCACTCTTCTCTAACCTGACGGCTAACTGTAAACCAGTAGCCACTCGCAGCAGGCGGTACAGCCTGCAGGACAGAGTATTCATCAGAGCCGAAGTCCAGCGGTTCCTACGTGAGGGAGTCATAGAGGCCAGTAACAGCCCCTGGAGAGCTCAGGTGGTGGTCGTCAAGACCGGGGAAAAGTTCCGGATGGTGGTTGATTATAGCCAAACCATTAACCAGTTCACGCACCTCGATCCGTACCCCCTCCCCAGAATTGCAGACATGGTCAACCAGATCGGCCAGTACCGCATATTCTCCACGGTGGATCTCACGTCTGCTTACCACCAGCTCCCACTCCGCCCGGAGGACCGCCACTACACGGCGTTCGAGGCAGATGGCCACCTCTTCCATTTCCTCCGGGTCCCCTTTGGCATCACAAATGGGGTCTCGGTGTTCCAACAAACAATGGACCGAATGGTGGACTAGTACGGGCTGCGGGCCACGTTTCCGTACTTGGACAATGTCACCATCTGCGGCCATGACCAGCAGGACCACAACGCCAACCTCCACCGATTTCTCCAAACCGCCCAGAAACTCAATCTCACCTACAATAAGGAGTAATGCGTTTTCCGCACTACCAGATTAGCCATCCTCGGCTATGTCATGGAAAACGGAGTCCTGGGCCCGGACCCGGACCGTATGCGCCCCCTCCTACAACTCCCTCTCCCTCATTGTCCCAGGGCCCTCAGGAGGTGCCTGGGATTCTTCTCTTATTACGCCCAGTGGGTCCCCCAGTATGCGGACAAAGCCCACCCACTATTTAAGACCACACTCTTCCCTCTGTCAGCTGAGGCCTGCCAGGCCTTCAACTGCATCAAGGAGGACATCGCCAAAGCCGCCATGCGGGCGGTGGATGAATCCGTCCCCTTTCAGGTGGAGAGCGACGCCTCAGAGGTCGCTCTCGCCGCCACTCTGAATTAGGCAGGGAAACCAGTAGCCTTCTTCTCCCGGATCCTCTCCGCTTCGGAACTTTGACACTCCTCAGTCGAAAAAGAAGCTCAAGCCATTGTGGAAGCCGTACGGCACTGGAGGCACTACCTCGCAGGTAGGAGGTTTACCCTCATCACCGACCAGAGATCGGTTGCCTTCATGTTCGACAACTCGCAAAGGGGCAAAATAAAAAAACGACAAAATCTTGCGGTGGAGGATTGAACTCTCCACCTATAATTACGATATCATATATCGACCAGGGAAGCTCAACGAGCCCCCAGATGCCCTGTCCTGCGGCACATGCACCAGCGCGCAAGATGACCGCCTGAAGGCTATCCACAACGACCTCTGCCACCCGGGGGTCACCCGGCTCGCCCACTACGTCAAAGCCCGAAATCTGCCTTTCTCCACCGAGGAGGTAAAAGCCATCACCAGGGATTGCCCGATCTGCGCGGAGTGCAAACCGCACTTCTATAGACCAGACAGAGCCCACCTGGTAAAGGCTTCCCGGCCCTTTGAACGCCTGAGCATCGATTTCAAAGGGCCACTCCCCTCGACCAATCGAAATGTGTACTTCCTCAACGTCATAGATGAATTCTCGCGCTTCCCCTTTGCCATCCGTGCCCCGATATGACCTCCCACACAGTCATCAGAGGCCTGCACAGTGTCTTCACCGTGTTTGGGTTCCCAAGCTACGTACACAGCGACAGGGGTTCGTCCTTCATGAGCGACGAGCTGCGTCAGTACCTGCTTGACAAGGGCATCGCTTCGAGCAGGACTACCAGCTACAACCCCAGGGGGAACGGGCAGGTGGAGAGGCAGAACGCGATGGTCTGGAAGACCGTTCTACTGACCCTCCAGTCCAGGAATCTCTCGACCTCCCACTGACAGGAGGTCCTCCCCGACGCGCTCCATGCAATTAGCTCCCTCCTATGCACCGCCACCAACCAGACCCCTCATGAACGATTATTTGTTTCCCCTCAGGGCACTACCACGGGGGCTTCATTCCCATCTTGATTGAGGACACCGGGCCCGGTTCTCCTCCAGAAGCACGTCCGGGCACACAAAACGGACCCGCTAGTAGAGAGGGTGGTACTGCTTCACTCGAACCCCCACTACGCCTTTATTAAATACCCCGACGGCCGTCAGGACACCGTTTCCCTCCGGGATCTGGCACCTGCAGGATCCACCACCACCATCACCACCACCGAGGTACCCCTCACACTACACCCCACCCGACCCCCCACGCCCTGCGCCCCCGCGCCTATAAGTTTCCTGCGCCCCCCTTCGCCCGTCGCACAGGTCAGGAACGAAGCTTGGACTGAAACACCTCCAGAGTCCACCCCCATACCAACACCGACCGTCACCACCCAGCCACCCTAAGAGGCTGCAACCCCGGTGCTCCGCCGATCCCAAAAGACGACTCGGCCACCGGACCGGCTCAACCTGTAGACCCGTCACCCCCGCCGGACTTGGTTTTTTTACGGGGGGTGAATGTGGTGAATGTAATTCACACTATTGTATAGTATAGTATTATGTCCTTGTGGGCTCTGTCTGTGAGCCGTTGCGCGGCTCTGCCCATAGGGGGAGATGAGGAGCTTGTACAGGGCTCCACCCTTGGCTCCGCACATGGCTCCGCCAATGGCCCCTCCCATTACCGGAAGTATAAAGTGCTGCAGCCGTGTGAGCCTGCCCTCAGTTCTTCTGGTCGCAGGCAGGCTCAGTTGTAAGACTATTAAAACCACAGTTTACTTCCAATCGTGTTCCGAGTGAATTGATGGTCACATCAGTGATGATAGCCCTGATGGTGATGTTGGTGATGGTGATGGGGCCCTGATGCTAAGGAGGGGGGATGCTCCCTGTGAGCGGGGGCTGGAGGGAGGGGAATTGGGACTCTTGGGGGAGTTTTCTTTCTGTGCTGATCAGGCCCCATTCCGGTCCCTATCGGGCCCTGTCCCACTCTGCCACAGTGACGGTGTAAACCACATTTGCTGATTTGTTTTTCAGAGAGGCTCAAGACCTGGAATAAAAACCGGGCTGTGCAGTTGCAGAGCGACACGGCAGCTTGCAGTCCGAGCCTGACACTGGGAATATAGGTAAAACTCTGCCCAGAAACTCAGGTAGTAACTGTCACTGCAGAATGTATTTGAATGTCAAATTGATTCTTATAAATATTCATTGGTTTCTCCTGTTACCTATAATTGATTTTTGTAGGACACATAAATAACTAGCATTACAGGATAAATCTCTAATGGCTACAAAGCAGAAATTGTTAGATTTGTTTCTCCTTCGATGCACAGAAGTAACAAAGTATTTGTATCAGTACACAGTAAAATCGTAATCGGCTCATTAAGCCCTTTAAATATTAATTCATCAAATTTAATAGAAAACATGTGCGTTGTGAATCCTGCTATATAAGGAGATCTTAACCATTGGGAGAATGATGTATAAACAGATTAACAGAAGTATTAGCAACCATTTAAACATAACGTACCAGGTGATGACATTATTGTAGAATGCTTGTACAAATTAAACATTTATATGTGTGCCCAAGATGTTTTTTTGTTCCTAATTGATGCAAAACTCCTGTGTTGGGTTTCCAAAATGTAGTTGTTTATAATAGAAGGAAGCTCCAGAACTAGAAATTAGTGTGTTTATTACATTGAGTGATGCACTGAACAAGTTGCACTTAACAGTGCTTGGCAGGTTCAATTCAGCATTATGTTCCTTCATTAAACTTCCTGGCCTAATGTACTTTACCTCTCTTGTTAATGTTGTAGAAGGGTAGATTTCCCTTAGCAACTTAATGTTGATTGCAGAAGCTTATTTAAATAACATTTTTAAGTTAATTGCTTGCATTATGCTTCTTATACCCGCTTGTGACAATAAAGATTATTTATTTATTTATGTAGGAATCATACATAATGCTGGGGATTGGGGGGGCGGGGGGGGGGGGGGGGGGGGGGGGGGTGCGAGGAATAAATGAGATTGCAACCAGTGCAAGCCTTTAAATGTCTACCGAAAGAATTAAATGGTTGGATCCTGTTCTAGATTTGTGAGCAAGTATTCCTTCCCCAGTTCCAAGACAGCAACATGTTTATAAAGCAGCTAGCCGCCTTCATAAAGGCTGGGTTGTAGGTTAAGGCATCTGACAGAGGCAAGTGTAGGTAAATCCAATGTGAAGACATGAAGCAAAGTCTGTGGGCCAGTGACCGAGTAGAAAAACATCCAGTTTGATACTTGACCAAATGCTCACGCTGCAGCATATAATGGGCATGCAAATGTTGCCCTGTTTAGTACTTCAGGATACCTTTCCCACAAGATACAGCTCTCTCATTGCATCACAAGCTTACCGATAAGAGGGCAGATGTTCAAGTTGAAACTTACATAAAATTCAGAGATGTAGAGTGTTACATTCTGGTGCTTGGCCGGTAGGAATGATGCACAGCAGAACATCTAGGGTGCAATTCTCCCCCCCAACGCTGGGTGGGAAAATCACAGGGGCGCCGGGCGAGTCCCACCACGCCGCCCCGGCACCCGCACGCGATTCTCCCACCCCACCCAAAACGGCGTGCCGAGATTTACGGCTGGCCGCTCGGAGAATCGCCGCTCGCCGTTTGTAACGGGCGAGCGGCGATTCTCCGGCCCGGATGGGCCGAGCAGCCTGCCCAATACGACGTGTTCATGCTGGTGCTAACCACACCTGGTCGTTGCCAGCGTGAACAGTGCGCGAATGCTGCGGAGGCGGCCTGTGGGGGTGGGAGTGGGAATTCAGCACCGGGGGGGGGCGCTCAAAAGGGGTCTGGCCCACGGTCGGTGCCCACCGATCGGCGGGCCAGCCTCTCTGAAAGATGCACTCCTTTCCTCCGCCACCCTGCGAGAACACTGACGGCCGCGTAATTTACATGGCGCCGCTTTTAGGTGGCGCCAAGGCCCGGTGCGCATAAATGACGCGGTTCCGCTCCTAGCCCACCAGGGGTGGGAGAATAGGGAACGAAGAGCGGCCTCCGACGCCGGAGTGAAACACTCCGGTTTTCACTCCGGCGTCGGCACTTAGTCTCCCGTTGGGAGAATCCCGCCCCTAGTTCTTGACTAGTTGATAGAAATCTACTTTTCTTATAGGTAATAACGTTTACAGGAAGAAATGATTTAGTGACATTATACTATTAAAAATCATATATTAAGCCATGACAGCAGAAAATGCTGAGAGTATGGGAAAAGATCAAATAAGGAAGTCAGTTTGAAAACTGACTATACACTGCAAGGCCATGCTGCAGAATAAACTCATTGTTATCATTACTGGGCAAAAATCCCAGTTCTAGAAAACGTGGTGGGAAACAGGTGTTTTGATCACACCATATTATGGATACAGACAGAAATTCTCTCATGCCACATTATCTCTTAAAACTTGATAGACAGACATTTCGGTCGAATTAGATGAATTATAATTATTTAAATCACAGCCAGAAAGGGGGCAGAACCATAAAGATTATGATCTCCTCAAGCGACCGGGAGAGAACCTTCTTTCCCATTCCGGAATCATCTTTAACCTAATCTTTGAAATCTATTGGGCGAGATTCTCCCAAAACGGGAGAAATCGCCCGGGTTTGATGCCAGCGCGCCCCTTCCCGACCAGGAACCGATTCTGGTCCCCGGTCGGGGCTAGCAGCCCGACGCCGTAGGCTCCGGCATGACGGGCTTAACGAATATCGTTAAGCCCGCTTGCCGGAGTTAGCGCCGGCTGACGCGTCATATGACGTCAGCCGCGCATGCGCGGATTGGAAGACTCCAACCCGCGCATGCGCGGATGACGTCATCGCGTATTTGCGCGAAACCCGCGCATGCGCGGGCCGGGTTGCCCCTCAGCCGCCCCGCGAATGGATACTGCCGGGCGGCGGAAGGAGAAAGAGTGCGCGGGCATCGGGCCCGCTGCCCACGATCGGTGCCCACCGATCGTGGGCCCATGGCACCCTTGGCACGGCCGTGGTACTGCCGTGCCAATCGGTGCCATGGTTATAAAAAGCGAGTTTGTGACGCCGTTTTTACGAACGGCCAGACCAGGTGTGTTTGCCGTTCGTAAAAACGGCGTAAAGGGCTGGGACTTCGGCCCATCGAACAGCTGTGAATCGCTGCCGGCCGTAAAAAAACGGCGGCAGCGATTCGGGTCGGGAGTTGGGCGGGGGGTGGGGGAGAATAGCGGGAGGGCGGGAAAAATGTCGGGAAGGCCCTCCCGCTATTCTCCGACCCGTCGTGGGGGTCGGAGAATTTCGCCCATTCTTTTTGCTTTTGCTTTGCAAACTGCCAGTTTGTTTCGTTTCATTTTTGTATTGTGCATTTTGATCGAAATAAATTGCCACAAACTGAATTGCATTTTGAATTCAACTCAACCATCTGTATTTGCGTTGGACAAAGTACATTTCTAAATTCTGTACTCGCATTTAATTAACTTGATCAGTAGTCTTTTAAAACTGACACAAATAAAGCTACAATTTACTTCATCCAAAGAACCTCAGTCTCAAGTTCTGTCGATTAATATATAGTGCGGCGCCATATAAATATATTAACAAAGTACAGATCCATCATTAGTTAAAGTGTTTTATTGTAAAACAAATGCATAGTTAACTATGAGAAATATATTACAAACTACTAATACTGATAAATTATCCTAGAGCTACAGCAAGATGACGATCCACTAACACGACTATCCCAGACACCTCGAGGTACAGATTCAGGTGGTAGATTTACACTGCTACCTGCTGGTTGGAGGTCATTTACATCATTATATACATGAGGGTGACACAGTTGCACAGTGGTTAGCACTATTGCTTCAGAGCGCCAGGCTCCCAAGTTCGATTCCTAGCTTGGGTCACTGTCTGTACAGAATCTGTATGTTCTCCCCATGTCTGCGTGGGTTTCCTCTGGGCGCTCCGGTTTCCTCCCACAAGTCCCAAAAAGATGTGCTTGGCAGGTTAATTGGGCATTCTGAATTCTCCCTCTGTGTACCTGAACAGGCGCCAGAGTGTGGCGACTCGGGGATT
This sequence comes from Scyliorhinus canicula, assembly GCF_902713615.1. Lineage (NCBI taxonomy): Eukaryota > Metazoa > Chordata > Chondrichthyes > Carcharhiniformes > Scyliorhinidae > Scyliorhinus > Scyliorhinus canicula. The sequence continues at coordinate 50,012,562 of NC_052149.1, read as the reverse complement.
TTCACAGAAATTTCATTGCAGTGTTAATGGAAGTCTACTTGTGACAATAAAGATTATTAATATTATTATTATTATGATTGCTTACTCATATCATCACAGAGAAAGACAACACAATGGCCAACAGAGTATAATGTGGGGAACTGGGGGTCATTTGCTTTGGGCATAAGAATAAAAAAGCAGAGTACTTTTTAATAGAAGTGAAACTTTTAGATGTTGATATCCAGAGAGATCTGGCTGTATCTGTACAAGGAACACAAAGGTTAGCGTGCAAGTACAGCAAGGAAGGTTAACTTTTATTGTAATGAGACTGACCCTCCCACCCCACCCAACTGAGGAGCTGACCTCTTCTCCCCCATCTTAACCACTTATCTTCCACATTCATCTTCTCCCTGGCTTCTCAAAGCGTGGCTGAGACCTTGAACCTTATCTGTTTAGAGCAGCTTCTGCCAGAAAAAGGGGGGCACGTCTCCCTTCCCTTCCCATTGTTGCTGCCCGAGACAGAAGGCCTCGGGAACCCATTGCACTGCGCATTTCTCACCTGACATGAGTCAGAAATTCGGATGAGAAATGTCCAGCAATTGTGATTGCCACTCCTCAGAAGTTCTAGCCCATTGAATATATTTGTGATTCAGCAAAGGTTCACTAGATTGGTTCCTAGATTGTCCTACGATGAGAGGCTGCGTGAATTGGGCCTATAGACTCTGTGGTTTAGAACAATGAGTGGTGATCTCATTGAAGTAGACAAGATGCTGAAGGTGCTTGACAGGGTAAACACTGAGAGGTTGCGTCCCTTGGCTGGAGAACCTAGAAGCGAGGTGCAGTGGCTCAGGATAAGAGGCCTGAGGCATTTAGGTCTGAGACAAGGAGATATTTGTTCTCTCAGAGGGTTAAAATCCTGGAATACCCTACCACAGAGACTTATGAATGCGCCATTATTGGGTATATTCAAGGATGGAACAGTCAGATTTCTGATCTTTTGGAGAATCAAGGAATATGGGGAACAGGCAGGAAAGTGGAGTTGAGGCAGAAGATCAGCCTTGATAGCATTATAGAATCATAGAAAAGTTACAGCACAGAAGGAGACCATTCAGCCCATCTTGACCATGCCATTGAATGATGGAGTTGGCTCCAGGGACCACATTGTCTACTCCTATTTTTTATTTTCTTATGTTCATTGAAAACAATGTATCTCATGGGAGGGGGCAGCACTGTCTCGGTCAGCATTTATTGCCCATGTATAATTGCCCTTGAGAAGGTGGTGGTGCGCCTTGCATCATGTCACTGTTATGTGGGACAAACTGTATAGGCCCTGCCCTGTTTATTAATGCCTTATGTTTGTATGTTTATTACACCTTTCATTATGTTAAACACCTTGCATTATGTCTCCCATCAGTGTTCCTTTCTCCAGTGAAAATAAGTTTAGTTGCAAGCATACATAAAGAAAGGACAGGGTGTGACCATGTTGTCCATTCACCCTCGACAACCTCTCAACCTATCCCCACCCCTGCTCCCCAAAACTATGCAACCTCCATTTTTAACTAATACCTGCATGAAGTTCTCTCCTGGTTGTTAGAGTGTACTTTGAATCTCACAGCAAAACTGTTGCTGCGAGCTGCAAATTGTATGTTTAACTCCAGATGTGGCCTCGGTGATCTCTAAAATATGAGTATAATTTGTCCTGACTTGAAATCCAATGTCCTGTATATGCACCTCAGTATCCAATTAGCTTTATTGACTGGCAGATGTTTACAGGACATGATCAATAATTGTTCCTGAATCCCTGTTTGTGCAGTTTGCCAGTAGAGATTATTTTGTGTGAGATACATACTAACTGTTAATTGTTTCTGCATAAATCATTCGACAATCAACCCTCTCAAAATCTACCTGCAGAATCTCAGGCAATGGAGACAGTTGATCAAAATCTCTCGGAGGAGATCACACTGCTTCCAATTCAGTACCTTCGCACATAGATTTGCTAATCCAGAAAATTGAATAAAATCCTACAATTAGAACACCCGGTTCCATTTATTTCACAAATACTGTGGGTAGCAGTGCAAGAGCAGATCACCAAAGATTTCATTTTGCCAGGCAGAACATTTTTCATATATTTTATTTTCTGACTTCTGTAAAGCCTGATTTTATTCCAGCCAGCCAATTTGTTCCTGCATGGGTTTCCTCCGGGTTCCCCGGTTTCCTCCCACAGGTTAGATGGATTGGCCATGCTAAATTGCCCTTAGTGTCCAAAAGGGTAGGTGGGGTTACTGGGTTACGGGGAGAGGGTGGAGGTGTGGCCTTAAGTAGGGTGCTCTTTCAAAGGGCCGGTGCAGACTCAATGGGCCGAATGGCTTCCTTCAGTACTGTAAATTGTATGATTCCATTCTATGATTCTATTTTTAATATTGCACGAGAAATTTTTCAAATGTCTGATTCATGTTTAATACTTGTTTTGTTAGCACATAAACTAAAATACAATGGGCGGGATTGTCCGACCCCCCGCTGGGTCAGAGAATCGGCAGGGGGCGGCGTGAATTCTCCAGCGCCGGGGATTTGGCGGGAGCGGGAATCGCGCCACGCCGGTTGGCGGCCGCTGGCAGTGGACTCCACGGCGATTCTCCGGCCCGCAATGGGCCAAGTGGACGCCCATTTTAGGCCGGTCCCGCTGGCGTAAATTAGAGTAGGTATTTACTGGTGTAACCTGGCTGTGCAGGCGGCCTCCGGGGTCCCTGGGGGGGCACGGGGGATCTGGCCCCGAGAGGTGGGCACACGGTTGGCCTGGCACACGATCGGGGCCCACTGATCCGCGGGCGGGCCTGCGCTGTTGGAGCATTCTATTCCTCCGCGCCGGCTGGTGTAAAAGTCCGCGATGGCCGACACGGACATGAACCCCCCCTGCGAATGCCATGGGATGACGCCAGCACATGCTGGCGTTCCCGCGCATGCGCCAACTCGTGCCAGCTGGCGGAGCCCCTTCCACGCTGGCCGGCGGGGCGCAAACCACTCCGGCGCCGGCCTAGCCCCTGAAGGTACGGAGGATTCCGCACCTTCGGGGCGGCCCGACGCCGGAGTGGTTCACGCCACTCCTCGGCGCTGTGACCGCCCACCCCGCCAGGTAGGGGAGAATCCCGCCCCAGATATTGCCATAAAACTTTCCAAAATTTGATCAAAAATGCCTGTTTTAGATTTACAAATTATCGTCTGATTATATTGCACAAACATTTATTTTGGCTTGAAAGGGTATGCTGAGTATATAAAGTTCATATGCACATAACATAATACATATTAGTACTAGCTGAGATAGTCAGATCTGAAATGCTCGAGGGGGGATTCTAAACAAAGGCAAAACATACTAAAATCTAACAAGTTGTTGTGAAGAGCGCAATGACCTTTAGTTCTTGCCATCCAGATTCTTCTCTTGGGCGCATTTGATGCATAATGAATTTGTTTTTCTTGAATTTTGTTTTGGCTGAGCCATTGAATGCAAGTTGTTGATCCATTTGTGAAGTTTGGAGGTGTTGCAATCGTATGTTGGAGTGATTGTACGCCACCTGTTTATGGTAACTAGCTATATATTGTGACTTGCGGTTAGCAACCTAGTTTCACGGCAGGCTACAAATCATAGCCACGCAGTCAAAAAAAATTACAGCACAGGAACAGGCCCTTCGGCCCTCCCAGCCTGCGCCGATCCAGATCCTTTATCTAAACCTGTCACCTATTTTCCAAGGATCTACTTCCCTCTGTTCCCCGCCCGTTCATATATCTGTTCAGATCCATCTTAAATGATGCTAACGTGCCTGCCTCTACCACCTCCGCTGGCAAAGCGTTCCAGGCACCCACCACCCTCTGCGTAAAACACTTTCCACACACATCTCCCTTAAACTTTCCCCCTCTCACCTTGAAATCGTGACCCCTTGTAATTGACACCTCCACTCTTGGAAAAAGCTTGTTGCTATCCACCCTGTCCATACCTCTCAATTTTGTAGACCTCAATCAGGTCCCCACTCAACCCCCGTCTTTCCAACGAAAACAATCCTAATCTACTCAACCTTTCTTCATAGCTAGCACCCTCCATACCAGGCAACATCCTGGTGAACCTCCTCTGCACCCTCTCTAAAGCATCCACATCCTTCTGGTAATGTGGCAACCAGAACTGCACGCAGTATTCCAAATGTGGCCTAACCTAAGTCCTATACAACTGTAACATGACCTGCCTACTCTTGTACTCAATACCCCGTCCGATGAAGGCAAGCATGCTGTATGCCTTCTTGACCACTCTATCGACCTGCGCTGCCACCTTCAGGGTACAATGGACCTGAACTCACAGATCTCTCTGCACATTAATTTTCCCCAGGACCCTGCCATTGACCATATAGTCCGCTCTTGAATTAGATCTTCCAAAATGCATCACCTCACATTTGCCTGGATTGAACTCCATCTGCCATTTCTCTGCCCAACTCTCCAATCTATCTATATTTTGCTGTATTCTCTGACAGTCCTCCTTGCTATCTGCAACTCCACCAATCTTAGTATCATCTGCAAACTTGCTCATCACACCACCTATACCTTTGTCCAGATCATTTATGTATATCACAAACAACAGTGGTCCGAGCACGGATCCCTGTGGAACACCACTAGTTACCTTTCTCCATTTTGAGACACTCCCTTCCACCACTACTCTCTGTCTCCTGTTGCCCAACCAGTTCTTTATCCATCTAGCTAGTACACCCTGAACCCCATACGACTTCACTTTTTCCATCAACCTGCCATGGGAAACTTTATCAAATGCCTTACAGAAGTCCATGTATACGACATCTACAGCCCTTCCCTCATCAATTAACTTGATCACTTCCTCAAAGAATTCTATTAGCTTTGTAAGACATGACCTTCCCTGCACAAAACCATGCTGCCTATCACTGATAAGTCTATTTTCTTCCAAATGTGAATAGATCCTATCCCTCAGTATCTTCTCCAACAGTTTGCCTACCACTGACGTCAAGCTCACAGGTCTATAATTCCCTGGATTATCCCTGCAACTCTTCTTAAACAAAGCGAAAACATTAGCAATTCTCCAGTCCTCCGGGACCTCAACCGTGCTCCAGGATGCTGCAAAGATATCTGTTAAGGCCCCAGCTATTTCGACCCTCACTTCCCTCAGTAACCTGGGATAGATCCCATCCGGTCCTGGGGACTTGTCCACCTTAATGCCTTTTAGAATACCCAAAACCTCCCCCTTCCTTATGCCGACATGACCTAGAGTATTTAAACATCCATCCCTAGCCTCAACATCCCAGCAGAGAATTCTGCAGCAATGTGCTTGCTCCCATTTGTACAGCTCTGCTTCCTGATAATAAATTTGGAATGGTTTGACCATAGAGATGGGAGCATCCATTTCTCAAATAATGGACAGAATTTGACTATACTACACTACAACACTGCCCACCACTCCCAGAACCACCCCCATGTTGTCCACCAGCCATGAATAACCACATGAGACCCCGCCTCTCCTGAAGGTCTGAGGGTGCGTGTGATGGACTGTCCAGCACGCATGCAGGGATTACCCAGTGAACAGTGCAATGTGGCATCAGGGCAGGAATCAGACTTTGTCAAATGATGTGGAGTACCACAGCTCATCGCACTACGGGCAGTCATCATCCTCCATCCCATGGACCAGACCCGTTGATACAATCAGCTCAGGGCCAACACCCTGTGGTGATGTTGGTGGGAAGCTTGAAGGGGGGGTGGAGGTGCTGGGCTGGGGGTGTTGGAGCACAGGGAGGTGGTGGGTGGCCATTGTCTGTGTGTGTGTGTGTGGAGGGGGGGGGGGGGGGCGGTATGTCGGGGTGGGATGGGACGGTTGAGCTGCCGGTGGCCAGGTTACCTAGTCGGCAAATCTGGAGGTGGTTAGGTTGTCCCTTGCACGGCGTCCCAGGCACACATGTCCTATAAGACCATAAGACATAGAAACAGAATCAGGCCACTCGGCCCATCGGGTTTGCTCTGCCATTCAATCATGGCTGATATTTGTCTCATCCCCATTCTCCTGCCTTCTCCCCATAACCCCTGATCCCCTTATTAATTAAGAATCTATCTATCTCTGTCTTAAAGACACTCAGTGATTTGGCCTCCACAGCCTTCTGCAGCAATGAATTCCACAGATACACCACACTCTGGCTGAAGAAATTCCTCCTCATCTCTGTTTTAAAGGATCATCCCTTTAGTCTGAGATTGTGTCCTCTGGTTCTAGTTTTTCCTACAAGTTGAAACATCCTCTCCACATCCACTCTATCCAGGCCTTGCAGTATCCTGTAAGTTTCAATAAGATCAGGGCAGGAATCAGACTTTGTCAAATTATGTTTTATCCTTCCATACTCTAAAGAGTACAGACCCAGAGTCCTCAACCGTTCCTCATACGACAAGATGTTCATTCCAGGGATCATTCTTGTGAACCTCCTCTGGACCCTTTCCATGGACAGCACGTCTGTCCTCAGGTATGGGGCCCGAAACTGCTTACAATGGGGTCTGACCAGAGCCTTATACAGCCTCAAAAGTACATCCCTGTTCTTGTATTCTAGCCCTCATGACATGAATGCTAACATTGCATTTGCCTTCCTAACTGCCGACTGAACCTGCACGTTAACCTTAAGAGAATTGTGAACAAAGACTCCCAAGTCCCTTTGTGCTTCTGATTTCCTAAGCATTTCCCCATTTAGAAAATAGTCAATGCCTAAATTCCTCCTTCCAAAGTACATTACCTCACACTTTTCCACATTTCATCTGCCACTTCACTGCCCACCCTCCTAGCCTGTCCAAATCCTTCTGCAGCCCCCTTGCTTCCTCAATACTACCTGTCCCTCTACAGATATTTGTATCATCTGCAAACTTAGCAACAGTGCCTTCAGTACCTTCTTTCAGATCATTAATGTATATTGTGAAACGTTATGGACCCAGCACAGACTCCTGAGGCACACCACTAGTCACTGGCTGCCATCCTGAAAAAGACCCCTTTATCCCCACTCTTTGCCTTGTGCCAGTCAGCCAATCCTCTATGCAGGCCAGGATCTACCCTTAACACCATGGGCTCTTAACCTATTTAACAATCTCCTATACGGCACCTTGTCAAAGGCATTCTGGAAATCTAAATGAATCACTTCCACTGGTTCTCCTTCATCTAACTTCCTTGTTGCCTCCTCAAAGAACTGTAACAGATTTGTCAGACATGACCTCTCTTTATCAAAGCCATTTGACTCAGTCCTATTTTATCATGCACTTCCAAGTACTCCGCGATTTCATCTTTAATAACGGACTCTAAAATCTTACCAATGACTGAAGTCAGGCAAATCGGTCTATAATTTCCCATCTATTGCCTCCCTCCCTTCTTAAACAGTGGTGTTACATCAGCCACTTTCCAGTTCTCTGGGAACCTTCCTGCCTCCAGTGATTCCTGAAAGATCACCACCAATGCCTCCTCAGCTATTTCTTTTAGAACCCTGGGGTGTAGTCCATCCGGTCCAGGTGACTTATTCACCTTCAGACCTTTCAGTTTCCCCAGAACCTTCTCCTTAGTGATAGCCACTGCACTCACCTCTTCCCCCTGATTCTTCTGGAGCTTTGGCATCCCACTGGTGTCCTCCACCGTGAAGACTGATGCAAAGTAACTATTCAGTTTGTCTGCCATTTCTTTTTTTCCTATTATTACTTTTCCTGCCACATTTTCCATGTGGTCCAATGTCTATTTTTGCCTCGCTCCTAACTTTTATATTTTGAAAAAAACTCTTCCAACTTCTTTTATATTACTTGCTAGCTTGCACCCATATTTCATCTTCTCTCCCCTTATTGCTTTTTTTAGTTGTCCTCTGCTTGCTTTTAAAGGCTTCTCAATCCTCTGGATTCTCACTAATCCTCACCACTTTGTATGCTTTTTCTTTTGCTTTCATGCTGTCCTTGACTTCCCTCATCAACCATGGATGCCTTGTCCTCCCCTTAGCATGTTTCCTCGTCCTTGAGATTAATTTCTGCTGTGTCTCCCGAATAACCCCAAAAACGCCTGCCAATGGTGTTCCACTGTCTTCCCTGCTAGACTCCTGTGGCCTCCTGTGCCTGGCTGGACCCCATGCACTGCCCATCCTTGCCCTCATCCACTCCTCCTCATCAGATGAGGCTTGGCGTTCCTCCTCCGCCTCCTCCAACATGTCATCCCTCTGCTGTGTGACGCTGTGGAGATCGCAGCAGGCCACCGCAATGTGGGAGACTCTCCACAGGCTAGGCTGGCGGGCCCCACCAGGATGGCCCATACACCTGAAGTGCATCTTCAGGTCACCAATGCACCGCTCAATGATGCCCCTGGTTGTTGCATGGGCCTTGTTGTAACAGTTTTCATTGGTCTGACGCCTCTGGACAGGCGTCATTAGCCACAAGCACAGCGGATAACCCCTGTCACACAAGAGCCAACCCCTCACCCAAGGGTGTTACATTACGACATATGATGTATATATTACTCTCTTAATCTAGCCGAGTTGTCAAATGATAGCCGTAATCTTGCAGTAATGATTAAGTAATTTATGGAATAATATAAAATAATATTGTGAGTTCTTTTTAGTTAATACTAAAGTAGTAAACCATTAAATAACTTGACATAAACCTCTGATAACTAATAACTCCTCTCTATCTTCCTCACGTCTGTTCTCTCTGCAATCCTGACAGACACTCCTCCAAGAAAGAGCAGGAAAACATTTATATAAGTCCTGCTGTGAGGCCATCTAGTGTTCATTTGCCTGTACTTGCTTAACATAGTCTGATCATGTATTATTAAATATAGAGATCACTACATCACCCTTTTTTAAACATTTTCTTTCGGATATAAAATAAAATTTTACATTCAAATTCAGTGATTACAAAGTACAGCAAACACTAGAATTATGTTACAGTTCATAAATCTACTTGATTTGGTTTTCTTTTTCTTCTCATTGATCTTCTTAACTTTACTGATGAGATAGAAGTTTTAATGCCCTTGTTGATTGATTGATTTGAATGTAGTTGTCGTCTAACATGCCTTGAAACCATGTGATTTAAATCAAAATCAGGAAAAACTAGTGTTTGATCTTCAACTTGAAGAATATTGCGACGATATCTTCAAATGATAGCATCATCTGAGGTTTTGATCAGATACGATCTTGGAGAGATTTGTCTAATAATATGAGCAATGTCAGACCAACCTCCTTCAGAAAGTTTGAATCGGACAGTATAATCTTCTGCTAGAGAATTTAGATTCTTTGCATGTAAGTTGAAGTATTGTTTTTGTTTTTCTCTTTGTTGGTGAATTTTCTTAACAGCATCACGTTGATCAGAATCTGGAATATGTAGCTGAGGTAGAGTTGTTCTGATGTTCCTGTTAAACAACATCTGGGCTGGAGATGGTCCTGATGCTAAAGGTTGTGGTGATTGTATATCTGGGTAGATGCAATACAACTGAGCAAGCACTAGAGGGAGCACGGGAGAGATGAAATGAAAATCGCTTATTGTCACGAGTAGGCTTCAATTAAGTTACTGTGAAAAGCCCCTAGTTTCCACATTCCGGTGTCTGTCCAGAGAGGCTGGTACGGGAATCGAAACGTGCTGCTGGCCTGCTTGGTCTGCTTTAAAAGCCAGCGATTTAGCCGAGTGAGCTAAACCAGCCCCTACACACGAAGAGGAAGTCAGGACACACTTCACAGAATGGGAACTGTAGCAAGACACAGACTAGCAGCATGGATGTAACTTTAAGTTAAGCACTGAAGAGAGAACAAACTTACAATAAAGCATCTACTTCAACTTTAAGACTACAACCTTTATTAAGACACAAGGAACAACACATGGTACCAAGAGTGGCTTCAGAACGCTTACTATATATAAGATTACACAAGCTGCAGACACAGAAAGACCAAAATGGCAAGGAAAACTCCTACCGGACATTCGACGTGGGAAGACTTTGTTAATTCGATGATATTGATTGGAACCCCACCTCAGCTGAACATAACCGGTAATTTAAGTAATGACTGGAAAAGATTTAAACAAATGTTCGATATATCTATCATAGCTAATGATTTAGAAGCAGCCTCAGAAGAAATGAAAATAGCACTACTCACTGCAGGACATGAAGCGAGAGAAATATATAATTGCTTTAAATACTTGAAACATGTAGACAGCACCAAATTAGAAATAATACTAAAAAAATTAGAAGAGCACTGTATGGAATTTGAACAGTACTGTATGCTCAGAGACCAAACTGCACAGGGACTGAGTGATGCAAAACTCAAACAATCACTATCAGAACAGAAAGGGTTCAGTCTAGAAATCGCGAGTGAAAAGTCCAGATCGAAACGAAAAAGTAACTTGAACTTTTAACAAAGACAAAACGCTGAAATCGTTTAGATCGAAAGGAAAAAGTAACTTGAACTTTTTAGATAGAGAAAACGCTGAAATCCACTCTAAAATGGCGTCTGAGCACAATAAAGCATCTACTTCAACATTAAGACTACGAGCTTTATTAAGACACAAGGAACAACACAAAGGTGATGATCTATAAGTGAATAATGCTAAGTAAAAATCAGACTGCGAGTCTCTGGATTTACTCATTAACTGCTTAATTATGTGTATACCTTTCTCAACCTTTCCATTTGATTGTGGAAAATGAGGGTTGGATGTTACGTGGTCAAAATTGTAATTCATGGAGAATTCTTTCTATTCATAGCTGGAGAAACACGGACCATTATCAGACATTATAGTTTGAGGTATACCATGTCTTGCAAATATGTCTCTGCATGTTTTGATAACAGCTGAGGATGTTAGATCATTCAACGTCATGACTTCTGGAAAATTTGAGTAATAGTCAATGACTAAAATATAATCCTTGCTAAATGAATGAAAGAGATCGATACCTACTTTCATCCATAGTGACTTAACGATGTCATGCTGTTGCAATGTTTCTTTGCACTGTTGACTTTGGTGTAGAACATGACATGATCATGTCTGAAATGTCTCGATTAATACCTAGCCAATATATCGATTGTCTGGCTCTGCGTTTGCATTTCTCTATTCCTAGATGACCTTCGTGAAGTCTAGTAAGCATTTCTGACTTCATGTTGTCTGGAATGACAATGCGGTCATGTCTTAGTAAAATATCATCTAAGATAGTGAGTTCTGACTGTATACTTTGAAATTGTGGACACTGACCTTTTGGCCATCCATTCCGCAGGTGATGGATTACTCTGGTCAAAGTGGCATCTTTCTATGTTTCTTCATGTATTTGTTGAAGTTTATGATCTGATGCAGGAAGTAATTCTTTGAAAAGTTGTAGATGAGCATCAATGTCATTGATTGATTCTTCTTCCATGATATCATCAGTGTTAACTGATTGTGACAGAGTGTCAGCTATGACTAATTCTTTACCTGGAGTATAGATAAGATTAAAATCATATCTGCGCAACTTTATCATAAGTCGTTGTAGTCTTGGTGTTATGTCGTTAAGATTCTTACTGATTATGTTGACAAATGGACGATGGTCAGTTTCTACGGTGAATCTTGGTAGCCATAGACATAATCGTGGAATTTCATAATTCCAGTCACAAGTCCAAGACACTCCTTTTCAATCTGGGCGTACCTACACTCAGTTGAAGTCATGGATCATGATGCGTGGGCGATGGGAACCCAATTATTGAAATGGTCTTGTTGTAACAGAACTGAACCTATGCCATTCTGACTAGCATCAGTCGAAAAATTGGTGGGCTCGGTCGGGTCAAAGAATGTCAAGTTTGGAGCCTGGATCGACTGTTGTTTCAGATCTAGCCATTCTTCAGTATGACTCTGAGTCCAAACAAAATCAGTGTTCTTTCTGATTAGCTGACGTAATGCAGTTGTTCCGCTGGAAAGATTCGAGATGAATTTCCCTAAAAAATTCACAAAGCTCAGAAAGCGTAAGACAGCTATTTTGTCTTTTGGTTTCTGCATTGCTTTGATGGCTTGTATTTTGTCTTCGTCCAGTTTGATACCATTTGCTGTGATGTTGTCGCCTAAGAATTTCAGTGAAGATATGGCAAACATACATTTAGCTTGTTTCAACTTTAAACCATATTTCTGTATTCTCTTGAACACTTCTTTGAGTTGTATCATGTGTTCTTCTCTGTCATTTGTTCCATTATACAATGAAATATTTTGGATGCAGAAATAATTCCGAAGGGCATTCTATTGAAACAATACCTCCCGAAAGGAGTGCTAAAAGTGCATTAGAGCTTGCTAGAATCATCAAGTTGCATCTGCCAAAAACCTTGTAAGGCATTAAGTTTGGTGAAAACGTTGGCATTGGCCATTTCTGAGGTGATTTCTTCTCTTTTTGATATTGGGTAGTGCTCTCGTCTATTATTCTGGTTGAGATCTTTAGGGTCCATGCAAATCTTAATGTCACCAGATGGTTTTCTGACACAGACTAAGGAGCTCACCCAGTCAGTAGGTTGTGTTACTTTCGATATGATTCCTTGCGATTGTAACCTTGTTAGTTCAGCTTTCAATTTTCCTCTGAAAGGTGCTGGTACTCGTCTTGGTGGAGGTATCACTGGCTTTGCATCATTTTTTAGAAGTATCTTGTATTGATTTGGCAATGTGCCCATGCCATGAAAAACATCAGGGTATTTGTTTAAAAGTTGCTGGATGACTTCTTGGATCATAGCTTTGTCTGATGTATTGAGGAAAATTCTCTGCATTAGCTGCAAATCTTTACAAGTTTGAGCACCCAATTGTGAAGAACGGTTATCATCCACTATTTCATATCGGATCTCTTTGTGAATTTTCCTATTAGTGACATTTAAATAACAGGAGCCATGTGAAAAAATGTTGTTGCCATTATAATCTTTTAGTACACATTCTGGAGGAATTACGTCATATTCACTTTTAATAGTAGACAACTCCTTGGAGTTGAGAGGTTAGCTGAAGCACTTGTATCCAGTTTGAATGATATTGGAATATCATTGATACATACAGTAGTCATCCATTCATTGTTGGCTATGTTGACTTGTTGATTTCTTGTTGGTTGAAGATTTTGTTTTGTTGCTTTAAGATTCTTTGTAGTTGTGTGAAAAGCTTTTCTGGTTGCTTGAAGATCTGTCTTGCTTGCTTGAAGATTTGCCTTTGTTGATGCTTCAAACACTCCAACAAAGAAGGTATTTTCTAAAGAGAAAATTTCATCATCTTGGGAAAAATCTTGTTGAATGTTGATTTGTTCTTCTTTTTCAATAGCTCTCACATTGTGATTCTGTTTATGTGCAGGAGGGAGGTAACTTGCTGATGACTGGCACTTAGAAGCATAATGATTCCTCTTGGAATATCTCAAACAGCGTTTTCCAAAAGCTGGGCAGTTTCCCTTCAAATGGGCGTTCCAACATCTATGACACGTCTATGTCGCCATGATGTATTGGTGATGTTCAAGCATGTGCAGACCTCTTTTGCAGCATCTCGCATTTCTATGTGAAGTGCGCATGTCCCGAGTTGGAAAATGCACGCGCTGGGTAGCTGCCATTCTGAACATTCTTCTGTGCTGCCTGCGACACCATTTTTATGTTCTCAGCCTTGTGGTAGACTTTCATTTGCCTGTACTTGCTTAACATAGTCTGATCATGTATTATTAAATACAGAGATCACTAAAGAGGGAGCACCTTGAAGGTGTCAGGCACCGCCGAGTGCACCAGGGTGAATGCGTTGTGCAGGCTGCCCGGGTATCAGATGCGCATGTGCACAATGTGCAGCTGGTGGTCACACAGCAACTGCATGTTCATGGAGATGAAGGCCTTCCAGTTGATGAATGGCACCCCCTCATGCGCAGGTACTCTTGGGGGACCGATGATCCATCCACCACTCCCCGAACCTGGGCATGCCTGTGATGGCGGCAAATCCATATGCCCGGACAACTTGTTGGGCTTGATCCACATTGAAGTTTATATAGTCCACTGCCCGGTCATATAGGGCATCCGTGATGGCAGGGATTGAACTGTCCACAGAGGTCTGGCAGATCCCGGACCGGCCCTCACTCAGCGCCTGGAAGGACCCTGTGGCATAGACATTCAGGGTGACCTTGGCAGCCACTGGGAGTGGGTGTCTCCCCCTGTACCCCCACGGTTCCAAGTGCACCATCCAAAAGAGATGTTGTATGGTCTCCCTTCCTGCTTAGCCGCAGTAATCAGCGACACGCTCGGTCTGGCAGGTACTCAAATGACAGGCGCTGCCGACACACATGAAGCCTGATGCAATGCCCCCTTCGCACCTCCTCCTCGGCCTGTTGGACGGCTAGCTCGCCATCCTCATTAGCTGGCCCCTGCTCTGCAGGATCCTCCTTGAGCAGCTCCTGTTTGTACAGCCTCAGTATGTGGCAACAGAGGTCTTGTTATATGTGGGAATGGCTTGCTTCAGTATCTGAGCGATTGCGAATGGTAGTAAACACTGTGCAACCATCAGTGAACATCCCCAGTTCCTACCTTTTGTTGGATAGTTGGTCATTCAGCTAAAGATGATCAGGCCTAGGAAACTACCCTGAGGATTTCATGCAGCGCTGTCCTGGGGCTGAGATGATTGATCTCCAAAAAACACAACGAATGGTTTGCGTGGTGGTTTGATTCCCACCAACAGGGGTTTTCCTCTGATTTTCATTGACTTAAATTTTGTTAACATTCTTTAATGCTGCCATCATGTCAAAGGCAGTCGGTGTCATCTCAACTTTAGAATTCAGTTTCTATGTTTGGACCAAGATTGTAATGAAGTCTGGAGCCACGTGGTCCTGGCTGAACCCATCAGAAGTGCACATTTTTGCCAAACAGAATATCAAGGGGCGAGATATTTGATGCTGGACCAGATTGGTTTGTTAAATTAAATTGATATCCCACTGTTAATTTAGCCAAGGTTTGGCATGAGTACACAGTGAGCATTTTCATTTTCTCTTCATTTGAGTGTTGAGTTGAAAGTGTGAGGATCTTCCATGTGTTTGCACCTATTGATGTTTCCTGATCTTTGCTGCTTCTGTGAAATGTGAATTGTACCAAAAGGTGTTATTTTAAATGACTGCATTTGGACTTCAGTTACCTGTTGCATTTTACCCCACACAGAAACTCTTTCCAGCCTTTGTGCGGCTATCACATCGAGAGAGTCCATCAGATGGAGTACAAGAGGGCAGTTCATCACCACTTTCTCAATGGCAATTAGGGATGGGCAAAAAATACTGACCTAGCCAGCGACCACATCCTGTGAAAGAATAACAAAAGGATCAGGGAAATGGGTGCAGGGTAAATCAGCTGAATATTTACCCTCACTGCCTGTCACAAGTCTACAGGTTTCACTTGTTTAATTTATCATTTGATTCTCGACAATGAATTACTTTTGAACTGCAGTAACAGAAAATTCACACCAGTCCTCTCAGGAGCATGCAATTTGTCAATCAAGAGGAAATCCTTTGATTGATTTGCTAAGTTAAATAATTATAGAGTCATAGATGTTTACAGCCCTTTGGCCCAGCTTGTCCATGTCACCCAGTTTCTATCACTAAGCTAGTCCAACTTGCCCGGATTTGGCCCATAGCGCTCTGTACCCACCCTGCCCATGTAACTCTGTTTTTTAAAAGACAAAATTGTACCCCCCTCTACCACTGTCTCTGGCAGCACACTCCAGATCTCACCACTCTCTTTGTGAAAAAATTTCCCCTCTGGTCTATTTTGTATCTCTCCACTCTCACCTTAAACCTATGCCCTCTAGTTCTAGACTCCTCTACCTTTGGGAAAAGATATCGACTATCTACCTTATCTATGCTCCTCATTATTTTATAGACCGCTATAAGATTTTCCCTAAGCCTCCTACACTCCAAGGAAAAAGGTCCCAGCCTATCCAGCCTCTCCTTATAACAATATCCTTCCTATACTAGGGTGACCAGAACTGTACACAGTATTCCATGTGTGGTCTTATCAATATATTGTATAACTTCAACAAGATGTTCCAACTTCTGTATTCAATATTCTGACCAATAAAACCAAGCATGCTGAATGCCTTCTTCACCACCCTGCCCACCTGCGACTCCACCTTCAAGGAGCTATGAACCTGCAGTCCTAGATCTCTTTGTTCTGTAACTCCCCCCAACTCCCTATCATTAACTGAGTAGGTCCTGCCCTGATTTGATCTACTAAAATGCATCCCCTCACAGTTACCCAAATTAAACTCCATCTGCCATTCATCGGCCCACTGGCCCAATTGGTTAAGATCCTGTTGCAATCTTGTATAACCTTCTTCACTATCCGCTATGCCACCAATCTTGGTGTCATCTGCAAACTTACTAACCATGCCTCCTATATTCCCATCCAAATTATTTATATATATATAAAACAAATAACAGTGGACCCAGCACCGGTCCCTGAGGCACACCGCTGGTCACGGGCCTCCAGTTTGAAAAACAACCCTCCACAACCACCCTTTGGTCGGCAAGCCAATTTTGTATCCAATTAGCTACCTCGCCCTGGATTCCGTGAGATTTAACCTACCATGCGGTACCTTGTCAAAGGCGCCACCTGAAACATTAGTCATTTATTGGAGTGTTATTTCGCGTGGTTTCATAGAAGTATTGAATAATACACCACTTAAGGAAGCCATTCCGCCCATCATATCTGTACTGAACCTTTTGAGGAGTAACTTACTTCATCAAAAAACTCACTCAGGTTAGTTAAATCCGATTTGCCTTCAACAAATCAATGCTGGCATTTCCTAATTAATCGACACTTGTCCAAATGATTGTTAGTTTTGTCCAGAGGTTATCATTTCGAGAAGCTGTCTCACCATCCAGGTTAAATGGACTGGCCTATAATTGCTGGATTTATTCTTCCACTTTCTTTTGAACAAAGGTGTAACATATATAATTTAGTGGGACTACCTCTGTGTTGGAGGAAATTAGAAGATCTGATTGGCCAGCACCTCTCTTAGGCTCCAAGTAAGGCCGGAAAATCAATGCTCATTGTACCATAAACTGACTGCAAGGCAGTTGGAGTTAGGAGGGACGTGTTCCCTGTCAACTCTTCAGATGGCCGGAGGGGAGCCCCCGCCATCTGAAACATTTAGGACAATGACTGTAATGTACACCCGGACATAGTTAACTAGTGTAGACTGAGAAATATGAGGCAGCTTTTTCTTGTATTGCAATTGGATATAATGGATTGACTGGGAGCAGGATGCAGGGGAAACCCAGATGGGAAGGATCACACATGTCTTCATCTTCGGCGATCACTCGGTAACGAGTATGATTGTCCACCAAAGAACTCTGTGTTACTAGTCATGGGTTCTGGGGGGTTCTTGCATGGCTGATGAGCCCAATCCGAGAGCCGCATCTTCGCCGCTCACTTTGCAAGTGTTTCCAGGAGGTGGGATCAATTCTTGAGCTCTGGATTGCTGATATTCCTTTCTCAGGCTCCTTTTCTGGGCCTCTTCTTGTCGTCGGGTGTCCTCGAAGAATTATGTCCCTTCAATCAGGAGATTCCCCCAAGTAGGTCCCTTCTAAGCAAGGGTCTCCCAGGCATTGGCGTCTATGTTGTTTTTCTTGAGGTAAGCTTTCAAGGTGGTTTATAAGTGATTCCTTTTGTCCTCCTTGTGTTTGGAAGGCTTCCTTGAGCTGGGCAGTCAGGACTCTGACATCCTAAGCACATGGACGGCCCAGCGGAGTTGGTTTCGGATTATCATGGTCTTGATGCTAGTGCTCTTGGCTCCTTCAAGTACTCTGATACTACTCCGCTTATCCTCCCAGCTTATGCGGAGAATCCGTCTCAGATGGCGTTGATGAGCCTTGAGGTGGCCTCTGTATGTAGTCCAAGTTTCTGAGCTGTAATGAAGTGTTGGGAGGACAACCGCTTTGTACACAAGGATCTTGGTGTTAGCACAGATGTCGTGGTCATCAAAGATGCTTGCTCTTAGGCATCCGAAGGAGGTTTGGATACGATGTTGGATCTCTGCATTGATATCAGCTTTAGAGGAGAGGTGGCCCTCCAGGTATGGGAAACATTCCATGTTTGGTAGGGTTTCTTCATTGATGTTGATGGAGGGAGAGATCGGATCTTGCCCTGGGATGAATTGGTAAAGGACTTGAATCTTCTTGATGTTGAGGCTGAGAACGATTCTTTGGTATGCTTCTGCGAAGGTGTGAAGCATGGCTTGGAGATTCCCTCCTGAGAGAGTGGAGATGGCAATATCATCCACATACTGAAGTTCCATGAGTGATGTCAGTGTCATTTTCTTCTTTGCTTTCAACCGGTTGAGGTTGAAAAGTTTTCCGTCCATCCTGTAGACAATGTCCACTCCACTGCAAAGCTTGTTTTGACAAGGTGAAGGATGGCGATGAAGGTGGATAAAAGGGTGAGTGAGGGTGATGACACATGCCTGCTTCACTCCAGTCTTGACCTCAATGGTTTCAATTTTATATCCATCAATGAGGACTGTCACCAGTATGGAGGAGTCGGAAGATGTTGATGAAATCCTCTGGACTGCCAACCTTTGACAGGGTCCTTCATAGCACTTCCTGATTGACCGAGTCAAAAGCCTTGGTCAGATCGATGAAGGCCATGTAGAGTGGTTGTCATTGCCCCTGACATGTCTCTTCAACTTGCCGAGCAGTGAACATCATGTCCGCTGCTCCATAGATTGGTCGGAAGCCACACTGGCTTTCCAGAAGAATTTCTTCGGAGACTGAGAAAAGGTGGCTAGTGAGGATTTGGGCAATGATCTTTCTGGCAATGGAGAGTAAGGAGATTCCTCGGTAGTTCCCACAGTCGTTTTGTCACCTTTCTTGAAGATGTGGTGATGGCGGTGTCCTGAGGTCGACAGGAATTTCTTTTCTCTCCCAGATTTTCAGCAACTGCTGATGGAAATGATGGGTGATCACTTCTACAGTTTGAAAATCTTTGCTGGGATCCCATCCACTCCTCCAGCTTTTCCATTCTTCATATGTTTAATGGCAGCTTTGACTTTGTCCATGCTTGGTAGGAATACAAAATTATCTGTGATGGGGAGTTGGGGAATTTCCTCAATACGTCCTCATCTATGGTTGTGTCATGGCTTAGGAGTTCTTTGAAGTGTACGCTCCATCGATGACTGATGTTTTTTCTGTCTCTCAAGAGTGTTCCGTAGTTACTCCATATTGGTTTGAGGCTTAGGGTATTGGGTCCATATATTGCCTTGGTGGCATTTAAGAAGCCCGGGGTGTCATGCTTGTCAATGAGGAGTTGCAGTTCCTTAACTTTCTCAGTTCATTGTTTCCTGATCTCCCTAGTTAGAACATAGAACATAGAACAGTACAGCACAGAACAGGCCCTTCGGCCCTCGATGTTGTGCCGAGCAATGATCACCCCACTCAAACCCACGTATCCACACTATACTCGTAACCCAACAACCACCCCCTTAACCTTACTTTTTTTAGGACACTACGGGCAATTTAGCATGGCCAATCCACCTAACCCGCACATCTTTGGACTGTGGGAGGAAACCGGAGCACCCGGAGGAAACCCACGCACACACGGGGAGGACATGCAGACTCCGCACAGACAGTGACCCAGCCGGGAATCGAACCTGGGACCCTGGAGCTGTGAAGCATTTATGCTAACCACCATGCTACCGTGCTGCCCTCTTCTTTGTACTTACGTCTTTGATAATTGATGAGCTCTCCTCTCTGCCTTCCTGGTTATGTCATTTTGCCAGACGCGGAGAGCTTTCCTCTTATTGTCAATGTGGTCTTGGATGGTGTGGTTGTTCTTGTCGAACATCCTTGGTGTTTCCTGATCTTGTAGCCGATGGTTTCTTCACAGCTTGAGATGATGGCTGTCTTCCGCTCTTTCCAGTTTTCCTTCACTCCATTAGAATGGACACTTGGGAGATTTTGCAGAAGACATTGTTGGAAGTTCGCTAGCATGCTTGTTTCTTAAAGCGGCTCAATGTTGATCTTTTCTCTGGGCTGTTTCTTCATCTTCTGCTGCTTCTGGTGGAGTTTGATGGACAGAGACGAGCGAATGAGTTGGAGGTCTGTCCAACAAGTCATCTGCACAGTTCATCGCTTTGGTGGTGAGGGTATCCTTTTGGTGTCGGGATCGGATGATGACGAAGTTGATCACGTGCAATGCTTTGATCTCATGTACCAGAGTTTCTACATGTTAATAAATAAACATGTGAGCCTTTGTGATTTTGCTCTGCATTGGCAACCTTTGAACTCATAAGAAAATGAAAATAATCCTAATATTTGATCCTGTGAGCAGAAATAAGGATTTGTACATTTACTGGAGTGAAATTAAATTTAGCGGGGGTGCAGAACCAGCAGTAGTGGACTGGCCACTCATTATACATTGTGACTTGTCTCATTCTATTGACTCTTAATACGAAGCGCATTTTTCCAGTTGAGCCCTTTGGATGGTGTAGGTATGGTCATCTTGTATTAGGATTGTTGAGTATTAACTTATTCAAGTATTACTTTATTCAGCTCAAATATGAGCAGGTTATGTGGATTGGCCATGTTAAATTGTCCCTCAGTGTTCAAAGATGTGCAGGTTAGGTTAGGTCACGG
Source organism: Scyliorhinus canicula (assembly GCF_902713615.1). Classification (NCBI taxonomy): domain Eukaryota; kingdom Metazoa; phylum Chordata; class Chondrichthyes; order Carcharhiniformes; family Scyliorhinidae; genus Scyliorhinus; species Scyliorhinus canicula. Next base: position 49,991,978 of record NC_052149.1, on the reverse strand, counting down.
GGTAGGGTGGGAGTGTGGACCTAGGCAGGGCACTCTTTCAGAGGGCCGGGCAGACACGATGGGCTGAAGGGCCGCCTTCTGCACTGTAGGAATTCTATGTTCTAAACCCACAGGCATTAACACTTTTTCACTGTTTGTTCAGACTGAGTCCATTTTAGCAATTTTACAGTTAGGGTGTGTAATCAGGAGTGTAATCATTGTTATGATTATTATGTTGTTGCATTACTGTAGTACACCACATTTTGCAGGTCCATTGGACATCTGTGTGGACAATAATCTGTAGAATATAAATTTTGTGGATGGCATCAGAAGAAATATTTATAAAATTGGGAACATTTTGCATTATTGTGTGAAAGCAAAGAGCAGTTGAAATAAATCCCAAATGCAAAGAGGTCCTGGAGCAACATTTGGTGAGGTGGTAAAATTCAATGTAGTTTATGTCAGAACACTTGGCAGCATGCAGCATAGAGTGTGGATGAGGAGCAGAAAGCATCTCTGAACCCATTCCTTCAATATTCAAAAATGCATTTGGCCATCAACAATCTTTACTTTAATCTTTGTATTTTATCTGAACAGTTCCTTCTAATTATTTTGAATATCGATCAAAGAAATATCGCGTCATAAGCCACTTTGTTCCATGGATATCCCACAGGATCTGATTTCCCTATGTTCTTGGTACCATTTGTTCCCAATGGACAGCTTGATTTTAGATCTTACCAAAGGAACAATATATAGGGAAAGCTCCATGCATGATATCACCCATTTATAATACAATCCCTGTAGTTTAACATTTGTATCCATATTTCTCTGACAGTTGAACCTTACACATTTGACTTCAAGCTTGCATAGTGTATAATTACTATTGCGCTGTGATATTCTGCAGCAGTTGCATTACAAAGTTGTTGGGGTCAACATGACTTTTCTCGTAAAATGATAATGTTCAGTCCTGGTGTAGAAGGCATTAAATCAATTTACGATAATTTATTCAGAAAAATATTCTAAATAGTAATATTTTGAGGTTTGTACTTATGTTATTTAATCAGTTTTACGATGTCCTGAACATGCCCTAGTAGAAATACAAACAACCGAGTTTTGGCATTTATTTGCATTTTTAAACCTCCTATTTTATGTTCCCCTAACATGCCACAGCATGCGTTGCTTTCCAGTTCAGAGGGGCTAATCAACTAGCTTCCCAGCCTCTGATCTAAGCTTGTCTACAGTTAAGTTCAAATGTTCATATAATGATGATGTGGTTCGCCTGTCCTCCAAAATATCTCCTCTGGAGAAACCTATGGACTTTGCTCAGTAATGCTTCTGATGGCAGAGAATAAAAGGCAAGCTAACACACAAAATTAATAACCCAAAGCGGTAAAACATTTTCTTTATAATTTATTTCTATGGTTAGATACTTTACCGCGAGTGCATATTTTAGTTTTGATAATTTCTTTCATTCATTTCTTTCCCTTACATCTTAATTGAAGGATTGGACAGCAGGTCCTGTGGCAGCTATTTAATTGGCTGTGTTGCAGTACCCGGACCAGACCCCAATTTAGATCAGGAACCTGAACGAGACCCCAACAATTTTTCAACTTGAGGAAAGGATACTTCACTTCTGGATTGATTCCACTCACAACCTAGAAGTATTATATATTAAAACAAACTTTATTATTAACACAGGATTAAGGGCGGCACGTGGCGCAATGGTTCGCACTGGGACTACGGCGCCGAGGACCCAGGTTCGTATCCCGGCCCTTAGTCACTGTCTACGTGGAGTTTGCACATTCTCCCCGTGTCTGCCTGGGTTTCACCCCTACAACCCAAGGATGTGCAGGTTAGGTGGATTGGCCATGCTAACCCCTTAATTGGAACAAAAATAATTGGGGAATCAAAATTTATAAAAAAAACAAAATTAACACAGGATTAACCCCATCGACAAAACAGCTTTTCAAGTAATAGTTAAACAGTTCTTACAAAAAAAAGAAAGATCTTTGAGTTTACTTAAATGTAGCTTAATATAAGGGGCTTAATCTAGGCTAAATCGCTGGCTTTGAAAGCAGGCCAGCAGCACGGTTCGATTCCCATAACAGCCTCCCCGAACAGGCGCCGGAATGTGGCGACTAGGGGCTTTTCGCAGTAACTTCATTTGAAGCCTACTCGTGACAATAAGCGATTTTCATTTTCATGTAATAAGGTATGTGCATAGCCATCAGTGTAGTTAAACGTCCTGTTGTAGTGTTTTAAAGTCCTTGTCATGTATTTTTCTTTTAATTTAAGAAATAGTGTTTCTTAATTGGTCACAAAATTACTGGACTATTCATCCTTGGTTTGTATATATTTTCTCACAGTATACTAAATTGAAAATATACACCATTAAGAACCTGTGTTCCAAGTTACCCTTCTGAGTTTTGGGACACCCTTGCATTTAACATCAGTAGGGTTCTTAACGCTTGCTATTTCACTCTGTTGACATATTCCTGAGGTCTTCCATCACTGTGTTAGTGTTGCATGGCTGATTTCACAACCACCCATTATCACAGTCGGGTGTCTGCCATTTTTGAGTTTCTTTGAGAGCTGAAGTGGTTATAAACATTTTGTTGAGGGGCTATGAATTCCAATGCTTGTTGCTGTAAGGTTTTGTGCACTCGACTAAAATATTTGTTCGCAAGCTTTATTTAGTTGAAGGAATGTCAATGTAATAATTGGGTTTTTATGAATGAAATTGGTTTTTTAATTAAATGAAATGAAATGAAAATTGCTTATTGTCACAAGTAGGCTTCAAATGAAGTTACTGTGAAAAGCCCCTAGTTGCCACATTCCGGCGCCTGTTCGGGGAGGCTGATATGGGAATCGAACCGTGCTGCTGGCCTGCCTTGGTCCACAATGCATTGTGGGTTCTGTCTATTTTTCCTGAACTCCTGGAAATTTGAACCACATTGTAGAACTGAAAGAGGTGATTGCTGCCATGGTGCCATTCCAAAATAAATGAATTCCCCAAATTTCCTGAAGAGGGAACCTACGGCCAAGTGAGTTCTCTAGGTGTCAGAATGCTGGTATCCCATTGCAACCTAGAAAGAGTAAGTGACATAAACACTATGACAAGTATTCACTTTGACTGCAGCTGTCCAGGCAAAACCTAATCTGCCGATCAGGCCTTCCTTGTTAAATTGAACAGTATAAAGGCACATGAAATGAAAATCGCTTATTGTCACAGGTAGGCTTCAATGAAGTTACTGTGAAAAGCCCCTAGTCGCCACATTCCGGCACCTGTTCGGGAAGGCTGATACGGGAATCAAAACATGCTGCTGGCCTGCCTTGGTCTGCTTTCAAAGCCAGCGATTTAGCCCTGTGCTAAACAGCCCTATAGTGATGCCTGCATAGCCACTTAGAACATTATTTTCTAGAACTTTGTTTTACCTCTCATTTACATCGGACTTGAGGTCCAACCATGGTGGATACTAAGTGAGTTAGCATGGTAGGTGCGAGGGCAAAGGATGTGGATGTTAGTTGGAGGAAGGAGTTGGTACTAAGTTGACTGAGGGGCTATACAGAGCCAGTGGGGTGGGTGAAGGGGCATAGTTTGGCATGAAATGTATGAACAGCCATATGGGTGGGCGCAGGGCATGTGTTGGCATGAATGGGACATGTGGTGTATCTATTGGGGTTGGGGGCTGTGAAGGGCTATGAAAGGTGAGGGCTGGAGATTTTTTCTTTCAATCTAGATTCTTTATTTTTGGACGTGTATTATTTGGACAAGTCAGGTCTTCTGCCAAACCTGACTCCACACCTGACACTCTTCTCATTTCTTCCTAGTTCCCCAACTCTTATCCTAGCTCTCTGCTCCTGGACCGAAAATCTGATTTCTGGGAAACCGCTTTTTGCGTTCGTGGAGATGGGATTTCACGCATCTCTGCGCATCCAACCCAAGAGTGAAAATCTGGGTCTATATGCATGGGGGCAGGTTCTGCCCAAGTTAGAGTAGGGGCCAGTTCCCTTGTATCTGACTGTAGATGATGAATGTGTAAAGCTTTCACCTGAAAGGCAAGACTTTATAGTCCTCTCATTTTGCAGACATTCTTTATAGGGCTTGTGATGATATGCATAAAGCAATTCTGTAGATAATACTATGCACACCTCTGGCCACTAGGAGGCAGTGTAAACCCACCAAGTGACCCTGTAGCTGTGGAGTTGGGAGTAGGTTGTGCTGGAGCATAGACGTATTTGCAGTTGCTCTACAACAGTTGTTGTAACAACAACAATAATATAATAATATATAATAATATATTATAGTTTATTATTTTATTTATCCTAGTTATCTTATCACGTAGTTGTTCCATAATAAATTATTTAAGCTAGATGTTCTGTAGTTCATCATTCACTTCGGCCAGTCTACAGAACATAGTAAGAAGTCTTACAACACCAGGTTAAAGTCCAACATGTTTGTTTCAAACACTAGCTTTCGGAGCACTGCTCCTTCCTCAGGTGAATTAACCTGACATCTCCACATCTACAGAACATGACAGGGCAAGTCAGGCATGATGTCAACTCCGGAAATGGCTGAACTTTGTGGAATACACTATTTAAAGCCACAAACATAACCCATTACTATTTCGCTTAAGCTGCATTACTATGCCATTACTAACCCATTACCATGTGCTTAAGCTGCATGACACACTGTCGATGGTGGAAGTGACAGCCAAGAAATAGCATCTAGATTCTGAAGCATCCGGGCCAAGGTGTACTTTGGCTATTCAGCAGTTGCTTGCTGGTTCAACAGGTATAGTTCCAGAAATAAGCCTTGATCTTCAAATAGTCATCTATTCATTGTTCCTATTTAACTAATGTGGCCATTGTGGCCTGCGATACAATGGAGGCATCACAGCTGCTGGATAGAGGTCACTGATGTGTGTAATAATATAGCAATGGTCAGTTATTACCTGAATATTAATTGAATGCAAACCCCTTTTCTTCATGAAGACTGTGCAGTGGATACAATGCGCTCTGATCCATACAGAGCTGCCTGTTAGACAAAACACTTGAGTGAACTCTTTCATCCAGTGAAAGCTCTGGGTCTTGTCCAGCTATTGCCTACTTTCTACAAGAAGTTGAAAGTTGTTTGCAAACAACAGCTGTCATTTCTCTGATACACGTGTGAACAGCAGACTACCAGATGTGACAGATGTATATCGGGCTGGCATGGAAAGTTTCTGGTAGCATGAAAACTTCATAATATGGTAAACCTCCCTTTCATAGGGTGCCCAGGTTGCTGTTCCAGATATTTTGTGAGGATCAAAGCAAAAAATAATCTGCACAGAAAATGCTTTCATGGAGAATTTAGCAAGAGAAGATTCTTCCCAGATATGTCAAGAACTTTAATTGTCTTGTGGCTTATGTGCTTCTTCCGTGGTGCCATCTTACCTGTTGCTACAGGGCATTCACCTGGCATTGACTAGAGTTTCCTTGAGATAAACTAACTTCTGTTGGGTTGGATGCCTTTCTGCCAAGTACTAATGTGACTGTTCAATGTAACTGAGCAATACTTGGAAACCATTTTAATAAAATTGCAATTGAGTACAGATATGGTGAATATCATTTCCAACTTGTGTTCAATATAATCCTAGTTAATAGTCTTTGAAGGCGAAAACCTCAATTACTCCTTTCTCCTGTTATCAGTTTCAGCTGGTTATCAGTGTAATAATATGATAGCTTGGAAATTCATGTGCTGGAACGTGTATGCGAGCTGCATGCAAAGTATGACTGCAAAGCCTTTTCTTGAATATAAAATGAACTGTGGAACTGCACAGAAGCATAGATTAATGTTGAGAATTATGGAGAATGTAACATATTTGAGGGATTAGTTCAAGAATGTCATCCACATCTGTCGAGTTGATTAGAGATCATTGAAAGCACTGACATTTAAAAAAAAAGTATTTTAATACAGCAAATGTCCAACATAATGGGTGGTATTCTCCCCTCCCGATACAAATCGGGATGGCCGTCGTGAAATCGGCCGAGCTTCACGACGGCCTCGGGGCCCGCTCCCCGCACCTAATTCACCCCCATCCGGGGGGCTAGGAGCGGGCCCCCGTCGTTCCTGGCCCCGACCTCGTCGCGCCGGAAATGACGCGGGAACGGCGCTTTTCTGATGTCATTCGCACATGCGCGGGTTGCTGGTTCCAACCCACGCATGCGTGGATGACATCAGCGCGCAGACGGCACAAACCCGTCTTTCTCCTCAGCCGCCCAGCAAGACGTGGCGGTTTGATCTTGCCGGGCGGCGGAGGGGAAAGAGTGCGTCTGTTTTGGACGCTGGCCCGACGATCGGTGGGCACCGATTGTGGGCCTGTTCCCTCCCGAGCAGTCGCGGTGCTCCCGTCCAAATTGGGCCCCTGGATGCCCCAAACGGGCATCTGCCGCCCGTTTCACGAATGCAGCGACCAGGTGTGGTTGCTGCCGTGGTGAAACGGGCATGAAGGGCCGGCCGCTTGGCCCATCGGGCTCGGTGAATCACCGTTCACCGTGAAAAACAGCGAGCGGCAATTTTACCGAGCGGGGGGGGGGGGGGGGGGGGTGGGGGGAAATCGCTGGGGGCGCCAGGGTGCGTAAAAAATGTCGGGAGGCCCTCCCACGATTCTCCTACGCCACGTGGGGAGCGGAAAATTCCGCCCAATGTATTGTTTGCAAACAATTCAAAGACTATACAATGTTCTAATCAGAGGGAGTTAATATCACAGGATTTGAAGCACGGTTTTCACAGTCAAAATAGCTGACACTTTCACCAAACTTGCAAGCACAGCCTTGGGGAGCAGAAGGCTCAGAGGAGGCATAGTATAGATTTGGAGAGGTTGGGAATGTTCTCCTTGGAGAGGAGAAGGTTAAGAGGAGGCTTGACAGAGACGTTAATAATCATGTGGTGGCTGGACAGAGTGTGCAGGGAGAAACTGTTCCCACTCGTAAAAGGATCAAGAACGAGAGGGCACAGATTTGGAGTGATTTGCAAAAGAAGCAAATGTGACGCCTTTTCCCGGTACCCCTGCTCATTTTTTGTATTCAGATAATGCCCTCTTGAATGCCTCAATTGAACCTGCCTCCTCCACACTTCCAAGCAGTGTATTCCAGACCCATACCACCCATGTGAAAAGTTTTTTTCGCACAGCACGTTTGCTTCTTTTGCAAATCATTTTAAATCTCTGCCCTCTTGTTCTTGATCCTTTTACAAGCGGGAACAGTTTCTCCCTGTCTGTTTTGCCATCCTTGTCATGATTTTGAGCATGTCTATCAAATCTCTTCTTAGTCTTCTTCTCTCTAAGGAGAACAGTTCCAATCTCTCCAACCATCCTCTTAACTGAAGTTTTTCACCCCAAAACCATTTTTGTAAATCTCTTAGGCACACTTTCCAATATGTTCACATCCTTCCTATAGTGTGGCACCCAGAGCTGTAACCAATATTCCAGCTGAGGTCTAACTAGTGCCCTGTATAAGTTCAGCATAACCTCCTTGCTCATGTACTCTATGCCACTACTAATAAGAATATTATATGCTTTACCAACTGCTCACCATTTGTCCTGTCCCATTCAATGATCTATGCACATACACATGCAGATCCCTCTGATCATGCACCCCTTTAGGAGTTGTATCCCTTATTTTATCTTGTCTTCCCGGGTGGGATTCTCAGAAAATGGGGCTACGTCCCCACGCCGGCAGGTAAACCGGCGCCAACGACTCCGGCGTCAACGGCCCCCCAAGGTGAGGAATTCTCACCTTTCTAGGGGCTAGGTGGACGGCGGAGGGGTTGGCACGGCCGGCATAAGTTCGCGCATGCGCGGAACGGCTGGCGTTATCTCGGCACGCGCGGACCGGCTGGCGTATTTCCACGCATGCGCGAGGGTTCTCTTCTCTGCGCTGGCACCCGGGTAATAAGGCGTAGCCCTACAGGTGCCTGGCGCAGAGGAAAGATGTCCCCCCCACAGAACAAGCCCGCCCACAGGTCGGTAGGCCCCGATCGCGAGTCTGGCCACCGTGGGTCACCCCCTGGGGTCGGATCCCCCCGCGCCCCTCCGAGGACGGTCACCTGCCAGGTCCCGCCGTGCGTTAGGTGAGTAATTCACACCGGCGGGACTGGCCAAAAATGGACGGCTGCTCGGCCCATCGGGGCCCGGAGAATCGCCGGGGCGGTCGCTGTCAACGACCTTCGACCGGGGTGGCGGGAATCCTGCCGCCGCCCGAAAAATAGCGCTGGAGAATAGGGCAGCTGGCAGCGGGGCAGCGGGGCAGTATTCGCCCTTGCCCCCGGGGATTCTCTGATCCGGCCCGGGGGGGGGTTCGGAGAATCCCGGCCCCCATGTTCTTCCCACAAAAATGCATCATCTCACACTTCTCTGCAGTGAACATCATCTGCCACCATCTGTCCACTGCATCATCTTGTCTATGCCCTTTTGAACACTGTTCTCGTCACAATTTACAACACTTCTCAGTTTTGTTTCATCCACACTCTTTGAAATACTCCCTGCACAGCAAGATCTAGATCATGAATATATATCAGCAAAAGCAGGGATCAAAATACTGACCCCATGGATAACACCACTGCAAAATACTGACCCCATGGATAACACACCTCCTCCAGGCTGAAAAAAAAACATTGACCATTACTTGCTGCTTCCTATTATTCAGCCAATTTTGTACCATGTTGCTATTGTCCATTTTATTCCATCAGCTATGACTTTTCTCACAGGTCTGTTGTGTGGCACTGTATTGAATGCCTTCTGAACATCTATGTACTCCACATCAACAGCAATACCCACATCAACCCTTTCTGTTACCTCCTCAATTCCAGGAAATTAGTAAAATACAATTTCTCTTTTAGAAATCCATGCTGGCTCTTCTTAATCGATTCACATTTTTCCATGTCACTACTAATTTTATCCCGAATAATGTTTCTAGAAGCTTGCCCACCACTGATGTTAAACTAATTCACCTTTGACTGCTGGAGCTATCCTTACAATCAATTTTGCACATTGAAATGAAAATCGCTTATTGTCACGAGTAGGCTTCAATTAAGTTACTGTGAAAAGCCCCTAGTCGCCACATTCCGGTGCCTGTCCGGGGAAGCTGGTACGGGAATCGAACCGTGCTGCTGGCCTGCTTGGTCTTCTTTAAAAGCCAGCGATTTAGCCGAGTGAGCTAAACCAGCCCCCTAAAAGGCTTAACATTTGCAGTTCTCCAGTCCTCAGTCCCCTGTTTCTAGAGAAGACTGGAAGATTGTGGCTAGCACATCTGCAATTTCCATTTTCACTTATTTCAATATTCTTGGATGCATCTCATCTGGTCCTGGTGCCTTGTCATCTTTCAGTACGAACAGGCCTCCTTATCAATTTTGAATGCTTCTAGGGACAGAGTTTCCTTATCTATCACCATGTCCTGGGTAGCAACTATCTCCTTGGTAAATATGGATGCCAAGTATTCTTTTGGTGCCTCAACCATGCCCCCAGCCTCCATGGTGTAAATTCCCTTTTGGGTTCCTGATCAGCCCTACACCTCCTTTTAGTATTTATATGACTGCAGAAGATTTCAGGATTTCCTTTATATCGGCTGCCAGTCTTTTCTCATAATCCCTTTTCACTTATCAAATGTGCTTTTTCCCTTCCCCTCTGAACCTTCTGTATGCCTCTTGGTTCTCAACTGTATTTTCTACCTGACACCTGTCGTACGCACACTTTTTTTCTTTCTTATCTTAATCTCTATATTTTTTTTCATCCAGGGAGCTCAAGTTGTTTGCCCTACCTTTCCCTTTTAAGGGGATATATCTTGCCTGTTGTCACACCATTTCTGTTTTGAAGGTAGCCCAATGCTCAGTTACCGTTTTTTCCTGTCAACCTTTCGTTCCAGTCTAACCGACCCAGCTCCGTTCTTGCCCCATTGAAGTCAGCTCTGCCCCAGTTAATTATTTTTACTCTGGGTTGCCTGCTTTCCTATTTTATCATATCATAGAATTTACAGTGCAGAAGGAGGCCATTCGGCCCATCGAGTCTGTACCGGCGCTTTGGAAAGAGCACCCCACTTAAGTCCACGTCTCTACCCCACCCCCGTAACCCAGTAATCCCACCTAACCTTTTTGGAAACAAAGGGCAATTTAGCATGGCCAATCCACCGAACCCGCACATCTTTGGACTGTGGGAGGAAACCGGAGCACCCGGAGGAAACCCACGCAGACACGGAGAGAATGTGCAGACTCCATACAGATCATCATCCTGAAACTTATAATACATGGGACAAGTGGACAGATGGGCCTCCCATGTAGCAAACCTTTCTATATTAGCCCTTGGAGCAATAACAAATAATTTATTTAATATTATGAGCAGCAGGATGCACTTAATTGTGGTTCTGTGCCTTCTTACTAATATTCCCCATTTATTAATGCTTTCCATCATTCCTCACCCACACCATGCCTCTATTCAGGGTTCCTTTTTCCTTCATTTCTGCCATCTTAAGCTTCTGCCCTTTCAATCATGGGAACTTCTAACACTAGGTTGAAATGCCTGAAGTTCTCCAAAATCTTATAAATGTTTGCCACAAAATTACTAATTTCACCATTTTTGACATGGTGTTAATTTTTATTTAGTTATGCTATTTTGAAGTGTCTTCAAACGATTTTCTACATCAGAGATTCTATGCAAATGCAAGTTGTTGTAACACTCTCATTGAATTATTCCCATACTTTTAAGTTTTATTTGAACTTAATTTTCCTCTCCCATGAGTCATATCACTCCGAGAGAGAAAAAGATCTATCTCAATGTGTAGTCGATGCTGTGAATAATTATGCAAATGAGTTCAGCCCTGGGGATTAAGCATTATTTAGGACAGGATTTGTATGAGTTCTAAACCACTTCAAACTGACTTAAACATGAAGATATAAATCCTTGTATTTTCTAACATTACAAATTATGTGAATATGTTTTTTCTACCTTGAATTTTTGTTAAATAAATTATTTTCCCTCACTGCTTTGTTCAGCTCATTTATCGGAGAGCTAATAATTGGTTTTCTCAAATTATATTTAAAAAAATATATACTTACCGATTGCTGAAGATACGAAATGAGATGTTCTGTATCAACTGCTATTGTCTTTCCAATAAGCCTGTCCTGTCCTACTGAATGTATGTGAAAAATGGCCTGTATTGTGCCTGATTATTCATCAATTGTGCTTTGAAAGCAGACAAAGGCAGGCCAGCAGCACGGTTCAATTCCCGTACCAGCCTCCCCGAACAGGCGCCGGAATGTGGCGACTAGGGGTTTTTCACAGTAACTTCATTTGAAGCCTACTTGTGACAATAAGCGATTTTCATTCATTTCAGATAGTATCTTATTTGCTTCAAGTGTTAGTCACTATGCTTTACTAGGGCTCCTATAAAATATAATTATTGTGTCAAAGCAATTTAACACAAGTTAGATTGCTTAGAAATCTTAAAACCACTCAGTCCAATGTCTGGATTTTGTGTTCCTGACACTAAGTGTGGTTCTCCTCTGGGGCAGGTCAAGTGCACCAGCATGTGAAACCTGTGTGAATGTTGGAAACATCTGCAATCAGGTCACTATAGTGGTGTATTAGAAATGATCAGTCTTCACAAATAAAACTCATGGGACGCCATGTGCTGTTTTAAAAAAAGAGAGTGGCGTCAGCATGCATGCACCCTCAGGCAGATGCAGCAGTGCACAGGCCCGCTGCCAAGCCTGGCAGACTGCCACCTCCTGACTTCAGCGCGTTATACCTTACATCAGCACACTGTCCCAGTGTAATAATCCACAGGAGGCAGGTGTTCCGTCACCGCACCAATATTCATTGCCAATAACTAGATACAAGAGCAGCTCCAAACAGTGCTGCTAGCATTCCAGTCAACTTAAGACTGGCTCACAAAGCCTACACAGGTGCTTATATGGGCCCCCTCAATGAGCTATCGTTGAGGGAGCTCATACTCCAATTGGCCAACCAATAATGCTAATTGGAGGTCATTACAACCCCCCCCCCCCCCCCCCCAAGGTCCGAGGAATTCCTGCCAGCTGGCATTCCTCTGAGCTTTTTCCTGCTCCTCATGTCCGGGTCTGTCACCTCTGTGTCGTCCGCCGGGTCTTTCTCCGACGTGGGCGGGGTGTACCTTATAGGTGCCCGTCTTTTTCTTAACGACCTCCTTGGAAGTTGTTCTTCCTCCTCCTCGGGGAGAGGTGTTGCGGTGGCCTCGTCGAGTGTGTCCATCTCCGACTCTGACAACTGGATGACGGGGTCTGGAGAAATTGCTCGGGGCTGGGATGTGGGTATCTTTTCAGTCTGGGCTATCCCAGCTTGAGACGGTCCTGCTTCGCCTGCCTCCAGGTATGGGTCCGCTGCCCTTATTTGGTCTAGGTGTTTCTTCAGCACCTTACCTCCTATCGAAACTTCATAGGATATGGGCCCTGTTTGGGACTCTACCGTGCCTTTGACCCACATTGGTCCATTCCCATAATTCTTGACCCAAACCGGTGCCCCCACCTGGAAATGTCTCTGCTGCCAACTATTATCATGCTCCTTGCGTTGGGCCTCCTGTTGTTTCTCCACTTTCCCCGTTAAATTTGGGAAAAGGAGACTCAGCCTCGTTCGTAGCCGCCTTCCCATTAAGAGTTCAGCTGGCGGTATGCCCGTTGTGGAATGCGGTGTGGTCCTGTAATCAAACAGCCAGTGGGAGAGATTTGTGTCCATTGACACTGCCGTCTGCTTCTTGAGTATCGCTTTTAGTGTCTGGACCACTCTCTCTGCCAGGCTGTTGGACGCTGGATGGTAAGGGGCCGTCTTGATCTGGCGGACTCAGTTTTCTTTTAGGAATTTTCCAAATTCCCGACTTGTGAATGCCGTTCCGTTGTCCGGCACCAATACCTCCGGACGTCCATGTGTTGCAAACAAGGCCCTGAGCTTTTCGATCGTCGATGCTGTGCTTGCCGTGTTTACCCGGTGGACATCCAACCATTTGGATTGGGCGTCCACTATCACCAAAAACATTGAGCCCATTAAAGGGCCGGCGTGGTTAATATGCAGGCGGGTCCACGGTCTGCCTGGCCATTCCCACGGGTGCAATGGTGCAGCTGGTGGCACTCTTTTCCCCTGTTGGCACTCCTGGCACAGACGTACCAAGGCTGCTATGTCTGTGTCCAATCCTGGCCACTAAATGTAGCTTCGAGCTAGCATCTTCATTTTAGACACCCCTGGGTGTCCGTGATGTAACTCGGTTAAGATTGCCCGACGGCCCTGAGCTGGGACTATTACCCCTGCTCCCCATAATAGGATACCGTCTTCAACGGTTATTTGGTCCCTTCTGCTCCAGTATGGGTGCATCTGGGGCTCCACTGGTCTTTCCAGTTCCCCTGTTAGCAATAAATGCTTCATCTTGGCTAAAACTGGGTCTTTTTGCGTCCACAACCGAATATGTTGTGCGTCTACTGGTAGGTTGTCCAAAAAATTTAGTCATTACTTTCGGTATTAGCGGCGGGGTGTCCGGGAGGGGAAGTCTGCTCAAAGTATCTGCATTTGCTACTCGCGTTCCCGGTCTGTGCTCCAGAACGTATTTATATGCCGCCAGTAGCAACGCCCGGCGTTGGATTCTAGCTGATGCAATCGGGGGTATTGACTTGTCTTCTTTTAATAACCCCAATAACGGCTTATGGTCCGTTACTATGGTGAATTTCCGCCCGTACAGATACTGGTGAAATTTTTTTACTGCGAATATCACCGCCAGTCCTTCCTTCTCGATTTGGGCGTACTTCCTCTCAGCCATCACCAAGGTCCTCGAAGCATAGGCTATTGGCCGTTCTTCCCCATTCCTTCCTCTATGGGCTAAGACGGCTCCTACCCCGTAAGGGGATGCGTCACAAGTGACCACCAACTCCTTCCTTGGGTCATAATACGCTAGGACATTTTCGGATGACAGCTGTTCCTTAATGTCCCTAAATGCTCGGTTTTGGCGGGCGGACCATTTCCATTCTTGCCCCTTTTTTAGTAGCTGGTGGAGGGGTTCTAGGATGGACGCCCTATTTTCAATAAATTTTCCATAATAGGTTACCAACCCTAGAAATTATCGTAACTCCTGGACCATGGTGGGAGCTGGGGCTTCTTTATTGCCCTTACTCTGTCTTCTAATGGATGTAAGCCCGACTCGTCTACTTTATATCCCAGGTACATCACTTGTGGGGCCAGAAAAACACATTTTTTTCTTTTAAGCCATACGCCTGCCTTTGCGAAATGCCTGAGCACTTCCTCCAGGTTCCTTAAGTGTTCCCTGTTCGTCCTACCCGTGATTAAGACATCGTCCAAATAAATCGCCACCTGCGGTAGTCCCTGCAGAATATTTTCCATCGTACGCTGGAATATAGCGCAGTCTGATGACACTGCGAAAGGTAGCTTAGTATAACGAAGAAGGCCCTTCAGGGTGTTGATCGTAGTGAACTTCTGGGAGTCCTTGTCCAGTTTTAACTGCAGGTAGGCATGGCTCATGTCCAGTTTCGTGAACAAAAGCCCACCTGCCAATTTGGCATATAGGTCATCTGTTTTTGGGATCGGGTATTTGTCCAGCAGTGCGTATTTGTTTACCGTCTGTTTGAAATCTCCATAGAGATGTATTGAGCTGTCTGGCTTCAAAATTGGTACCACCGGCGCTGCCCATTCCGAGAACTACTGGTCTGATAATGCCATCGCGCCGTAACCTTTCTATTTCGACCTCTACTTTCTTCCTTAACGGAAGAGGTACTGCCCTGGCCTTACAACATTTTGGAAGGGCTTCTGGGTCCATGTGCAAAGTTGCTTTGGCGCCTATGATTTCCCCCAAACCTTCTTGGAAGACCTCCGGGTATTTTTGGAGTACTCCACTCAACTGCCCGCTTCCACTCACGCAGGGACTGTTTAGCACAGGGCTAAATCACTGGCTTTGACAGCAGACCAAGCAGGCCAGCAGCACGGTTCAATTCCCGTAACAGCCTTCCCGAACAGGCGCCGGAATGTAGCGACTAGGGGCTTTTCACAGTAACTTCATTTGAAGCCTACTCGTGACAATAAGCGATTTTCATTTCATTCATTTCACTCTGGAAAATTTTCATCCAATCTAATTTTAGGCCTTTCAGCCAGTTCCGTCCAATTAAGCTCGGTCCGGAGCCCTCTACTATCATCATCGATAATCTGAGCAATTGTTTCTCATATTCCACTGGTACATGAGTCGTGCCTAGAACTTCCAGGGGTTCCCCCGTGTAGGTTTTAAGTTTCGTCGATGTTTTTGTTAGGGTTAGTGGCTGGAGTCCATCTTTGATTTTTCTAAATGCTGCCACTCCCATTACTGATACGGCCGCCCCCGTGTCTATTTCCATTATTGTCGGCCGACTGTTCACCCGTGGGGTAATCTTAATAGGTTCTGCTTTCTTCATCGCAATATTATATAATTGTTCCCCTTCGGAGGAGGATGGGGCGTCTAGGTTGTATACTTCCCTGCGTCCCCACCTGCTATTCCTCTTTTGCCACCTCCTTCTAAGGTTTCTGTCGCTGTTACTCCACTCTGTCTGGTGCCAAAAACGGTCCTTCTCTGTTGGGGGTGCCTCAGCCGGTACTTCCCACAGTCTCCAGTTAGTCCCAGCAGACTTGGGGCAGTTCTGGGGTTTTCCTTTGGCCCTCTATTCCTCAGGCTTTTACTGAGAGCGGCTATCTGGTAGCTGGACTCGTTGTGGTAGTCCCTCTCATAGGTATCTACCTCCATTGGCGTGCCCTGTAGTTCCTGCGCCCCACTTGCTGCCTTTTCTAGGGACAGTGCGAGCTGTAACGCCTGCCTGCAGTCTAGCTGCAGTTCCGCCAACAGGCGCTTCTGTATTGGGAGGTTGTTTATACCACACACTAACCGGTCCCGAAGCATTTCATTTAGCGTCGGGCCGAACTCACATTTTTCCACCAGCCTTCTCAGGCAGGTCAAGAAATTTGTGACTGATTCCCTGTCTTCCAGCTTTGCTGTGTAGAATCTGTACCTATGCAAAATG
Source organism: Scyliorhinus canicula (assembly GCF_902713615.1). Classification (NCBI taxonomy): domain Eukaryota; kingdom Metazoa; phylum Chordata; class Chondrichthyes; order Carcharhiniformes; family Scyliorhinidae; genus Scyliorhinus; species Scyliorhinus canicula. Next base: position 49,975,951 of record NC_052149.1, on the reverse strand, counting down.
AGGGGTGGTTTTGGGTCGTAGTGCATTTTCACCAATTCCGTTAATTCTTGGAAAGAATTCGTGTCCGGCGCATCGGGATAAGTTAGACTACGTATAATGGCGAAAGCTGAGGGTTCGCACGCCGACAGCAGGGTAACCCGTCTCCTTTCGTCCGTAATATATCATTGGCCCGGAAGAAGTAACACATTCTCTCCACATACTGGGACCAGTCCTCAATAGTCGGGTCGAATGCATCTAACCTCCCAAAAAGCGGCAATTTTGAAATAGAAAGGCTTACCCTCCGAGTGCAGCAACTGGTCTCCGCAAAGTTCTTCGTTTACCTCGTCGCCACTGTAATAATCCGCAGGAGTCCCGTCACCACACCAATATTTATTACCAATAACTAGATACAAGAGCAGCTCCAAACAGTGCTGCTAGCATTCCAGTCAATTTAAGACTGCTCACAAAGCCTACACAGGTGCGTAAATGGGCCTCCTCAATGAGCTATCATTGAAGGAGCTCATACTCCAATTGGCCAACCAATAATGCTAATTGGAAGTCATTACACCCAGTCTCCTCCTGACATCAGCATGCTTTCCCAGAAACAAATTTATTTTCAAAAATGGCAGAGTGGTGAGAGAGAACAGGTCACACGCCTGGCATGTACACTGACGTCATGCAATCCATGCTTTAGCCGTGAAATCCTAGAGGAGAGATTCCTCCATTTTGTAGCTGCCAGCAAGCAAACAATGGACTGTGTGAAGAACTGAGGATGGATCAATTTGTAATAAGGAAGAGACAGCCAGAGACACAAACAAGGCAGGATCTCACAACTGAATCTGCTGGAGAGTGCTTCACAGGAGAGTCTACGGCAGGACAAAACAGTGCTGGTGTGAGCTTCAGGGTCTCTGATGAACAACCCATTAAGAAGAAACTGAAACCGGAAACAAAGCAGTATAAAGATAAATTCTTCAGGTATGGCTTTATTAATTGTGCCAATGCAAACCAGGATGCAAAGCCCATGTGTGTTATGTGCAGGGAAGTGCTGATAAATTAAAGATTAAAACCCTCAAAACTTCAGGGCAGCATGGTGGTGCAGTGGTTAGCATGGCTGCCTCACGGTGCTGAGGTCCTTGGTTCGATCCCAGCTTCGGTACACTGTCCGTGTGGAGTTTACATAATCTCCCCGTGTTTACGTGGGTTTTGCCCCCACAACCCAAAATATGTGCAGGCTGGGTGGATAAATCATGCTAAATTGCCCCTTAATTGGAAAATATGAATTGGGTACTCTAAATTTTTTTTAAAAACCCTCACAACTTCAAAAGCATTTGAAGACTAAGTATGGCGAGTTCGAGGACAAACCTCTTGATTTTTTTCAAAGGATGCAGCGAGAACTTAAATCATCAGCTGAAGGCCTTAGCAGATATGCAACATTGAGTGACAAAGCAAGTGAGATCATAAAGAACAAACAGGCTCACCTGTCTCATTAAACGTAAGCAAAAAAGGTCAGTCGTGAAATTTGGGTAGCATGGATCACGAAGGTCGGCCGGCATGGGTCGTGAACGTCGGCCGGCGTGGTTCGCGAAGGTTGGCTGGCCGGCGTGGGTCCCGAAGGATGGCCGGTTGGGAAAAAAGGGCCCTAGGCAACAAAGTTTGAAAAACACTGATCTACAAGATGCACTGCAGAAAGTCACCAAGGCTCCTTCGACAACACCTTCTGAGATCTTTTGACACCGCTGGTACACCTCCGCTACAACTATATAAGGAGAATGGAAGGGTCTGGAACTGGGCTTGGACCTAACTTGGCCAGACTATGATCGATGTTACTGCTGGGCCTTGTACAGAGCAAAAACTCTGATGTCTACCTTCCCCTCCAGTACTTACGTGACTTGCGGGTAAAAGGCATGGAAGCAAATGCAAAGTTGGGGTAGGGACATTGATAGATCAGGATCTCCCTAGAGGCTGGTACAACCATTGAGATTAATTGTACTGCCCTCCAGAAAAGCATAAGTGAGCTTCATGCGGGTTGGTGGAGGAGAATAGTGTGATTCCAAACGATAGAAGTGACACTGATCCTGAAAAAGATTGAGTTGTGTTTTTTTTTCTATTGGCTGATGGATGATGTCTGCACAGAATCTCTGGCAGTTCAGTTTCGAAGAAGAATTGTGTTTGAATCAAAATGCTAACTCTGTTTTGCGCTCTTCACAAATGCTGCCAGACTGGCTGAATGTCACTTACGCTTCCATAACCTCCAGGGCTCTGGGTTAAGCGCTGGAAAATGGGATTAGTGTAGTCAGACCTTTATTGATCAGCGTGGACACGATAGGCCACATGGCCTCCTTCTGTGCTGAATCTATGAATTTCCAGCAGCTTCAGTTTTTAATGTCAGATTTCCAGCATTCACAGTTCTTTGTTTCTACCTCTGGGAGTGGGGTCGCGTCCCCCTTCCCACTGACAACCAGCAAACATCATAGACTGTCTGATGGTGATGTGGTCGTGCAGATGACCTTCCACTGACCGCACAAAACCTGCAAGGTTAGCTCTGAAGGACACCAGCAGGTGTGATCCAATTGTACCTAAGGGTTTTCAGGACACTCCACTCTCTGATTTTAACTAACAGACTCAAAGTGGCCAATGGATGGGGAAAAGTCACCTGGTTCAGAATCAGAAGTAGCATTAATCCTGAGGAAATTACTCTTGTGGCAATGCTGGTCCCCTAGTGAGAGATCTATCAAAGTTGTGGCGGAAAAAGACTGATGAGACAACAAATACACTTAAATAAGATTGAATAAAACAATGTTAGAAACACGCCATGGCGAGGAATTTCCTCAAGTAGCCCACACTCCCATAATTTTGGTACATATACCAGCTTCCCAACCAACCTCTGGTGAAGTTTCAGCAGCAACTCTGAGGGAATTTCTGATCATTTTCTTAGACAAGCCAAGCATTCATCCCCATCAGGAAGCTTCCACACAAAATATAATAAAAGGTATATTTGTAATATCTTTCACACTGCCTTTTTAAAAATTAATCCATGAAACAAATTCAAGAGACAAGTTTAATTGTGGTTGTGCTGTTACCACATGCATCTGTAATATTATTCAAAGACAAAATTACCCCACTGTTTCTGCACGTTTCTTTTGCTTGATACACCTGCGCTGTCTTAAATTTACTGCACGGAAATAATAAATCCATTACGAAGTACGAATATGAACATTGTTAAGATAGAATGCAAGAAAGAGGAAGGATATTCTGACCCTATCTTGTCATCTTTGTTCAAATTGTTTGAGCCAGGATTCAATGCAACCATCAGCTTATAGTCCGTACCTGTGAAGGGAATATCATGGAATATATCAATTTCAATGTATTCATTTTGAAAAGAAAATATGCTCTCTTGTCAATAAAGTAGTATGATTAATGAAATTCTGCATCATCGGCCACCCTGGTTTGCAGATCCATCCTCTATATTCCAAGGGTATAATCAGTTTCAAAAGTGATGTGATTAATATGTTAGGTTTTATGATATTTTATAATTACATAGAAAAATTGCCACTTGATGGAAATATTCTTATCAGTGGACAGAAAAATCCTCTTATCAGGTATTCACATGGGTGGAATTAGTTGTACCACTGGAATGCTAGCAGCAGCATATAGCCTATTTAAAACGGATTTGATAAAGTACTGCCATTCTCCAGGATTGAAAGCAATCAGGGTATTTCACAAGCAATGGTGCGCTTGAGGCATTGATGCAAGTGCCGACTACGGTACTTAAGAGCAGGTCCAATAATGACAAATTTCACTTCACAGCAAGTTTTGTTCCAAGTACAGATACTCCAGTTCATTTCAAATAGGCTAATTTCCTGTTACGAATGAACTGTTACTTTTCCTCTTTGTTCCAATCTGTAAATTGTGATAGTGCATCCAACCTGAGCGAAAAGCCCAGTTTCCAACACTGGATTGTACTTCAGCTTTTAGAAAGTTATTGCTGTCCTTTATAAGCTTATTTATACTGAGAAGCACAGTTTATTCCCATGCTTCAGTTCTGAGATTATCTCGTAACAATGGAACGTTAAATTCCCGATGAAAGTAAGTCTTTAAAATAAGAACATTATTATTTGCAAGTTGCATCTACTTTGCACAAGACCTCAATTTATTCATCAGGCATTGTCACGGCCAGGTCCTGAAAGTATAGTGCAACAACACAAGGAATAAATCAATCATATATTTCAAAAAGCATTTGAACTCTTGTCAAACTCCCTCTATGGCAAAGACCATGATAAAACTGTTAACATTTAACTGCTGGACCTATTACAACTCCAAGTGGCGCTAAGTTTCAATTCTAAATGTCATGCAATGTCAGCTGCTAAAGCAACAATTCTGGCAAAGCATATTGAGAGTTAACACAAAATTTAAAACAGGTTTAGAGTTATAGAGTCATTGAGGATTACAGCATAGAAACAGGCCCTTCGGCCCAACTTGTACATACCAACAAATTTTACCAATAAGCTAGTCACAAGTGTCCTCATTTGGCTCATATCCCTCTAAACCCATCTTACCATATAACTGTTGAAATACTTTTTAAAAGACAAAATTGCATCCCTCTCTACTACTGCCCCTGGCAGCTTGTTCCAGACCCTCTTGTGAAAAAAAGTACCCATCTGGACCCTTTTGTATCTCACCCCTCTCAACTTAAACGTGTGCCTTCTAGTTTTAGACTTCCCCACCTTTGGGAAAAGATGTTGACTATCTACCTTATCTATGCCCCTCATTATTTTATAGATCTCTATAAGATCACCCTTAAACCTCCTAGGCTCCAAGGAAAAAAATCCCAGTCTATCCAGCCTCTTCTTAGAACTTAAATCGTCAAGTCCCGGCGGCATTCCAGTAAATCTTTTCTGCATTCTTTCTAGTTAAATAATATCCTTTCGATAATAGGGTGACCAGAACTGTACACAGTATTCCAAGTGTGGCCTGACTAATGTCTTATACAACTTCAGCAAGATGTCCCAACTCCTGGATTCAATGTTCTGACCAATAAAACCAAGCATACCAAATGCCTTCTTCACCATCTTGTCCACCTGTGACTCCACTTTCAAGAAGCTATGAACCTGTACCCCTAGATCTCTTTGTTGTATAACTCTCCCCAACACCCTACCATTTTCTGAATAGATCCTGCCCCGATTTGATTCTACCAAAATGCATCACCTCACATTTATCTAAATTAAACTCCATCTGCTATTCATCGGCCCACTGGCCCAAATGACCAAGATCCCGTTGGAATCCTAGATAACCTTCTTCACTATCCACTATGCCATCTATCTTGGTGTCATCTGAAAACTTACTAACCATGCCTCCTGAATTCTCATACAAATCATTAATATAAATACCAAATAACAATGGACCCAGTGATCCCTGAGGCACACCGCTGGTCACAGGCCTCCAGTTTGAAAAATAATCCTCGACAACCACCCTTTGCCTTCTGTTGTTGAGCCAATTTTGTATCCAATTGGCTCCCTCATCCTGGATCCCGTGAGATTTAACCTTTTGCAACAAGCTATCATGCTATACCTTGTCAAAGGTCTTGCTAAAATACATGTAGAAAATGCCGACTGCACTGCCCTCATCTACCTTCTTGGTTACCCCTTCAAAAAAACTCAATCAAATTTGTGAGACATGATTTTCAGTCCTTGCCTCTCTATATGCCTGTAGATCCTGTCTCTCAGAATACCTTCTAACAACTTACCCACCATAGACATTAGACTCACCGGTCTGTAGTTCCCAGGCTTTTCCCTGTGGCCCTTCTTAAACAAAGTCACAACATTTGCTCCCCTCCAATCTTCAGGCACTTCACCTGTGGCTGTCGATGATTCAACTATCTCTGCTAGGGGACCCACAATTTCCTCCCTAGCCTCCTACAATGTCCTAGGATACATTTCATCAGGTCCCGGGGACTTATCTACCTTGATGCGCTTTAAGACTTCCAGCACCTCCCCAAGACACCACTACTTACTTTCCCAAGTTCCCTAACATCCATGCCTTTCTCAACAGTAAATACCAATGAGAAATATTCATTTAGGATCTCACCCATCTCTTGTGGATCCGCACATAGATGACCTTGTAGATCCCGAAGAGGCCCTACTCTCTCCCTAGTTACTCTTTTGCCCTTTCTGTTTTTTTCACAGATTTCATAGAATTTATAGTGCAGAAGGAGGCCATTCAGCCCATCGAGTCTGCACCGGCCCTTGGAAAGAGCACCCTACCCAAGCCCACACCTCCACCCTATTCCCGTAACCCAGTAACCCCACCCCACCTTTTGGACACTAAGGGCAATTTAGCATGGCCAATCCACCCAGGATTCTCCTTTGCCTTATCTGCCAAAGCAATCTCATGTCCTCTTTTTGCCCTCCTGATTTCTCTTTTAACTCTATTCCACAACGTCTATACTGTTCAAGGGATCCACTTGATCCCAGCTGCCTATGCATGTCATATGCCTCCTTCCTTTTAACCAGGGCTTTAATATCCCGAGTCATCCATGGTTCCGTACTATTACCAGACTTGTCCTTCTCTCTAAAAGGAATAGGCAGATGGGATCAAGTGCATCCCTTGAACAATATCAAGAAATATTCATTTAGGATCTCATCCATCTCTTGTGGATCCATACATAGATGACCTTGTAGATCATTAAGAGGCCTTACTGTCTCCCTAGTTACTCTTTTGCCCTTTATGTTTTTCATAGATTTCATAGAATTTACAGTGCAGAAAGAGGCTATTCGGCCCATTGAGTCTGAACTGGCCCTTGGAAAGAGCACCCTACCTAACTTTCAATCATCAGCCAACTCTTGAAGCTCCCTTGATTCAGAAACTAGTTTTTCACCAACCCTCTGCCTGACTAATCAGTTGCCCCTTTGGCTTCTCCCCAGCCAGTCAGCCTTAGTATAATTTCCAGCATTTTAACCACTTGTTATTGAGATCTCTAACTCCGTCCCCTGCACTGAGAATCACCTGACCCCTCTCTACCTCCACAGCCCTCAGCTAAACAACAGTTCATCCTCCCTCATTACGTAGGAATTATTGTTGGTTCCCACCCTGCAAAATAACCAACATTTAACTTCACCCTCACTGAGCATGATGTCAACTCTCTCCTAAATCCAGCGTGACCCACTCCTCAGACTGAGCCGCATTCTAATACTTCAACTCCCACATCACCTATGCTTACCCCACTGACTAGCATTTTAGCCCTCTCCATGAACCAGGGAAATTCTCCCTAGTTCGATGCTACCTCACCACACAAGATCAGGTTGAGCTCCTAGAATTAATCATCCAAATAACCTCCAGCTCCTATCTTCTCCCGTACTTCGTCTCTTCCTTCTTCCCTCCTTGTTTCTGTGTTTATGTATTCTAATCTACTTTTGCATCCTTCCCTTTATCCAACTTCCATTCCTATCTCTTTGCTCTTCTCCACCTTCCTTCTCTCTCATTTTCTCTCCCCATCTGCCCTCACCTTTTCTCCACCACAATTTTCTCCTCCCCAATGATGTCCTCTTTTTCCCTCCTCCCTGAGATCTTCACCTTCTCCCTTCTGATTCTTCTCCCTTTCTCTCACCTCTCACTTCCTCTGTCCCTCTCCCCAAATACCAACCCCCAACCCAATCTCTCTTTCCATTTTCCCTTCAGGGGAAATGAATGCGGAGTTTCAGATGTGCAATTAACCTGTGCAAACTCATGCCAGTTGCTGATTTCAATAATATGCAGCCCAGTGTAGCCACCTAAGATGGACACTGGGCTACAAAATGGAGAACTGCTAAGGCTGCAGGGAGAAAACAGTCTTAGCAAGGACAAGCAGTTTGCAGAAGACTAATTAGCATTCTGCACGTACAGAAACCAGTTTGTGGCCAGGTGCAGAGTGTCAGCCAAAGGTATAAATGGCAACAAGATCTACATAGTAATGAGGTGATCCAGATCCAGGCCCACACAATAGAAACATTTAAGTATGAATGGATACTTTTGAGTAGACGCCCAGACAGAACGGCACCATAGTATCCAACACAAAGAACCATAGGTACCGCCCCACCCATCGAGAAGCGACCCTCAGATTGGGGGGTTTGGAAGATATCGATTGGGAAAAGGCCCAATCGATACATGGCAGGTAAAAGACCGCCCCAAAGGGGCACGGACTTTGGGGGACCTATAAAAGTAAACCCCGCACATGGTTCGGTCTGTTTTTGGCTCCGGCTCTCTGCTGTTTTCATCGCTTTGCTGATACATCGCATCCTGACTCCAGTTCCATCACCAGCCGTTGAGCCATCAGCCATCGAACTGTAAGTGCCACTACGACGATCGCTACGGGATCCAGACTCTGCTAGACCCTGACAACTTTAAGTACCTTTTGTACTTAAAGACAGTTGCAGACCAAGAACGGGACAAAGGCCTTGCTCCCTGACCTTGCCTGTTCCTGTCTAGATAAGTATTTTAGTTGTTTAGTATTAGAAGTAAGTTAGTCTCTTTAGCGTGTGCATGTGTATTTATTATATTTGTCATAATAAATATCAATCGTTTGGACTTACTAATCGGTGTACAGATTTATTACTTTGAACCTGACCTTGATATACTTGTGAGGTGTCTAAATACGGCACCTGGTGACTCCTGAGCATAATTACATACACAGAGCCATAGCAGTGTTAAGCACACGGCCTTTAAACGGAGGTGTGTTAATACACTCCAGTAAAACGCGCAACACCAGCCCTATTGATTTACTCAGCAGGAGGCCCATGTTTATGCCAGTCTAGCACCAGTTTAATGCAGCCTTCACCATTCAAAGTGATAGTGGATTGTTACTGCAGCAGATAATTGAAGTGACTGGGGAACAGTATCTGACTAGCCTAACATTTGTCAGAGGGAAAATGTTAGAAGCCATTGTTAAAGATGTTATAGCAAGATGTTTGGAAATATACAAGGCAATCAGGCAGAGTCAACATGGTTTCATGAAAGGGAAATCATGTTTAACCAATTTATTGGAGTTCTTTGAAGAGTCACATGTGCTGTGGATAAAGGGAAACTGGTGGGTGTACTGTACTTAGATTTCCAGAGGCAGAAAGGTGCAACATCAAAGGTTATTGCAGAAAATGAAAGCTCATGGTGTAGGGAGTAACATATTGGCATGGATAGAAGATTGGCTAGCTAACAGGAAGCAGCTAAATTTGCTGACAACACAAAGATCGGTAAGAAAGTAAGTAGTCAAGAGGACATAAGAAGACTACAAAGGGAAATAGATAGGTTAAGTGATAGATAGATATAGTTAAAAATCTGGCAAATGGAGTATAATGTAAGAAAATGTAAAATTCTCCATTATGGCAGGAAGAATAAAAAAGAAACTTCTTATCTAAATGGTGAGAGATTGCAGAGCTCTGAGGTGCAGAGGGATCTGGGTGTCTTAGTGCATAAATCACAAAAGGCTAATACACAGGTACAGTAAGTAATTCGAAAGCTAACAGAATGTTATTGTTTATTGTGAGGGGAATTGATTAGATATGCTAGATATGCACCAAGGGATTTGAATGATTAAAAAATACCAAAGGCCGACTTCTGTGCCTCAATCTAACTAGGAAATGGTTTTGTATTTTTGGTGATTTGACATTGTGATTCAATGGTTTGTTTTGCAATAAACACACTTTCAGCTTTATTAAGTTCACCGAGTTACCACTCTTAATTATATTAAGGAATACGATTTTAAAAACAATTTTAAAATATTGCATTTTAGTAGGGAGGTTATGCTTCAGTTATACAGGGCATTGATGAGACAACATCTGGGGCGGGATTCTCCCCTACCCGGCGGGGCGGGGGGTCCCGGCGGGATGGAGTGGCATGAACCACTCCGGCGTCGGGCAGCCCCAAAGGTGCAGAATCTCACCTTTAGGGGCTAGGCCCGCACCAGAGTGGTTTGCGCCCGCCGGCTGGCGTGGAAGGCCTTTGGCACCATGCCAGCCGGGGCCGAAGGGACTCCACCGGCCGGCGGAAGTCCTCACATGCGCGGGAGTGTCAGCGGTTGTTGATGTCATCCCCGCACATGCGCAGGGGAGGGGGTCACCTCCGCGTCGGCCATCACGGAGGCTGACACGGCTGGTGCGTAGGAAAAGAGTGCCCCCACGGCACAGGCCCGCCCGTGGATCGGTGGGCCCCGATCGCAGGCCAGGCCACCGTGGGGGCACCCCCCGGGGCCAGATCGCCCCACGCCCCCCCCCCAGGACCCTGGAGCCCGCCTGCGCCGCCTGGTCCCGCCGGTAAGGGAGGTGGTTTAATTCACGCTGGCGGGACCGGCATTGCAGCAGCGGGACTTTGGCCCATCGCAGGCCGGAGAATCGCCGGGGGGGGGGGGGCCCACTGACCGGCGCGGCGCGATTCCCGCCCCCCCCACCGAATCTCCGGTGCCGGAGAATACGGCGGCCGGCGGGGGCGGGATTCACGCTGCCCCCCGGCGATTCTCCGACCTGGCGGGGGCCAGAGAATCCTGCCCCTGAAGTATTGTGCACAGTATGGTCGTCTTATTTAAGATGTAAATGCATTAAAACAGTTCAGAGCAATTGAATGAACATGTTGGCTTATGAGGAATGGTTGGAGAGGTTAGGTTTGTATCCACTGGAGTTTAGAAGAGTAAGGGATGACTTGATTGCAACCTTTAAGATCCTGAGGGATATTAACAGGGTGGACGTGGAGAAGATGTTTCCTTTTGTCGGAGAATCTAGAACTAAGTGTCACTACTTAAAAATAAGGGATAGCTCATTTAATACAGAGACAAGGATAAATGTTTTCCCTCACAGGGTTGAGTGTTTCTGGAACTCTCTTCCTCAAAAGGCAGTGGAAGCAGGGGTGGCGGTAATTCGCAGCCCTGCTTGCGCAGGCACAAATCGCCATGTGGCCGGAGACTCCGGAGAGGGCCATAATGTGATTTGCGCAGTGGAGAACTCATTTTGGGATTCTCCCCACCCCCTGGCTGGCAACATAACATAGCCTGGACTGGATATCTCTGAGGAGCTGACCTTGCAGGTATATTGTGGCCCAGCGGGGATCATCTTGAGCTCCAAAAAAAAATCTAAGTGTAGGTGGATGGATTGTGATCTGGATCATGCTGATCCGCCTGGCAGGAATCTCACCAGTTTTCCCACCGGGGCAATAAATGTTTTGGGAGAATTGTGCCCAGATTCGTTGAATATTTTTAAGGCAGAGCTAGATAGATTATCTGAAAGATTAGCAGGGGTAGGCAAGAATGTGGGGTTGAAATTACAATCAGAGCAGCCATGATCTTATTGAATGTCAGAGCAGGCCCCAAGGGCCCATTGGCCTACTCCTCCTAATTTGTATATTCGTATGCAAGAGGAATCATTACAATATGGCAGGGCAGAGAGCTTGCTCCTCAGTTTACTGGAGGCCTTGGTACAGGAGGTGGACAGGAGGAGAGAGGTCCACTGTCCACAGGAAGCCAGGAGGCCTCCAGCCAGATGATGAGAAACCATTGAGATAACATAGCCATCAAGGTCAATGCCAACGGAGCAGAAGTTGAAAGAGCTAAAGGTGAACTTTGGACCATTATTCACGGGTTCTTCATCATGCAAAGAACGATTGATCTGGGGAATTGACTTTCAGGTAGCATAACATAGTCAAACCCATTTAACTAAATAACTGATTAAAGAATAAAACATTCAGGACGATAAAATCTTCATTCCTTCTCTATCTTTCCAGTCCCTCTAAAATTAAAATCTGTGAAATGAATACAACATTTAAGTGGATAGAAAAGGCTGGGTTATTCTTTTAAGTGCATTGCCTCAGTAAAATCCTTTTGACAAGCAATTTCTGAAATCACCGTGCAACCAATTCAGTGATATTTCTTTTCAGTCTAACAGCACATTTTGCCAATCAAAATGACGGGTGCTTTAGTTTTGATTCAAAAACTGTCTGAACAGGTGTTAAAGCTTTAACGCCTGGGTCTTCTCCATGTCTCCATAAACCCCCTATAGTGCAGAAGGAGGCCATTCATCCAACCGACTCTGCATCAACCCACCGAACGAGCACACTCTACCGAGGCCCACTCTCTCTCCCCATCCCTGTAGTCCCACACATTGATCATGGCCAAACTATCTAACCTGCACATCATTGGGCACCAAGGGGAAATTTAACATGATCTATCCATCTATCCTGCACATTTTTGGACTTGGGAGGAAAACGGAGCACCCAGAGGAAACTCACACAGTCAAAGGCAGAACTTGCAAACTACACAGCCACCAAAGGCCAGAATCAAACCCAGGTCCCTGGAACTGTGAGGCAACAGGGATAACCACAGTGTCACTGTGCCAACCCTGGCACACAAAGCATTTGGCGGTAAACTGGGGTAAACTCTACCCAGGAAATTTTAACTCGCATTCATTCATGGGATGGGTGCGTCGCTGACTAGGCCAACATTTAATGCCCATCCCTAATTGCCTTTGAGAATGTGGGGCGCGGTTCTCCGCTCCCCAGGCCAGGTGGGAGAATCGTGGGAGGGCCGCTCTGGCACCCCCTGCGATTCTCCCACCCCCCCAAAATGCGACACGCCGCTCGGAGAATCGCGGGTTGGCGTTTTTCACGGCGACCCACGATTCTCCGGGCCGAGCGGCCTGCCGTTCCCAACCTGTTCACGCCGGCGGCAACCACACCTGGTCGCTGCCGGCGTGAACGTCGCGTAAAAGGTGAGTTTGGGACCTGTGGGGGGCGGAGAGGGGATCGAGCATCACGGCCGTGCTCAGGAGGGGACTGGCCCGCGATCGGTGCCCACCGATCGTCAGGCCGGTGTCTCCAAGAGACGCACTCTTTCCCCTCAGCCGCCCTGCAAGATCAAGCTGCCACGTCTTGCGGGGCAGAGGAGGGGAAGACGGCAACCGCGCATGCGCGGGTTGGCGCCGGACAACCTGCGCATGCGCGGCTGACATCATTAGCCGCCGCCGGCCGGGTTATTCTCGGCACGCCGAGTTCCCCGCAACGCCGCTCCTAGCCCCCCGGGGGGTGGGGGGGGGGGGAATGGGGGGTGAGGAGCGGCCTCCGACGCCATCGTGAAACACTCCGGGTTTCACGACGGCGTCGGCCGTAGCGGAGAATTCCGCCCGTGGTGAGCTACCTTCTTAAACCACTGCAGTCCATGTGGTGTAGGTATACCCACAGCACTGTTAGAGAGAATTTTGATGCCGTGCCAATGAAGGAAAGGGATATATTTCCAAATCAGGATGGCGAGTGGCTGAGAGAAGAATTTGCAGGTGGTGTTTTTTCCATGTACCTGCAGCCCTTGTCCTTCTAGATGGTAGCATTCATGGGTTGAAAGGTTCTAAGGTGCCTTGGTGAGTTCCTGCAGTCTATCTTATAGATTTTGTTGTGCGTCAGTGGTGAAGGGAGTGAATGTTTGCAGAAAGGGTACCAATCACGTTGGTTGCTCTGATCTAGTTGGTGTCAAGCTTCTTGAGTGCTGTTGGAGCTGCACTCATCCAGTTTGAATGTTGGCAAATAGATGAATGAGTGAGTGAGGTCGGTAAATAGAGTAGAGGGGTAAATGGGTGAGGTGGGTTCCGTGGGTAAGTGGGTGGGCCGGGTAAGTTGGTGAGTTATGTTGTTGGATTGGTGGGTAGTCGGATCACGTTGGGTCAGGTGGTTAGTCAGGTTGGAAGGTAGTCAGGTAGTAAGGGAGTATTCGGGTGGTTGGTGGAGTAGTTGGGTTGGTCGTGGGGGAATAGTAGATCAGTGGGGTAGTCAGGTGGTTGGTTCTGAGGGGATAGTTGGGTCAGGTAGGGAGTGTCATGGGGAGGGCAAGGACATAGCAATGGAAGCAGTTCTGTAGTTAGTCAGATGTTAGACTAGGTTTTAAATTTTCTAATATTTCCTGGGTAACTATTCAGGTAAGTGCCACGGACCTCTCCCAAGCCTCCGACTCAATCTCAGAGTCGGAGACATATGTGGACGGCCGCAGGGAGAAGGGAATTGTCCATTAGAAGTTGAAACTTCCCAGGCAATCCCGATATACATCAACAGGTCAGGACTTCCACACAGCTCAACGCACATCTCTGACAATCCAGTGATTGGAAAACTTGGTCCAATAAATTGATGAGGCTCCATTCTTCAGATGATGGAAATTAGGGTTATGTTCCTTGGGGCTTGGGAAGCTCACCAGCTGAAATTAAACTGGAACTGTTGGGTTCTAGAACACAGCTAGATATGTTACCAAAGGATTTGAATGATTAAAAAATACCAAAGACCGACTTCTGTGCCTCAATCTAACTAGAAAATGGTTTTGTATTTTGGTGATTTGACATTGTGATTCAATGGCTTGTTTTGCAATAAACACACTTTCAGCTTTATTACGTTCACCCAGTTACCACTCTTAATTATATTAAGGAATATGATTTAAAAAACAATTTTAAAATATTGCATTTTAAAATGCTGCCCGACTGCACTGGTTCATGCAAACTCCGGGCAGGATTCTCTGACCTTCCCACATTGTTTCTCAGCAGTGGGAGGCAGCACCCGGTGGCCGGTGGCGAGATCTTCTGGTCCCGACGCTGTCAGTGGGATTTCTCATTGAATCCACTCCACGCTGCCTGGAAATCCACGAGGGGGGTGTGCCATGGGCAGGACCTGACCATCCTGCCAGCGTGAAGAGTCAGAAGATCTCGCCCTCTCTGTTCACTGATACACAAATAAATTTGAATGGAAACAGGGGGGAAAAAGCATTTTCCAAAATAGTAGGAATTATGGTGTAATTTGTAAAGAATCACACATTGTGCCCAGAGTGGAACACTCATAGCATTGTTAGCTCAGAGCTATTTGGTAGTTTGCATTGAGGTAAGAACAGAATGTACTGGAGAGAACATGACAGTTCAGTCAGAGTTTGTATCAAAGAAGAGAGACCAACGGCTTGGGAGCTGAGTTGAAACTTTTGAATGACATTTAAATTTGTTAACCACTGTGAAAATGATCGCTTCATCGCTGCTTTCTCAAGTGGATTCAATCCATAGGTCTTCAAGATGAAAGGATATTGTGCTACACATTTTCATCAATCTCCTGATCCATCCAGATTCAGTTTACTTTTTAAATTATATTTATTAAAATAAAATTGCTAAATTTGTTTCAGCTGCATTTTATTTTTCCAGAGGAGAAGAGAAACATATAAGACTCAATTAGCAACATTAAAAAAAAATAATGCTTGTGTATTCAGTAGAAGTCAGTGTTTTTGTACAAATGTAGCTTCACACAGCTTAGAAATATTCCCTGAACAAACATTCAAAAATTAAAGAGCATCAGTTTTGCTTCTCCCTCCAGACTTCAAAATAATGGATCCTTGACCAAACATTGTCCAGTATAATTAATGACATGAAACGACTGATAGACTCATAGCACCACAAAGATATATTGGAGTTTATTTAACCACTATGGAAACATTCACTCAATTCTAAAATGCAATAACAGAAACAACAGTAAAAGAATTATAATGTTATCTCACATTATAATGTTATCTTCCCACCTGGCTGCAGGTATGCCGCTCATTGGGAAATTGGAGGCGTTCGATACCAAGATGGGTGACTGGACCCAATATATTGAGCGGATGTGTTATTTCTTTCAGCTTAACACCATTATGGGTGACAAAAGGCAAACGGTGACCCTTCTCATGGTCTGTGGAAACATATCATCATTAAAAGTTTAACTTACCCAGCTTCGCCTGACACCCGTTATGTTGCAGAATTGGTCGCATTGGTGAGCCACTGCTACGATCCGAAACCACCGCTTAGAGTCTGCCATTTTCATACGGCAGCACAGCACCAGGGGAGTCAGTGGCTGACTTTTTGCAAAAACTCTCCAAGGTTTGTGAATTTGGCCCAGCTTTATCAGAATCATTCAGAGACCGGCAGGTCTGTGGCATCCGCAATGCGTTGACCCATGAGCCCTTGCTGGGGGAAACACACCTCGATTTACAGAAGGCGGTCAACATCGCCTTGTCCCGGCAAGGCACGGAACGAGAGAGTCAGGAGCTTCGGGCCATGGCCGTCCTCAGCCTAGGGCATCTGGCCAGGAGTGGAGCACTCCCCCTGGGCTGCAGTTCAGGACTCCCACCACTGGGGGCGGACGCCTAGAGGCCTGGACTAACAGCAGCATTTTTCCGATGCTCATCAGAGACTTTCGACCAACAGGATAGATGCACCAGTATCCGGATAAACCGATGTGAAAGGCGTCAGTGGGAAAGGCCGCCCACCCACCAATGCACCTCCGATGACCATCCTTGGTCTTGGGCCCAGATGGCAACCAGTACCACTACTGGATCTTGACGCCGCGGGTGGCGCCTATTCAGGTCATTGCCTGGACCGATGGTTTTCCCAACCAGCTGGAGCTCGATATGGGGGCCGCGGTCTCCGTAGTCAGCCACTGCATGAACGACCATGTCCTCTCGGGCATCCGCAGTTTGGAATTGTGAGACACGGACGTAAGGTTGGCGATGTATATGAGGGGGGAGGTGCTGTTTGAGATTGCGAGTACCTCACAGGACCCTGTGGAGTACGGGGCGCAATCCACAAACCTATCATTGGTGGTAGTTCAAACTTTGGGTCCCAGCTTGTTGGGGTGGAATTTGCTGAAGAGCCTCTGACTGGATTGGCATCTGGTGTGCCACATGTATTTTGAGTCCCACGGTGCTGGCGTGATTCCCAGGCATTTTGCATGGTAGGTTAGGAACCATCCGAGGGGCCTCTGTCAAGCCTTTTATGGACACTGAGGTGTGATATTTTCAGGCCGGTTCCATCCCCAACGTGTTGAAGCCTCAGGTGGATGAACAGTTGGACTACCTGAACAATTGGGGATCCTCCACCCCATGCATTTTGCATATTGGGCTGCACCAATAGTGCCGTTATGAAGCCTGATGGCTCCATCCATCTTTGTGGAGACTATGAAATTGCAGTAAATCAGGCGTCCCGTTTGGACTGTTACCCATGCCCAGAATTGAAGACCTGTACGCTAGGCTTAGTGGCGGGCATACTTTTACCAAGCTCAACATGACCATGCTTACTTACAGTTAGTCTTGGACCTGGCTTCTCAGAAATACATGGCTGTCAATACCCTTATGGAGTCTCTTCCACCTGTGCCATTTTCCATAGAGTTATGGAGAAATTTCTCTGGGGAATGCCCCAGGTCGAGGTTTATCTCAATGAGGTATTGATCACCGAGACCACATGAAGAACCTGGAGGATGTGGTACCTCAGTTTGAGGTCACTGGGGTCTGGCTGCAAAGATAAAATTTGTCTTTCAAGCCAAAGAGGTGACCTACTTGGGTTACAAAGTGGACCGAGATGGTTTCCACCCGGTCGATGATAAAGTACGGGCAATCCGGCAGGCTCCCGTCCTGAAGGACCCTACAGAACACCACTCTTTCCTGGGCCTAATAAATTATTATGGGAAGTTTATCCCCAATTTGGCGACTGTTCTGCCCCACTACATCTGTTGCTGATAAAGGGGCAGCGGTGGTTTTGGGACCACCACAACAGATGGCGTTTGGCGAGGTGAAACGCAGACTCTTGTCCTCGCATCTGTTAACTCATTTCGATCCATCCAAGCCTTTGCTCCTGACCTGCGATGCTTTGCCTTAAGGCATCGAGGCAGTCTTGACACACCGGATGAGGGACAACGCGGAATGACCAATTGCGTTTGCTTCCTGAAACGTGGCGGCAGAGCAGCTAAACTATGTACAAATTGAAAAGGAAGGTCTGGTTGTCGCACAAAAGCAGTTCCACCAATACTTGTACGGGCATACCTTTATAGTTCATACGGACCACAAGCCCCTCCTGGGTTTGTTCAAGGAGGATGGGGTGATTCTCCCCGTTTCATCTGCTCATTATCAGCTCTGGGCCCTGCTCCTGGCGGCTTACAAATATTTGTTGGAACATCGGCTGGGAGCTAAGATCCCGGACCAAGAATGGGCCTGGAGTGGGGAGACCCTTCGGGGAAGAGGAGTTGGATCTAGTAGGTTAACTAAATATTGAGTTTTTCTAACAATCATTGCTTCCGCATGGTCGCTCGCCTGGAACTTTATACTTCCCCCTCCTAACATCTTGGTACAGCAACCAGTCATTTCTGATTGTACCTTTGCAAAGGGTTTTAGAACATATAGGATATCCACATTAAAGGTGCCATATAAATTTAAATTGTTGTTGTTGAAGAATCAACTCCAAAACATAAATGGTAAAAAGAGGCACCTAAATGTTGCCTGCTTCCAATCTACTTTGAGTCTCAATAAAGAATACATTTCTGACATTGAAAGATGGACACATTCATTTCCTGGAACAGAGTTAACACTATCCAGATGTCACAAGTGGGTTCAGCTTACTGGTCGTTTTTCTGCCTTGTTCTGTTTAAAAATGAACACATTCGCTTTCCATCCAAAAGATATTTGACTTTAACAGAGGCTTCAACTCTCATAACAACTTTTAAAACAGCAAGTGCTTATGAGAAATTCTGATTAACGTTGCAGCTTCTTTTCCACCTGCCCTCCCCTATACATATCGAATCTTGGCTATGAATAATACATAAATAATCTTTATTGTCACAAGTAGGCTTACATTAACACTGCAAGGAAGTTACTGTGAAAAGCTAAATGCAGGTGACATCATCAGATCATTGGCTCTGAGGAATTCCTGGGCCCGACTGTGCAAGGAAACCAAATTTAAATTTGGAGCAAGACTGTTATTTAGCCTTGCTTCAGTGACCTTGTTGATTGAACACTGTCCTTCCAGTCAGTTCTCTCTGCCAGACTCAGGCACCAGTCTGAGTCGGTTCCCCTGATAATCATCATTTGAAATAAAAACAAAACCATCAGCAGTGGAAAGCTCATTCTCGGAAATTGTCTCAAGGAATTCCCAGTGAGAAAACAATTCAATTTTAGTTGTTTAGTCTTAAGTCACAGTAAGCCCTATTCCCCTGTCACCCCTGTGCTCGCTGACCTACGTAGGCTCCTGGTCCAGCAACACCTCGGTTTTAGAATTATCATCCTTGTTTTCAAATCCCTCCACGCCCTCACTCCTCTGTAGTCACCTCCAAATTCACAGGCCTGCAAGATATCTGCACTCCTCTAAATCTGGCCTCTTGTGCATCCCAATTATAGTTGCTCCATCACTGGTGGCTGTGTTTTCAGTTGCCTATGCCCCAAGCTCTTGAATTCCCTCCCTACCCCACTCCACCTCTATTTCTCTTTCCTCCTTCAAGTCAATTCTTATAACCTACCTCTTTGACCAGGTATTAGGCCGATCATCTTCGTAAGGCGGCTTGGTGTCATACTTTGATTTATAATGCACCTTGGCATTTCTCATTACATTAAATAGAAGTTGTTGTTGCTGCAATGGGGATCTTAGGCAAGTTTTTCACTGTTCCTCTTTTTTCTGGTTCCATTGCTAAGTATCTGATGATCATTTCACCTCACTGATAAACCAAATCAAAATGATTGAGTAACTATGGAGAGTAAAAAGACCATAAACACTGGAAATTGTGATTGGCAAATGAAATTGCCAGAATTGCCCACTCTATCAGTGGTCTTCCGAAAAAGAACAAAAGGCTAATATACCAAGAATAGAACTGGTTTTGTATGATTACTATTGAAAGATGAACCTGTCACAATATGTGGATATTGTAAGGAACATAAAGGGTTAATGTAATGTTACTACTCTAGTCACTAGATGGTGCTATGGAGCAAGCATGTAAATATTACATGCCTCCTTGTCTTCTGGGAGAGAGACGGGGAGAGACAGAAAAGAGACGGAAGAGAGTGGGAGAGAGCCAGACTCAGTAGATGTGAGATATTTTAGCTGATAGCATAGTTGAGTGTTGTAGAAGTTATTGGGGTTATTGGCTTACGGGGATAGGGTGGAAGTGAGGGCTTAAGTAGGTCGGTGCAGACTCGATGGGCCGAATGGCCTCCTTCTGCACTGAATGTTCTATGTTCTATGTTCTATGTAAGTGTAGTGTATTCATTACTTATCTAATTCCTTAGCAAATATTCAAATCTAATTAAGTGTTTTGTGATAAATTAGCGTTGTTTGTTAAACACTGCTTTCTGTTCTTTGTCAACACTACACCATCCTTAAAAACAATATAAAGAACATAACATGGCACCAGGAGTGATTGCTAAAGGGTTTTAGGTTTAGTAAAGTTAGAAAGGAGATCATCAAAAAATAACTTGGTCGGACAAAACAAAATAATCGGAAAATACCCCCCATCACACTCTACAAGCCAGTAGCATCCTGGATCACTAACCTTCCTGAAGAATAATACAAAGAACACAACAGAACCCTCTTGTCTCTTCCTGTTGCTGACCAGTCTACTGTACATTTCCAAAATCTTCTTCTGTATGACTGAGTAATAGAACAGATAATTGGTTAAGCCCCGGGCAGATATGGGCCAGGAATTTAGAGCCCCGTCACAGAGTGTCTCCCCTTGGTGGATGTGGTGGGTCATTTTTTTTTTTTTTTTTTTCTTAAATAATTTTTATTGAGAAATTTTGATTTTATACAACAATAACGCACCTTAGTAAAATACCGAAAATAACAATAATATTAACAATCATATACATTCGCCCCATCCCCATGAACAACCCAGCATTTTAACAACAACGCAAATTAACACACTATAAAGTTACAGAATAAACACTACAATAATGCCCCCCCCCCCCCCCCCCCCCCCGGGTTGCTGCTGCTATTGACCCAGTTACCTATCTCTGAGCCAGGAAGTCCAGAAAAGGCTGCCACCGTTTATAGAACCCTTGTGCTGATCCTCTCAGGGCAAATTTGACCTTTTCCAATTTTATAAATCCCGCCATGTCACTGATCCAGGTCTCCACGCTTGGGGGCCTCGCATCCTTCCACGGTAGCAGAATCCTTCGACGGGCTACTAGGGACGCAAAGGCCAGGACCCCGGCCTCTTTCGCCTCCTGCACTCCCGGCTCCACCCCAACCCCAAAAATCGCGAGTCCCCACCCTGGCTTGACCCTGGATCCAACCACCCTCGACACCGTCCCCGCCACCCCCTTCCAGAATTCTTCCAGTGCTGGGCATGCCCAGAACATATGGGCGTGGTTCGCAGGACTCCCCGAACATCTGGTGCACCTGTCCTCACCCCCGAAGAACCTACTCAACCTAGTCCCGGACATGTGGGCCCGGTGCAGCACCTTAAATTGGATGAGACTAAGCCTCGCACATGAGGAGGAAGAGTTGACTCTCTCCAAGGCCTCCGCCCAAGTCCCGTCCTCTATCTGCTCCCCGAGTTCCTCCTCCCATTTAGCCTTCAGCTCCTCCACTGACGACTCCTCCACCTCCTGCATTACCTTATAGATGTCAGACACCTTCCCCTCTCCTACCCACACCCCCGAAAGCACTCTGTCCATCGTCCCCTGCGAGGGCAGCAAAGGGAATCCCTCTACCTGTCACCTAGCAAACGCCTTTACCTGCAGGTATCTGAACATGTTCCCCTGGGGAAGGCCAAATTTATCTTCCAGTTCCCCCAGGCCCGCAAACCTCCCGCCAATAAACAGGTCCCTCAATTTGCTGATGCCCGCCCTTTGCCATCCCCTGAATCCCCCATCCGTGTTCCCCGGGATGAACCGATGGTTGCCACCCAGTGGAGCCTCCATCGAGCCCCCTGTTTCCCCCCGATGCCGTCTCCACTGTCCCCAGGTTCTTAGGGTCGCCGCCACCACCGGGCTCGTGGTATACCTCTTGGGGGAGAGCGGCAACGGTGCCGTTACCATGGCACCCAGGCTCGTACCTCTACATGACGCCATCTCCATTCTTTTCCACGCTGCCCCTCCCCCCTCCATCACCCATTTACGCACCATTGACACATTGGCTGCCCAATAGTACCCCAGAAGGTTGGGCAGCGCCAGCCCGCCTCTATCCCTTCCTCGCTCCAGGAACACCCTCCTCACTCTCGGAGTCCCATGTGCCCACACAAAGCTCAGAATACTGCCGGTCACTCTCCTAAAGAAGGCCCTGGGGATAAATATGGGCAGGCACTGAAAAAGGAACAAGAACCTCGGAAGCACTGTCATTTTGACGGACTGCACCCTCCCCGCCAACGACAATGGCAGCATGTCCCACCTCCTGAACTCCTCCTCCATCTGATCTACCAGTCTGGTAAAGTTATGCTTGTGGGGAGTCCCCCAGTCCCTGGCCACTTGCACCCCCAGGTACCTAAAGCTCTCCCCTGCCCTCCTAAGCGGGAGCCTACCAATTCCTTCCTCCTGGTCTCCAGGGTGCACCACAAACACCTCGCTCTTGCCTAAGTTTAATTTATAACCTGAGAAGGTCCCAAACTCGGCTAGTAACTCCATCACTCCCGGCATCCCTCCCACCGGGTCCGCCACATACAGTAACAGGTCGTCGGCATACAACGACACCCTATGTTCCTCTCCACCTCGCACCAAGCCTCTCCACCTCTCTGAATCTCTCAATGCCATCACCAGCGGCTCGATTGCCAGTGCAAACAACAAGGGGGACAAGGGGCAACCCTGCCTGGTCCCTCGGTAAAGCCGGAAGTACTCCGACCTCCTCCTATTCGTGGCCACGCACGCCATCGGGGCCTCATATAGCAGCCTTACCCATCTAATGAACCCTTCACCAAATCCAAACCTCCCCAACACCTCCCATAGGTACCCCCACTCCACTCTATCGAAGGCCTTCTCCGCATCCAGCGCCACCACTATCTCTGCCTCCCCCTCAATCGCCGGCATCATAATGACATTCAGCAATCTCCGCACATTCGTGTTCAGCTGCCTTCCCTTCACAAAACCTGTCTGGTCCTCATGCACAACCCCTGGCACACAGTCCTCTATCCTGGTGGCCAGGATTTTTGCCAGCACCTTAGCATCCACGTTGAGGAGAGATATGGGCCTGTATGAACCACACTGCTGGGGGTCCTTGTCCTTCTTTAAAATTAACGAGATCAGTGCCCGTGACATCGTCGGGGACAAAGTCCCCCCTTCCCACGCTTCATTAAGTGTCCGCACCAGCAAGGGGCCCACTAGGTCCACGAACTTTTTATAAAATTCCACCGGGAACCCATCCGGCCCCGGTGCCTTCCCTGACTGCATCTGCCCGATCCCCTTAACTAGCTCCTCCAGCTCAATCGGCGCACCCAGCCCCTCCACCTTCTCCTCCTGCACCTTCGGGAAAGAAAGCCCGTCGAGGAACCTCTTCATTCCCCTCCTCTCCCCCGTTGGCTCCGACCGGTACAGTTCCCCGTAAAAGTCCTTGAAGACCTCATTCACCTCTACCCCCTTCCGCACCACATTCCCACTCTTGTCTCTCACTCCAGCAATCTCCTTAGCCGCATCCCGCTTACGGAGCTGATGAGCCAGCATCCTACTCGCCTTTTCACCATGTTCGTCCACTGCTCCTTGTGCCTTCCTCCACTGTGCCTCCGCCTTTCTAGTGGTCAGCAAATCAAATTTAGCCTGCAGGCTGCGCCTCTCCCCCAACAGTCCCTCCTCTGGTGCCTCTGCATACCTCCTGTCTACCTCCAGCATCTTTCCCACCAGTCTATCCCTCTCACTCCTCTCGCTCCTCTCCCTGTGCGCCCGGATGGATATCAGCTCCCCACGAATCACTGCCTTCAGGGCTTCCCAGACCATCCCCACCTGAACCTCCCCCGTATCATTCACCTCGAGGTACCCCTCAATACTTGCCCGGACCCTCCTACACACCTCCTCCTCCGCCAACAACCCCACATCCAACCGCCACAACGGACGTTGGTCTCGCACCTCCCCCATCTCCAACTCCATCCAATGCGGAGCGTGGTCGGAGATTGCAATGGCCGAATACTCGGCCTCCTCCACTCTCGGAATCAGTCCCCTACTCACCACGAAGAAATCTATCCGAGAGTAGACCCTATGTACGTGGGAGAAGAAAGAGTACTCGCGTGCCCTCGGCCTCACAAACCTCCATGGATCCACCCCACCCATCTGGTCCATAAACCCTCTCAGTACCTTGGCCGCCGCCGGCATCCTA
The DNA here is from genome assembly GCF_902713615.1 of Scyliorhinus canicula. Taxonomy (NCBI): domain Eukaryota; kingdom Metazoa; phylum Chordata; class Chondrichthyes; order Carcharhiniformes; family Scyliorhinidae; genus Scyliorhinus; species Scyliorhinus canicula. Next base: position 49,951,928 of record NC_052149.1, on the reverse strand, counting down.
CCCGTCCTAGAGCTGGACCGATCCAGTGAAGGATCCAACACCGTATTAAAGTCCCCCCCTATGATCAGACCTCCCACCTCCAGATCCGGGATCCGTCCCAACATACGCCTCATAAAGCCCGCATCGTCCCAATTTGGGGCATACACACTAGCCAGTACCACCTTCTCTCCTTGTAGCCTGCTCCTAACCATCACATACCTACCCCCCTTATCCGCCACCACCTCCGATGCCTCAAACAACACATTTTTCCCCACCAGAATCGCCACTCCCCGGTTCCTCACATCCAACCCCGAGTGGAAAACCTGCCCCAGCCATCCCTTCCTCAGGCGGACCTGGTCCGCCACCCTCAGGTGGGTCTCCTGAAGCATTGCCACATCCGCCTTTAGCCCCTTCAGGTGAGCCAGTACCCTCGACCGCTTCACCGGCCCATTCAACCCTCTCACATTCCAGGTGACCAACCGGATCAGAGGGCGTCCCGCCCCCCTCCCCCGTCGGCTAGCCATAGCCCGTTGACTGCCCGCCCCAGGCCAGCACACCCTGCTCGACCCCGTCCCCATAGCGACAACCCCTCACCTCTGTCCCCCCCAGCCCCCACCAGCTCCTTCTTGACCCTACCAGCAGCAACCCGGTATTCCCCTTTCCCCCCCTCCCTTCCCCCCCAGGCTAGGAACCCTCCCAGCCGCGAACCGTCCTCCATTGTACTTCCGTGGGTCAGCTAACTTCTGCTGACCCCGGAAACTCCCGCCAATAGCCCGACCCCTCCCGAAGTGGGATCATCCCCCAATCTATCCCCCCTCCTGGCACCACTCCAGCGCGGGGAAGAACCAGTTAAGGCCCCGCCTCCCCCGTCACCATCTCCACCCCCCAGCCCCACAGCACGGGAAACCAGAGGAAAGCCCGCGCTTTTGCACTGCCCCACCACACCCTTCTGACGCAGCTCCCAAATATCAGCCCCACTCCATACCCCCACTCCGGCATAGAATACAACATACCCCCCCCGACCCGACCCTCAAGATACACAGCCCAGACAATGTCCCACAGCACAAAAACAAAAACATAGCAGAACAACCCCTCCGTAAATAACCATATCGAAATTGCAAAAGTACTAAAACAAGAAGAAAACAACAGAAGAAAAAGAGAACACAGCAACAGCAGAATCCAGCACTAATATCTTACAGCCGACCTCGCAACCCCCAACCCCTAGTTCAAGTCCAGTTTCTCCATCCGCACGAAGGCCCACGCCTCCTCCGGGGAATCGAAATAATAATGCCGGTCCGAATAAGTTACCCACAGGCGCGCGGGCGGCAACATTCCGAACTTTATCTTTTTTCTATAAAGCACGTCTTTCGTCCGATTAAATCCGGACCGCCGCTTAGCCACCTCCGCACTCCAGTCCTGGTAGATCCGCACTACCCCATTCTCCCAATTGCTGCTCTTCACCTTCTTGGCCCAGCGCAGCACGCACTCCCGATCACTGAACCGGTGGAACCTCACCAGCACCGCACGCGGGGGTTCATCTTCCTTGGGCCTCCTGGCCAGCACCCTGTGCGCTCCCTCCAGCTCCAAGGGCAGATGGAGAGATCCGGCCCCCACTAGCGAATTCAGCATTACAGCCACATAGGCTGTCAGGTCCGATCCCTCCAGCCCCTCTGCAAGGCCCAAGATCCGCAGGTTTTTCCGCCTCATGCGGTGATCCAGCTCCTCAAAGCGTTCCTGCCACTTCTTGTGGAGTGCTTCGTGCCCCTCCACCTTACTCACGAGGACCACGGCCTCCTCCTCTCGTTCAATGGCCTGCGTCTGCAACTTCTTGATGGCAGCACCCTGGGTGGACTGAATCTCTGACAGCCTTCTGTTTGTTTCCTGCAGAGAGCTCAGTACTTCATCCTTGAATTCTTTAAAGCAGCGCAGGAGATCAGTTTGTTGTTTCTGGGCCCAGAGTCTCCATTCCTCTGGAGCTTTGTCGGTGGCCATCTTGGATCCCTTCCCCCGTTTTTTCTGAGGAGCTGCTGCTGTTTTTTCCACCTTTCCACTCCGAGTTCGAGTCATGGACTGCAGGGAAAGTCGTTCAGCACACCTTCCCCCACCGGGAGACGTCGAAAAATTTCCGTTTTGGGCTCTCAAAAGAGCCGAAAAATCTCTTTAAAACGGGAGCTCCCACATGTGTGGCTTACTGCTGCATAACTGCCACTGGAAGTCGTGGGTCATTTTAATTGCCGTTTATTTTGCTGAGACCAAAATATCTCATCGGGCAGGAGGGGCATCTCTACAGTTCACTCAGCATTGCTTGTGTTCAGGGTAAAATCAATTGGTAAAAGGGATGGTCAAACAGACATTCGGCCCCTTATGTGCATTTTTCAGGCATGACCCCTGACTGACTCATTTCACAGTGTCATTGAATTCAAGGTTAATGTCTCCTTTAGCTCATGTAGATTGTAGCCTAGTTACATTTATTGTCCAATGCCTTGGGACATTTTTCTCGGTTAAAGCTCTAATTTAAAGGCCTGTTGTTCTTGGTAGTTGAACTGATAACTCACTGAAAATGCATAATGATATGGCTGGGGCTGAAGGAAATTTCACATAAAATGTTACATTGCACGCAGCGGGAGGAAGTTGAACCCCGAAGCTTTTAAAGCAAGAAATTACAGGTGCTTTTACCTTAATACTGGAGTCATTATTTGTGTTAATTTCATGAGTGACGGTTAGAAGGAATGTTAGCGTGACGTCATTATTTATTTCTAGTAAAATTTAGGAAACAAATTTGCTGCAATGTTATCAAGACAGACGAGAAGAAAAGCCATCAATGCTAGACGTCTGAAATAAGAGCCAGAATTTTCCAGCCGTTGGGATTCACTGTTCCCACCGGTGGTGCATCCCCACCCATGGGTTTCCCAGTGAAGACAATCCCGCAGACAGCGAACAGTGCACCGCCAAGAGACACGCAGCCAGGGAACAGGAAAATCTCGTCCAAGATGTCAGAATGCTGTAAATGCACAGCAGGGTAGAGAGCCTTTGAGTAGGAAAAATGGATGGACATTGTGGGTTTAAGTCTTTATAAGAGCTGAAGGATTTCACCTGGAATGTTAATCTGTCTTTTTCTGTTGCTGAATATCCTGCTTCTCTTTCTTTACCAACCCCCCAACCCTCCCCCTATCTTTTCTGAAATCAGTGAACAGTTTTAAATAACACTGACAGAAGTTTCCATACACGATTGTACAAGTGGATTTTCTGGATCCAGAATGAATTTTGACTGCGATTGTTTCCAGGGAGATAAGCAGATGCAGGTGATGTTTGGGTTTGTTGATTTTAAATCAGTCGAGACTGTGTCGCTGGTACCAATGTGGGCCACAACCACTAGCTGTCCACCTTCCTCCCTCAGGGTGCCCTGCAGCCATTTAGTGACATCCTCCACCCTGACACTAGAGACATACCATCCTGGATTCACATCTGTGGCCACAGCAATGCCTGTTTGTTCTGCTAACTATCGATTGTCCTATTGCAATTGCTCTTCTAGTTTTCATTGTGGCCACCTGTGCAGCTGTACCAGCTGCTGTGCCATGGATTTGACTCTGGCTGCTCTCCCCAGATGATTGGGGGCAGTAGGGTAGCATGGTGGTTAGCATAAATGCTTCACAGCTCCAGGGTCCCAGGTTCGATTCCCGGCTGGGTCACTGTCTGTGTGGAGTCTGCACGTCCTCCCCCTGTGTGCGTGGGTTTCCTCCGGGTGCTCCGGTTTCCTCCCACAGTCCAAAGATGTGCGGGTTAGGTGGATTGGCCATGCTAAATTGCCCGTAGTGTCCTAATAAAAGTAAGGTTAAGGGGGGGGTTGTTGGGTTACGGGTATAGGGTGGATACGTGGGTTTGAGTAGGGTGATCATGGCTCGGCACAACATTGAGGGCCGAAGGGCCTGTTCTGTGCTGTACTGTTCTATGTTCTATGTTCTATGAAGCATCACTTTTGGCAGCATTCAGAACTGAATACTGGCTGGAGAGTGAGATGCACTCATGTGACTCTTGCACTACCTGCCTATTTCTCCTTGACCCGTCACCCATTGCCTCTCTCCCTGCATATTTTAGCTATGGAGTGAGCACATTTATAAACATGCGACCCACAAAGTACACAACCACGTGGCAGTGCCACAGTGATGCCAGCTGTTGCTCAGGCTCAAGCTGCTGCAACATAGCAAAGTGAGATTCGTTCCTGTACTAAAACCTCTATACTGAAGAGGTGCTGCCACAGATTTGAAAATCCAGCTGGAGATGTCAGGTGCATGTGGTGATCCATCACTGTATATATATGTGTGTGCTTGTATTAGGGGATGTACAACAGTACCTGTATTACAGGTTTGTCGGTAAGCCCCTGCCAGCTAGCTCCGCCCACAGGGAACAGTATAAATATTCATGAGCTCTCCTGAGCTGCCATTCTACAACTGCAGTCGAGGGAATAACATCTCACGGTAATAAAGCCTCTCTTGTATCGATTCGTGTCTTTGTGTGTAATTTTTAGCGCATCAATTTAATACCGTGAGATTTCCCATATCATGGACATCAGAATTAAACCTGACCAGCTGCAGCTGGATCCGCAATCGCCGAACGCCAGGAAAGACTTTAACCACTGGCTGGCTGTCTTCGAGGCCTACATCGTCGGAAGCACAGAAAGTTCAACTACTCTACTCAAGGTTGAGCTCCAGCGTGTTCCCGCTGATACAGGACGCGTCGACCTACGCCCGTGCTATGGAACTGCTCAAAGAAAATTACGTCCAGTCGACGAACACTCTGTTTGCGAGGCATGTACTCTCCACTCGTGTCCAGCAACCGGGTGAGTCGATTGAGAACTTCTGGCAGGCCCTTATCCCTCTAGTATGGGACTGCGAGTGCCAGGCCGTCACGGCAATGGAACATTCCAATCTCCTCGTGCGAGATGCCTTTGTGACGGGTATTGCTTCGGACCCCGTCCGGCAACGACTGCTGGAAGGGGCCGCGCTCGATCTAGCGGCGACAGAGACTTTAGCGCTTTCTATGACGGTCGCTTCCCGTAACGTGTAATCTTACCATTCCCACCCATCCTACCGAGCGGCTCACCCATCCTACCCCTCATGGACCCCGCAACCGACCCCCCCCTGACTGGGGCCGCTCCCGCATAATATGCCTGTGCTGCTCGCCACACCGCGCACCCTGGGGGTCCCTACTGCTACTTCTGCGGCCAGCAGAAGCACCCCCGCCAGCGCTGCACGGCCCGCGCCGCGACCCGCAAATTCTGTGGCAAGAAAGGCCACTTTGCAGTGGTGTGTTAGGCCCGCACAGTTGCCGCTATCGCGCCCGACCTCTCCCCCTCTCCCCAGCTGATCGCGCAATGGGCACTACCGTCCGCTGGTCCCGGGGCCATGTGCGCACCATTGGCGCTGCCATCTTCCTCCCCCGACTCCACGTGCGATCAGTGGGTGCCGCCATCTTGCCCCGCCCCCACAACGTGCGCTGCATGGGCGCCGCCACCTTCTTCCCCGCAGGTACTTCGGACGCCGCCATTTTGTCCTCCCCTCGGGACTGGACCACGGGACCCGGGTCGCTGCCTCTACTCATAGGACTCTTCAGACTTTTCGGTCGATCGCCCGCTATTCGCCTCCATGACGCTCGACCAATCCCGTCCTCACAACCTGGCTACCGCTTCAACGACGGTGCTCATCAACGGCCACGCGATCTACTGCCTACTTGACTCCGGGAGCACCGATAGCTTCATTCATCCGGACACGGTAAGGCGCGGCTCCCTCACGGTCCATCCCGCCAACCAGCGGATCTCCCTGGCCTCTGGATCCCACTCTGTCCTGATCCGGGGCTTCTGACTGGTCAAACTCACCGTACAAGGCGTGGAATTCAGCTGTTTCTGCCTGTACGTTTTCCTCAACCTCTTTTACTGGGCCTGGACTTCCAATGTAACCTCCAGAGCCTCACCCTCAAATTCGGCGGGCCCCTACCCCCACTCACCATTTGCGGCCTCACGACCCTCAAGGTCAGCAACAGTCCCTGGAGAGCCCAAGTGGTGGTGGTTAAGACTGGGGAGAAACACAGGATGGTCGTGGACTACAGTCAGACCATCAACCGGTACACGCAGCTCGACGCGTACCCACTCCCTCGCATATCTGATATGGTCAATCAGATTGCACAGTACCGGGTCTTCTCAACAATTGACCTGAAATCCGCCTACCACTAGCTCCCCATCCGTAAATTGGACCGTTGACTCTATCAATTTCTTAGGGTTCCCTTCAGCGTCACTAACGGGGTCTCGGTATTTCAACGAGAAATGGACCGAATGGTTGACCGGTACGGACTGCGGGCCACGTTTCCGTACTTAGACAATGTCACCATCTGCGGCCACGACCAGCAGGACCATGACGCCAACCTTGCCAAATTTCCCCACACCGCATCTCTCCTCAACGTCACTTATAACAAGGAGAAGTGTGTATTCAGCTCAGACCGCTTAGCCATCCTCAGCTACGTAGTCCAAAACGGACTACTGGGGCCCGATCCCAACCGCATGCGCACCCTCATGGAGCTTCCCTTCCCCCACTGCCCCAAGGCTCTCAAACGATGCCTGGGGGTCTTTTCTTACTACGCCCAGTGGGTCCCACAATACATGGACAAGGCCCGCCCACTGATCCAGTCCACGCAATTTCCCCTCACGTCCAAGGCACAACATGCCTTCGCCCGTATTCGATCAGACATAGCCAAGGCCGGTATGCACGCAGTAAACAAGACACTGCCTTTCCAAGTAGAGAGCGACGCTTCAGATGTCACCCTTGCCACCACTCTAAACCAGGCAGGCAGACCCGTGGCATTCTTTTCCCGCACACTCCATGCCTCTGAAATTCGACATTCCTCTGTTGAAAATGAGGCCCAGGCTATCGTTAAGGCCATGAGGCACTGGAGGCATTACCTGGCCGGCAGAGGTTCACCCTCCCCACTGACCAACAGTCGGTAGTCTTCATGTTCAACAACATGCAGAGGGGCAAGATCAAAAATGACAAAATCTTGCGGTGGAGAATCGAGCTCTCCATCTATAATTACGAGCTTTTGTATCGCCCTGGCAAGCTCAACGAGCCCCCAGACACCCTCTCCCGAGGTACATGTGCCAGCTCACAAGTGAACCAGCTCCGTGCCTTGCACGAGAGCCTTTGCCATCCGGTCACTCGGTTGTACCACCTAATCAAAGCCTGCAATCTACCCTACTCTGTCGAGGAAGTGCGGACAGTCACCAGAGACTGCCAGATCTGTGCGGAGTGCAAGCCGCACTTCTACCGGCCAGACGGCGCGCGCCTGGTGAAAGCGTCCCGCCCCTTTGAATGCCTCAGCGTGTATTTCAAAGGGCCCCTCCCCTCCACCGACTGCAACACCTACATCCTTAGTGTGGTCGATGCATTTTCTAGGTTCCCCTTCGCCATCCCATGCCCGGATATGACATCTGCCACCGTCATCAAGGCCCTCGATTCCATATTGGCTCTGTTTGGTTTCCCCGACTGCATCCACAGTGACAGGGGATCCTCATTCATGAGCGATGAGCTGCGTCAGTTCCTGCTCAGCAGGGGTATCGCCTCCAGCAGGACGACCAGCAAAAACCCCCGGGAAACGGGCAGGTCGAGAGGGAGAATGGGATGGTATGGAGGGCCGTCCAGCTGGTCCTACGGTCCAGGAACCTTCCAGCCGCTTGCTGGCAGCAGGTCCTCCCTGATGCCCTCCACTCCATTCGGTCACTGCTGTGCACCGCGACTAACACACCCCATGAACGTGTTTTTACCTTCTCTAGGAAGTCTACATCCGGGGTGTCGCTCCCGACGTGGCTCGCAGCTCCAGGGCCGGTCCTACTTTGTAGGCATGTCAGACTCCACAAGGCAAACCCTCTGGTGGACAGGGTACGCCTGCTCCACGCGAACCCCCAGTATGCCTATGTGGAGTTCCCTGACGGCTGCCAGGATACAGTCTCACTCAGGGACCTGGCTCCCTCGGGTGCCGATCCCACGCCCACACACCTCCCCACCCACGCGCCACCATCCTTTTCCCCGGCGCCCCCAACATCAGCCCCATTAGGTCCATCCCTTGTTCCCCTTCCCACACTAGAGGACATGGAAGATTTCGGCATGCTCCCGGAGTCGTCCAGCCACTGGCCAGCACCAACACTGCCACCACCGATGCCGTCGATGCCGACACCGCCTGTGCAGACGTTGCCACCACTGCTGCGTCGCTCTCAACGAACCGTCAGACCGCCGGTCAGACTCAACCTGTGACGGGCACCGGGTTGCAAGATGGACACTTGATTTTTTTTCCCCCTCCCCCTCTGTAAATAATCACTGCTTATGTATAATAGTTTCACCTCACCCCCGCCGGACTCATTCTTAATAGGGGGTGAATGTGGTGATCCACCACTGTATATGTGTGTGCTTATCTTAGGGGATGTACAACAGTACCTGTATTACAGGTTTGTCAGTAAGCCCCTGCCGGCTAGCTCATCCCACAGGGAGCAGTATAAATATTCATAAGCTCTCCTGAGCTGCCATTCTACAGCTGCAGTCGAGGGAATAACATCTCACGGTAATAAAGCCTCTCTTGTACCGATCCGTGTCTTTGTGTGCAATTGTTAGCGCATCAGTGCACTCTGGCTATAGAAAGAAAACTTTGAAACTTACTTGAAAGGGAGCAATTGCAGGCACCTTCCTTACTTTTGAATAGTAATTAGGTCGGGGTCCTTGAGTTACAGCATGGAACTGGGAGGAGCCCTTCAGAGGTTCAGGATGTATCTGCAATATGTTTGCACAGACTGACTGACTAACTAGAGCTCATTTTGCTGGCAATGTTCACCTCTCTCTTACTCCCTGAAATTCTCAAACCAACCCCCTAACAATGCTCCTTCCCCCAAACCCCGGACAGTGTTTACTGTCCCTTACTAACCCCCCCCCCCCCCCCCCCACATGCTCTAACCATCACTTTCCCAGTTCATCCTATCATAGAATTTAGATCATAGAGTTTACAGTGCAGAAGGAAGCCATTCAGCCCATCGAGTCTGCACCAGCTCTTGGAAAGAGCACCCTACCAAGGTCAACAACTCCACCCTATCCCCATAACCCAGTAACCCCACCCAACACAAAAGGGCAATTTTGGGACACTAGGGCAATTTATCATGGCCAATCCACCTAACCTGCACATCTTTGGACTGGGAGGACACCGAGCACCCGGAGGAAACCCACCACACAGCGGGGGGATGTGCAGACTCCGCACAGACAGTGACCCAAGCCCGAATCGAACCTGTGAAGCCCCTGGAGCTGTGAAGCGTAGTGTGCGATCCACATGCTACCGTGCTATCCCCTCACCCTGAATGACATCCGTTCCTTCTCATTGCACACCTACTGACACTGCCCTGGACTTGAACCAGGGAGTCCAGAAAGTGATTCCAGAAGGCATTTGGTAAGGTGCCACATCAAAGGTTATTGCAGAAAATAAAAATTCATGCTGCAGGGAGTAATATATTGGCATGGATAGAAGATTGGCTAGCGAACAGAGTACAGAGGGTAGGCATGAATGGGTCTGATTGGCAAGATTTAACAAGTGGTGTACCACAGGGAGCAGTGCTGGGGCGCTCAACATTTTACAATTCATATAAATAACTGGGATGAAGGGACCCAAGGCAATGATTGCTAAATTTTGCTGATTTGGACAAAGATAGGTAGGATAGTAAGTTGTGAAGAGACATCAAGAAGGCTACAATGTGATATGGATAGGTTTAGGTGAGTGGGCAAAGACCTGGGAAATGGAGTATAAAGTGGGGAAATGTGAAATTGTCCACTTTGGCAACACAAATAAAAATAAGTTTGGAAAGCATTGTGCTATTGGAAATAACTCCCCAGACAGAATGATTCCACATGGAATCTATTCCATTCAAAAGATTCAGGTTGACTAATCCAAATCAATAGCAGACACTGGCAGGATATTCTCAGGATTGGAATGCTGAGAAACTATTTGCTCAGTTATTAATTGTAAATATACCGAGGCATCTCCACCTCTAGAGTTATTGCAGTTACTGTACCTCACGAATGTGGTGAGGATAGCATGATTTTAAAAAATGTTGAACAAATGCACATGTTATGTTCTTAAATTGCAGATAAATCAACATATTCCATTTTAAATTGTATGAAAAGACCATGCCTGCACTGTCCACTCCCTGTCTGGGTTTTTTAACTCAGTCTCTAAAATACCTGCAATACATGGTACAGCATTAGAGATGGCATTGCCATAGCTTATTTAAATGTGAAATATCATGCAGATTCGTTGCTAACACATGGAGGCTCCACTCTTCCTTTAGTTTTCCCCAGATAGCTGTCGTTTGTTTTAGCATTTCCACAATGTCTTCGTAAAAAACAGCGCACTAAATGAAAATCAGTTTCCATTATGAACTCAAGTAATAAAGATGGGTTATATCTCTGACCTGTATTTTTTTACATTAAAGACTACCAGTAGTAAACTGAACTGGTCCCCCGAATCCTCTTTCTACTTCCTGCTTTTTACTACTTACTGTTCTTTAATAGTGTACCGTAAACTTTGTGTTATTCTGCACTCTTAGCAACCAGAATTCTCTACCAACCAGAATTTCTGATTCTGGCAATGTTCACACTCTCCCTTACTCCCTGAAATTCTCAAACCCCACCCCCTAACAATGCTCCTTCCCCCCAACCCCCCGAGCAGTGTTTACTGTCCCTACCAACCCTCCCCCCCCCCCCCCCCCCTTCCTCACCATCAAGCAATGAACATTGCTTACAAGAATCATTTCCCAACCAGAATCAATGATGCAGTTATCTGGAGCCCACGCCTTATGCTGTATTATTTCATACTTTAATTTATGGTTCAGTGTACTATTGAAGATTAGAAGTAAAAAGAACACTTCTTTACTACCCGAGTACTTGCATGCTCCAAGTATTGCGCTGCATTCCATTGTTCATGCAACTCTCCATTAATCGGCATTTTTTATTAACTGGCCCAAGGCATGCCGGATAATAAAGGTTTCACTGTACTTACTTACTGCTCTTCTACTTCCCTTCTTGCTGCCCCTCATTTCCTCATGCCAGCCAGTCCCTCCCATTCAATTTGCCCCATCCCATTGGTCCCATCGTCTTCAATAACTCATTCACTGTCCCTCTTTCCCTCTTCCCCCTCCCCTAATCCCATTAATGCCGTCTTCTGACATCCTCAATGCTTTCCTCTCGTGCCCCCCACTTGAGCCTTGCCTCATAGCGAGAGTTCAGAGAGGGGTGGCAAGTGAGGCAGCAAGAGAGTGGTGAGCGGGAAGCAACGATGGGGCTGGTAAAATGAAGTGACGAGTCGTGGCGAATGGGAGGGGGAGAAAAAGTGGCAGGCAGGAGGGAGTGATGGGTCGGAGAGGGGAAGTGTTGAGTGGGAAACATCACATGGAATAGAATGGACTGGAATGGAGAGGGTGGTCACTGAGTTGATATGGCCTCGAAGCAAGCTAGCCAGTGATTGGAGTCATTTTTGGAGTCGCTTGATGCGAATCCAGCTGCAGCGAGGGGGAGGGAGAGGGAAGCAGCGAGGGGGAGAGGGAGGGAGAGGGAAGCAGCGAGGGGAATGGGAGAGGGAGAGGGAAGCAGCGAGGGGGAGAGGGAGGGAGAGGGAAGCAGCGAGGAGGATGGAAGGAGAGGGAAGCAGCGAGGGGGAGGGAGGGAGAGGGGAGAGCAGCGAGGGGGAGGGAGGGAGGGAGAGGGAGCAGCGACGGGGAGGGAGAGGGAAGCAGCGAGGGGGAGAGGGAGGGAGAGGGAAGCAGCGAGGGGGAGAGGAGGGAGAGGGAAGCAGCGAGGGGGAAGGAAGGAGAGGGAAGCAGCAAGGGGGAGGGAGGGAGACGGAAGCAGCAAGGGGGAGTAGAGGGAAGCAGCGAGGGGGAGAGGGAAGGAGAGGGAAGCAGCGAGGGGGAGAGGGAGGGAGACGGAAGCAGCGAGGGGGAGGGAGGGAGAGGGAAGCAGCGAGGGGGAGGGGAGGGGACGGAGGGAAGCAGAGCGGGGGAGGGAGGGAGACGGAAGCAGCGAGGGGGAGTTAGAGGGAAGCAGCGAGGGGGAGGGAAGGAGAGGGAAGCAGCGAGGGGGAGAGGGAGGGAGACGGAAGCAGCGAGGGGGAGGGAGAGGGAGGGGGAGGGAAGCAGCGAGGGGGAGGGAGGGAGAGGGAAGCAGCGAGGGGGAGGGGGAGGGAGAGGGAAGCAGCGAGGGGAGAGGGAGGGAGACGGAGGGAAGCAGCGAGGGGGAGGGAGAGGGAAGCAGCGAGGAGAGGGAAGCAGCGAGGGGGAGGGAAGGAGAGGGAAGCAGCGAGGGGGAGGGAAAGAGAGGGAAGCAGCGAGGGGGGAGAGGGAGGGAGACGGAGGGAAGCAGCGAGGGGGAGGGAGAGGGAAGCAGCGAGGAGAGGGAAGCAGCGAGGGGGAGGGAGAGGGACGCAGCGAGGGGGGGGAGAGGGAGAGAGAAGCAGCGAGGAGGAGGAGGGAGGGGGGGAGAAGGAGCGAGGGGGAGAGGGAGGGAGAGGGAAGCAGCGAGGAGGATGGAAGGAGAGGGAAGCAGCGAGGGGGAGGGAGGGAGGGGGAGCAGCGAGGGGGGGGAGGGAGGGGAGGGGAGCAGGGAGACGGGGAGGGAGAGGGAAGCAGCGAGGGGGAGAGGAGGGAGAGGGAAGCAGCGAGGGGGAGAGGAGGGAGAGGGAAGCAGCGAGGGGGGAAGGAGAGGGAAGCAGCAGCAAGGGGAGGGAGGGAGACGGAAGCAGCAAGGGGGAGTTAGAGGGAAGCAGCGAGGGGGGGGAGAGGGAAGGAGAGGGAAGCAGCGAGGGGGAGAGGGAGGGAGACGGAAGCAGCGAGTGGGAGGAGGTAGAGGGAAGCAGCGAGGGGGGGGAGAGGGAGACGAGGGAAGCAGCGAGGGGGAGGGAGGGAGACGGAAGCAGCGAGGGGGAGTTAGAGGGAAGCAGCGAGGGGGAGGGAGGGAGAGGGAAGCAGCGAGGGGGAGAGGGAGGGAGACGGAAGCAGCGAGGGGGAGGGAGAGAGGGAGACGGAGGGAAGCAGCGAGGGGAGGGAGGGAGACGGAAGCAGCGAGGGGGAGGGAGGGAGAGGGAAGCAGCGAGGGGGAGGGAGAGGGAAGCAGCAATGATCTTGTGAGAAGTGGTGGGAAATGTTTAAAAGAATAGATTGAGGTGCGCGCAGTAACTGCATGTAAACAAAAATGAAGGTAATGCTATTCAGGTAAGTTCTATAATTTACAAACTGCATTAAAAAGCAATGTGACCTGTGGTGAATGTAATAATATGTTAATTCACACTATCTTGTAAGCGCAGTAGCGCTGTCCTACCACTAGGGGGAGTAGCGCTGGGGGGCACCTAGGCGCTTGTACGGGCTCCACCTTGGCTCCGCCCACGACTCCTCCCCTAGTGCAGCTGTATAAGTACCCCTGTCCTGAGTCAGCCTGGGTCACTACGAGTCCATCGACAGGTAACAGGCTGGCTCTGAAGTAAGTCGATTAAAGCCTAGATTCACATCGGAAACACGTGTCTGGTGAATTGATGGTTCCATCACGACCCAAACATTTTTTTGTTGTGACCCATTTTAAAGTCTTAGATGATTCCCCTCACATCCCTTCTGATTCATACTCTGAATTCCGTAAGAAGAAACTACAGAGAGTCGTG